>NC_080800.1:13534726-14213748 GCF_028018385.1 Neofelis nebulosa | reverse complement strand
ACAATCAAACCTGACCTGGTCATTATCCTGAAAGAGATGTTAGGTCGGGAGAAATGGTCTTGCATCAAGCATGTTGAGGAATATAGGTAAATCGTGCTACTCGTAATATGTGTCCTTTCACACTCACCAAAGTTGCCTGGGATGTAAAGGGATGAGGCAGTATGCCGAGGCTCTTATTTTCCAGTGAACTTGGAAAAGCCATCATGTCATGGTTCTCTGGTGAACTGGGATCAGCTTGTGTCAATGAGCCTTCAGGTATCGCCGTGGATGCTCGGAGAGGTGAGAAGAGACTGGTGGTGCTGTGGGCCTCTGGGCTATCATAGCAAGGTATGCAAGAGGAGCCCTTCTGTACTGGATCGGGTGTGAAATATGGCCGGTATGACTGTGTAGTGAAGCTGGAGAGAAGCGATGGACTCTGGCTCATGCGCGATTCCCGCCGCTGGTAGAGTGACTCTGGATCCCGTTCTGGGGACTCTGGCTCTGCATGGTAAGATGTTTCTAGAGAGGTGCTCTGGAAATCATAGTTGGGCCTTTCTACTGGAATAGTTTGGGCTATAGCTTTTAGGTTCAGATAAGGAAGAAGGAGTCTCCTTTCTCCTCATTTTCTGAAACCTGATCTTTCTGGAAAGCAGGTAATTGTAATTTTTGTATGCATATCGAAATGGCTTCTGAAATGACACAAACCCAGCATAAACCAACGGTCAGTGAGTAAAAGGGAAACAACATAAGTAGTAAATATATAGTAAAACCTTGGTTTGCAAGCATAATTCGTTCTGGAAGCATGCTTGCAATCCAAAGCACTTGTCAGCAAGCGAATTTCAAGAACCATTGGCTCAGTTGTGACCGTGGGACATTCGGCATCACACACTACTCGTATTACAAGACATCGCTCGTTTATCAAGTTAAAATTTATCAGAAATGTCTGCTTGTCTTGCAGAACACTCGCAGAACAAGTTACTCGCAATCCAAGGTTTTACTGTATTTTTTATGCAACACAGCTTTATTATTACTAAAGATGAATGCTCCATGTTGATTATATGATTTTTGTTTCACAACTTTACATTTTAAACTGAATTTATACATTATACCTATAAACATATTCATTGTCACACATTTCCTCAAACCTAAACCCTTAGCATTTTTCCAAAAGTTTTAGTCTCCCATCTGCTGCAACAGCAAATATCAGTCAGCCTTGCTAATCTCATAGTTAATAGTTCTCTCTGATTTCTAACTGACTGGCATCATGATAAACCAGAGGTCGATTACACTTGAGAAAATATTTTTATAACACTCACGCGATTTTGCCATATTGATTTCACACGTAAACGGTGGATTTTGAAACTTTTCCATCAATGACATCAAATTTCTTATCCAGGTTTTGAATGGCATCATAGATGACCTATTATATATAATACAAGCTATTAATAGTTTCTATTTCAAAAGAAAAGTAACATAAAAGCACCAAGAAGCCAAATTTTGACTACTAGAAACAAGGAAAGCTCTGAAGCCATCAGAAAGATCGTTTCCCACCTTGACCGCCCGGTTTTGGTGACACAGAGCCGAGCTGGCTGAGATAAGGAGCCCCAGCCTCCTACTCAACTACTCATGCCATACAGGCGTTTTCAGAAGCCTTTACTACCCGCAAGTAAATGTACTACCATTCTTATAAGCCACCACATTTAGGACGGAGTCGGTTTACGTCAAGGAGAATGCTATTTTAGGAAAGAAAGTTTCAAATCTGCTAAAAGGCCAAAGAGCCTCTCTGCATAGAATGACGGTGCGAACTCCTAGGCAGTGAGCATTCCACTCTGGAAAGAACAGTGAGCTGGATATAACACATGTGACTTCTGCTTCAAAGTATTTTTCACTCAGGCCATCGACAGTTACCCTTACAAAAACCTTTGAGTGCATGTCCCGTACAGGCCAACCAGGTTCGGGACTAATAAAACCTGAGAATTCTTCCAAAATACACAGAAACTTCATTCAGGGAAACAATACACTTCAGCCCGAGGCTGGGAACCATTTCCCTTCATTCCTCCATTCATTCAAATAAACAGTTCTTGGGGGCCTACTACCGGTCAGAACCTGCTTTGTCTAGGTGCCGGCAATATGGACAGAAAACACAACACAACACAACACAACACAAACCAACACAACACAACCACAACACAACAAGATCACCGGATCCTGCCCGAAGAAACTCCCATTGTAGCTGGAGAGGGATGATTTTCAGTCAAGTGACCGGCAGCCGCAGCAGTGGGTTCTCCAAGTGCGGTCTCGGGCCAGTAGCATCCACATCGCCTACTGGCTTGTTGGAAAGGCACCGTCTCCCACCCCAGACGTACTGAGTGGGGAACCCTGAGGGTGGGGGCGGCGATCTGTTTCCACAAGCCCTCCATCCAGGTGGTTCTGCTGCGTGATCCAGCGAGACCCACCGGTCTATAACGCTGAGGTAAATGGCGCAGGCGCTAGGGGGACATGCTTGGGTTCTGATGCTTATCAGCTGTGTGACTTGGGCAAGTTGCTTAACTCTCTGTGCTTCAGTTTCCTCACCTACAGAATCGAGATGAGCGCATCTCTCAGAGTTCCCCTGAGGACAAAGTGAGGCGCTGGAGTATGATGTTACTACGAACGTAACCACGATACTACTGCCGACCGCGTCCGCTAGCGCCCAATCACCCGCTGATATTCGTATTATTTATTATTACACTCGGATGGCTACGGCACAGGTAAGAACGGGAGGCTAAGCGCACACAAGAGCAAGCCCGAACCCAGGCCGGCAGTCGTGGCAGGCCTTCCAGAGAGGTCTACGCCGAGAATTACAAGACGAGCCGGTGTTCGCTAGCTAAAGATGCATGGCAGGGCATAGAGGGCAGAAGGGAAAGGGCAGATTCAAAACTACCCAAACAGAACACGGTGAAGGGCACATGTTAGACAGTGAGCGTAAACGACGTGCAAAGAGCAGCGTTTCGTGGGAAGGAGAGAGACAGGGGGACAGAAAAGACGGATGGGGGCCCAAAGAGGAGGTTTTGTTGAGCTGCGGGAGGACGTGCGCAGAGTGATGCAGACCGAGGCTGAAGGGCCAGGAGGTGGTGACCGACGAAGGGAGGGGTCCCGGCACAGGGAAAGAGGCCTGGGGGCAGAGCCCCGTGCAGGTGCGGCTCTTCGCCCTACAGGGGAGACGCCGCCCCGAGGACACAATGCCAGGCTACTCGGTGGGCCCTGGGGAGAGCAGTTGGGACCGGGAGGGATTTCTGCCTCACACCCTGCCTCGCCTCCGTGAAGGAAGAGGAAGAAGCGGGGGGCTGGGCTGTTGGGAGCTCGTGGGGACCGGCAGGGAGCTGGCCAGAGAGCTGCGGAAGGGCCAGGGCGCAGCGGGCGGGCGCCCCCTCCGCCTCCCGGGCTGCGGAGGGCTGGGGTCTTCCAGAAGGGGACGCCGGGCAAGGACGGAAAAGGAAAAGATGGCGGGTGCTGCGGCAACCGGCCTGGGCTGGGCAGGGAAGGGTCCAACAAAGGAGAGAGCGAGGCCCGCTGGGAGCCCGCGTCGGGGCCGTGACTCGGGGCCCCCCGGCATTTCTCCTCCTAGGCGCGCGAGCCCACGTCTTCCCAGTGGCTCAGGAGAAGGCGCGGCAGAGGCGGGCCGGGCGGGGGGGGGGGGGGGGGGGGGGGGGGGGGGGAGGGGGGGGGGGACCGGTGAGACGGGGGAGGGACGGCCTGCCCCCGATCCAGGGCGGAGCCTCCTTCCCCCCGCCCCCCCCCCCACCCCCCCCCCCCCCCCCCCCCCCCCCCCGCACGTCCTTCCCCGGAGCCCTGCCGCGTCCCCTCCAGGCAGTCCGCCGCCTGCAGGCAGTCAGCTTCTTGCTCTCAGCGACAGTGATAAAGACTCACGTAATAAACTCTCTTCGGCAACCCTACCCGGTTTTAATCCAAGACACTTGGTTTGTCAAGAACTACTTTTTAAAAATAACCTTTCATTACCTCTAGAGGATGCAGCTCACAAAATCCTTGATTTACATACTTCTATCAATCTCTACCAACAGGCTCACTTTTACAACATCCCCTCAAAACTATGTAAGATACACTTTTTAAAAACAATGGTGAGCTGACACTTCTCAATTGAGATATCTCAACAATGCCTTTAGGCACACACTAAATTTTATCCATAGCAGGCAATTTCTTTTCAAGATTTTGGAGTAACATAACATCGATTTCTCCAGTTTAAGGGCTTTAAAAGCAAAGCTATAAAATGTACATACTGGTATTTCAAAAATTTTCACCTGGAGACGCTCTTCTAACTAGAAATTGTTAAAAATCATCACAATGGAGTGATGGGCTTTAAAAGCAAAGCTATAAAATGTACATACTGGTATTTCAAAATTTTCACCTGGAGACGCTCTTCTAACTAGAAATTGTTAAAAATCATCACAATGGAGTGATAATCATAAATAATCTGATAAAGCAAAATTACAATTAATTGTATACTTTACATGAGATAAAGAGAATTTCAACTTAGTATTTCAGAAAAGAGATAAAGAGAATTTCAACTTAGTATTTCAGAAAAAAACATTTGAGAGACAGAAGTTTTGTACCTGACAATGAGTAAGGACGTCCTGAACTGTTTTTTGTTGCTCTTCGTTGTAGGATGTGTCAGATAGAACAGCTTCCTGCTAATATTTTGAAAAGTTAAGTAGTTAATGCTTTACTTTTATAAGTGTCAAACTGAATACTAGGGAAAAAAAAAACACTTTACATTTATTTAAATTGTTTTTTTTTCACTAACTTTTCAAAAGGTTTCAGAAGTCTTAATCTAAAGCAGAGACAAAATAAAATAAAAACATTAATATGCGAGTGGAAAATATAACTAAGTAAGACAGGAAGTAAGGAAAGAATTTATTATATCATAAGGACCTAGGTTTAGGGTTTTATACTGATAATGAGTACAAACTGCCCTGAACGTCCTACCATAAGGAAAGGGAAGTTAAATGGTTAAGTCCTCACTAGCTAAGGAAGCAAATTCAGGAGAGACCAATATTTTTTTGAGTGTGAGTTTAGAGGAACTCTACAGTATATGAAAAATTTTAAACCTTTTTCCTTTAAAATGGTCACGTGTTGGGGTGCCTGGGTGACTCAGTTAGTTAAGCATCTGACTCTCCGTTTTCAGCTCAGGTCATGATCTCAGGGTTTCCTGAGTTCAAGCCCTGCATCGGACTCTGTGCTAACAGTGCAAAGCCCTGCTTGGGATTCTCTCTCTCTCTCTCTCTCTCTCTCTCTCTCTTGCCCCTCTGCCCCTCCACTGCTCACACTGTCTGTCTCTCTCAAAATAAATAAATATACCTTCAAAATAAATAAATAAATAAAATGGTTGCATGTTAATATATTTGGCAAATGGCGATTAACATTACTTACATTATGGACATATGCAGTATGTGGTTCATATGCATAAAGAACAGTGTTATCATCATCATAAGCAGGTATTCGTGTTCTTTTCTAAGGAAGATTTATTAACAAATTAAGAGGAAAGGTGAAAGATAGAACTGAAAGAAAAATCGAGGACTTCAATTTCACTTCTAAGAAGCTCCAAAAGCCTATTGGTGATATCCAAGGACCCTTGTCCATTGTAAATCCTAGGACTACATGAAAAGATGGACTTGCAAAACTGTTTTCTCATTACCGCAGCTACACTTAAGACGTCATTTTCCTTCCAGCTTAACCTCTTGTGTAACTCAAGGTAGAAAGACTAGTCTAGTTACCTGGCACCGGAACTGCTGTAAAAGCCAAGTATTTCTAACCAGGAACAAAGAACCAGGTTACATGGCTTTTGATTTTTAAGCAATCTAACAGTGCCACTCTGTGGACAAAATAGGAAACACTTAAGCACCTATTTTTCTTGAGAAATTAATCTCTAATCACCTTAAAACATTTTTTTGGGGGGGGAATAGGACACGATATAAGTAAGTGAATATACGATACATAACAATTACACTTCATTTAATAACTGTACTCTAAGAATGAATTAAACTATAAGAATAATGCTAAAATAAAGATATGTAGAAGCTATGTATGTCTCTGTTTCAAAAAACATAACCAAAATTAATATGGAATGGGCTACAGAGGAGTTCTTATAAAAATATACCTTGTATGGTACCTTATGCTTTTCAAAGTGGTTTTATTTCATATATTTATGCCAGAGAAACATTCTGGATAGGCAGTTAACTTTATCTACCATTATTATGAAAAAATATTGGGGCTGATAGAAGTTAAAAAAAATTGCCTATAGCACTAAGGTGGCATTAATACCCACATCATTATTTAAGTAAAGAAACGCTTTTTCTGGGAAACCAAATTACATATAGTTTAATAATTTATATTGTTACCGTCAGGAATCAAGAAACATAGCACAATGTGACACAATTATACAATAACACAACCATTTTGAAAGACTATGGGGCAGATTTTCATGAAGTTACATTAACCATATGAGCTAGCAATTCAACTCCTGAGTATTTACCCAAGAGAAATGCTAGGATCTGTTCACAAAAGCCTTGCACACGAATGTTTATAGCAGGTTTATATATCACTGTCAAAACTCATGAACTTGTGATTACTGCCATTTCACTGAATGAACTTCAATTCAATTTAGTGAAGAAATAGAGCAGAATGAAAAGAACAAAGACAGATCTTCAATTTGAAATACAAACCACATCCACTTCACTGGAGCCACTCGACATCTTTTTTGTGCAACAGCAGCACTCCACTTCCTCTGTGTTGGGCCTAGTTATTTCTAAATTTGCTGGAGGGTTTATGTGTGAAACTGCCTGGTCACCTGAGTCTGGCAAACCACCTACTCCTGAAAAGCAACACATAACAAAGTTACTTCACAGACTTTTCACAAACTTAATACGGATCTGTTCTCCCGATGCCAACTCTGAGAGTCCTGGCTGAATTTTAGAGAGTGACAAAACTCTTCCATGAGTGATCTCGAATAAACCTTTAAAATCGAAGGGCTCTATTGCCACAACGAGGAGTAAGAATCAAGATCAAACACAAATTCAAAACTGTGAAGCGAATGCTTCACAACTTAAAGGCTACAGAGTAAAAGCTGGAAACAAATGAACAAGAGAACATAATTCCCAGCTGCTTTTTAAAAGCACCTGGATGGCTCAGTCGGTTAAGGCCATGATCTCGCGGTTTGTGGGTTCGAACCCCGCATCGTCGGGCCCTGTGCTGCCAGCTCAGAGCCTGGAGCCTGCAGCCTGCTTCGGGATTCTGTGTCTCCCTCGCCCTCCCCCCTCCCCTGCTTGCGCTCTGTCTCTCTCTCTCATAAGTAAATGTTAAAAAAATTTTTTAAATAAAGATAAATGACTTCCTGTTTGTTTGCCACCGCAGTTAGACTCTTAAAACCAGACAATTCCCTACCGGATTACTTACCCTGTAGCTGAAACTTGGCTGTAGTTAGACATGGGAGCAACACGCATGGAGTCCATCATTGGACTCCAGACATTTCTATGTGTGTGGCACATTTACACATCAACATCGATCTTGCACTGTTTGAATCTCTCATTCCTGTCATGACCTCTACCCACAACACCCTGCGTTTCTCCACCTAGGGGAACCTATTCCTTCAAAGCTCCACTCAAGTTCCATCTCCACAAAGCAAAGGTGCTAAGTCATCCCATCTGGAAGTTAACGCTGCCTTCCCCAAAGTACCAGAACACTCCCACTTTAATGGTTTTAAGGTAATTGTTACACAAAGGGAAACATCAAATAGCATTAAGACCTTAGGCTTGGGGCCTGAATACCTGGGTTTAGGTATTCAGTTCCTCCACTGACTAGCTGTGTAACTTCTCTGTGCTTCTCTGTAACATGAGGATAATAGTACAGACCTCATACAGATATGGAGATTAATTGAAACATGACAAGTGCTTAAAACCACAGCTGTCATGGCAAAGGCACCCACTGTTAGCTATTATTATTTCATTATCTGGGTATGCATAACATCCTCCCAACAGAACCAGTAGTCATGGAGCACATGAGCAACAAATATTCGGGGTCCCAACATGTAATTTTCATTCACATTGCACTTGTACGCTGAAGGTGTAGCAACAATTTCTTGTAGACAAATTTTAAATACTAGGACATAATACAAACAACTGGGCTTTTAAAAATAGGATCCAGGGGCGCCTGGGTGGCCGAGTTAAGCATCCAGCTCTTGATTTCGACTCCGGTCATAATCTCATGGTGTGGGATTGAGCCCCGTGTCTGACTCTGCACTGACAGCATGAAGCCTGCTTAGGATTCTCTCTCCCTCTCTCTCTGCCCCTCCCCCTGCACGCTGGCTGGCTTGCTCTCAAAATAAATAAACATTAAAAAAATACTTGAATCCAAATCCAAATTGCAAAATTTGCTATTTTGCTTCAAGCAGGTATTTAACCTCTCTGTGCCTCGATTTCTTAACTCCTAAAGCTGGAATAATATCTACTTTACAGAGCTGTGTAAGACCAAATGAAAGTTAGGCACTGGGCATCATGTCTGGTTCGCAGCAGGCACAGCATAAATTTTAGTTCCTTTTCACTTCTTCACATCACATAAAGTTTCTGCAACACTTTCTTAGAGTCCAACCTTGAAGCAGTTGCAAATTAATACAGTTCACTAAATTCAAAGTCCTGCAAAATGAGTTTACTTAAAATAAAGCTCGCTTGTATTTTCTGATAGAAAACCTAAACTCTTAATAACATACGAACAAGAAGCCATCTGTTTTTTTATAATACGTTTTTTAGACATTAAAGACATTTCAAAGGCATTTTTCAAAAGCAATTTGAAGATTCTCCTTCAAGGTGGAGAGCATTCACTTGCCATCAATTTATCTAAAGTGTGAAGGGTGAAAACAGCATTTCACCCCAAAACCACTAGAAAAAAATGTGATACAGTTGGGGCGCCTGCATGGCACAGTCGGTTGAGCGTCCAACTTCAGCTCAGGTCATGATTTCATGGTTCGTGGGTTGGAGCCCCAGGTCAGGCTCTGTGCTGACAGCTTGCTCAGAGCCTGCAGCCTGCTTCGGGTTCTGTGTCTTTCTCTCTCTGCTCCTCCCCCGCTGATGCTCTGTCTCACTCTGTCTCTCAAAAATAAATAAACGTAAAAAAAAAATTTTTTTTTAAAGCGACACGGCGAAACAAGTCAGATTTACATTTAAAAAACAAAACAAAACTGTCAATGCTGATCATTTTCTAAAACTCCTGTCCAGACTCTCAAAAGTAGCCCTTCTACTGTCCATATCAAACTTTAGAGACCACAAAGTTGCCAGATGGAAGAGAATGCCAGATGGAAGGGAATACAAAACTGTATCCCATCGCGCACCACCGAATTGGGTCCATGCCCTGCTTTTTATAAAACGCCTTACAGAAAAGCCGCTTGTAAAATCACGATGTGTAAACATTAAACTAGTTTAAAAACCCTAGAGCAGTCCGGATTTGGTGAGAGCCAGGTAGAGGAGGGAAGGAATTGATGTCTTTTAAAAATTTTTTAGTGTTTGTTTATTTTTGAGAGAGGGTGAGACACACAGAGCATAATTGGGGGAAGGGCAGAGAGAAGGAGACACAGAATCTAAAGCAGATTCCAGGCTCTGAGCTGGCAGCACAGAGCCTGGCACTGGGCTCGAACTCATGAGCCCAGATCACAACCTGAGCTGAAATCCGATACTTAACCGACTGAGCCACCCAGGCACCACAGAAGGAATAGATCTCTCATCAAATTATCAAACGGATCGTTCTCAACCTAAATCGTTATTTTCTTTCGCCTCCTTTGTGTGTTTACATTAAGCCAGTATAAGGCTGCACTGTCATTAATCAAACACGATTACCACCAAAGTCTCAAAATCAACATTTCTTTTTTTTTAATATTTATTTTTATTTTTGAGAGACAGAGTGTGAGCAGGGGAGGGACAGAGAGAGAGAGGGAGACACAGAACCTGAAGCAGGCTCCAGGCTCCAAGCTGTCAGCAAAGAGCCCAAGGTGGGGCTGGAACTCATGAACTGTGAGATCATGATCTGAGCCCAAGTTGGATGCTCAACCGACCTAGCCACTTAGGCGCCCTCAAAATCAGTGTTTCAATCTCAAAAAATGTTATAACAAATCAAGCTAGTCCATTAATTCCTTCTTTATAATTTTTTTAAATATAATTTGTCAAGTTGGCTAACATACAGTGTATACAGTGTGCTCTTGGTTTTGGGGGTAGATTGCCGTGGTTCATCATCACTTACATACAACAGCCAGTGCTCACCCCAACAAGTGCCCTCCTCAACGCCCATCACCCATTTTCTCCTCTCCCCCGCCCTTCCCATCAACCCTGTTTGTTGTCTGTATTTCAGAGTCTCTTATGGTCTGCTTCCCTCTGTAACTAATTTTTTCCCCTTCCCCTCCCCCATGGTCTTCTGTTAAGTTTCTCAAGTTCCACATGAGTGAAAACATACGGTATCTGTCTTTCTCTGACTGACTTATTACACTTAGCATAATACCTTCCAGTTCCATCCACATTATTGCAAATGGCAAGATTTCATTCTCTCTGATTGCCTAGTACTCCATTGTATATATAAACCACATCTGCTTTATCGATCCATCAATTGATGGACATTTAGGCTCTTTCCGTAATTTGGCTATTGTTGACAGTGCTGCTATAAACATTGGGGTACAAGTGCCCCTATGCATCAATTCTCCTGTATCCCTTGGGTAAATTCCTAGCAGTGCTATTGCTGGGTCATAGGGTAGGTCCATTTTTAATTTTTTTTGAGGAACCTCCACAGTTTTCCAGAGCGGCTGCACCAGTTTGCATTCCCACCAACAGTGCAAGAGGGTCCCCGTTTCTCCACATCCTCGCCAGCATCTGTTGTCTCCTGAGTTGTTAATTTTAGCCATTCTGACAGGTGTGAGGTGGTATCTCAGTGTGGTTTTGAGCTGTATTTCCCTGATGAATCAAGCTAATCCATTAATTCTTTATTTTTTATTTAACGTTTATCTTTGAGAGAGAGAGAGAGAGAGAGAGAGAGAGAGAGACAGGGGAGGGGCAGAGTGAGAGAGGGAGACACAGAATCCCAAGCAGGCACCAGGTTCTGAGCTGTCAGCACAGAGCCTGACTCGGGGCTGGAACTCATGAACTGTGAGATCATGACTTGAGCCGAAGTCTGAGGCTTAACTGACTGACCCACCCAGGCGCCCTCAGTTTCAATCTCAAAAAAATGTTATAATGAATCGAGCTAGTCCATTAATTATTTAGTTATTTTATTTAAAAACATTTTTTAATGATTGTTTATTTTTGAGAGAGAGACAGAGTGTGAGCATGGGAGGGAGAGCAGGAGAGGGAGTGGGAGTGAGAGAGAGATACAAAATCCAAAGCAGGCTCCGGTCCCAGCTGTCAGCACAGAGCCCAAGTCGGGGCTGCACCTCACAAACCGCGAGATCACGACCTGAGCGGCAGTCGGACGCTTAACCGACTGAGCTACCCAGGCGTCCCTAGTCCATCAGTTCTTTAAACTCAAAATTCTATATAATGTCTGAGAGTCTTTTTTTTTTTTATTTTTTATTTTTTTTAGTTAACGTTTATTTTTGAGAGAGAGAGAGAGAGAGCATGACCGGGGGAGGGGCAGAGAGAGAGGGAGACACAGAATCGGAAACAGGCTCCAGGCTCCGAGCCATCAGCCCAGAGCCCGACGCGGGGCTCGAACTCACGGACCGCGAGATCGTGACCTGCGCTGAAGTCGGACGCTTAACCGACTGAGCCACCCAGGCGCCCCAATGTCTGAGAGTCTTGATAGTTCCTTACCCCACCCGCCTCCGCTAAGGAACAGAAAGAACAAAAGAGGATCTACTCGTCCCCCAAAGTCAGCATAAAGTCCTGGAAAAACGGCCAAATCTCAAAAGCTCACAGGCGCCGGCTTCCCGGGACAGCCGGCGGAAAACACGCCGAACCACCCCTGTGCAGGGCTGCCGAAATTTGAGAGAAAAGTTAAGTCCTTTTTCTCCGCTTAGGGCCAATCCGGCCCCCGCCCCGCCCCGGCCACCTCCCCGCCCCGGAGCTCCCCAGCCTTTAGCCCAAACGGCCTCTCGACGGCTTTTCGCCCGCAACCTGAGGTAACAAAGTTCAAGGCGAGACTAAGTGCCGCTAGAAAGGCCTTTTCGGGCCTCGGGGCCAATTCGGTCCTGCCCGCCCCGCCCCCCGCTCCGCCCCGAAGTTCCTCAGCCTTTAAGGCAAATTTCACCTCCAGGGCCTCACGAGCACACCCGAGGCAAAAAAGTTCAAGGGGAGACAAAGTGCCGCTAGACAGGCCTTTCCGGGCCTCAGGGCCAATTCGGTCCTGCCCGCCCCGCCCCCCGCTCCGCCCCGCAACCCCCGCTCCGCCCCGAAGTTCCTCAGCCTTTAAGGCAAATTTCATCTCCAGGGCTTCTCGAGCACACCCGAGGCAAAAAAGCTCAAGGGGAGACAAAGTGCCGCTAGACAGACCTTCTCTGGTATCAGGACCTGCCGCACCGGAGTCCGGAGGGCTCGCGACGTTAGCTGTGGTATCCAGCCTTCCGGGACGTCCACGGCCAAAACCGTTAAGACGCCTGGAAACCGACCAACGGTCCTTTCACCGGAAGTCGGGCCCGAACACGTGACGTGTCCAGCGCGAGCCCCCCGGAAGCTCCGGAACTACGCGAGCGCCAGGTGCGCCCGGCACGCAGCTGCGCCCGGCACGCAGCTGCACCCGGCACGCAAGTCTCCACGCGTGCGGTGGTTAACCAATTCCTCGGGCACCTGCGCAATGGGTGGGGAACGGGACGTTGCTAGGGAGACAGCCGAGGGGAGGGGCTTTGGTTACCTTTGCGCTACCGGCAGTGCCCGCCTCCCAGCGCCTGTATCTGAGTGTTCGAATTCATTTGCCCGCTAAAGCTGCTGGGATTGCGCCCCGCCCTAAACCACAGGCGCGAGCCTCCAACGCTGAGAGGGGTTCCTGCGGCTGCGCAGGGGCGCCGGCGCGCCTGCGCGCTTTCTTCCAACGCCGGAGAAGCTTCGTGGAGAGGGTTCGGCGGGGTGAAGCCGCTAGGCGCCTGGCCTCCCTACTGCCATTGGTTGGTTTTGAAAATTTTGTTTTTTTAAATGTAATTCTGTCCCTCCTACCCCCGCCACAGACGTTGACTCTATCCTAGGTGTGCAAGTCATTGTTGAAATTCGAAGGTGGACAGGGGGCGGGGTCTTAGTTTTGGAGGTTTGGTACAAACAAGGGAAAAGTTATTTTAGGAAGTTGTTACCTCGTGGATAGGTGGTACAGACCCTGGAGCCGGATTTACTGGGGTTGGATCCCAGCCCCAACACTTAGTTGCTTCAAGGCTTGGGGCGAGTTAAGTAATGGCCCTGTGCTTGCGCTTTCGCATCTGTAAAATGGGCACAGTGTGGGGAGTACATGAGTTTGAGTAAGCAAAGCACTTTGAACGCTATCTGGCACATAAACTTGCTATGTAATAAAGGATACGTGACATTATTTAGTGGCATATTATCATATGTAGATTGAGGCTGCCCATCTTCAGAAGGAGGCACAGTCTGAGGCACCTGGGTGGCTCATTTGGTTAAGGGTCTGACTTTTGATTTCTGCTCTCATAGCAGAAATAGTCTCATAGTTCCTTAGTTCGGGCTCTGTGCTGTTAGCACAGATTCTCTCCTTGCCCTTCCCCTCCCCTGCTCGCTCTCTTGCTCTCTCTCAAGATAAACCTTAAAAAAAAACCAAAAAGGCACAGTCTGAGTAACAGTCAGAAGCAAAGCAGGTGAGTATTTTAAAGTAAAGCCATAAATCTTTTCTTGGCTCACAGAGGAGCTACAAGTATAGTATATATTGGAATTGTATTCTTTCAAATACAAAACGAGATTAGAGGGATGTCTGGCTGGCTCAGCCAGTAGAGTGTGAGACTATTGATCTCGGGCTTGTGAATTGGAGCCTAGCAGCCCCAAGTGTAGAGATTTAAAAAATCTAGGGGCACCTGGGTGGCTCAGTTGGTTAAGCATTGGACTCTTGATCTCAACTCAGGTCATGATCTCACCAACCGTGAGATCGAGCCCACTCATTGGGCTCTGTGCTGACAGCGTGGAGCCTGCTAGGGATTCTCTCTGCCCCTCCCCTGCTCGCTCACTCTCAAATAAACTTAAATAAAAAATAAAATTTAAAAATCTAAGAGACCAAAACATGATTAGAGCCCATTATACAGTATTTATTATTATTATTATTATTATTACTATTTTGCTCCTACTTTTGCTATAGCAGTTCCCTTCCTTTATGTCCAGTTTGAATAAAACACTTGGAGTTTGTGAAACCCCAAGAATACAATTACATAATCCAAGGGAAACTGGTTGTTTAATTGCAGTCACGTTTATTTGCAGTTTCTATACACACTTTCTAGGTAATCAAACTTTTCTGGTACATTTTTTTGAGAGGGGTTCACAATGAAACTGTCACCATTTTTACTAAAAATAAATACAAGACTTAAAGTGTTGCACAGCTCTAAAATATACAAAGGCTTGAATTGAATGTAAACGTTGAAAACATCTTACAAAAGAAACCATTTCTGCAACAATTTAAAAAGTTCATATTTACAAATATTACAAAAATACAAAATGGATGCAAGTCCATAAACCATTGTCTTTTTGGCCAGCATGAACTGGTTCTAGTACCAAAATAGTTACACTGTAACCTTCTTTATAGTTTTAAATCTTTGTCGTCATCTAGTTCTCTAAGTCGGCCGTCACTGCAGCAAATCGACTCACTCACTGACCTTTGGCAAGAGCAAACCGTGTGTTTTGTTTGCAACAACTAGTCCATGTCCTCTACTTAGCCAAAAAAAAAAAAAAAAAAAAGGAAAAAAATTTCCCCCACACAACATAGACATGTTGTATAAACATAAAAGAACAAAAAATTAGCATCAGTGCAAACAACAGAAGAAAAGTTTGGATTGATGTTTTTCACGATACCTAATGTGTGTACCCTGCTTCAAAACGGCAGTGATGTTGAAGACAGCCCTCTAATTCTTGGTTTTATATGCTATGTAATAAAGCCATGTAGAATATTCCAGATTACTAAGGAATTTCTTACTATTTTTTTTTAAACTCAGTTTGTTGCTCAATACTCTTTCCACAGTGAATTTAAAATCCATCATTATTTGGGTTTTTTTTTTAATCTATGAAATATAAAATAGAGAAACTCTGCTATAGATTTTTAGAGTAAACAAAATAAGTAAAACTATATTATAAGGGTTAGTTCTGTGATCATTACATATAGAAGGAATCTTATTGCCTCACAATTCAAGTCAGTATGTATTTTAAAAAATATATGGTACCATTACTTAAATTGATGTCAATAATAAAAAGGTGACATTTATTAAAGCCAATTCATGTGTTTCCTATCCAAGATTTAGAATCACTTTTAAAGCCCACATACCTTTCTTTACGCTTAAAAAACCCCTGACTACACAAAAGCCATACTGCAAACGAACTGCTTTTATGAAAATTACAAAAGATCACCTACTGTGACTGGAAATGACGGTTTCTTATCGCATTTGTCTAAAAACATTATTTTTTAAAATTTTGCCAAGTGTACTTTTCAAAGCATGAGAAAAAGTTATTCATGTTCCCATGTGGTGTCAAACCATGCTGGTTTTCTTGATTAATGGGTTCCAATGACAAGTGATGGTCCATTTTTTCAAACCCCCAAACATTTTTCTTTTAGTAAAAAGTATAACACTTTGTAAATGTTCAAATGTACCCTTTACCAGGTAGCTTATCTATCCCAGCACAAACACCCACACCCACACACACATACGTTCTCCCTCCTCTACCCCGCCACCCCCCAGCACCCATTTTACACACAAGGATGACAAGAAATTAAGAAATACTATTTGATAGTGAAAACAAATAGTAGAAGCCAGACATTTTTTTCTTTACAAACAAACAAAAAGCCAACAGCAATCAGATTCTCTAATTTTCAATCTGTAACATCTTAGAAAGTGTTTCTATCGAAAGACAGCATCTTCTTAGACCAGGCTTTCTCCTTCATATTGTATGAATTAAACCAAAGCCACAAACCCCCTTTCACACATCCTACTTTCCCAAATACCACTTGCATAAACTTAAAGCCAGCTGCTTATCAATTTTTCCGTAACTCTGGTCTGTTCTATCATTCTAATTACATTCTATTCATTTATAGGCCATATCCCTTCTTAGTTCTCTCTACATTCTACCTTGTCCCAATCAAAACATATTCTAAGTACATAGCTGCTTATATTTCTGACAAAGCATTTCAAACATTAGTATCATTTCATGTTAAAATCAGAGGTGTAAGAACCATTTGCAGATTTCAACTTGTAACTACTTTTTTTTCAGCTTTAAGACAAGAAAATTCAAGTAATTTCAAGTAATTCAGCTTGTTTCCCTGCCTTCATTTTATCAGAGCACTCGCCCTGACATTTCCTTTCCCACCCACCACCCCTCCCCTTTCGCCATCAAGCAGATACAGTAAAATCAGACAAAAACTCATTTGTATGTAGTGTTGTGAACCAGAGCTGTTCCCCATTCCCAGTTTAACAGCGAATATAAATAATGCATATACACATACCTATTTCCCAACTATATTGTTCACAGTGTCATTTCTGTTACTTTTTAGGTAGCGTGAATCTCATCAGCACAGAGAGAAAGCTTCACTGAAAACTCATTGCAGGTACTTACTGATAAGTCAATAGCTCTGTGGCATGCTTATGTTTTATTTTTGTTAGTTAAAGAACCTGGGGCTAATTGCTACACTGTTTAAGGAGTTTATAGTCATCAGATTATGACTGTTTATGCCCCCAGTAGCCTAATATAAAACATAACCTAAAATTAAGTATTGTTTTCCCTATTCATTCTCTTTAAAGCAATCCATTGAAAAACTAAAAGTCTAAAAGACACTGTCAGATGCTGTTCTTCGGGGCTTTGTGTTGAGAATGATTCTTCTCATTGATTAAAAAAAAAAAAAATCAAAAGCATGCTTTCCATTCTGTCCCAATTACCACATGGTAAATCATAGCCATGTGTTACTATTTGCTTGTTTGGTGCTGCAATTTGTCACAAAAATGGTTAGGTCTGAATTCATTACTTTAAATTAATCACGTTTCAGTATATGACCTCAAGATTTCCTTTATTTCACCAGTTTAAAATTCATAACTGAGGTTTATCACTCAGAAAATCATATTGGTGGACATTTAAATATGGTATTTGATATGAAAATGGTATTCACAGAATACAATTATTACAGTTTATTTCTTGTGTTTTTTAAACAGTTGGTGTGTAGTAGATAATTGGCCACATGTCCACTCGTCATTGATAAATCTATTTACACATTTTTATCAAAAATATGGTATTTACATGTGTGTAGTTCTTTCTTCTAAATTTTGCTGTAGTTCATTTTAATGTAAAAAAATACCAAACCTCCAGAGTAATTTCATCTTCTTAAGAATTATGACAGTGAGGGCTTTGTTTTTTGAATAGGCAGCTCTGGGAAAACTTTTTCTAGGTTTCATGAAAAGCAGACATCTTCAAATTCTGTATTATAAAAGGAATGAGATTGGGTAAATCAAACTATACTAAAGAAAAATATGAAAGACGGTGCAGCTACTTAAAAACATGGAAAATAATCAAGAAAGACCAAACCAGCTTCCATTTCCCCAGCGAATGTTTAGGAATTCATTGGGAAGCAGCAATGGTGCCTGATGGTGCCCCGTGGTGCGCCGACACCCACCCCCCCCTCCCGCCCCCCAGTCCTCCGCACCGGTCCTGCGTCCTCTTAGGACCAAGGGCTCTGGCCTCTGCCAGCCAGCCTGGCCCGGGCCACCTAGGTGGAGCTCTGGGAGGACCGGTCGTCGTGGGGACTCCCGTCAGAATTTTCTGTCTCTCCCTCGGAGATGGCCTGCATGGGCGCGTTGTAGAGCCTGCAGCGGACGCTGTAGCGGCTGCTGCTGGCCGCGGGGGGCGCTCGGGAGCGCCCGACCCTTGCGGATGCTGAGGTGGCAAAGTTCTTGGAGGAGAAGCCTTCTGCGTTCACTCTTGGGGAGCATGGAGACAGCGGGGACAACACCTCGGCTCCAGGGGCCCCCTGATGGGCCTCATGGGCGCTCTGCGGGGACTCCGCCGGGAGCTCCCCCGGGGGTTTGGGCAGGATGGGGCTCTTGAGGATCTCAGTAGCAGACATGCGGTAACTGGAATCCGAGCGGCTTCCTTTCTTGAGCAGCAGCAGCTTAAACTCTTCGTTCGATGTGTTGGACTTTTTGGCGTTTCGGTAGATGAGGCCGGGAGACCTCTGGCTGTTTGGCGTGGTCACGCTGCTGTTGGGCGAAGTGACAGAACCGGCTCCGGCGCTGCCGCTGCCAAGAGCAGCTCTCGATTTGCTTCGAGCAGACATATCCCCAGAATCTTTTCTTCCAAGGACTTTCCTCTTGGACCTTTCGAGAAAAGGAAAAATCTCAGTCCGTGTGGCTTTGTATGAAACTAAAATCATTAAGGCATATTCGTGCCCCTCCTTGAAGACCGCCTCGGTGCACCCAAGCTGACCGGGTAGCAAGCGTCAGGGGAATGGACATGAGGACGGAGATGTGGTCCTTGCCCCGATAGCACTCACAGCCTGAGGGAGACTTTCCGATAGCCAGTGGGCGTGAACTGGTTCTAGAAATGACCATTTCACATAATGACTACTGTGGAGACTAGGGGATGTAGAGGAGGACCTATCGGGATGTTTTGCACGAGTGTAAGAAAATACTGCTGCCTGACTTCCGGTTAGAGGGTAGGCAGTGAAGGACTCTGGCTTTCTCTTGTTAAATCTGTCTCTTCACCACAGATAAAATGATCAGAGGTCTGGGGTTGGTTTCCAGGGAAATACCAGGAGAGCCAAGCGGGTGGAGGTGTGGATGGGACAGGATTAGCTAGAGGTTGATGGTTGATAGGCTTGGGTGATGGGTGTGAGTGGGGTGGAGGAGATGATACCATTCTGTCTCCTTTTTACATTTTCTGTACAAAGAAATTTCTTACGTGACTTTTTAAATAAATCAATCCCGTTTGGGCTGTAAATACAATTTTCCATAGCTGCTTGGTAACATCAGCACTGTATAAGTCAGTAAGCCAACTTTCTGTGCACAGCTGAAAACCTAGACCACCTCTGGAGCTCTACATACTCTCACAAAAACGAGGTTATTCCTCTCACTGTGCTGTACATAAATAATTAAACCCTACACAAATGCAAATCTTAAGATTACCAAGCTCAGAAAGTCTACCAAACCTAGGCATCCATCATCATATTATTTCTCTTGATAATAGTGTAAATTTAGCGAATCTTCAGCACGATTCAGTTCACTGATAAATAGTGGCAACATGCTCTTTCGCCAGCCTAAAAATCCATAGGATAGAGAAAATGTCAACTTTACTGTTGGAGACCAGCTTCATTTTGGTTCGCCCAAACCTTCCTGGTTGTTATGTTGCACATGCCAGTATCCAGCACTGCCAACAGGGGAGGGGTTTCAAACTAATGCTTGTTTGTAGCATCTACCGTATTCTAGACGCTAAAATGTTATCTTAGCGTCAAAACTGAACATGTGAGCTATAGGTATCTCCACCAACAGTAAGGAATAGGTAGAGAGGTCTTAACTGACAAGACTGGTCAGGAAGTAGCGGTGCTTAGACTCCATTCCAGATGCTTTTGACTCCGCTACTTACATTCTGTCCACTATTCCAGATACTAACATTTGGTCCTGTGGGGTAAGAACTCGGCTCTTTAACTTATATAGCATTTTATTAACTGGTCCTAAGATAAAGTGGGGAAGGGAAATATAATTGGAGCTTAGCCTACACATGGAGCAAAGAAAACATAAACTGATGATTCTTCATTCTCTGAGTGGAAAGGTGTGCCTGCTAAAGGAATAGCCACACAGAAGGCATTTCTGACTGACTCCTTTAAAAAAAGTTGAAGAGTGATGCTCCTTCTTTATGAGAAAACCACATCAACGGAAAACTCAAGTTCCCTTAAAAACTAGAATTCCAGGGGAAATGATGGTAAGCTGCTTGCAAAAAAACTTGCTTCAAAAAATACAATTTCATAAGGTACAAGAGACAGTCCCCAAGTTTTGTCCTTTGGGAGTCCCATCTAGGTCACGGAGGCCTAGTGGAAGACGGCGGTCGTGGTTGTGAAAGGAGTAGGCACATCAGGATTGGATAGCTCAGTCTGATGTGGGCTCGCTTTCCAAGCACTAGTTCCCGCTCTGTCCATCGGTCACAAGTTGTAAGGAGTATATATTCTTGCACACATGGCTCTTGATCGCAGGTGGCAGGTGAGAGAATGTGAATGGGCAACATGGATGCAACATGGACGCAACAGTGTCTTAGAAAAACAGCCCAGAGGACATTCTCTGTTCGTGGGATTTGGAGCACTAATTTTAGAGAAGGCCAGTGTTATTAAAGACATTTAAGTTTTAGGAAGATAGGGAAAAAAGGGAGCAGTGATTAGTTCTGAACTATGAAATGGGCAAGTTTATACACTCTCTTGTCTCCAACTTGGGTTCTGTCTAGTGAATCAACTTGCATTGGTCTCTGCTAGTGTAGGATTACAGCTGTGAGCATATTTTTTTTTTTTTTTGGCTCAAGAAATTATTTTCAGTCCAAGATGACAGTAGCGTTTGAGCTTTCACTCTAAGTTACTTAACCATAAATTGTTTTCAAATGAGAACTTGTTCTAGAATGTCTTTCCTATGGAAAAAACATCTCCCTTCAGCAGTTCTTATGAAAGTCTCTCAGTTGAGGTCAAGCTATATATAAAGGCTTGCATTGTCCCGCACAAATGTCAATCTGTCACTTTGACTTGGAAAAACAATTTTTCTTTGCTTTTTTGCTGAATGTATCACAAGTACACAAGGCTTTCCCATATTTGCATTTCATGAGATGCACTATAAAAAGGAAAACTTTCGGTATTGTTGCCTCACCTGTGAAAAAAGGAAAACTTTTGGTATTGTTGCCTCACCTGTGAATGACTGCAAATAAATCCTCAGTTGTACGAGGTTTGTTTGGAGACACGAACACACCTTCTGCTTCAGCCTGAGAGTCTTCACTGAGTGGCGAAATCATAGAGTCATCACTCGGTGACGATTCTTAAATTAAGAAAAAAAACCACATCTTTAGGAGGAAGGTACCAGGCATGCTGCTGTGTTTCAGTGACTTGTGGAATAAATGAACAACAGTTACCTTACTGCTGTTTTTAAAAAGATGTCTGTCACAGCTCAGTCCCTCAATAACAAAAACTTTTTATCTCAATTGTTGTAATAAGTAAAAAAAAAACAAAAAACAAAAAACAGTGGAGGGAAACCAACCCCCAGGGTGGTGCTATGTCACAGGGAACATAAGAAAGGAAAAACTTAAGGAAGTGCCACGAGACACCTTTCCATTGTGACAAAGGTATCAACGACTGACCTTTCAGTGAAACCTCCTCCATACTTCCTTGGGTGTCCTCTGCTCCGCTGTTATCAGAGGCACTTTTGGCTGAAATACCTGAAGCGATATTTTCCTTCTCGGAACGTTTTTCAGGGCATGGATTTGCAGTTGATACCTCTGCTTCGTAGCTGATATTCCCAGGCACTTGGTCATGGTGGCGGCTCGTCCCCAGTTGCTGCTTAAGTTGATTGCTTATGTCTGTGGGTCTGGTTGGTGTGTCCGACTGAGATGTGAGCACATCTGCAGACTCCAGGCGAGCAGCTTCCTCTCCACCTGCAGAGGATGCCTTCTGCGCCTGTGCCGGGGCTTCATCTGCACCAGCTCCATATTGGAGTGTTTTACCATCCACATCACTTAGGCGGGCCACAGAGACCCTCTGGAATCCTTCTGTGGGAAAGTCACAAGTTTTACTTGGTGTGTTTTCTGGAATGGGCTCACTCTCCATAGGTATTGGGTCTCTTGTGACACTTGACTCTAGAAGATTGCTACCAGCTGAGGTAACTGTTTCTGGGTCACAATGATTCTTTACATCAAAAGTACGTTTTTTCTCTAGCTGTAGTTTATCTGGTCCCATCTCAAGTGCAGAGGAGTCTAAAAAGGACAGTATGGTGTCTTCAGTGGAGTACTGACGTGATACTGATTTCTTAGCCATATGTGGCTTCGTCTTGCCTGGCGACAGGGCAGCCATTGCGAGAGCATTGTCCTCTAAGTAGGGGAGATCTGTATTGTTGCCTTCTTTCTGTTTAGCTTCTTCAGACTTACTGATGGACCTAAGGTTCACAGATTTCAGGACTGTCGGTGTAATTGCAAGGGATGGTGGAGGATTGGACTTGAGTGTTTCTCCTACTGGGTTCTGCTTATTATGACTAAACACATGCAGTGGGTGACGGTGGTGGAATGGTTTATTCAAGACACTATGAAGAGCACTTAGGTCAAGATGGGTGGGAGGTATAATTGGAAGTTCAAGGTCTTTACTCAGTGACAGAGCTCCATCTTTTAAAGAGGGTTGCTGTAGTGAGGATTTCCTTTCTGGGACTTTCGGTTTTCTTTTGCTACCTCCAGGAGACAGTGGACCAGAAAAGAAAGCTGTAGGGAAAGAGGAGGTTGGTGTTTCAGACTGGCTCGAGTAGCCACTTGATGGGGATGCCAAGCCGGCCAGCTTTTCTGGTGAAGCCAGTTTAAACTCATTGTCAACAGAAGGAAGGGATGGGGTGGTGGCTCTTGATTCTGACTGGGATGTTTGGGACTCAGAGCTCTCTGGAGATTTGATGCATTCGATAACTGTGGTACCCGTAGCAGTGCTTGAATTAGATAAAGATCTGTAAGGATCGTTTGTTTTCAAGTCATTTAGAAGCCAGAGATCTGCATAGTGAGTTGAGTCAGCACCTTCATCTTTGAATGGTGGAATATCTGAAGTGTCTAACTGAGGTTCCTTAATACCATGTTCACTCTGATTCATCCAAGGAGATTCCTGCTTGGCGGGAAGGTTGGCATTTTCCATTCGAGAAGGCGTGTTGGAGAAATCAAGAGGCAGCTTCATTTCCCTGGAACTGTGAGGCAGGAGCTGGCCAGTGTTTATCTTTGGTTCTTTCTTCTCAGAAACGTCTGCATTTCCATCGGACTTCCTCAGTGATGAGCTCCGTTTAGGTGGGGTCGGCTTTGCCTTTGGTTTCCTGAAAGAGATGCTTGGTCTTCCCTGCCTCCTGTGGTCTAAGTAGTCCTGCCAGGCACAGTCCGGGAGAGTAGGAGGAACCCCCATGCCCTGGCCATTCTCTGGGCCCAGGGCTGCATAGTGACAGACATAACTCTTGTTACCTTTGAGGCCACAGTCAAAGTGCATGGAAGTGTAGTATCCTTCTGTGTCCACTGAAAAGTGAGAGCTAGTGTCTGCTTTGTCTGATGGAGACTTTTCCAGAAAGCTGTCGTAGGTAGCCATGCTTGTGAAGCTCGGGCAGCCCAGGCTGTCTGCCTTGGGGCGTTCAGGACTAAAATCCTGGCGGCAGGAGGCATCGTGATGGTGATGCAGGTAGTTCCACTCACTGTCACTTGTGTTGCTGTTGTTGGGGTCATCCAGCAGGTCGGCCACCGTGGAGGTAAAGGAGTTTGCCCGGTGGCCTCTCACTTTATCCAGGTGGTCGTTGTACTGCTCGGTCACGAAGACAGTGGCATCCTCGTTAGCGTGAGGGGCCGTGTTGAGGGACAACTCCGAGTCACAGTGTGAAGAGCCAGTGAGGGGAGGAGAAGCTGCAGGAGGAATCGTCTCTGAGGTCTGTGAGGGGCATGTGGAGCTGCTCCCACTCCAGTTGCCGCTGGATGACTGGTGCTCGTCCTTCTGGTCCATGTGGCTGCTGAGGAGGACGCCAGCCGTGGAGATGCAGTGGATGGGGCTCCCAAAGGTGTCCGAGTTGGAGGAGATGTCACAGCTGCCAGAATCGGCAGCCATTCGGGATAGACGCGACCTCCCTCTCTCATTTAACTTGTGCTGGGGGCTGTGAAGATGTTGAGAGCAAGCCAGGCCCAGAGCAGGCTGGCGTTCCTGTGCACTCGGGCTGCTGGGGGCGTCACTGCAATCATTAGTGTTTCTTTCTCGGTCACTCACGAAAGGCTCCCCCTCTTCATATGCTGAGGGTTTAGCACCAACTTTGGGCTCAGCATCCCCACCTCTGTTGCCCTCCCGGGGAAGGCTCCGAGATCTTGTGCGGCTGCTCACTGCTGTAGTAAACATGGCGTCGCCTTTGTCTGCCAACGCGGAGATGTTGCCGGCAGAATGAGAAAGGGAAGCTGCGATGCTCTGGCCCCTTTGAGCTCTGATTCTCCTTCTGGATGGAGCAGCAATCAGAATATCTTCGGTTTGGCACTCCGAGTCCCTGGTTCCAGACCTCCTGTTGACAGTGCTGGAAGGGTCTGGATGTGTGTGCACGATCACATTCCTCTCCCTGGCCACAGGGGATTCATCAGAATCTAGGGCACATGGACAGCACAGTGAGATATTGTATACCTCAGCAGGCTAACACACATTCTGAGAGATGCCCACAAATCTGGGTGCGGCATACTGGATCTTTCTCTTTGAGAAAAAACAAGCAGCACGTAAAATTAGGAGAAAGTTAAAAGGCTTTGGGGAATCTGCCCATTTGCCTCTCTGTGTCTCTGTCCCTCTCCCTCTCCCTCTCCCTCTCCCTCTCCCTCTCCCTCTCCCTCTCCCTCTCCCTCTCCCTCTCCCTCTCCCTCTCCCTCTCTCTCTCTACACACACACACATTTTCTTAGTGTATACTAAGAGAACATGTTCTTAGATCTTTTGTGAATTCTCTCTCTTCACTGTCAAATTATTTGCCCCAGTAAGTGATGACTATTTTTTTTTAAACTAAAGTTAAACTAAAGTGCATTTAGTCTTCTTGGCCACTATTCTTTTTTATTTTGTAATATATACTCAACAAAGTAAAACTCTTATAACTCATTATATGTAATAATAGAGATGCTACCCTAATAATAATAATAACAACAACAATAATAAAATGTAGGAAGAGATTCCTAAATACATGGAACAGAAAAAAAAAATAGAAAAAAAGTCATAAAGCATAACATGTTATCAGTATTCAATATTTAATTGAATATGCTTGAAATTTACCTTTTTAAAGTAGTTAATGCCATAAAAGTATATCTCTCTTCAAATAAAGGTATAATTTTTTAAAAATAATTTTTCACAGAATCTTGTTAGTTTTTATTCATTATTTCCATCTTAATAAAACTTTTAAAAAATTACCAAAATATTACATTTCAGCCATAAGACCTGAACATATATACCTAAATCCATAAGGTTAAAATCTTCATAGTCAAGGACAGAGATTCAAAAAGTAATACCACCAGCTTGCTGAACACAAAACAAGTACACACCATTTCAAAGCCTCTACAAGTTACCACACTGACTATTTTTAAGGAAGCTGATTAAAAGGCTGGCTTCCATTTCCCCTCCTTATAATCGCACCCAACAGAATGTTAACCATTAACAGTTTTATACCACACCTATTTCTTGTTGGACTCTTCTGGGGATACCCGAGATGGTTTTCCTCCTCCTCAGTTTTCGTCTCCGCTGTAGTACGGATTGTGAATGAACAAGAGAGCAGCGTATACTAGCCTCTCTGTCAAAACCAACTCCTGCAACCCACAAATAGGTCTCATTAGCCTTTAGAAATGGCAAACAAATTTTCATTTGCTTGGAACACAGTGATATTTATTGATTGGAAGTAAAGGAAGAGTTTGGATTAAGCCCGTGAATAAATATAAGGGAGCCCTTATTCAGCTCTTATTTAAATTACTCTGCGGTACATTAAGCTTTACTTCTAAATGCGGCTCTGCACAACAGCTTGCACTGCCAAGAGCAACAAGCAAAGAAGGAAAATCAAAAGAAAGAGGAGAGAAAAATAACATCAAAGAATCACTCTCACACAGAAACAGCTCCTTAAGGACTCACAACCTTTAGTTACTATTTACTGGGCTCTCTGATGCTGTCTTTGCAGAGTAGATCCAGAGCTAAGATGCTAACCCAAATTAGTTCAGCTAACATTTCCTGACCCATCTCTTCACTAAAAGCATCTTTGTGAGGTATCTTTTCCCTCTCTACCCACTACACTGCAACCCTACACACACACACACAAGCGCACACTCTTTCTGTGACGAGAAAGTAGCCTAAAGATTTGTTTTTAAATTCTCATGTAACTCTTTCTACTTTCTTCTACTGACCCAGTTGGACCCTTTTTGGTTTGGTACCAGGGTCTTATCAATATAAGAGGAAAGTACAAGGCAGTCCCCAGTTCTGTCCTTGAGTGGGTCTGCCTTCTCCATCAGGTGGAAATGAAGCTGGGAGTCCCAGTCTTTACAGTGAGTCTCTGTTTGCTTTTATAAATACAGGGGCCAGACCTTGATGCCTATTTGTTTCTCTTTCCATAATCACATCATTGCTACGCTACAGGCAGTCTTATCAAATCTAGAATGGTGAAGGAGGTGGTGAGGAACTCAAATTCCTGTCTGGCATAGGCATGCGCCATGGATTTGTCAGCGTGAGCTTTGCCTCAGAAAGTCATGATGCCAAAAGTGCTTTGGAATCTGGTTACCTCATCATTTATCCTGACTGTTAAGCATAGAGCACGATGGCATGTTAAACTTCGGCTCAGCTATATAATGAAGCACTCTGAGTTCTGCTTAGCATCACAGTGACAACAGTTTCTAGAACTCACTTTGAAAAAAGTCTGAGATATCACATGATGAATAATTACAATATTATTGGAGAATCTGTACTAACGGAATTTTCCTTTCTTAGCTCCAACCAAAAATTAAGATCCTTCATTCTACTCATACTAATTACAGGACGTCTGGCATACAGACACACTTTATGTTATATGGACGTCATTAGCAGCTTTCTCATTAAAGCTCTTAAAATCAGCATATAATCTAGGCTTTAGTCTGAGAGTTCCTGAAATAAAGCAGAAGGAAAGATCTTCCTTTTTCCTGAATCACAAGACCCATAATCAAAGAACTAAATTTGAAAACAAGATTTACTTACAGTGCTATGAAGAAAGCAGGTGGTGCTCAAATCGAATGTTCCCAGAATGGAAAGTTAGTTTAAGAGGATGCCAAAACGATGCATTTTGACATCTACCTAATCCAACCCATTTAGATTGTGGACATCAGATAAAGTACACATCCTTAGAACAATTTATCCTACAAGTTGAGTAGATCATTGGGAAAATTACTCCCACCTCATAACCAGCTGATCAACCAGAATTCTTGTTTTTCAGGAAGGAAATAACGTCTATCCCAGATACCTGTTCATCCTTTGCTCTCCACTTTCTGGGAGAGAAATCTCAGTGGGGTTAATAATAGCCATGTCCAAAATGCATCTCAAGCGACATGCAATTTTTAGTCCCATGGTACCAGGGAAAAAGTCAGTAATTATATGGCCGTTTGGAAAATTTCAATATGCAAATAAGTTAAAATATAACTATTACAGATGTTTAAAGAAAGCCCAGTGGATAGATCGTTTTATGTCTATCTTTGAAAGTTAGAATATGTCATAACATTATTTTACTTAAAGCTGAGATTACCTGGAACTTACAATTGCTGCAGGCAAACTTTTCAAGAAAAGTCCGTACAGGTTTACATTTGACTTAGACTAATTCACTCTCAATACACAAGAGGAGGAAAGCAGAGAGGAATGGAAGACAGGCTTGCTGGATCAGAATCGAATTCAGCCTTCATCTCTGAATACATATATTTTTAGGTCAGAAATCACCAAAATCGATGCAGAAGTCTAAACGATCTTTTAAATAAGCCTACCTTCATCCAGGGAAGCCTGAAAACAGATTTTATAGTTGGTCTACAGGATCATTACTTGCCGTTTGAGGGACCTGGGGTTTGCTGTTTTCTCTCTTGCTGGGCCATGCATCATTATCATATGATTAATCACTGCCGCTTTCTCCATTATTTCAGTCAGCTATGACCAAAGAGCTGTTTGGTGACTTTTTTCAAAAAGAAACTGTCCATCATTTACATAACAAGCGGCCCAGCAGAACGTATGCAAATTGATGTTCAAAACCTGACAAAAGCATATTGAACATCTTCTGGGTTGTATTCTGATGAAAAAGGTATTGCTTGTTTACAAAGCGGTGTTCTTAACTGGTACACCCAGAAGCACAGGTTTTGAACATATTTAAAACACAGAATATTCTGACCTGACTGCCCCTAAGAAAAGAACAGAACGTTACCAGTGACATTGATGGGAATAATGCAAGAAGAGATCACTTGGGCATCTTGTTTCATTTTCTCCTCTGGTGTTGGGAGAGGCAGTGCTTTGCTCCAGTTGGTCTGCTTGTCCAGTGTCGAGGGGATATTGTGTACTGGGTTTTTCGGCCTCTGCCCTAACGTGACATCTGTGTCTTCATCTTCTGGGGGATGGGACTGCAAATGAAGTACATTCAGACTTCGCCATCATGGTTTATATGTAAGCACACATATTAAGGAATTTCCCAGTTAAGAACAGTGAGGTCAGAAATAAGCTTTTAGATCAAAGGAAGAATTCCTAGAAATAGTAAGCACAACTAATCGAAAGTTATGATTTCAATAGTCAAGAGACACAGAAGAAAAAATGGGCTACATGAACATGCTTTTCAGGTCAAATGGAATTAAGAGGAGAGACAGGTAGCCATAAATCCCCAAACTTCAAACTGAAGAAAAATCTGAGTCTCTAATCTAGTGAGAAGTAGATTCTGGATATCTATCTCGCTGTATATTGCTACTGAAAGTCTTGAGAGCTCAAAATGACTGGGATCAAAGGGAGAAGATGATATAGATGCCTACGAAAAGGTTCAGAAAACGTGCCAGAAAACCTGGAGTCAGGAGACATTCCAGAACACATCACCTGGAAGGACAAAGCCTATCTTAATCTGAGAGGCTGGATTAAAACATAAGGAGTTAATTTTACTGCACGACAATGGCATTTGTGAATAACATTTGAAAAATGTAGTTTCACCAACGCTGCGTGCACATGGAAAAACAAATCCCCCCACTTACTACAGTGGAAAATACAAAAGCAGTTAATGGGGAGAGAGAGTCGAGAGGGCTTCTTTTTCAAATTCAGAATAGTAAAGGGCCTTAGCTGAGTTTCTTTCCGCTTTGCAGTGTGAAGCTTTTCTTCTAGCTGTTTAGTTAGAGGCCTTGACTTCTGTATGACATTTGAAAATTCTCCATCCAAACCCTTGATAGATATTAATATCGTCTACCTTTTACTTCAGGGCTGGGGTCCTAACCCAGATTATTAAAAAGGCTCCATTCCAATTTTGATTTCAGGGTTGGGTTCCTAAACCAGATTATCTTAAAAGACCCAGTTTTCACCACTGAACCTAGTTTTCTTTCTTTACGTAATTTGGAGGAAGGTGAGTGTATAAAATAAATACTTTTTCCTCTTATTCCAGTTAAGTTTTAATATTCTGTCCTAAAATCACAAAAAAATTTTTTTTCTCATCCTCATATTTGGAAGCATTGTGTCCTGTTGACTCAGGATTTCACATGCTGTCAAATTGTTCTCGGGTCCTCTTAAAGAGAAGATTCCAGAGCCACTCGTTTAAGTTAACCCCGCAGCATTTGCTTACCTTGTCAGAGGTATCTGCGAAACCCCCCAACACACCCAACAGGATATGATTGCCCGCCCCCCAGAAAAATATGTTCGCCATGAACATTTTAGTAAAACATCGCAACCTTCTTTCTCTCTTCAGCTTTTGTGCAGATTCCCAGCGAAGCGAATAGCTCAAATAAAGTTGGAGCACAAAAGACTTTGTTTCCTAGGTAACTTCCAAAAAGAAAAAAAAAGTTTGGTGCATGCAAAACGAGAGACAGAAAAAGAGGGAGAGCGAGCGAGCGAGCGAGCGAGAGCTGGAAAGAAACCCCCACCACCAGAGGCCACATTTCCTAGGCGATTCCTTCCTTGAATAACAATGGGCTGGGAAACAAAGAAAGAATAGTGACCTGACTACAGGCTCTGACCAGCAGCCAAAAGCACGTTTTATTTAACGGCGACAGGGATAACTGGCTGCCCGAGAATCCTTTTGTCCTCTTCTCTTTTTTTGATTTGAGAAGTTTCACAGTTCTGATAAATATAGGGCAAGTCGGAATTTCTTCCCTTCGAACTATAAAGTCCAGGAGTGGCATTAGGTGATGCGTGTCTTGAACAGAGCCTTAATTGCAATTTAGGGGGGAAAAGTAAGTGGGAAAGACAGCCAAGGACACTGCTGTCTAAATCATATTTTATTTAATTCAAGTTAGGAAAATATCACTCTTAAAGTGGAGTTAAAAGAGTACCTGTTAGTTAGAAACAACAGTTTGCCATAGTTAAAAGACAGAAGAAAGTGTCTGGAGAGAGTGGGATAGGGCTGTGATGGAATGTTCTCAGAACCAGTACCTTTCTACTCCATGGGGTCATGTGGCAACACTCAGTGGGGGAGGGCGAACGGGTGCTGTTAAACTATGAACATGAAATGCAAAAAAAGAAAAAATTAAAAACATGCACACAACATACAGTACACCCTGGTTAAGCCAAGTCTGTAATATCAGTGAATGAATGTATACTAGGATAGCTCCCTCCCTCCCTCCCTCCCTCTCTCTCTCTCCCTCCCTCCCTCCCTCCCTCCCTCCCCTTCCTTCCTTCCTTCCTTCTGAATACGTCCCTATTTTATGAGAAGTAGCATAAATAGCGGTTAAGAGCACAGACTCTGGAGCTAGACTGTCTGAGTTCAGATCCTGGTTCTACCACTTCTTTGCTTTGTGGCCGGAGACAAGTATTCAACCTTTCTAAGGTCAATTTCCTCATTTGGAAGATAGGGAGATAACAGCATCTATCTACCCTTCAGGATTCTTTTGAGGATTAAATGAGTAAATATACAGAACAGACTGAGAAGAATGTTGGCACTCAATAAGCTCTCTAAGTCCCTGTCAGCTACTACCACCACTACTGCTACTATTATTATTGTCCTTACCTTGTAGCCATGGCATATCTGTGACACTGTTTTTGCAAAATAGTGACTTTCCTTTAGCTCCCAATCCCAATTTGTTAATTTGGGAAATACTGAATTATTTTCCTTCCTTACAGTGAATTCATTTTCCTGTGAGCTCCTTGAAAGAAAATTCCCTGTGTGCAATGTCTTCCTCCAGGTTGCTTAAAATTTGCCTCTTCCTCATATTCATAGACTGTATTTGAAGACAAGACCAGGTTCAAGGACATGTGACAAGGCCCCACACTCAGGACACCAAGCTTTTTTGAGTAAGGGGCCCTACCTTTTCATTTTGCACCGGGCCCCACAAATTACGTAGCTGGTCCTATTTAGAGAATAATCAGGTAACTAGAATCCCCTTTTCAGGATCTACTGAGAAGGATGTTGAAACTCTTTTAAACTCTAAACCATGTCAGCTTTGGATTCAATTAGGCCTCTATTACAGCACTTTCCATATAGCGTTGCTTTAACATAACCTGAACTATCCCTGGATGTGTCTTTTTCTTCTGTTAGATTATGAGTTCCTAGGGGTCAGGAGCCATATTTGATTTTCTTTTCGGTCTTCCATGACGCCAGCAAAATGCCTCCTCACTGTAAGGGCTCAACAAATTATTTTGTGCCTTTGAATGATATGAGCCCTGTGTGTTCTAACACTGATGGGAAACCCAAAAACAGTAAGGATTGTGTTCAAGATATCAGGAGGAAGCAGACACCACAGAACCCACGGGTACTCACCATCTTAGTGCCGATAGGTGGAAGCAAATAGAGGAAACCACAAGCAGCGTTTGGTTCCATCAGAGGCTCAGTATTAATGTATTCCAGTTCTAACCTGTTCTTAAGCCTATGGCAGACATATGTTTTGGAGGTGGAACGCTCAAGGTCTAATTCTCTTCTAAGCTTCTAAATTTTAACTGACAGGGTTGCTCATTAATTTTTAAGCAAAGCAAATGCCATCTCCTCAGGCCCGGTTAACTTTGATCTCAGTGTTATTTAAGATAAATGATTTTTGTAGGGTCTATGGCTCCCTCATTGAAAATGATTATTTTGGGGTGCCTGGGTGGCTCAGTCAGTTGAACATCCAGCTTTGGCTCAGGTCATGATCTTGCGGTTCGTGAATTCGAGCCCTGCGTCGGGCTCTGTGCTGACAGCTCAGAGCCTGGAGCCTGCTTTGGATTCTGTGTCCCCTTCTCTCGCCTCACCCCCACCCCTGCTTGTGCTCTCTCTCTGTCTTTCAAAAATAAATAAACATAAAAATTTTTTTTAAATAAAAAAAAGGAAAACTGATTATTTTGACAGATGTGCTGTATGTGGCCTGAGTTCAAGCATTAACCTGGGTCTCTCCTAAGAATCAGTCACAGATAGTGATGTGCAGGTCTCAAGACGCTTGGGTATGCAAAATAGCAAACTCATGGAAGTAGGAAAAAGGGAGCCAGAAAACAAAGCCCACGTGGTAAAGGAACCTGTTTCCAAGAAACCAGAGGCTCCGGTGTCTCATGAAAGGATTTCAAAAAATTACACAGCAGGAAACTGCAGGGCATAACATATTAATGATATTAATATTAGTATGTTTGGTCATTTGCCTTAAATCTTCCAAGTTATCTCTCCTGTTGCTTATTTTTGCCAGGAGTGAGGGATGAGGAGTGGTTTTTATTTTTTCATCAGTTTTAGAAGCCCCTCCATCCCATTAAACAATCATGAGGTAACATCTGGAAGTGACTAAGGATGGCAAGTCCAGAGAGAGCTCAGTCCGTTCTGTTTTGGTCACCATGATGAAGTCAAGGTCTGTCTGTAATCTTTCACAGAAGATTGCTTCTCAGATAATCGGTCTCTCAGCTATTTTGATAGTAGCTCCGACCTCCAGCTTGTGAGGGCTGAAACTAGGTACTCTTGAGCTTGTGTGTGAAAGGACTGTGTTCTTTGGTTCCACCACCTGACTAAAGCACTCAAGTTCCTGCAGATGGTCTGTTGATTTAGGGTATTTAAGCTTATAATATTCAAATGGACTTTCGTTTTATTTCTGCCATGAAATTAGTAACTGCTTAAGGGTAGTGTTTTAAAGCATTCTCTCTCCTAGGTGTTTGGTCAAAGGAAGCGAGAGCGTTCTGATTATTTCTGATTAGATTTTTACATGGTGAATGCAGTAATCAGTTAATAGAATTTTCTTCTCAATTATTTAGGAAATAAAACTGAAAGAAAACTGTTACCTCAGCACATCTCTGTACGGCCCAGCATGCCTCTCCTTAATGGGTGCAGATGGGTAAGGTGAGGAAAAGCCGCATGCTGGTCAAGCTTGCATGAGTTACATTATTCTGTATAGGCTCTATTTGAATGAATGCTAGTGCTTATTCTTAGTAAGACTTGTAAGGGCAGAAACCATTTCTTGTTCATAACCATATTCCTACTGCCTTGGTACTGCTTAAACAAAATGTGTTGTACTGCCAGCTAGCACCCCCGTGTGCCTAGCATAAGCAAACAGAGAAATCCTCTCAAAAGAGATAAGATCAAATTATTTCCACATAGAATTTTTCAGTATAACATTCAGCACAAAGTCAAAGATAACAAGGCAAGAGCAGGAGACCAGACAGCATGAGCAAGGAGCGTCCAAAACAATAGTTGATAGAAGCAGACCCATAGGGCCTCCTGCTCTTGAAATTACCACTGCGTGCAGGAGTAGCAGTGAACAACCTAGGCTTCCCCAGAATACATGGGTGGGAAGATTGTTAGACCATTCATTCATTCATTCATTTATTCAAGAGCATTTCTTTGAAGGTCAAAATCAGCCCCAGTGGAAACAAACTGTCACATGAAAAATGATATCCCTCTCATGGGTATAGGCATGCTCACTGCACAATTCTTTTGACTTTTCTGTACTTCCATATTTTCTCATAAACAAATGTTGAAGAAAAACACACACATAAAACTTTCTCCTTCCTTTTCTAGGTTCCCATTCTGGCCCTCCTACCGCTGATTTTGAGAGGGCTTAGACTCCAAGATGCACCATTTTAGAATCAGCCACCGCTGGTCTTGCCCATCTTGTCCCTGACAAAAGATGCTTTTTGGATGCTTGCATCCCATTTCTGTCCCTGATGGCCCCATAATTTACACCCTCACATCCTTTCTCTACCTGCCCAGGAAACTGCTTCCACGAAAGCTAGAGTTATATATTTTTGGTCAGTGTTCAGAGCAGGAAATAACAGACATTATTAATTTCTTCACTTTTGTGGCTGTGAACAAGCATTTCTCCAAAGATCTCAAGATTTGCCCCCACCTTTGTCTTACTGCCAAAAGAAAAATATAATCTCTCCACATTTTACTTTCTTTTTGGTTTTATTTTATATGTTGATGGGAGCTTATTGTGCTTCAAAACTCTCCAAAAGACATCTGTTAAAATGTTGTGAGTATTTCAAAAGGAAATGTTTTGAAAATTTGGCTCTGGTGTGTGATCTAACTGATAACACATGGCATTTATAGCAGCTGACTTTGAGGGCTGATTTATTACTGTCGTGCTGTCTTAAACATGAGAAATATTTACTAGAGAATGGATGTTGTGGTACACTTTGGTAGGGGAATAAAACCTTAGAGTAAAGATGTTCATTGCAAGCCAGATGGGTTCCCGGTGAGGTGATCTGGGCTCTTATTGCCACCCTACTCTGAGACTTACTTGTCCTTAGACCTGGTCCCTGCATTTATGCACAGCTTATAGCCCATTTGTGAGATGGAGGAGACCTTGTCTGCCTCAGATTTTTCTTTACTGGAGTGTGTGTATGTGTTGCACATAAACATGAAGTGTTTGGTCTTTCTGGAGGGCTTAAAGGAACACCTTCTTCACATAGCACCCTTAGTGCCACAGTTACATGGCACTTTTATTCCATGATGGTGTCCCACAGTCTCCTCGTGGCTGGCGTTGTGCTCTTCCAGACATGTTCAATGACATCATTTCTGACTCATGCTGTGCTCCTCCCTTTCCTCTCTCCTCAACTCCAACATTTACCATAGGGAACAACCTTGGGAAAACAAAATGAAGTTAAGTAAAAGCTTAGGGCGCATCCTGTGCTTTCTCTGTCCTAAGCCTTTCTTCCCTTTCCTGGTGTTTCCTTTGTCACCACTCTCTCCCAGGCAGCAGGAGCCTTCATGCTTCCCCTAAGGAAGCTGCTGAATGCAGCACCCCCAAGTGCCCAAACCCTTCACGCCATGTTCCCAGCCAGCTGTGAGGGTAGACAGGAGCCCACAGGTGCATTCATGTTAATGTGCTGAGAACTCCTAGTGAAAAGCCCAAAGGAGCACGTCTCTGAAGCAGAATTCTGGACAGTGGTTATAGGCCAGGAGGGAGATATTTGGGAACAAGTGCCTACTAGGTTCTTTAACCGCTTTACACGTTACTATCTATTTAAAACAGCACAACGCATAAATGTGCAGGACTGGGGAAAACGGCCTTATCATTGATAAATCTGCTTTTCCAAATCATAATTTTTCCCTTCTCTGGTGGATATTGCCACCACCACTTCCTCACTTCTCCTGAGAAACACTTTGCAAAAGGAAATATACAAAAGGCCAATAAGCATACGCAAGGGCCCTCAACATCATTTCTCATCAGGAAAATTCAAATGAAAACCACAAGCAAATACTGCTATATATTAGAGGGCTAAAATTAAAAATATTAATACACCAAGTGTTGACAAAGGTGAAAAGCAAGTAGAGCTCTCATAAATTGATGAGGGGAGGGTAAAATGGTATAGTCACTTCAGAGACTGGCAATATCTAACAAACCTGACATATGTCTACCCTTTAATTCCTTCTTAGGTAAATGGAGGTAAGAAGAATGAGTATGTCCACAGAAAGCCTTGCACAAAAATATTTACAGCAACTTTATTCACAAAGTCCCTCCCCCAAAACCCTCACAACTAGAAACACCTCAAATATCTACCAACAACAGAATGGGTAAACAAATTGGGGACTACTGTATTCATACAATGCAGTACTACCCGGTAATAAAGAAGAATACATTATTGCTACGTACAACATTGACCTCAAAAAAGTATGTGGAGTGAAAAAAGCCAGACACCAAAGAGTATGTGCTCATTCACTTTTGAATCCCATCTTGTTGATAGACGTCTCAGGTATGAGATCCGTGTCTAGAGAGCAGAACACGAACGCAATGGCAACGGTGCAGTTTTTACCCAAAGAGAGGTTTTTCTGAAAGATAGCAGGTAACCACAAAGAATCTCTCTCTCCTTTTGATCTCAGCTGGAACTGAATGCAAATTCTTAGGGTGATGGAATGCAAAATGATTTTACGTATTTTAAAGTTCAGGAACACTTTGTTTAATGGTGTTCTATGAATGAAGCGATTTAAATGTGCCGAGCATAACAAAATTCTACTTTGAAGCCTGTGTGGAAGGTAGTCCCCATGTGAATGGAAAAGAGGGCTCCAGGGAGGCCGGGACAGAGAGCACTTCCTGCTGCTGCTCAGTCACTTATTCATGGGAGTTGCTCTGGACTGTCAGGGAGAACACAAAACAAGGCCTACTGGGCCACGACCACTGTGATGTTGACGCCAGTGAGTGTCTTATTCATCCCCTGTGGCCAGCTTTGCCAGTTAGTGGGGTCACTGCCAAGGGCCATTCAGCAACAGTCCTCAAAGGTTGCTAGCACCAAATAAAAGACATGAGTGGGGAAAAGGCAGGCCAGGCTTTGAAGTGGAGGGAAGAAGGAGGCTTTGAACTCCTGCAAACAGCGCAAATACCCTCACCCACAATGGCCCAGAGGTGCGGGGAGAATTCTTCCCTCACCCTCCTGCCTTGCCGTTGCCTGGGGGCTCTGAGGTGTGTGGTAACTGAAGACATGTTGTGTATTTGGTCTCACTCCAACTGACACTTTTCCCTTCTAACTCACGCCAAATGTGGCGAGAACTCGGTAGGGTCCTACTTGACCTTATCCCAGCAAATTAAAATAAAAAAGATAAAACTTTCTTATGCACGTGCCATGCATGTTCCGCCTTTACTTTTTTCCCTGTTTTTCCCTCTTCTTTAAATTGACTCTTTTTTTTAGTATAGCTCTGTGTTATGTGCACAGACTCACATAACCCTCCCACACAATCAGGAGTCAGAACATGTCCATTACTTCAAAAAGGTCCCTTGTGCTGTCCCTTTAGAGTCACAGTCTCCCCCAGCTCTTAGCCCCTGGCAACCAAGAGTCCGTTCTCCTTCGCTATGGTTTTGTCATTTTGAAAGTGTCATATAAATGGAATCCTACCTTTTGAGCCTGGCTTCTTTCACTCAGCATAATGCCTTTGAGATCCATCCAAGTTGTTGCGCGTATCAGCAATTCATTCCTTTTTATTGTGAGTAGTATTCCATTATCTGCTTAGACTCTGAACAGTGAAATGTCTCAGGCATGCAAGAAAATGGGAACCTGAGAATATTCTGTGATGATGTGTACAAACGAGTAATTTTATTTGCTGTTCCACAGCCAGGCTGATGTTTTAAAAAGAAAGAAAGAATTCCAACACTAAAACCTGCAACAAGGAATTTTCTTTATTTCTCATAATATTTGTTGTTAACTGCACTTATTGGCTAATGCTTTCATTAGCTATTGTGCTGCCTATTAAGCTGTCGTCTGTCAGCTGCAAATCTCTTCTTCCATGCTCTGTTATGCTGGGACCCTGCAAATAACCCTTCTTCACCAGCTGCTCCCTGTTAGGTTCTGCCCTAGGAGTGTGAGCTCCTTTCTGCAGTTACTATCTCTGTGTCACCTCAGTTTCCCATGTGCTGTGTCTGCTTTATGGTACCTTCCCTATGCTGAATTCTCTCTGTTAAAACAACTGGTGTGGATTTTTTTTTTCCTGGCTGGACCCTGACTGATCAAATATGTGGTACCAGGCTTTCACCCCTGGCTTATTTAATGTTTAAGGCATCTAAAGTAGTTGGCTAATTCTGGTTCCTTAGTCCATGAGGAAAATAGGAACCGGTGTGATGGTCCATGGGGTGTCAGCATGATAATAATCTCTGCAACTTATGGCAGAGAACAGGAGAACTAATGTCTCAAAAGCAAACTGCTTCTGGTGATTCTCGAACATGGGTATAGAGGGAAGAAGTATTTACTGGTGTCAGTAGCTGTATAGTTCCACGTCCTAGGTGCTGTGCTGATTTGCTCCAAGAAAAATCCTGTATCACAACAACGGCTACAAGTAAAGTCACAAGCTACTTATATAGCCAGTCTCCTAGATCTGTCTGCCTTTTGCAAAACCAGACACCTGAATTACATGGAGAGTGTGATAGGCATCACCACTCCTGTGATCTTAGATTTGAAACTAACTTCAGGCTCCTCTCTCCCTACTATACCAAGAAGGAACCTCTAGAAATTGAGGAAGTTAATCCTATACATGCACAGTCTGGTATCTTTATAAAGCACTGCTCTTTCTGATCATGTTATTTCTGTGTTCAGAACTCTTCAATAATTTCCTATGTCTATGGAATAGAGTTATACTTTTTAGTCTGACATTCAAGGTCCTTCAAGATCTGGTCAATTGAAGCGTTGCAGCCAAACCAAAGTATTTGAATTTATGTATATGCACTTCATCTTCTCCTGCCTGTGTGAGCTTGCTCTCATGGTTTCCTCAGCCTATAATCCTCCTCCTGCCAGCATTCATATCCAAATTCTACCCCATCCTTCAAGGCCTTTTCAGTTCCTTTATCATGAAGTTTAATCCTAACACCCAACCCCATGCTAACACCACACCACAGGTGTTAGGTGTTAACACCTTATACTTGATAATATCCATGTACTCTGCATGGCAGAGATTATGTCTCATTTTTTTTTCTTTCTTTTCAACGTTTTTTTTTATTTTTTTTTATTTTTGGGACAGAGAGAGACAGAGCATGAACGGGGGAGGGACAGAGAGAGAGGGAGACACAGAATCGGAAACAGGCTCCAGGCTCCGAGCCATCAGCCCAGAGCCTGACGCGGGGCTCGAACTCACGGACCGCGAGATCGTGACCTGGCTGAAGTCGGACGCCCAACCGACTGCGCCACCCAGGCGCCCCATGTCTCATTTTTATATCCGTTAATTTTTTCAAAATGAAGGAATAAGTAAGAGGCCGTGATGGGAGAGAGGGCATTCCAAGTGGGGATACTGCTTTGAGAGTGCAGGATATTATCTCAAGAAGCACATGTGGTTTGGTTTGGCTGAGGTCTAAGGCCTGTACAAAGGACTTTTGAGAAATCCATCTGGAAAGGCAAGTTAGGACCAGATTGTACAGAGGATGGAGAGTTGGGTGAAAGATTTGAACTTATTTCTCTAGGCAGAATGGAGGAATTGAAGGTTTAGGATTAGGGAAGAATTTTTATGTCAAAGATTCTCATACCAACGTTAGAATTTTTCTTAATTGGCTTAAAGGAGCAAACTGGGTGAGATAATGGAAAACACTTAAACTGCAGCAAGAGGGATTTAATTTAGGTGGACGGAACCATTTTGAGACAGGTCATAAAACAACAGAATATTTCTGAGAGAAAACTATGAAGATGTTTTATAAAAGCAGAACACCTGTCTAGGACATTGTGGTATGTGTAATTCTTTTTTTTTTTTTTTAATGTTTATTTTTGAGAGAGAGAGTGCACATGAGTAGGGGAGGGGTGGGCGGGGGGACGGAGGATCTGAAGCGGGCTCCGTGCTGACAGCAGACAGCCCATTGTGGGGTTTGAACTCATGATCTGTGAGATCATGACCTGAGCTGAAGTTGTACGCTTAACCAACTGAGCCACCCAGGCGCCCCAGTAGGTGTAATTCTTTTATAACAAAGGAATGGCTTGGTCAGCATTTCTCAGTCCCAGTCTTGTAAACCAAGAGAATATTAGAAATCTCTAACAAGGACTCATGGAAAAAGGGAAGGAAGGGAGAGGCTGGATGAGAGGAGACATAGCTGGGGATGGGAGAGAGAGTGAGACCGTGAGAAGGTCTTTATCCCAGGGTGGGTCAAATACTGTTGAAATGCCCCTCCTACCAGCTCTAGTCTTGAAGCCCTCCCTTGGCTTGGATCTCCACTCCCAGTCTTCTAATTCTTCTGTAAGCCAGTTTAGTTTTTCTCAGAAGCTGCTTTCTCCTAAGACCTATTTTCTTCTTCTTGATAGAAAATGAGAGTGAACATGGTCATTGTTTATACCTGGGCTATGACCAAGGAGGTCTGAGTCCTAGTTTGAGTAATTTCCTTCATTTACATCCCAGCAAAGCTGTTGGAATGTCCCCTATCCTTAAGATGCACCTCCTTGGTAAGAAGAAAAGTATGATTTGACACAATTTTCTGTTAAAATCCCTGGATGCCACAGTGTAATAAGTTAGAAAAGTACTATCATGCTATGAAATGACAAAGAATCCCTGATATTCTTCCCAGGCTAATTGTATGAAGTCTGACAAAGAGTCTAACTGTGAACACGATATGTTGGAAGAGTTAACTGTCAATCCTGTTGATAAGGATTTAGGCCTCAGTGTTCCCCAGGGACCTGATCAGCTTTTGCCATAGGGCTCCATCTCATGTCAAGCTCTGTCATCTGCTACCACAGAGACCATTAGATATTCTACCCCTGGATCACTGATGAAGCTTGGAGAGGGACACTTGGTGAGATTGCTGGAGTCTCTTACCACATTTGAGGAAGGATGATTTCCATGCCTATATGTCTAGACATCAGAATCTAAGCAGGGACTTAGACTCCAAGGGTCCCCATGGACCTGACTGCAAGTTGAATGCAGCAATAGGAGATGTTTCAGCTCAAGTGCCAATGACTCTGATGGGTAGCGGCTGTCTGGCCTACTCAGGAAAGTGCTGTGATCTATTGATAATGCCTGGCTTCAGCTTGCACAGGGGAAGAGCAGACCAATGTCTCAAGTATTCGCACATCTAGGCCTGGACCGAGGGACCTCACTGATGACAACAGATGAGCTGGACATCTCATTCAGCAGAGGACAAGGGTGCACTGCTATGACAGACTGTCTCCACACTCTGAAATGGGAATCTGTGCCCTGAGGGTGCCCTAGGGGCCAGGGTGTCATATACCATAGCAGCGTCTAATCATCTTAGATTTGATTCTCTTTGGTCTTCTGAATTTTGCTATGTATGTATGTATGTATGTATGTATGTATGTATGTATGTATGTATTTAATTGAGAGTGAGAGAGAATGAGCCGGGGAGAGGGGCAGAGGCGGGGAGAGAGAGAGAATCTTCTGCCTGGTGCAGGGCTTGATCCAATAACCCTGGGATCATGACCTGAGCCAAAATCAAGAGTTGGGTGCTCTGAGCCACCCAGGCACCCCTGAATTTTGCTATGTAAAGAAATTATGAACTAAGTATGTCCTGGTTGAACTTACTTTCTTGAGAAGCCATATATCTGTCATAGGTACTGGGGCATAAGTCCCAACCCAGTAACTGCGTAATATTTATGGCTGAGTGTATGTGTATATACATACATGTATATACATATAGATATATATTTTTTATTTTGAAATAATCGAATACAGAGAAGTTACAAAAATTAATAGGATTCCCATATACTCTTTTTTTAAATTAAAACCATTTTTTAACGTTTATTTTTGAGAGACAGAGAGACAGAGAGACAGAGCGTGAGCAGGGGAGGGACAGAGAGAGAGGGAGACACAGATTCTGAAGCAGGCTCCGGGCTCCGAGTTGTCAGTACAGAGCCCAACATGGGGCTTGTACTCACAAACTGTGAGATCATGACCTGAGCCGAAGTCAGATGCTTAACTGATTGGGACACCCTGGCACCCCTTCCATATGTTCTTTATGCAGCTTTTCCTAATGTTACAATCTTACATAACCATACTACATGTATTGAAAGCAGGAAATTAACATTGGTAAATATTATTTAGTAATCTCTTTATTTGGCTTTTTCCAGTTTTCCCACTACTGTCCTTTTTCTGGTCCAAGATCCCATATTGCATTTAGTTGTCAGATCTCCTTAGTGTCCTTCAGTTTGTGGTAATCCCTTAATCTTTGTCTTTCATGATCTTGACACCTTCAGAGAGTACTGGCCAACTATTTTCTAGAATGTTCCTCAATTTAGGATTGTCTGACATTTTCTTCTGATTAGATTGTAGTTACACATTTTTGTCAAGAATCCCACAGAAGTGCCATCTCACTGTATTATATCAGGAGGTTCACATATAGCTGTGCCCCTTTTACTGGTGATGTTAATTTTGATCATTTGGTTAAGATGGTGTCTGTCAGCCTTCTGCAGCTAAAGTTACTGTTTTCTGTTTGTAATCAACAAATATATTGTGGGGAGAAACTTTGAGACTATGCACACATCCTATTTCTCAACATAATGTCACCCAACTAATTTTAGCATTCATCAGTGATTTTCCCCTGTAAAATTGTTACTTTCATATTTGGCTAATGGTGATTTTTAAAATTTATCTCAATACTTCTACATTTATTAATTAGAATTCTTCGGTAAGGAAGAGATACCTCACTCCCATGTATGTATGTATATATTTATCCCAATTTACTTATGTCAGTATAGACTCATGGCTTTTTCATTTTATTCTGTGTTATAATCCATTACTATCATTATTTTAGTGCTCCAGGTGTCCCATAGTTAGACATTGGGAGCTCCTTCAAGTTGGCTTCTGTGCCCTTTTGACAGGCCTCCTATTAATTTTTTGAGGACTCTCTTTCCAACATCTCAAGATAGTCTAGACTCATATATTTCTCCTGGCCCAGCCCTAGAATAAATAATTTCTCCAAGGATCCCTGGCTTATTTTTCTTTTTTAGAGAATGGTATTTACAAAGAAGAACTGGGCAGTAGATGTGCTCAATGTTGCCAGAGTATCATTGCTTCTAAGGCTGTCTCAGATGAGAGAGCTAAGAAATATGTTTGTATACTCCTACATGCACATATACACATACTTATTTTATGCCTATCCATCTGCTTATACATGTCTATATCTCTGTTTGAAAACATATGTATGACTTTATACTGATATTTTAGATGTAATCCAATACCAAAGGATCCATTCTAGACTTCCCCTTTCCTATTTGTAACTCCTTTCCCTAACAGTGACCAACCGATTATCATTATCCACAACGTATTTGCTCAGTCCTATTATCCACATAGTTTCGGAATTTTCTAGTTCATTCTCTTGTGAAGAACAAATTTACCAACTAGAGTACAATATTTGTGTACAGTTCCTCTTGTCTTTATCTTTACGCTGTTGCTTCAGGTGCGGCTGCTCCTAGAGAAACTCCCATATGGGAATGGGGCCTCAGGCCTCCACGTTACTGTGAAGGAAAGAACTAGAGGAGATGAAGTAAACCAGCTTTTCCCACAGTCAGACCACCCACCTCTATAGCGGGCTCACCAGCCTGGACAAAGGCGAAAATGGGGCCCTGGAAATTTTCCCAGCTGACTCCAGAACTTGTCATCCACCCACCAGGGGGCTGGCTCACTGGTGCCTTCTTTTCAGAGGGGGAATACCAGGTCAACTTCCACTGATTCATAAAAACTTTGGCTCATTTCCAATCCACTGAATATAGTGCAAGGGGTGAAGGTAAGAATGAACCAGAACCACAGAACAGCTGAAGCAACGTATTATACTTTGCTTTTCCGCGCTATGATTTGGATAAAGATGACAAGATCACCTGCAATAAGCTGTCCCAGGTGCTATGCATGATGGTTGGAATGGTTATCTCGCATGCGCAACTGAGCAGCATCACAGGACCGTCCAGGAGGCTGGTCAGGGTGCAGATGGTGCCATATCTTTCGCAAAATTTGTTAAGGTTTTGGAGAAGGTGAACGTGTAACAGAAAGTGAGCATCCGATTTCTTGACTAAAAGGCTGAGACCAAACTGTTCCTTGCCTTCTAGTATTTAAATACTGGAACTCGAGAGTCCTCCTATCTCCCAGCCCCACCTCTACCCTATCATCTCTTTTCTCCCAAGATGCCACAGCTGTTGTGTGACAACCCCAAGTGTGCTCTGTTAACACAAACCTGCTTTTGGTGTAAACAGGGCATCACAAAACGGCACACCCACCCTGTTTCGCTTCAGTATCCATTCACCTGTTCCCCATTTATAAATATCATCTCCCCCCCAGTTACGCAGCCAAATGCCACAGGCCCCTCCTGTCTGAGAAAGTGAGAGAGAGGGACTCATGCCAAGAACTGGCCAAGCAAGCTTTCACTGGATGTAGCCTTCCCTTCACCTGGGTTTCAGCATGCTCCTGCAACCTTTTCCATATGTCCTTTGCTTCCTGCTTCTCCGTCACCCAACACACCATTCACTTGATCTTTCAGTCTTCCTGCTTTTTATTATGCTTCCAAGTTCCCTCTGTTTTACCTGGCACCCCAAGTCATGCCTGTTAAATGTAGATCTAACTTGACAAGGTGGTTCTGTGGTCTGGTGGCTTTATCTGCCTTTGCTCGCAGATGAGCCTCTGGGATGTTGTATCCTCAGGAGCTTTTTGGGAATCAGCACTTCTCTCAGAAAATTTGACCATCTCGTGATCCTCTGCACTCTGCTCCGTCATCAAAGGGCTGCTAGATGGAGATGTTCTTCTTAAAAGGTGAAAGATGTCGAGCCCAATCTTCTAGGTGGCTTGCCCAGGTCACTCAATGGCCTCTGATTCTTCACACAGAGAGTACTTATATGTGGCTACTCTTGTTCTTCAGAAAATAGCCATATGCCTGCAGGTTTGCTCAGCTTTGGGCCACTGTCGCCACCAGAATGGCTGCTCTCACAATATGCTTGGGGACCTTCTCATGGCTTTTTAGAAAGGAGGCAGGGCACCCTAAAAGCCTCCTTTATTCCCACCTGTGCTGCATGGTTTATGCCTCAGTGTTGCATGCCCTGAGATGTTTTTCACTTCACATTTCCAAGTAGAAGGGTTAGAGTTACAGAGGTGCCTAATTTATCTGTCCAAGAGATTTAAAGGTCATCCTAGTGTCCTAAAGGTTTTTGCACTTGGCAAATGATCATGCTGGAAGCCGTAGTCCACTCCCAGTGGAAGTCCAAAGCATTGACTGTATTGTCACATTAGCTGCCTGGTTACGTTGACTACCTCCCTCCCTGTGTAGACCACTGTTAATCCCCTAGAAACGTGGGATCTGACATTGGTGGCATGATATGGTGTGGCATTTTAGACGTTTCTGCAAGCCACAGCAGCTTATTTGCCCAAGTCAGCTGAGTTTAGGCCTCACTGAATTAGGCAGTTGCCATCCTAATGTCCACGTCTGTTCCTTTATGTATCTGTCTGTGGCTAACTTTCTGTGACTCCTAGCTTGCTTGTTTGCTTTCTTGCTTTGGAAGGAAGATGTGCACACAGTTCCTTAGGAAGGGAATGGCTGTAGAACATCACTGCAAAGGAAGGAGAGAGGACTGGGGAACAGAGGAGCAGCCGGGTGGGATGGCTCAAGTATAAATAAATGAGGAATTCCGTAAGAAGTAATCATTTTGGCTTTGTGATCATGTGATGTAATATAGGAATCGTACAAAAGGGAAGAGCTGTCTGATACTCATCTATTCAGTATCTCAGAAGGTCTTTGACTTGAATGTTTAAAGTTCCTAAGTTAATGGCTTTTCTCTCTTTTGATGTTTGAACTGTTTGAATCCATGGTTATGCCTTATTATCCTATTTAAAATTATATCAATCCATCAATAAATATTTGTGGTTAAAATGAAACAAAGCAAAAATACTTCTTTCCAAAGTTACTTAGGTTTAGCTACTTTCTTCCCCACCTCCTTCAGTGTGATATTCATTTGAAATATAGTTAGGTTTATTTGTTACTCTTTGTTTTCCATTTTGGGTTCTGCTCACATTCTGGTTGATTTTATTTATTGGGCGGCCTGGTACATAAAACATTACCTGGGTTCCAAGAGTTAGACCTACCCAAAAATATACTCAGAAGTGGCACTCTCCCTACACTCGACTGCCTCCTTCCCGCCCCCCATTCTTTCTAGCCTGTTTCTGCTTACTGTTGGTAAACCAGTCTCATGAGTTTCTGATTTGTCCTTCCTGTGTAGTTAGTTTCGCAATAATGCTTGTTGTGAAAAAGTGAGTTTGCTCCAACATGATTGATATATCTTGGAGAACGGTCTGAGCTTCATGCGAATTTTGTGTTTGCTTATGGACAGTTTCATGCATGAGAAATTCTAGGTCAACCCTGAAACTGCACCCAGCTGACCTGAGCTGGGTAAGAATACATAAAATGCACATACCTCAGACATCTCTGAGTTTCCCTGCTTTACCCCGTGTCTTAGAAGCCACACTTACCCATGCCTGGGGCTACAGCCTTCTGCTCCTTTTGCACCAGCGCACAGAGCTACAGCCCTCCCACTGTTCATTCCATAAGCAGACTTCAGGGCTTTTTCTAGGTAAAGTGACACGTTTATCATATTATAGTTCTTAAGTATTTAACCTGTAAAATTGTGCTACTGCTTTTTCTTATTAGGTTCCTAACTTTTTGTGTATGTGTATCATAGAGGAAGTTGTTTGAGTGTTGTGCCCTATGTGCCCCATAAACTGGTTTTTATCATGCAATTTTGCATAGTGGGGAAGTTTTTAGGGATGAGTATATGGTGTTATAGCAGAATTGACTATTTCTTTTACACAAGTAAGTGGATACCTGTATATTTTCTTATATACTCTTCTTTCTAACATGAAGGGTAGCATACTGTAGCCACTTTTTTGGGGCTTTGGCTTTTTTTTAAAAGATACTTTAGTTTTTAATTATTTATTTGCATATAGTTGACACAAAATGTTACATTGGTTTTGGGCATACAATTTAGTGATTTGATCAGTATATTCATTATGCTGTGTTCACTACAAGTGTAGCTACTATCTGTCATATTGTTATGCTGCCATTGCAACACCATTGACTGTATTCCTTAGGCTGTCCCTTTGATTCCAATGACTTATTCATTCCATAACTGGAAGCCTGTTTTTACCTCGCCTCTTCACCCATTTTGCCCAACCCCCCACAGCCCTCCCCTCTGGCAACCATCAGTTTGTTCTCTGTATTTATAGGTCTGATTCTGCTTTTTGTTTCTTTCTTCATTTATTGACTTTTTTTTTTTTTAAGATTCCACTTATGGTATTTGTCTTTCTTTGTCTTATTACACTTAGCATAATATCCTGTAGGTCCATGTCTCAAATGGCATGATGTCATCCTTTTCTGTGGCTGTGTAATATTCCATACAGATGTGTCCTTTTTAAAAAATATGCATGCTCTTATTTTTTAAGTTTATTTTTAAATTTATTTTAATTCCAGTATAATTAACATACAGTGTTGTATTAGTTTCAGGTGTACATTACTCACTGCTCATTATAAGGATACTCTTTAATCCCCATCACCTGTTTTACCCATCCCCACCCACCTCCCCTCTGGTAACCATCAGTTCCCTATAGTGAAGAGTCTATTTTTTGGTTTGTCTCTTTTTTTCTTTGTTTGTTTCATTTCTTAAATTCTACATATGAGTGAAATCATATGGTATTTGTCTTTCTCTCATTTATTTCATTTGACATTATACCCTCTCAGTCTATCTATGTTGTCGCAAATGGCAGTTTCACTCTTTTTTATGGCTGAGTAATACACACACACACACACACACACACACACACACACACACACACACATACACCATCTCTATCCATTCATCTATCGATGGACAGTTGGTTGCTTACATAATTTGGTATCGTATGTAATGCTGCAGTAAACATAGGGTGCATGTATCTCTTCATATTAGTGTTTTCATATTCTTTGGGTAAATATCCAGTAGTGGCATTACTGGATTATATGGTAATTCTATTTTAATGTTTTGAGGAACCTCCATACTTTTCTCCACAGTGGCTGCATCAGTTTGTATTCCCAACAGTGCATGAGGGTTCCTTTTTCTCCACTTGTCTTTTGTGCTTTAAGACATTCTGAAAGGTATGATGTGATATCACATTGCGGTTTTTTGATTTGCATTTCCCTGATGATTAGTGATGTTGCACATCTTTTCCTGTGCCAGCCATCTGTATGTCTTCTTTGGAGAAATGTTTGTTCATGTCTTCTGCCCATTTTTAATTGGATTGTTTTTTGGTATTGAACTGTGTAAGTTCTTTATGTATTTTGGATACTAGCCCTTTATTGGATATGCCATTTACAAATATCTTCAGTAGATTGTCTTTTAGTTTTGATGATTGTTTCTTTTGCTGTGCAGAAGATTTTTATTTTTATAATCCCAATAGTTTATTTTTCCTTTGTTTCCCTTTCCTCAAGAGACAAATCTAGGAAAATGTTGCTATGGCCAGTGTCAGAGAAGTTACTGCTTGTGCTGTCTTCTAGGATTTTTATGGTTCTAAGTCTCATATTTAGGTCCTTAATCCATTTCAGTTTATTTTTGTGTATGGTCCAGTTTCATCTTTTTGCATATAGCTGTCCAGTTTTCCTAACACCATTTGTTGAAGAGACTTTTTCCAATTGCATTTTCTTTCCTATTTTGTTGGAAGATTAATTGACCATATAATTGTGGGTTTATTGCTGGGCTCTCTGTTCTGTTCTGTTGATCCATGTGTCTATTTTATTTTATTTTATTTTATTTATTTATTTATTTTTTTGCCAGTACCATGCTTTTTTGATTACTATAGCGTTGCAGCATATCTTGAAATCTGGGATTGTGATACCTCTGGTTCTGTTCTTTTCAGGATTGCTTTTGACTATTTGGGGTCTTTTGTGGTTCCATACACATTTTAGGATTGTTTGTTCTAGCTTTGTGAAAAAATGCTGTTGGTAGTTTGATAGGGATTTGTATTAAATCTGTAGAGTGCTTTGAGTAGTATAGACATTTTAATAATGTTTGTTCTTCCAGTCCATGGGAATGGAATATCTTTCCATTTGTGTCATCTTTAATTTCTTACATTAATGCTTTATAGTTTTCAGAGTAGAGCTCTTTCACCTCCTTAGTTAAGTTTATTCCTAGGTATTTTATTATTTTTTGTGTCATTGTAAATGGGATTGTTTTCTTAATTTTTTAAATTTAATATAATTTAACTGTTAAATTTACATCCAAGTTAGTTCTTAATTTCTATTTCTCTTACTTTCTTATCAGTGTATAGAAATGCAATGGATTTCTGTATATTGATTTTGCATCCTGAAACCTTACTGAATTCACTCATCAGTTCTAGTAGTTTTTTTGATGGAGTCTTTAGGCTTTTCTGTATGTAGTATCATGTCATCTGTAAATAGTGCAAGTTTCACTTCTTTCTTACCAGTTTGGATCCCTTTTATTTCTTTTTGTTGCCTGATTGCTATGGCTAGGACTTCCAGTACTGTGTTGAATAATAGTGGCGGAGAGTGGACATTCTTGTCTTGTTCTTGACCTTAGGGGAAAAGCTCTAAATTTTCCCCATTGCATATGATGTTAGCTGTGGGTTTTTCATATATAGCCTTTATTATATTGAAGTATTTCCTCTAAACCTATTTTGTTGAATGAATGAATGTTGTAGTTTGTCAGATGCTTTTTCTGCATTTATTCAAATGATCATAAGGTTTTTTTTCCTTTTTGATAAGATGTGTCATATTGATTTTGTGAATATTGAGCTATCTATGCATCCCTAGAATAAATCCCACTTGATCACGGTGAATGATTTTTTAATGTATTGTTGGATTCAGTTTCCTAATTTTTTTGTCAGGTATTGTTGCATCTATGTTCATCGGAGATGTTGGCTTATAGTTCTCTTTTTTTGTGGTTTCTTTATCTGGTTTTGGTATGAGAGTAATGCTGGCCTCATAGAATGAATTAGGAAACGTTCGTTCCTTCCTCTTCTATTTTTTGGAATAGTTTGAGGAGTATAAGTATTAACTCTTTTTTAAATATAGGGTAGAATTTACCTATGAAGCCATCTGATGCCGGACCTTGGTTTGTTCAGATTTTTTTTATTATGGATTCAATTTCATTGCTGGTGATCAGTCTGTTCAAACTTTCTATTTCTTCCTGATTCAGTTTTGGTAGGTTATATTGTTTCTAGGAATTTATCTATTTCTTACAGGTTGTCCAGTTTGTTGTCATATACTTTTTCATAATATTCTCTTATAATCCTTTGTATTTCTGTGGTGATGGTTATTTCCTCCTTTTCATTTCTGATTTTGTTTGAGTCCTCTGTTTCTCTCTCTCTCACTCTTTTTTTCTTTTTGATAAGTCTGACTAAACATTTATTAATTTTGTTTATCTTTTCAAAGAACTAGCTCCTGGTTTCATCAATCTGCCCTATTGTTCTTTTAGTTTCTATTTCATTTATTTTTGCTCTGGTCTTTATTATTTCCTTCCTTCTCCTGGTTTTGGGTTTTGTTCTTCTTTTTCTAGCTCTTTTAGGTGTAAGGTTAGGTTGTTAATTTGAGATTTTTCTTCTGTATGTAGGCCTGAATTGCTATACATTTCCCTCTTAGAACAGCTTTTTCTGCATCCCGTAGATTTTGGACTGTTGTGTTTTCATTTTCATTTGTCTCCATGTACTTTTTGAGTTCCTCTTTGACTTGTGGTTGACCCAATCATTGGTTAGTAGCATGTTATTTAACCTCCATGTATTTGTGCTAGTTCCAGATTTTTTCTTTTGGTTGATTTCTAGTTTCATAGTGCTGTGGTTGGAAAAGATGCATGGTATGACTTCAATCTTTTTGAATTTGTTGACACTTGTTATGTGGCCTAATATATGCTCTATTCTGGATACTACTTATCTCCATTTTATCTAGCTCTCTTGCTGTGATTTTGTCCTGTTCTTTCATTCAGGACATTTTCCTGGGTCTTCCCATTTTGTCGGACTCTCTGTGTTTGTTTCTCTGTGTTAGGAAAGTCAGCTATGTCTCCTGCTTTTGAAAGTAGTGTCCTTATGATGCAGAGGTTCTGTAGTGCCCTGCAGTGCAAAATTCCCTGTTCACCAGAACCTGGCACTTCAGGGGTATCTCCTATGTGTGTTGTATGTGCCCTACTGTTGTGGCTGTGCTGTGTTTGCCTTTAGTCATTTGTCTCCAATGATTCTCTTTGCTGCTTTCGAGCAGGGTTTGGTTCCTGTGTTGTTAGTGGGCCAGTCTGGGGCCACTTCGGGTTTTAGTTAAGTTAGATCAGGCTTTTGTCAGGGCTGCAGGAGCACCAAACTGCGGGGCATTTTCCCAATGTTGCGCCCTGAGAAGCTTTCATTGGTGGGTGGGGCTTGCAGTGAGATGCATTGTCTGTCCCCAGCCCGCTGCTGGGGCTGCAGTCAGACTGGTGTGTGTGGTTATCTTCCCCAGGAGTCACTTTGGAGTGGTGCTGGCCCTTCTCTGGGCTGCTTGCACACACCCAGGCTTTGGCACTGCCTTGGATGTGCTCCAGCCAAGGGTATATTGGAGGGGGCAGGTCCGTAGGAGAATGCAGGGGCTGGGCATGTAGCACCAACAAGATTTGAGCCAGTGCTGTGGGTGGGGAGCTGCAGGTGCCCTGGAAAACTTCTGTGGAATCCTGCTGGGTTGGAGGGGCCAGATCCACAAAAGAGTGCAGGGGGTGGGTCGCAAGCTGTTAGCAAGCTGGATGGAGAGTGCTGCATGCTGTGGTTCCTGCAGGTACCTGTGTGTCCAAGCCAGGGATGGGGGATTGGGGAGGGAAATGGGGCCCACCAGCTCTTTTGTTCTTGGACAAGTCTCCCAAAGTTCCTTGCCCCTCCAGTACCTGCTCTGAAATGACCAAATACATCTCCTTTCAGAATACCGCACGTGGTTTTCAAACTGTTACTTCTATGTTGTATCTCTGTGGGGCTGTTCTTTATACTGTCTCTCTAAGGGCGGGGACTCAGTTTCCTGTTGTGTTCCCAGCTCCTGCAGAGCTGAGCCTGCTGATTTTTAAAGTCTTACTGATCATAAAAATGTGTGAAGCCAGGATCCTCTAGCCTTCAAAGCCAAATGTTATGGGGATTCTTTTTTACAGTGCGGTCCCTGTGGGTGGGGTGCCCGGTGCAGGGTCCTCTTCTCTCCCCTCTTGGGCTTGCAGGTCCCTCCTGTGGACAGTCCTGCCAGTCTGTTTGGCTCCCCACCAAGTCTCAGCCCTTCTTCTTCTCTTTGATATGGCCTCTTTTCTACATTTAGCTGTGATAGTCTGTTCTGCCAGTCTTCTAGTTGTTTTCTGGATTATTTACACTGATGCGGGTGTTTTCTAGTTGTGTCCGTGGGACAGATGAGCCCAGGATCCTCCTCCTCCACCATCTTTCCTGAAGTCTAGATGGGTCCTTTTTATTTTTTCATCCATTCTGCTACCCTGCCTCTCTCGATTGCAGCAGTTAGGCCATTTAGATTTAAAGTAATTAGTGATAGGTATGTACTTATTGCCATTTTAAAATTTGTTTCCTGTGTTTCTTTTTTTAGTTCTTCATTGTTCCTTCTTCTCTTGTTCTCTTTTTTAAGATTTTACTTTTTATTTTTTTTAATGTTTGTTTATTTTTGCGACAGAGCACAAGCAGGGGAGGGACAGAGAGAGGGGGAACAGAGGATCTGAAGTGGACTGTGCAGTGAGCCCAACGTGAGGCTGGAACTCATGAACTGTGAGATCATGACCTGAGCCAAAGTCTGACGCTCAACTGACTGAGCCACCCAGGGGCCCCAAGATTTTATTTTTAAGCAATCTCTACACCCAATGTAGGGCTCAAACCAACAACCCTGAGATCAAGAGTCGAATGCCCCACAGACTGAACAAGCCATGCATCCCTTGTTCTCCTTTTTTGTGTTTGATGAGTTTCTACAGTGTTGTGTTTGGCTTTCTTTTTATTTTTTATATATCATCAGTTTTGGGTTTGTGGTTATGAGGTTTGGTCATTTCAGTTCAAATACATTCTAAAAAAAGAGGAAAAGAAAAAAAAACTTTTTTTTCCATTCTTTTCCCTTTTTTACTCCCTTCTCCACACTTAATGTATATGTTGTCACATTTTACATCTTTTTATTCATAATTTTTTATGTCTAATTATAGCCATTTCTTTCCCACTCGAAGTCTCTTTAACATTGCTTGTGAAAGTGGTTTAGTGGTGATAAACTCCTTTATCTTTCACTTGTCTGGGAAACTTTCTCTCTCCTTCAAATCTAAATGACAACCTTACCAGTAAAGTATTCTTGGTTGCAGGTTTTTTCCTAAGCGCTTTAAAATATCATGCACTCCCTTCTGGCCTGCAAAGTATCTGCTGAGAAATGAGCTGATAGCCTATAGGCTTTTCCCTTGTAGGTAACTTTTTGTTTCTCTTGCTGCTTTAAGATTCTCTCTTTAACGTTTACATTTTAAATATTGTGTGCCCGTGGTGTGGACCTCCTTGGGTTCATCTTGTTTGGAATTCTGTGTCCTTTGGATTTGGATGTCTGTTTCCTTCCCTAGGTCAGGAAAGTTTTCAGTTATGATTTCTTTGAGTACGTTTTCTACACCTTTCTCTCTCTTTTCTTCTAGGTCCCTTATGATGTGAATGTTTGTTCTCTTGATGTTGTCCAAGAGATTTCTTAATCTATCCTCATTTTTAAAAATTCTTTTCTCTTTTTGCTGTTCAGTTTGTGTGCTTTCCATCGCCCTGTCTTCCAGATTGCTGATACGTTCTTCTGCATCTGCTAATCTGCTGTCCACTCTCTCTAGTGTGGTTTTTATTTCAGTTACTGTATTCTGCAACTCTGGTTTTTGAAAATATTTTCTACTCCTTTATTGAAGGACTTACTGAATTCTTCCCTTCTTTTCTCCAGCCCAGTATCTTTATGATCATTATTTTAAATTGTTTATCAGGCATATTGCTTATCTCTTTCATTTAGTTCTTTTTCTGAGGTTTTTTTCTTGTTCTTTCTTTTGGAACATATTCCTCTCTCTCCCCATTTTGCTTGACTTTCAGTGTTTCTATGGATTAGACAGAAAGGCTAGTTCTCCTAAACTTGAATGAGTGGTCTTGTATATGTTGTCCCCTCTGTAGACTGTGTGTGTGCTTGGTTACTTTTGCTGGCTGGCTGGAGCTGTGGCTGCATATGTTAGTTACTGTTTTAAACCATGGCTTTTTATAGAAAGAAGAAAAAAATAATAAAAATTTTAAAGAACTAAGAGGAAAAGAAAAAAAACCAAAAAGAACAAAAATAAAAACCAAACAAGACAAATTTAAAAAAAAATAATTTTTTCAATTAAAAACAAAAATGTGGCTTAATTTCTGTGCTCCAGCACACAGGGTGGTTGTGCAGCCCTGGGTTAGCTGAGGTCACAAGCTCACTGTGAGCCAAGCCCTGTTCTGGTCTGGGCTTTTAAAAAAGGTAGAGTGGGAGAGAGCATCCCAGCTGTTCTCTGACCCTTTGAAACCGTGACTTTTTTTCTGTGTCCCATTGTGACCAGGGTTGGTGTGGTCTTACATACCCTGGGCTTGCTGAGGTCAGAAGCTCCTGGTGATAACCATACATGCCAGTTACAGCATCCAGACCTACCAGGTATGCCATTCCTGTCTGGGCTTTTAAGGGAGTGGGGGAGAGAGTGCACCCGCAGCTACTTAGCCCTTTTAAACTTGGCTGGTTTTCTTTTTCTTTTTTTTTTTTTTTTTCAACGTTCTTTTAATTTATTTTTGGGACAGAGAGACAGAGCATGAACGGGGGAGGGGCAGAGAGAGAGGGAGACACAGAATCGGAAACAGGCTCCAGGCTCCGAGCCATCAGCCCAGAGCCTGACGCGGGGCTCGAACTCACGGAGCGCGAGATCGTGACCTGGCTGAAGTCGGACGCTTAACCGACTGCGCCACCCAGGCGCCCCTGTTTTTCTGTGCTTCAGTGCAACTGAGGCTGGTGTGGGCTTGCAGACCCTGGGCTCACTGAAGCTGCAAGCCCACTGTGAGGACCAGACCAACCTGTTCCCGTGTCTGGACCCTGCTCCATTCTAGGCTTTTAAGGTGGTGTGGAAACATCAACTGTGCATTCTCCAGTCCCTCTGACCTGGAGAACATTCCCACAGCTCCTGCACTGCTTAGCAGAGTTCTAGTGTTGTGTCTTTTATATGCTAGTTGCTCTTTAAAGCTGTCGCTGTTTTTTTTCTTTGCCCAAGGACAGAGGGATCTGTTCTTGGTTCCTCAGTACTGTCCCTCCCCACTGCTGTTCCCAGCGTGGGTACAGGGGTTCCCTTTGTTACTGTGACTCTTCTCTCTCTTGCTGTTCTCTCCATCTTTGGTTGTTCAGAAGCTGTCCAGTCAGCTCTCACTTCTTCTTCAGGAGGAATTGTTCTATTAATAGGTGCAATTTGGTGTGTGTTCCATGGAGGAGGTTAGTTCAGGGCCTTCCTACATTGGTCATCTTGTGCCTGGAACCTTGGGCTTTGCCTTTTTCACTTAAGAATATGTCCTGGAAGTCACTCCTTATTAGTTCAGAAAGATCTTCTTTTTTTTTTTTTTTTTTTACGCCTGCACAGTGCTCCTCCACTGTGTGGATGTCCTGTAGTTTATTCCATCACTACAGGTACATTAGCCTCAGAAGAAGGGCTAATATCACTAATAAATAAATACTTCTTAAATACATCCATCTATGTATAGACATCTTGGTCATTTCCGATAGCTTGTGATTTTAAACAACACTACAGTGATTGAGCTTTTTGTATTATCAGAGGTGTAGTTTTATTCCCCTCCAGATAGGTTGTACCAAGTTTGCATTTCTACCAGCACTGTTTGTGAGTGCCTGTCTGCACCTACCCGCCCCCAGTTTCACCAATAAAATATATATGTTGTCATATTGTTTAATTTTTGCCGATCTAATTAGGTGATAAATTGTCAGTGTTTGCATTTCTCTCATTGTGAGTGAGTTTGAACAGTTTTTAAGTTTAAGCAACATTTTTGTGTTTTTTGAATTGTCTGTTCAAGGCTTTCCCCCATTTTTCTACTAGGTTTTTGTTCCTTTGTCCCTCAATTTTGAAGAGGTATTTATCTATTAGTGATAATAATCTTTTATCTGTGGTACAAAGTGCATATATTTTCTGCCAGTTTTTGCTTATCTTTTGTTTCTGGTGTTTGAGCATGCAAAAATATTTACTGTTCATCAATCTTTTACTGCCCCTGTATTTTGAGTCAGAGTTAGAAAGCCTTTTCCTAGACTGAGGTTAGAGAATAATTCACCTCAGGGTGCTTGGGTGGCTCAGTCCATAGAACTTGCAACTGTTGACCTTGGGGTTGTAAGTTCGAGCCCCACGTTGGGTGTAGAGGTTACTTAAAAATAAAACCTTAAAAAAAAAGAATAACTCACCCCTATTTTGCTCCAGTACTTGTATGGTTTCATTTTTTATGTTTAGGTCCCTCATCCATTAGGAACTTAATCTTGTGTATGGTGTGAGGTATGGATCTCATTACATGGCTCTCAACCAGGGGCAATTTTGTCTTCCCAGGGGACATTTGGCGGAACTGTCTGGAGACATTTTGGGTTGTCACAACGAGGGGGAAGAGTGCTCCTGGCATCTCTTTGGTAGGGGCCCAGCATGCTGCTAAACATCACAATGCACAGGACAGCCCCCACAGCAAAGAATTATCTGACTTGAAACATCAGTAGTGCCGAGACTGAGAAACTCTGGTGAAATTTTTCTACCAGTTCTACCATCATTAAAAAAAAGCTCCCATCTTTTGCCTCAGTGTTTTGAGATACTGCCTTTATCGTAGATTATATTTTCATATATACTTGGGTTGATTTCTGGATTTTGTATTCTTTTCTACTGGTATGTTTTTCTACTCATGTATCAGTACCACACTATAGTAATTATAAAGGCTTTAAAGATATTTTAATGCCTGGTAGAGCTACTCACCCTTATTGGTTTCCTTTGTCACTGTTTTCCTGGCTATTCTTGTATGTTTGTTTTTCCATCAGAACTTTAGTATCAGTGGGTCTAACTCCATTTAAAAGGAAGCTTATTGGTATTTTTATTGGGATTGGATTAAATTTATGAATTAACTTAGAACTGACTTGCTTATAATGCTGAATCATTCTATCCAAGGACAAGGGACATCCTTCCATTTGAGAGAGTCTAATTTTGTGTCTTTTAGGAATGCTTTATAGTTTTTCTTATACAGGTTTTGCACATTTCTGGTAAATTAATTCCTAAGTGTTTAGTCTTTGTTATTGCTATACACGGAGTTTTCTCTACTGTTAGGTCTTTTAATTGGCTATCATTTGTGTAAATGAAGGGTATTGATTTTTGTGTGTTTGTATCCTACTACCTTACTGAATTCTTTTACTGTTTGAGTTTTATCATTGACTGTCTACCAGGAAAATCCTATAGTATCATATCATCTGCAACTAGATATAGCTTTACTTCTTCCTTCCTAATTCTTATGCCTGTAATTTATTTTGTCTAATTCATTGATTAATCTCTCTAGTAAAATGCTAATTAGTAGCAGAGATAATGAGCATCTTTGCCTTGTTCCTGATTTTAGTGGAAATGCCTGTAGTGTTTCCCCATTAAGATACTGGCTTTAGGACAAAGGTGTACATATTTTATTGTGTTAATGAAGTACCACTCAATTCCTATTTTCTCAAGTCTTTTTATAAAAATAGGTGTTAAATTTTATTTAAGGCCTCTCCAGCATCTATGGAGATAATCATATGGTTTTTTTTTCCTTTAGATCAATTAATATGGTATATGATACTAATAGATTTCTTAACATTAAACCAACCTTCCATTCCTAGGATAAATCCCATTTGGTCATGGTATATTAATTTCTTAATGTGGTATTCTGTTTGCCAACATTTAGTTTAGTATTTCCGCATTAATAATCATGAGTGATATTGGTCTATGGTTCCCTCCCCCTCCCTTCCTCCCAGTCTTTACCAGGTTTAGGTGTCAAACCTTCATAAAAGATTTATAAAAGAAATGGGGAAGTTCTACTTTATTTTCAGTGCTCTGAAACAATTTGTAGGGCATTGGGATTATCTAAACTTTGAAGGTTTAGTAGAATTCCTCTGGAAAACCATCTGGCGGCCTGAGATTATCTCCTTTGCCACCCTTGAAGACGGAGGACTCCCAGATGGACTTTAAAGTTGGGAAACAAACCTTGACTCTTCAGCTGACAGAGGGTTTTTTTAAAAAGCTAAATTGTGTGGTCAGTCTCCTGTGCATTCCCCTTGGAGAACTTTTATTTAAATCACATGTCAAGAAACCAAGCACCCCCTCTTTCCACTTGTAAGAGCTATGAGGCTGCTTTGGAGCCATCACCAGATACAAACAGAGGAGACTGTAGCTCTTGAAAATTTACAATATCCCAGTGCACCCTTAGGAGCTCACTACAGTGCCCTGGAGTACCTCAGCACACAGTTTGGGAACCACAGGTATGTAAGCCTTCCTGTCTTTTTCCTACACGTGTGTGTGTGTGTGTGTGTGTGTGTGTGTGTGTGTGTATACTCACATATACACTCATAGATATTTTTTGAGCTCATACTATACACAGTTTTATACACTGTTTAAAAATCTCTGATAAAATATATACATTTTCCATTTCATTGAGTGTTCTTTTATAACACTATTTTTGATATTGTATTCTATCCTAGAATATATCAGAATTAAGTATCTACCGTGGACATTTAACATAACTATTTTTCCTGTTCAAAACAGTGCTTTGATGAACACCTTAGTGAATACATCTTTGCATACAGTCCCATTATTGCCTGGGGATAAATTCCTACACATAGAATTGCTGGATCAAAGAGTATTTTTTTAAAGATTTTATTTTTTTAACTAATCTCTATACTCAACGTAGAGCCTGAACCCACAACCCCAAAATCGAGAGTTGCACACTCCACTGACTGAGCCAGCCAGGTGCCCCATCTTACAGGTTTTTTTTTTTTTTTTTGGTCACTTTTATTTACTTTTTATTGAAGTATAATTGAGACACAATGTTACATTAGTTTCAGGGGTACAACAGTGACGTGACAAGTCTATGCTGCATTATGCTATGCTCACCCCAAGTGTAGCTACCATCTGACATCATACAACACTGTTATAATACCATTGATTTTATTCCCTGTACTGTATCTTTTATCCTCATGAGTTAGTCTATAACTGGAAGCCTGTACCTCCCACTGCCCTTCACCCATCCCTGGCAACCATCAGTTTGTTCTCTGTATTTATGGGTCTGTTTTCTGTTCATTCATTTGTTTTGGTTTTTAGATTCCACATAGAAGTAAAATCATATGGTATTTGTCTGACTTCACTTAGCATAATTTAGTATCTTATAGTTTTGACAATTATTGGGAAATTGCCCTCTAGAAAGAGTGTAACAACTTATACTTGCTCCAGTCTTATATGTGACTATATGTTAGGGTTTTATCCTGATTATGAATATAGTTTCAGATATTTGTGTGTTTTAGGCACTATGCTGGGAACTTTTTCATATACAATTTAATTGTATTTATATAACATCGTATTAAGTCTTCTTATACAACCTTCTAAAATTGAAGAAGTTATTATCCCCATTTTACAGACAAGAAACTGGGACTCAGAAAGATGTAACTTTTTCAAAATCACACAACTGAGAAAATGGTAGGGCTGGGATTTAAACCTAGTTAGACCCATAATCTTATTACTGTATATCACTGATACTTCACGAACTTGACTGGCTATTAATGATGGTGATGTCCAATACATATTGAGTACTTATTGTGCATCAGGTACTATTCGCATGTACTAACACAATCTTTGTTTCACACCTGTGAGGTACTGTGTACCATTAACCCTGAGACACTGAAATGATTAACTTGTCCAGGGTCACACAGCTAGCTAACAAACGGTAGAGCTGGTGCTCACATCCAGGCAGTTTGACTTCACAGTCTATACCATTAATGAGCAAACTACAGTGTGTAGGGTGCAGGGTTGTGGAAGATCATGTATCAGAATCTCATTAGGAATTCTTTTTTAAAGGAAGAAAAAAAATGGCTCAACTAAAGTCTCATAGATGAAAGGAGAGTTACTGTCTAAGAAAACGTGTATCCAGCAATTTGCTATGTAAGAAAAGGTCTAGCCAGCAGTTTGGCTGCAAATGTCCGGTCCCTGTCCCTGCAGCCTTTTCTCTTGCAGCAGTGTGCAGCCCTTGTGAGCCTAATGCATAGATCTGTGTTCTGTATTCTGCGTCCCCTCCAGGTCTGAGGGCTAGAACTTGAATGGAAGATCTTCCAGTGAACTTGGTGACCCAAACTCAGAGAAATGAAACAGTTAAAATTTCCCCAATTACTTGGAAATACTAATTATTATCATTTGAGGTGGGTACACTTTCTGGTTTACATAAGTATGATCTAGACCTCTTCTCTTATTGATGTTTGTTGGGTCAATGAAGCACCTTCATTGTTATTCATGATTTTAGGCCTTTTCCTAGAGCCTTACTTTGGTATTTAGACTTTATTAAAAATTATGCAGATTATGACAAATGGTGATATTTTTATGTCATTTCTGTAAATGTTCAACATTCTTCTCTCTCACCCGCCCCCCCTGGAAAAAACAACTTAATGAGCCACAAAACATGTTATAATGAATGGAAAAATATTTTTAGCATTTTTATGCAGAAAATGCCTCATTAAAAGCAAATGCTTTAGCAAGCAGATTTGAGCTTAATAAGAACTTTTGTCGAGCAGGGGCTTTTGTGACAAATCACTAGCATGTGTAACTGCTCTATATAAAGACCTAGAAAGCCCTAAGAGTCTGTCACCTTCCTTTCTTACCCCTGGGCTGCATCACAGCAGTGTAGTTGAGTGTGCTATGGCACCAAGTAGACTCGGTGAACCTGAAGTCTGTGAAGCCTAATGTCTGTGTGTTGTTCGCTATCACTCACTGTTTTATCCGGATATGGTACATCATGCAGATTCATTTAGATGAAGTCTCTTCTCAGCTGCATGTTTGGTGTCATGTGGTCCAAATATTTCGCATCTATTTTGCATAGTGTAAAAACCATAAAGGTGCAGGGTGTATTATCCTACATACAAACTTCATTTCATGTGAAAACCTCAACTTGGACCCACACTTGTAACTTCTTTAGATTTTGGCCTCAAACCAGAATGACAAAGGAGCAGGGATCCGCCCACTCTGGCAGCCATGTGGGCTGACTGGGTCACAGAAGTCATCGCCCCTCCTCAGAGGGTCCGGTCCCAGTCCCTGCAGCCTTTTCTCTTGCAGCAATGTGCAGCCCTTGTGAGCCTAATGCATAGATCTGTGTTCTGCGTCCCCTCCAGGTCTGAGGGGTAGAACTTGAATGGAAGATCACTTCTGTAGGTGAGCACTTATCCCCACCGAGGCCTTAGAAAGCACAGCCCGGGTGATGGACTTTGTAGGTGTTCTGGGCTCATCTGTGGTCCATCCTTGGGGCTTGGGCTGCATTACAGCCACACCCACCCAGGCAAAGCTGAAATCACTAGCAGTGAGGGGGGGCCCTCTGGTAACTGGTTACCCTGCAGAACTAGCCTCCCTTATAGAATGGGGAAGCATAAAATGATGAAATGGTTCTTCATATGTCAAGTTTTCACATCATTTTTTTTCTCAGCCCACCCCCACCGAGTCATCCACATGATCGCCTGCCAGTTAGCGCTTAACATTCAACAGTAACAGTTAACATATATTGAGGTCTTACTCTGTGCCTGGCACTGTGCTACATTCTTTCCATGTCTTATCTCATTTCACCCTCAAACTTTATGAGGTAGATGCTGTTAATATCCCCATCTTAGGAGGGAACTGAGGGCTAAGAAGGAACCTGCCCTACGTCTTTTAGCTTGTATGCAGGAAATCTGGTGTTTGAAGCAAGTTTTTCCCTCCGACGTTAGAGTCCTTAATTATTGCTTTGCTGCATTGTGCAACCAGTTAACTAAAAAAATACTTCTGAATCCCCACTCTATTCTCCAAAAGACGCATGAATGAAAGAGGGGAGAAGAAACTCCAGTTGCTCTCAAATGCCCATGATTTGCTCTCTCATGTGGCCCAGCTTCATCCACTGTGACTCCCAAGACCCACTCATGCTTTCTGATGAGCAAGGACAGGGCTGCTGGCTGGCCGCCAAGCTCACCGTTAAGAAGTGCCGGTCCTTTACTTCGCGCCTCCTCTGGCTGTGAGCTGGGGGGTAGGCTGGCAGTGGAGGAGCCACTACAGAAAGGGGGACAGCGGCTCTCTGCTCCCGGCGATCGCTCCGGCTGCGGTGTTCTAGGGGCAGAAAAAGCAACGATACAGAAACATCCTTGGCATTTTCCATTTCTCTTTCCCCTTTGGGAGGATGAGCAAAAGGCTAGAAAAAAGTTTTTGCTAATCTAGCTCATCTGTATACCAAGTAAGATTTTTAGAATGGTTCCAAACTAAACGTTCACTTCACATTAATATGAAGACTGGCGCTTACATTTTAGTGGGTCCATCTTGTAATCTTTCTACAAGACGGCTCACTCTGAGTCTGGAAAAAGCAGTACATTTTTCAACATGCCTCATTTCAAAACAACGTGAGCAAAACAAAAAAAAAAAAGTCTAGAACAACGGGGGAAGATTTGGTGACATTGATGCTGGAGTGGACAGTAGGCACAGATGTGCCAGAGTCTCCTGGGGAGTGCCAGAAACACACACTCCCAGCCATCCAGTAGGTGGTGGAGCCAGCTCACGCTGGCTCAGGAGTGCTGATTGCTAGGTGTTCAGGAATTTTGCAAGCCAGTTTTGAAACTACTGGTGGCTTAGAAGTGGGCCACGGTGGGAGTATTTACATCACAGAAATTAGTGGGTACTACACATCAGGGCTTTTATCTTTCTATCATGCAATTATTTATTTGTCTACATTTTCTTTTCTAGAAAACCTGTGACCACACCATTGCAGCCGTCTAAGCCCCATCATGTATAACACTCAAAGGGCTTTGAAATCCTGGGCTCCTAGAGAAAGTATAGGAATCCCAATGAGGACAGTTGGCCGATTTAGGAGTAAAGCTACCTCTGGGGAAAGCCAAGAAATTTCCATGCGTGGGATGAAGTGCTCCTGGCTTCTTAACAAGAATCACTGAGGCATCAAGAGCACAGTTTTGTTCTCTGGGTGTCTCAGCGAGCTCCAAAGCACACCCTGCCCAACACACCACACTAACAGCCACCCTGCCTGCCCAATCCAGCCTACACTCCTGCCCAGGGCCTGAAATCTTATGACCCCTCGCAAGTCCAAGGTACAAAGTCACATACTGGTAGTCTTTGCTAAACTGCCGCCACAGCCAGTGTTCATCGGAAAGACCTTTTGAAATAAATATCTTTCCACTGCCACCACCTGTTTTTCTCTGCAAGCAAGCAGTGGGCTTTTCTAAACGGGCAGCGCAAAGAAAAAGGTACATTTTAAAATTCATAACGAGTAGAATACAGGTGTCACTGGTTAGGAAAAGGTCAGAGGAAGGGAGTCAGGAGGGACACATCAACTCAATTTCCCATTCAGTTGCTCCCTTCCTACACTTTCTTAAATCTCTCTCTCTCATTTGCCCGAGGCTGGGAAGAGGCAGGCTAGATTAATGACTCCCTAATAATACTTTTTTTTCTGGCTGTGGGGTGGGGAGAACATTCATCTACTGGAGTCTGAAACTGCAGTAGACTCTTGGTCGTTATTCCCTTAGGCTAATGGAACTTAGACCTCAGCCCTGAACCTTGAAAGGAAGGAAATATAAAATATAAATCTCTCTTTATAGCCACTTAGTAATTTCTCCCTCTCTCTTCTTAGAAACAAACAGTGGCATTACTTCAAGCCATTTGGCTCTGAGCATAAAGAACTGCCAAGAAAAAAGTGGGGGGGGGGAGAGGAATCAGGTTCTAAATTGAAATGCATTGAGGTGCACCTTGCTCTGGGAAGCCTTCTCTGAAGCTCCATGGCATGATCGGTCCTTTCCTCTGAGCACTCATATCCCTGTTGAATTCCCTGTTTACTACCTCACTAGACAGGCATTCCTCGTGGACAGGGCCCAAATGTTAGTTATTACCCTCTGAATCCTAGGTTTAGCACAATGCTTGGAGCTCAGTAGACTTTGTTGAAGGGACTGCTATTGAGCAGATCTCAAAAGCAGCCAATTTCTAAGGTTCTGATCTCAGTCCCATCAGCTCCCTCCTTACAGCCTCATCTCCAAAAGGAGCACAGTGCTGCCGCCACCACAGCTTCACTTGTCTCTGCTTCATTATCCACTCACTGCTGGTGGAAGCCAGGACCTTTGGGCTGTCCAAATAGAGAACCTACAGGGAGCTTACTCCGGCGTCTGCGGAGCAAGGCCCTTGTCGGCTAGCTATTAGTCACGGCCACCAGATGGCAGAAGTGGTATTCTGATGAATGCAGTGCTAAGCTACTATGTTTCCCGGACAAGGTTAAAAAAAAAAAAAGTCACTTTCTAATTTTAATTCCACACTGCATGTTTTTAATTCTATGATGCCTATAATTCCTGTTTATGGCTCTCTGCAGTGCTATTAAAACTACTACACCCAAGATTTGCTGTTGAGACAACCTCAAAGAAAGCCAGTCTGGGAGGGCGAGACACAGCTCTGAGGTCTTCTTCCAAAACCCCAGGAGGCCCTGTATCCCTCTCAGTCCCCAGGAGGAAGTTCTGAGAAAACTGATATTGGCACTGGCTGCTCCTCAGTTCTGTCATTGAGTCCAAAGCTGGCAACACAGTGAAATGGGATAGTGTACAAGCAGCTTGATGTTATCTGGTTGAATCTGGGAAAATCTAATCAGGGATGACTTATGAATAATAATAAAGGGATAAAAATAATTGTGTCTAAAGGGCTACCACAACTCAAGCTCTCTGATGATGGGATCAGAGAAAGTATTTAGTGAGAATGATCAGACTCCCCATCATCATTCTATGCCCTCTATGCTCAACCAGTTTTTTACAGAATTTGATTTACTTACACATTCATTGAGGACCTACTTTGTGTCAGGTTCATGCTAAGTGCTTTGAATAAAAACGAATAAGATCTCATCCTAGCTCTTCAGTTGCTCATGGATTAAGAGTGGAGATAGGCTTGTAAGAGGTTAGTTATAAGCTTGTAAGTGGCACGATTGGGAGGAGTCAAAGGATAGTATTAGGGGAAGGGGGCCTAATCGAGGCTGCAAAGGAACGGGGAGTATGTTAAGGAAGATTTCCAGAAGGTGGCCTGCACTAAAAATTTGGTAAAGAAGGACTTTTCAGCCAACCATAAAATCGAAGTGACTCAACTTTAAAAATCAAAGTCAATAGTAAGAAGGCCAGAGATACCTCTAGAGGATACCCATCATCACTCTTCATCCTAAGTGTCACAGTATCTGCTACTAATAACCAAGGGGCATTTTTAGCAACAGTTGCGTTAGGGATATTAGTAGGTTAATTCTTTCATTAAAGGGGGAGAACACAGGGATATGGGAAAAGGGAGAAGTCATACACATGTGGAAGAAAATAAGCTGAAAACAGATTTGTCATTTCTCTATCCTGCTAGTGACATTATTTATTTTATTTGAATTGTAATGCTTTTGGAAAATACCATTCCTTAAAGGAACATAGGGAATTTGGAAAAAAGACATTGAATGTACAGATACCATCTGTCTCCACAGCAAAAATCTAAAGGCCGAAAAAGCTCGCATGCCAACTTCTCATACCCAATTTAGGGGTCTCTAAAAGGGTGATGCCAGTTTTTAATCTCCTTGTCCTAATTAGAATGGTTTTGAGCCCCTGGAAGGTAAGAGAAGGCTGTTATCTTCTACTTTGTTCTGTGCCTGTCGCTGGCTTTCTCAGAATGAAAGAGAAAGAGAAATATTTATTTTCCTAGGACACAGTGTATGGTGAGGAGGAAAAGAGCTCTGGCCGGGGGTCTGGAGGCCTGGCTCTGAGTCTTGGCACTCTACCTAAATGGGCTGTGTGTGACCCTAAGCGAGGTTTCGGACTTCTCCAAGCTGCCATTCACTCCGCTGTAGAATGGTTCTCAACAGGAGCGGGATCCCCTGGGGCAGGGGGTAGGGGGGCAGGTTTAGGCAGGAGCCAAGGACGACAGCCCTCCTACAATGCACAGGATGTTCCTAAACAATGAAATAGTGCTCTAGGTCCCACAAATGTCCTATCAGAATTTCTTGTAACAGAAAAGCCTAGAACCTATTTCTGAGTCAAATCTAATTCTCTTTAAATTATAATCCAAAGGTTTTTTTTCTAGTCTTTTTTTGCTCATGCTTAATATATGCAGAACATACCAGTTTTTATGGTTGTGTCCTCTGCCCTTTCATTTCCCTCTACTTTTTGTTCAGAATGGCTTCTGATTGTCTTGACTTAATCCAAACCTACTTTTGATAGGCACAGACATCTGACTGCTTCATTATGTCTTCTAGTGCAGTCGTGCCCAGGCATTGTATACTGCAAATATCAGAAATAATTTTCCTTTGAAATTCTTTTTATTATCATATTCAGATCATGCTAGTTTTAATTATGTATATAATTACCCACGAATTTCATTTCAGGGTAGAAAAGGGATCATTTCGAAGTACTTGCTGTGTAACAAGGGATGGTGCCGGAACTGATGGCACAGAGAAAGAACCCCCCCCTCAGATGGACAAGCTCCATGCCCTCTCTCCCTGAAAATCAACACCCCCAATCCCAGAATCAGTCACCTCTGCGCAGGGCTTGCGGGCTCTGCCGGGCACGGCGGTGCAGCTCCTCCACGCAGGGCGGCCTCGTGGCCGGGAGGAAGATGTTTCTCTGCTGGTGCCACGGGGCGCGGTAGTATACGCTCAGCTTACTCTCAATGTCCAGGTTGGAGACGGCTGTGAGACAGAGAGAGAAATGGGGTGTTATACATCACAAGCTTTAAATTGTGCATCTGGCAGACTCTGGGTGGGGAGGGGGGCAGGGGCGGGGAATCTGTGTGGAGTGGAAGTCCAGACTGCTGCATTCACATCAGGAACTCAAGCAAGGCTGGGGAAAGGTTTGTGGCTTACAGTATGGAAAAAGACACCCTTTGCCCCCGAGCTAAGGGATGGGAGACCCCAGGACACCAACCATCTGCCTGTGACCAGCTAACATCCTCTCCACACCTTTCATTTTATGCTCTCTGACACAGTCACTCATCAACCTGGACAAACTCCTGACCAGCCTTGCTTAGGGGGTGGCATGGGAGGTCCTGCCTTCCAAGAATGCAGAGGGGCGCCTGCGTGGCTCAGTCGGTTAAGTGTCTGACTCTTGATTTCGGCTCAGGCCATGACCTCACGGTTCGTGAGTTTGAGCCCCGCATCGAGCCTGCTTGGGATTCTTTCTCTCTTCCCTCTCTGCCCCTCCCCTCCCCCAAATAAATAAATGAACATTTTTTAGAAAGTATGCAGACAAAAGCCTCAGGAATGAGTCAAAAAGTCACCCCAGCTCCAGTCTTCTGGCCACAGGGCCTGGAACTATACTTCTGTACACCTGCTCCTGATGCCCACCTGAAGTTTGCTTCTCCCCTGTTTTGTTGTCTCCTGTGACCCTGGGCCCCCAACCCTCACTGTTTCACCTTACCCTGCCTATCACCTGCAGACTCCATCGCCTGCTGTCTTTCGAAGCATTGCTCAGCTTCTCTAGTTTCTCCTCTAGGGGAGAGGACATGCACTGAAGAGCCCATTACAGAGGTCCCAGGGGTTCAGTGAGGAAACCAGACAGCGCTGGTGAGGAGAGGTGTACCGTCCTTGCAACTCGTAGGGAAGGAGGCCTCTTTCCCCCAAACACAGCATTTAAGCTCAAGGTCTTCTTCATGCACACACTGAGTCTAGGATGGAGATCCACCAGGAGTTGAAGACAAATTTTTATGGGAGGAAATGGTTCTAAGCAGGAAGATTTTGGTTAGGAAATTACTGCACAGAGGAATTCCGAAGCGCCTGGGCAGCTTGCCAGCCTCAGGAATGGTGAGAACTGGCCCCCAGTGCTTCACCTGCCAGGCCTGCTATCCAGACCAGACCCCTGTTCCTCCCAGTCTCGTCTCCTTCCACTGCTTTCCCTCTTTCCCCCAGTGTGTGATTTGGGGGTGTTATGCCCAACCATTTATTCCCGTGCCCCAAACAAATTTTTGGTTCTTCTCTGATCCTTTTCTTTTTGAAGTCTGGTTTATCATTTCACTTGTCTGGGAAACCTTGCACAGAACCAGATAATCTACAGATAAAGCAGAAAGGCAAATGGAAAAGGAGGAACGATAGTTTTGTAGAAGGGAAATAGAAAAAAAACTGGGGAAAATACAACCTTTGGATAATTAATCCCTCCCACCCAGTACTACATTTATGGCAGTTATTTTTGGTTTTGGTTTTGTTTTCTTTTTTTTTTTTTAATTTTTTTTAACGTTTTTTATTTATTTTTGGGACAGAGAGAGACAGAGCATGAACGGGGGAGGGGCAGAGAGAGAGGGAGACACAGAATCGGAAACAGGCTCCAGGCTCCGAGCCATCGGCCCAGAGCCTGACGCGGGGCTCGAACTCACGGACCGCGAGATCGTGACCTGGCTGAAGTCGGACGCTTAACCGACTGCGCCACCCAGGCGCCCCTTGGTTTTGTTTTCTAATGCAGTCTTCAATAGTGGGGTTTTTTTTTTTCCCTAGAATAATGCATCATAACCACAAAGACTGCCAATAGAAACAAAGACATATTTCCAAAGATGCTAAAGAAACATCACGTGGACAGGGTCAAAGGGACAATGCCATACCTCTAAAACAGTGCCATCCAACAGAAGTTTCTGTGATGATTAAATGCCCTATTAGCTGTGCCATCCAATGTGGTAGCCACTAGCCACACTGGCTATTAAACAATTTTTAATTTTTTAAAAATCTAAGTTTAAACAGCTATAGGTAGCTATTCTACTGGACAACCATAAACAAATACTCTGTTCTATTCTCTCACCTTCAACTACAGAGCAGATTACTCCCTTTGACCTAGATTGTTTTCTTCCTTGGTGTTTAATCTCCAAGAAGAAATTCAGGCCCAAGGGTTAGAGATCCCAGGATTATCTCCCTGGGTAGGGGAGAGTATTCTTAGGGCAAAGTTCTGTGGGGCCAAGCATAAAGGCAGCAACTTTTCTTTCTTGAGTTACTCTCTAACTTCAACCCTTTCCTTGTAAACTGTAAGTGCTTGGTGAACCAATCAGGGGTCACTGAGTCCTGGGGATAAGAAACCCTGGGAGGAATCCCTGAGGGAGAGACCAGCCTCTTCAGGCCTCACATGAGGTGGATAGAAAGGGCAGGCCACATCTGGATCAGAGCCTCCCTCCTCTCCCATGTAAAGTAGGGGAAGTGCTGAGACAGAGGCTTTATTTAGCCACGCTTGGAGAAATGCTCTGGTTCAGTGACCAAGATTGACTAAATAGTCAGCCCCTGCCTGCATGCAGAGGTCATTAGCAGACTTAACAGAGGCAGGTGGGAATTCATGTGCTCATGACAGCTGGAAGAAGGGACTGAACGGAGAGCTTGTCTGGGGAAAAGAGGAGACCAAGAAGCTCAGTGGGCAGTTCTAGGAATAGAGGGACTCCTGAGCACCTCCTCTCCCAGGCCCATCCTTTCAGGAAGGTAGGATCCAGGATTCAGGGCTGGGTCCAGGTGACTTGGGGATAGATCAGAAGGCTATATAGCCCCTCATTCCCATAGCACCACTGACGAGAAGCTCAGGATGTTAACTTTTGATAGCCCCTCAGAAACCATGGTCAAGTTATCATGGCTCCTTAACCTTAGTGTGGGGAAGAGCTGGGCTCCTGCTATTTATTTCAGCGTTCATCTGAAGAAAAGACTCAACCAGAAGTGCTTGTCAGAAACACAGATTCCTGGGCTCCGGCCTAGACTTCCTGAACCAGAATTTCCAACAGAGGCCTAGTAATCTCTGTACTTGAAAAGTGCCTCAGATTAGTTTTTATCATGAGGCATATGTGAGAAGCACAAAATGTTAAGTGATGATGCCTTGGGATCTTATGAGTGAAAGGAGACGGGCAACAAGGTAGGAGGGAAGAGACCGCTGCAAATGAAAACCTCTATCCACACCTGGGATGTTTTCCAAATAGCTCTTATGTCCTAGGCACAGTGCTGGGTGCTGGGATACAGCACAGAACAAAACCCACAAGAATCCTTGCCCTCCTGGAGCATCTGTTCTCTGGTTTTGTGGGAAAACGGTTTAGATGTAATCCTGCCTGGAGGCAGGAGGTTGGGAGAAGAGACCTCTGGCTGACTCCTGTGTTCTACTATTCTACCATTCCCGAGGGATAGTCTAAGACCTCTAGACTTCTAAAGGCCCTAACACCAAAAAGGTCACAGTCTCCACTCCTCCACCTCCACCTTTCTGCAAAGGTTAATCCCAAATTAAAGCATAAATTAGCAATCACAAAACAAATGTAAAGAAGTTCTGTAAAATTCTCTTTCTTCGTTATTCAATATTAAATACAAAGTTATTTGGGGAAAAAAACATTTTTCGGGTACCTCTGACTTGCTGATGCCATAAACACATTCTTGCGGTGCCTACTGGGCAAGGCAGCGCTGAGTTTCTGGGCTGCAACACTCTGCCTGCTGCTCAGGGTTGTGGATTCATAGATGCAAAGACTAACACAAGTTCCAGCACAGTCAGCCGAGTCACAGTTCCTAGGAAGACCCAGCTCTCTCAATGACAGCATTCAGGGCTGGGAATCCTTACCTCTCCCCATCCAGTCTGTTTCTTTATCTGTGGAGAAGCTATAATGGATTTCTGCCACGCATTAGCAGGTAAACATTTTACTCATCAGTTGCTACAATTGTGTTTATCTCTTAGAAGGGGAAGGGAAGGAAAACTCTTTAATCCCTTTGCTCTCAGTTTTGTCCTTTGGTTACAGAGCATTAACTAGTATTATGTGTCCACTGGAGGCAGACATACAGGCACTAATGGAGCTCTTCCAGGGAAAACTCCCATTTTCCTTCTTAAAAAAAAAACCATGTATTCCTTTCTGTAAGTAACAGTTCAATGAAAGTTTAATACACTCATTCATAAGCTCATTGCACCACTGCCATTTCAAACTTGTCAGACATCTTCACATGCACTCTGCACCCTTCTCTTCCCTGTTTAACAGTTACACCATGGCTCAGCCATGAAAGCTAGTGGGCTTAGTACTCCCAGTAATGTTCTTCCTCATAAAAATGCTACAAAGAGAAGCAAGAGTTTCTCCTCTGCTTATTTGGATACATCAGGGGCCCGTCTGTGGTAGGCGGAATTCTAGGAGAGCCTTCAAGATTCCTGTCCTCTTGTGTGTGTACCCTGTGTTGTCCCCCACCCCCCTTGAGTGTAGGTGGAACCTGGGAATTATGTTACATTATATGGCAATGGAGATTTTGGGATCCCTATTCCCGTGACTGTGAGTTAATCAAAAAGATAATTTTCTTGAGTGTATCTAGCCTAATCAGGTGAGACCTTAAAAAAAAAAAAAAAAAAAAAAAAGACAAGCAGCAGCAGAGAAATTTTCTTGTCGCCCTTGAAGAAACAAACTGCCACACTGTAGAGAAGGCTGAGTGGCAAATAATGGCAGACAGTAATAGCGGACGGCCTCCGTTCTACAAGTTCAAGGAAATGCATTTTGCCAACAACCACTGCGCTTGGGGGAAGCCCCCAGGCCTCAGATGAGAACTCAGCCCCAACGAAAACCTTGACTGCAGACAACTGGGACCCTGAGCAGAAGACCCCAGTGGACCTGTGCCCAGACTCCAGACCCATGGCAACTTCAAGATAATAAATGGATAGTGTTTTAAGCTGCTACATTTGTAATACGTTGTTACACAATAGAAAACTAATCCATCCTCCCACTATTGCATCTATTTTCCTAGAGCCAGTTGCTTGCCTTGCCTGGTACTTGTCCTCTCCTTCCTTTGTTATTGCTCTCCAAAAAAGGGGTAGATAAGGGCATGGATTACAATGGGAAATAGGGCTATGTGTCTCATTTTTATCGCCTACAGCAGAAAAAAGGTTCTGGGCTGTTTCATTTCTCCTGTCCAAAACTATAGGTAGGCTCTCACTGGGAGCTCCGCTACATGCCACGCTGGTCATCAGGTGTATTACACTCATGGGATTTTCACACAACCTAAAGATTAAAGTACTACTCCCATTTTACAGATAAGGAAAAAGAAATCAGAGAGAGTATGTAAATTTCCAAAGTCTCATACACCTGGCCAGTGGATGATCTGGGACTAGAAACTCTGTTTGGCTTCCAAGCTGCTGCTCTTTCCCAAACAAGTACTGAAATGTTTGCCTAAACTAAGGCTGATTGGGGACGGGTGTAGAGTAGGCTGTCTGCCACATAAAAAGTATCTAGTGCTTCTCAAAATAAAAATCAAAGATTCTGAATTGCCACTGTCTATATCATGCATAGGATTAGGTGTAACCAAGGACTGAGTGAATCTTCCAGAAAGTGCCCAGAAGATCTGTCATATTCCAGAAATACAGACACCGTAAAACCAAACTGCTGAAAGAGAATTCCATTGTAGGAAATGTCCACAGGGCAGTGAAAAGTCTTTATAGACTGAACTTAGTTCATTTCCCTGTCAAACTCTGAATATAATGTAATTGTCTAGACCTGATGCATAGTGATGTATTGAAAGCACAGATCTGGTCACTGGGTTCATCTGAAATGAAGTGACTTGGAAGTGGAGGAAAACTAGTGGCTGCCACTCTCTTGGAAGGGCCATTTCTAAGGACAGGAAGGGGCTCGCGTTTAGGAAGGGTTGCGAAGGGGTAAAGATAAGGCGGAAATAGAATCTTGCCCTTGGCCTCTCCTGTCCTGCGAGGGCTGGTACTCATTCACTGCTGCTTTTTCTGGCCTCACGAACTCCTCATTCCCTTACAGGTTGATCAGCCCTAGGAGGAGTGCAAAATGCTTACCCCTGGCCTGTCTTCCAAGCCCCTCTGCACCCCTGCCGCTGACTCTTTCCCCGTGCTGCTCCTTCCTTCTCTCAAGCTCTCCAGAATTGAAAAGGGGAAGGTGGCAGCCGAAATCAAAGTCTGAATGCTGTGTGTGGTGAAAATTTCGGAGAGATGTCCAAAGGGATCCAGAAACGGAATTGCCTTTTGGATTTTTAAATATTCTTAGAGTGCCTACAGGTCTAACTACCCACGTCCACCTAACTAACCTTCCTTCCCTCCCACCCATCACAAGGATTTCTTGCCGGGAACACATTTCTCCACAATCCCATCCACTCTGATGCCCTGTGACAGAAAGCAGCAGGCAATGTGTTAGCACACGAATATATTAAGGAGCATCTGAGAGAGTCAGTGTCACAGATACGTCACCGTCACCCATTTGCTCCCCAGGTCCCTGCTATGCTGAAGCCAATCCTCAGCCATGGTCAGTCTGGTAAGCAAAACAGAAATGTACTCCGGGTCTCTGTTACTGCTGCCTGAGTCCTCAGATCTGTTGGGGAGCTAGGGAGGGAGGGTCTCGCCGAGTGCAGCCATTCATTCCCGCCTGCCCTTCCTTCCTTGGCAACCAGCCCCTTGCCTACTCTGCTTGGGGGTGTGGAGGAAGGAGCCAGATAGGGAGCATTGAGCTCCTGCCACTTCTAGAGCAGCCTGACACCAGAGCCGGGTTCCCAGTCTGTCCCTGCTGGACTTTTCTGGAGAACCACAGTAATTCAGAATTGTTTCCCACTGTGGACAAAGCATCCAGTGGACCCCTCAGCATCAGAAAAATCTAGGCTTCCTAACAAGTTCCAGTGTCCTGAAACATTCCAGCACTCACAGAAAAGAACACGTCTTGTGTATTTATTTATACACTAAAAGGATCTAGAATGATTTTTCCCCTAAAAATATTTCCCCAACTTCTAAAATAAAGTGAGGCTGCATACTAGGAGTACTGTTTAATTACTGCTGTCACCGGTGTTGCTGTCTTCGTGTCTGACATTCTGTGGAAAGACCACTAGAGGCCTGGGTCCTACTGGCAGTTCTGTGCCCTTACACGAGTCACTGAACCTTCCCAGGAGTCCACTTCCCCATCTTTACAAATGGCGGTTTGGACTCTCTCCTCGCTGAGTCCTGTCCTGTGCCGCTTATGCCCATTTTCTGCCGGTCACCAAGATAAGTGGGGCTGCAGTACGCCCAAGAAGGACTGTGTTCATGCTGGGGGAAAGACCCTGAGTTCTGGGATGGAAGGATGGGGACTCTTCACAGCAGCAGTGGATCCAAAACAAGTTACTCAACTCTTTAGGCCTCTGTACCCTCCTCTGCAAAGTGGGGAATCCTAGAGCCTTCCCGGCGTCGTTCAGAGGAGCCAATGAAACGACAAAGTCCTTGCCTCATCCCTGCTCACTAAATATTGTTCCCCTTCCTGGACTGGGAACAAAAGAAGACCAAGAAGCCAGGATTGGGGTCACAGTTCAAAAGAGGAAAGTCTGGAGCTCTCAAAGTTTCTTCTTTCTTTATTTGCCTGTCTTCTTGGTGAATGAAGTGTAAACAAAGATGAGGCCACTAGAGATCACTCTTTGGGGGAGGAGGGTCTTACAATCTGGAAACTAGAAAGAAGCCTGCCCACAGTCAGGGAGCCCGTGGCCTCTCTGACAGGTCGCACGTCCCCAGTCTCTGCTGTGGGTTTACTGGGGCAGCATTCACTGTAAGGACTTGGAGATCCTAATTCTCTGAGTCACTGTCAGAGCTGCAGCACTATGCATTCTCGGAAGCGGTTTATAATTTGCTTGTTTATCTTTGGGTCATTCTGCTGCCATGTTCTACACCATGCACTTCCTCCAGAATGTAAGCATGTAGCCATCTGTCGCAGATCAGCTATTGTTTTAAGAAAATTCCTTTAGGCATCTAACAGGGGCCCTCGGAAATTAAAGAGTTCTGTGTTTTTTCAAACCGTAGGGCATGACACATTAGTGCATTGTGAAATCCGTTCAGCAGGTCAAGACTAGCATTTTTAAAACAATGAAATAGAAGAGAATAGGATAGAAAATACCAAAATGCGCCGCACGTAATAAGTATCGTTTGGTGAAGCGATTGTTTCTGTCGCGGGTGCGCATGCTGGTAAAAATGTGTTTCTTGCAACGGGTAGCAGTCAACACACCGAAAGCTGCTGTTTGGGCCACCCCTCTCACGCACTGATGAGAAAATCAACATTCAAAGATCTGGCCTGGGATCGCAGAACTGAGTTTTGGCAGAGGCAAAACCCAAGCTCAGGTCTCCTGACCCATGCACTTCCCTTGGCGACATCTTCCTCCCATGCCAGCGTCGAGCCTGGCTGTGGCACCCTTCGGCTTGCTTAGTCGCTATCTGCCACTCGACACATCCATCAGGTTCTACTTCCCAAACAAAACAAAAACCCAGAACCTCTCCTCTGTTCTCTAAGAAATCAGCCCTCTGGATTTTAGGGTTCCAGAAGCGCCAGCTTCCGGCCAGCTGAGCCAAGAACAGGTTCCTCTGGGATGCTGGTGCTGCCAGGAAGCAGACCACATTCAAGTAGCATGAGTTTAAAGAAGGAGAGGCCAAGGCAACAAGTAGGCATTAGGGTGAAAAATATTAAGTTAGTGACATTCCACTGTTTTGCTAAAAAAAAAAACCTATCTGAATAGCTCAATGTAGTAATTAGGCCAACCCCAAGGTTAGCTTTGCCAGAGAGGACAGCATGTTCTTAGTGGTAGAGTGCTTCCTTTCCAACAACCTTGCTGCAAATGACCGGCCCATCACCAAGAAGTGACACATTTGTTCCAGTTTTCAAGGCATGCGTACAGGAGCTTCAGTTAGAGAGGGACGGATGGGGGCTCAGCTCAACACTTGCTTCACCGGCCTCACATCCCTTAAAGAGACACAGGCGGTCTTATAGGTTTGCAAACAGGTTCCGTGGAGAAAGGAGAACGATGATAAGAAATAAGGAATTTGATCTCTCAGGAGAACCAAATGGGTAGTTAAGAAATACTTCCAAGGGGTGCCTGGGTGGCTCACTAGGTTAGGCGTCCGACTTGAGCTCAGACCATGATCTCGTGGTTCGTGAGTTCCAGCCCTGCGTCGGGCTCTGTGCTATTGCAACAGAGCCTGCTTCAGATCCCCTTATCCCCTGCTCTCTCTGACCCTCGCATGTGTGCGCTCTCTGTCTCTCTCTCTCTCTCTCTCTCTCACAAAATAAAAAAATAAACATTAGAAAAAGAAATACTTCCAAGATTTAGAAAAGGGTGAACGTCACAAATCTGTTTTCACAATTTGCAAACAACCAGGTGAGGTTGGTGTTCTTCTTTCCTTTAAAAATTTTTTCTTAAATGTTTATTCATTTTTTGAGAGACAGAGAGGGACAGAGCGTGAGTGGGGGAGGGGCAGAGAGAGAGGAAGACACAGAATCCGAAGCGGGCTCCAGGCACTGAGCCGTCAGCCCAGAGCCCGACGCGGGGCTCGAACTCACCGACCGCGAGATCGTGACCTGAGCCGAAGTCGGCCGCTTAACCCACTGAGCCACCCAGGCGCCCCTCTTCTTTCCTTTAAATTCAAGCAGGAAAATGGAGAGGAAAGAAGGCACTCTGGCCACCAAGATGAATATGGTGTTGTAAAGTCCCTTCATTTCTGCTCAAACTACAGATGTGATGTCATGCACATGGGCACCGGTGACATCCCAGAGAAGAAAGTGGAGCTGGAATGGGAGAAACAGGTCAGTGAAAGCCTGTGAAGATCACCTATTTCAGAAGACGTTGCGCACAGCCACTGGATGTAAGAGGAAAGGGTTCTGTTTCCAGTATGGTACATGGAGCCTCTGCTTTTCTTGGACGGATGCCCTTGGCTCGGTTAAATTGTGAAGCAATAAGGCAATTAGCACATGACATCCAATTATATATGCTAATAAATCTCCTCTCCTAGGTAGAGAGTAGGCTCTTAAAATTTACTTAGAGATCATCAGTGACCATGAAAAATTTAAAAATACTTGCAAAAGACCCCATATAGCACCTCCACTGCACTTACTTAGAATTATTATTCGCTAATTAGTATCTTTGTAGGTAGAGGAGAAGTAATGCCCTTTAAGGGGCCAACAAAGAAGCTACGAATACATCAGCCTGCCGGCCAAAAGGAATTCTTTTCCAAGGACCTTTTCACTCCAAAAGCCTAGACATTTATAATGAGTTCTGTGCTCTCTATAAAAGACAAGGCATGGGGTGCCTAAGTGGCTCAATTGGTTAAGCGTCCGACTCAGGTCATGATCTCATGGTTATGGCATCAAGCCCCATGCTGGGCTCCTTGCTAATCATGGAGCCCGCTTGGGATTCTCTCTCTGTCCCTACGCCACTTGCGCTCGCACGTCTGCATGCTCACTCGCTCTCTGTCCCTCAAAATAAATTTTAAAAAACACGAGGCATGATTTCTGAGTGGGGAACACTTAATGCATGATATATCAAATCTGGAGGCAGAAAAGATGTGCTCTCTTGTGACTCAATTAGCTTTAGTCTAGCTGAGTCTGTGGTGATGCTCAGGGAGGCTCACTGTCCACGGACAGTGGCACTTTCCCTATTTGCCCATGGAAGACAGACTCAGAGAATGAAGAGTTTGGTGTCCCCCAGAACAGGCACTGAGACAAAGGTTCGTGTCCAAGTTTATTTAGGAGAGAACTCTAGGAAGCTACCAATCGGGAGTAATGGGGAAGTGAGAAAAGGAAGGGAAGAAAGCCAATAAAGGGTGCACTCATGAACACAGTGAGGAACTGGGGCTGGATCTATTGGGAGCCAGTGCAGAACACACATTTTAGAGGCGAGGGAGTTGGGGGATTTATCTACCACTTCCTGTCAATCATTGGTTGAGGGTTGCCTAGGCACCGGAGCGGTATTTCCCCGCTACTTCTAGAAAAGCAGGCTCCCTGGCCCGAGAAAGCCCTCCGACAACAACTGCAGTGCCCGGGAGCTATAAATCAGGCTTCTGTGCACCGAAGTGGCAGGGCGAGGGAATGTGGTCAGGGTACCTGTAGTCTTGGGGGAGTTAGGAATGTAACCCTCACAGCACACAAACGTGCATTTCAGACCTGGGATGTCTCGCTTGTGCTGCTGGCTAACGTGTGAAGTTCTCCGGTGCCAAAATGGCTCCAAATGGATTTGTTGTCAAAATCCCTTAAGCGTGGCAGTGAGGAAACCTGGTCAGACAGCTCTGGATTCTGGTGGGAACATTACCTGAGAGGGCTGCGGCTTGGAGGCCTGCCTGGGTGAGGCTGCCTTCTGCAAGGGCAGAGACCGGGCCTCCTGGCTCTTCCCAAGGTCCCGCTTCCTGTGTGGCACTGAGCTGGACCTCTCAAGGTCTGTCTCCTCCTCTGTCAGAGTTTTAAGGTGTGATAAGGTGTCCCAGGTTCACCTCGCATGTTTGCTGCCCAGACATGGAATCAGCCCTTTCCCCACGAAGCCCTGGTTCCCGTCAGAGGGAACAGGCTTTAAGAGAGCACACTCTGCATGCCACGGGCACTCATTTTTGCCGGGTTGTCATTGACTCTGAGATTTCTCAATAGAGCTAGAGAATATGTAAGTTTCAGAAGGTGAAGATAAGTCATGAGTTCAAACGGCTATTTCCAATTCAAATCTAAGATTACAGGTTTTAATTTAACTGCCTTGATTTTATAATTGATCTCTTTTCTCTTAGGCTAAAAATCTTGGTTGTTAATGACAGTGGCATAATTTCTTATTTGAATAGTCTCAAAATGACTACAATAAGACAACTGAATTCAGCCTTAGATTTCTTTCTGTTCTTTTGTCTTTAGGATATTTTCTACTGAAAATGGAGTACTTTGTTGAAAAGTCACATGCATTGGGGGTGCCTGGGTGGCTCAGTCGGTTGAGTGTCTGGCTTCAGTTCAGGTCATGATCTCACAGTCTGTGGGTTCGAGCCCCGCGTCAGGCTCTGTGCTGACAGCTCAGGGCCTGGAGCCTGCTTCGGATTCTGTGTCCCCCTCTCTCTCTGCCCCTCCCCCACTCATGCTCTCTCTGTCTCCGAAATAAATAAACATTTAAAAAAAGTTTTAAAAAAAGTCACATGCATTGATTGAAGGTGTCAAATACAAAGATTGTTAAGGTCCTGTACATTCCTTTGGGTGCATAAAAAGAAAACTTGAGAGGCTCCTGGCCAGCCCATTCAGGTGGATCTAGTTCATAAATAACTATCTAGTTTCTGCATTTTAAAAATATTTGAGGAAGAGTATGTGCACACACAAGTGGGGGGAGGGGCAGACAGAGAGGAGAGAGAGAATCCCAAGCAGGCTCCGCGTTGTCAGTGCAGAGCACGGCGTGGGGCTCAATCTCACAAACCATGAGATGACCTGAGCCGAAATCAAGAGTCAGACGCTTAGCTGACTGAGCCACCGAGGCGCCCCAAGAAAGCTGAGAGGCTCCTGGCCAGCCCATTCAGGTGGATCTAGTTCATAAATAACTGAATCTATCTAAAGTTTCTGCATTTTTTTTTTTTAAATTTTTTTTTTCAACATTTTTAATTTATTTTTGGGACAGAGAGAGACAGAGCATGAACGGGGGAGGGGCAGAGAGAGAGGGAGACACAGAATCGGAAACAGGCTCCAGGCTCCGAGCCATCAGCCCAGAGCCTGACGCGGGGCTCGAACTCACGGACCGCGAGATCGTGACCTGGCCGAAGTCGGACGCTTAACCGACTGCGCCACCCAGGCGCCCCTAAAGTTTCTGCATTTTTAATTTATAGTTTACTTGAACAAACCATACATCTTGCCCTTCACACTCATCTGCCCCATGGGTTGCAATATTTAGAAATATGGGAGGTCCTTCTCTTCCTCCCTTGTCTCTTGGGCACTCTGCCACTGGGCCTTGGAGGAGCTGGACTGGCTTTGGTGAAACCCACAGAGCACAGAGAAACCCACGTGGTGATGAGGAGAGCCTTTGATCTCCAGAAGACTTGAAAACTCAAGCCTGGAGGTCTTGGCATATATCCCAGAGATCAAACACATGCTGGCACCTGCAGGGAAAAGGGAAATGAACTAGCCATTTTTGAATCCAGAGCCTGTGACAGAAACTCCACAAGCAATGACAGAACCTACTGTAGGCTACAGACCCATCAGGAGCTATGCATAGCCTCTCTGGGGACCCCTCTACCAAGCATTTGGGTGAGTGGACCACACGGAGGGATCAGACCACTTCACCTACGAATGACTGTGAATAAGCCCAAATACCAAAACTGGGCTGAACCGTATGAAATTGATAAAATAGTTGGATATTGTCAATTTCCTATGGTTCAACTTTATAGTTCTTAAATAAGCAAATGAGGATCCCAAACTCAACAATCTTTCAAAATAGATAAATGACACCCTGTTTCTCCCTCCCAGGTTCAAGGAATTTCTGTCTTCTCTTCTCAGGTTGATTTATTAAGGAGGCAGTCAGAGGTGAGAGGAGAGGAGGGGGAAAAAAAAGTTACAGCAGGCAACTGATTCTAGAGGGTCACATTAGAGAGCAAGGGCCTTGGGCCCCAGAGATGGCTGACATGGTTCAGAGGCTCACCAGCGATCTCAACCTTAGTCCCTCCAAGTACACTGGAGTCCCTGTCTAATCACACTTGGGTCTGGGAAATAGAATGTGTCACCTCTTATTAAGTTCAAGGTATTGTGCAGACATACTTTAAGAGAAACTATTGGTGCCCCTGGCAGTTCATAACCTAGTAGCCACACTAGACAGATTAGATGATAATCCCACATGGGATCAAGTGTGTACCCTGAGAGAGGCCCAGAGTGCTATACAGGTTCAACAGAAATGCTCTGGGGCTCAGCAAGGGGTAGAGGGAAGAGGGAGAAGTGGGAGGAGGGCTGACAGGATTAGCAGCGAGGATGGAAAACACCTGAAGAGAACCGCATGGGATTTCCATTTTGAGGTAAAAAGTTTTTGGGTATTGGCAGTTCCTATGAGGCAACGCAACATGAGGGAATGAAAGAGTCAATGTGGGTCCCAGGAGAAGCTCACCACAGCTCGACCAGGAGTTGTATGAAGCAGAGGGGGGCAGGTTAGGGGCCACCAAAGAGGCAGATACCAGCACTTAATGAGCATGCACACGAACTGGGCACTGGCTTCGGCTCTTGAAAGAGGTAATCTCATTTGGTTCCCACAATAAAACCAGGAAGCACATGTGATTATCTGCCATTTACTGAAAAGGCGCAGAGAGGTTAAAAAAGTTGCCAAGGGCCCAAAGTTTATAAATGCTAGACCTGGGACTTGAAAGGAGTACATCTGATTCCAAAGCCCCCACACAGGAGCAGCTGTCCATGAGGGAAGACCCCGGTCACCCCAGAAAGGGAGACCGAAGTCATTCAGTGGACAGCCCTGGTGACTGGGATGAGGGACTTGCTATGCCACCGCAAGTATCTTAGTTGCCCCCGAAGCAGAGCTCAACACAACTCGTTCGAGGATAGAGATGGGATTTACTGGGTGTTTTCTGCATCCTCCAGCTAAACAACAGTCTAGAACGCTGATCTGTATGTTAAGGAGCTCAGCTACGTGGCTTGAACGGACGTGTGCCTCAACTCTGTAAATGGTTCAATCTACATCTTGGGGCCTTTTCTGTCTTCTTTTAATTGACCCCCTTTCTTTCCCTGATCCCTTTTCTCCCAGACACATTCTATTCAGTACCCAGCTCAAGTTGCACCTCCTCCAAGAAGCCATTCGAGACCCCCAGGGCCCAGTTGGTTCATTCATTCACTGGGCAGTGAGTGATTAAGGACCTCCCATGTGCCAGGTAGTGTGCTAGCCACCGGGATACGGTGGTGGACATGACGGACAGAACCCTCGTCCTTGTGGAGCTTACATCCGGGTAGGAAGAATGCCAGGAAGTAAGTAGATTAATAAGAAAGGATGTAATCAGGTAGTAATAAGCACTTTGGTGAGATAAAACGGGGGAATGTGAGAGACAGCAAGGCTAGTGGGAGGCGTGGCATGGAAGGAATGACAGTGGATACCTAATGACCTAGAGGGCCTGAGATTCTCAACTAGGCATCAGAGATAACCAAGGTAAGGGAGAAAGAGGGTCACTGTCCATATGGAACCGACCTTTAGTGGCATGACCTCTTCCTCTAGCTCAGCATGGCAGTCCAGCCTAGCTGATTGCCAAAGTCATTTATTTCCTCTTCCTCCTGGGCGCACAGCCAGACGGCATTTTCCAGCCTCTCTTGCAATAAGGTATGGCCCTGTGTTGGGGGCCAGCAGTAGAATGTGGGCAAAAGTGATGTGCACCACTTCCAGCACAGCCCATGAAAACCTCCCATACGTTCAAAGAAGCTGCATACTGAAGATGGTAGATTCCTAAGACAGAAAGAAGGAGGCCGGATCCTTGAACTCTAGCTAGGAGAGGAGATACTCACCAGTGAAGACAAACCAATCTTGGATAATATGCAAGTTGTAAATAAACCGGAATTGTATTAAGCCCCTGAGATACTGAGGGTTATTTGTTACAGCAGCTTGCACTACGCTGATTCACCGAAGCCAGCGTGTCACTGCCATGGCTACTCTCTTGGCCCCTTCTTGGCCTAGGTCATGGCCCCTGTCGTATTACTATTTACCTTCGTACTTTTGGTTCACTTTTCCTTCCTGGAGGTCCCATCCCCTCAGCTCAGATGGCAACGGTAGAGTCAGAGGCTTGCCCTTCCCAGGCAAGTGCTTTGATAGCTCATCTGGTCATTAGAGTGGGATTCTGTTTTCATTGCTGTATCACGTTAGTGGAGGCTTTTATGGCCCTTTAAGTCCTCTGTACTTTTTTTTTTTTTTAATTTTTTTTTTTTTCAACTTTTTTTTAATTTACTTTTGGGACAGAGAGAGACAGAGCATGAACGGGGGAGGGGCAGAGAGAGAGGGAGACACAGAATCGGAAGCAGGCTCCAGGCTCCGAGCCATCAGCCCAGAGCCTGACGCGGGGCTCGAACTCACAGACCGCGAGATCGTGACCTGGCTGAAGTCGGACGCTCAACCGACTGCGCCACCCAGGCGCCCCAAGTCCTCTGTACTTTTAAATAGGGGAATGATCGGTGCTTTCATCTTTTCTCTTTTAGTTCGCTTAGAAGACCTGTTTTCTAGACTACCACAAAGTACAGTCCTTCCTTATCTTGGTCTCTCCCCAAACTATGACAGTTTCTGAGTTGGTGGGGTTGGAGTCAACATGACAGTATCATCCGTGCATGGTTGTAGTTACTTGTTTCCCCATCGGACTGTTTGCTTTTTGGGGACAAAGAGTATTTCTTCTCTATATTTCAGCACTGTGTACAGTATTGGGCATGTAGTAGGTGTTCAATAAATGCCTGCTGGAGGAACAAATAAGGTTATATGCAGTTGTTAAATATGCTGGTGTGCTATGGAAATAATTTGCAAAAGTTTTTGTTCTTCAGAAGACATCTCTGAAGCCACCCCTCGATTTACAGTAAGCATTAACAAAAGCTCTTCTTTCGGAAACCAGACACATAGAAGTCAGGCTGAATTAGAAGTTGCGCTGGGGCATCCACGGAAACGAGGACTAGGCGGGAGGGCACGCTCAACAGGACTCAACTTTCTTGCTGCGTCAAGTGCTGGCTTTTTTCCTACCTTCATTTGTTCTTTCTCTCCAAACCCTACCTCCAGATGACCTCTAGGAGTCTACAGGCAGAGTCCTTCTTTGTCCTGACACACACCTCCCTAAGTCACCGAGCCAGTGAAAACCGCGGGCACCTCGTTAGCCTAAACGCCGTGCTTTATTTCTCTTCAGTGCCAATTGCCGGGCCGTGGATGAGTGGCCAGGAGTGCCTCCCACCAGCTGATGCTGAGACCCCTTCTCAGTGCCCCCAGAGCAAGTGGCCCAACCCCACGCGGGCTCCTGCCTGTGGCCCTGGATAGCAACTTTGAGAGTCACAAGGCAGAGCTTCACTGGTAAGAGACACCAAGGCCAGATCAATTTGGCAAAGAAGCACAATCAGGACAGGAATCAGACTCAGGCAGCAACAGAAATTCAGGTTAAAACACAGAAGTCATCCAACCCGCACAGCAAACGGCATGAGTCGATGACCTCAGCCCCCAGACCTGTTCTGAGCCCAAGTGGTGGTCCAAGTCACACGTAGGGTCACCTTACTTGTCCTAACAACAGATCAACCTCAGGAAGAGGGATTTGTGACAGAATTTCACCCACTACAGAAACAGCTGGCTAATCTGGTCATTCCAGTAATAAAGAAGAACCATTTATTATTCCATTACACTCACACAACCCATAAAACACCTTCTACACTAGCTGTTTCCCAAAAGTCGACAGTGAACTCAATCAAAGGTATAGATTCAGTCTTGTGTAGACACGGGACAGACCTCTTTTAGTGGGCTATCATGAGGCCCCTTCTGTCATTTCTGCAGGGAATTAAATATTTGGGCAGGGACGTTTACATGAAGATGTGAAGATACTGGAGAGAAAGCAGCTAGTACCTAAACACAACTTGGGAATCTCATTTTATTTAAGAATAAGTTTCAGTCAATGTTCTGACTTTTAAAAAAATTTTCATTCAAAGGCTGTCAAACCAATAGCTTTGGTAAGCACAACACTTATTTGCCTTTTATCCACCCAGGCAAAGGTTTGTTCTTTCTAGCAAAAGCCACCTGGGGCAAGTGACATGCAGAGGTGCCAGATTCCCACCTCTGTCACCACTGTGTCAGCTTACCACTGTCCCCTCCCCGGTCTTTTTCAGATACTGGTTACTGGCCGAAGCCCATTCCAGAAATAGCAGTGTCCTCTGTGGCAGGAGGTTTTGCAAACCCACAGAGAACAGGACCCACTGGGGCTGTCCAGGCAAGCTGCCATGTCAGTGGTAACAAATTACGGAAGTTCTGTCCTCCTGGAGTGAATTTCAGCCAGTGGCCTGGAGCAGACAGTTCAGGGTCTGAACTGCGGGACTATCAGGGCCTTTTAATCACAAGTATGGGTCTGGGGCTGTGGAGTGGGTTGTGTTTATTTGGATACACCTCAAAAGGCTCATGTCAAAAGTTACAAAAATCCCACTTGAATAGCCAACTGTTAGTGAGGACTCAGGTTGTCAGGCCCTTCCGCTGCCTCCTTCCCTGGACTGCACTTCATCAATCTTACTCTGCTTCCTTTCTGTGTCCCCTTCACACTCCTTTCCCTATTGTCTTGGGTGAGGGCCTGGGCTCTCTAACAGACCAAGACTAGCCTGACCTTTCTGGATATATTACATTTTCCATCCTGTAAAGAAACTTCTGTTGTTTGTGGTTTTTTTCCATTTGGCATATGGGGCAAAAGGAACAGCTATCGTGACCATGAAAAGAATGAAATCCTTGAGCACCCAGAAAAATGAGACCAAGAAGCTGGAATGACTAATCATTCTCTGGGCTTCATCCTTATGCATTACAAAGAAAAACAACAGGGAAACAAAAGCAAAAATAAACTATTAGGACTCTATCGAAATAAAAAGCTTCTGCACACTGAAGGAAACAACAGCAGCAAAAGGCAACCTACGGAATGGGAGAAGATATTTGCCAATGAAATAACCAGTAAAGGGTTACTATCCAAAATACATAAAAAAAACTTGTAAAGCTCAACACCCAAAAACTAAATAATCCAATTAAAAATGGGCAGAAGACATGAACGCACATTACTCTGAAGAAGACCTACAGATGGCCAAGAGGCACATGAAAGATGCTCAACATCACTCATCATCAGGGAGATGCAAATCGAAACTACTGTGAGATATCACATCACACCTGTGTCAGCCAGGACCTGGAGAAAAAGCAGCCCTCGTATGCTGTTGTTGGTGGGAATGCAAACTGCACGGCCACTGTGGAAAACAGTATGGAGGTTCCTGAAAAAGTTAAAAATAGAACTACCCTATGATCCAGCAATCTCACTCCTAGGTATTTACCGGAAGAATACAAGAACACTAATTCTAAGGGATACATGCACCCCTTTGTTTACAGCAGCAGCATCTACAATAGCCAAGATACGGAAGCAGCCTAAGTGTCCATCGACTGGGGAAGTGCATGCGTGCGTGCGTGCGTGCGTGCGTGTGTGTAATGGAGTATCATTCAGCCAAAATAAAGAATAAATCTTGCCATTTGCAATGACGGGGATGGAGTTAGAGTTATAATGCTAAGTGAAATATGTCAGAGAAAGACAAATATTACATGATTTCACTCGTGTGGAATTTAAGAAACAAATGGGTAAAGGGAAAAAAAGAGACACAAACCAAGAAACAGACTCTTAACTATAGAGAACAAACTGACGGTGACCAGAGCGGAGGTGGGCAGGTGGATGGGTGAGACAGGTGATGGGGATTAAGGAGGGCACTTGTGATGAGCACTGGGTGATGGATGGAAGGGCTGAATCACTATATTGTACACCAGAAACTAAAATAACACTGTATGTTAACTAACAAATTAAAATAAAAACTTAAGAAAAGCAAAACCAACAATTACTAATCAGGCACCTGCCACGGCCCTCCCTTGTGTAATGATCACCTTTGTTCCTGCAGCTTATTTCTGTCCTGCTTCTCCCACACCTTGATATGAAGACGATAATGATGTCGATGACGGGTTTCCATCTTTCTCTGAACAGTCACTCATTCGACAAATAATCACTGAGCATCCACCGAGTGTCATCCCTGCCTGAGGCACCGAGAGACATGTGAGGGCTCTGTCCTCCTGGAGCTTGCTGTCTAGCAGGAGAGACGGATAACAAACGTACAGATAGAATATCAGGTGGCGTAAGTTCTGTGAGGAAGTCAGAAAGAGGGCTAAGGGGATGAAGAGTTGATGGGGTTGCTGTTGTGAAGAGGGTGGTGTCGCAGATAAGCCCAGCCACCGCCTTGCCGGCATCCTCTTGGCATTCGCCCCAAAGGCCGCTTCCCGTGACCTCCCGAGACTCTCTGCCTGGGGGCGATTTTCCTTCTGGCAATGGGGGAATGCTGGGGCGCCAGCAGGGCAAGGAGTATTAGGGAATTCACGCCCCTGGGAGCAGCCCTCCACGGTGTCAGATGCCCTCCTCTGAGGTTACGCTAAACTCAGAAGTGTGGTCTTCACCGCCCTCAGATTTCCTCAGCAGGACCGACTTCCAAGTGGCCCCAAGGTACTTGCTTGGTAGCACATCTCTGGTCCGTTCGTTCCCTCCTCTTTCGTCCCCATTCCGCAGCACGTGTTACTTGGGTTGTGTGCTCAAACAAACCACTGGTACTCCCATCCTTGTCTCGGGATCTACTTGTGAGGGAACCCAAGCTAAGATAGGCAGTTAGGGAAGGCTTCTCTCAAAGGGGACATCTGAGCAGATACCTGACCTGGTGAAGCAGGGAGCTAAGGGAAAAGGTTCAGTAAGAGAATTGCAAGCAGAGAGAAGAGCAAAAGCAAAGGCCCCTGGGCTGGATCGTGTCTGAGTGTTTGAGGAAGAGTGAAGCCAGGGTGCAGGAATAGGATGGGTGAGGGGAAGGGCGGTAGGAAATGGCTTTCTTACTTAATTCATTTATAGTTACAGTATCTCTTCTAATCCTTCCTTTCACTATTGCCTCCAACTACTTCACTTCTCATTTCTCTGGGGGCTCATTTTCTGAGTTCTGCCATTTTATTTGCATCTGTTATTTCACTTATTTAAACGCGTCTACCGCTGACCGGTGCCTGGGAATGGGGAGAGAGTCCGCAGCCCTACTTAGGGAGGCAGCTTTCAGGGGGAAAAGCAACAGGCTCTCTGCATCCCGCCCCCCTAGTTTTTTTTTTTTTTTTTTTTTTTTTTTTTTTTTTTTTTTTTAAAGACGGGAGATGTAGTTTCTCCTGTTCCTTCACCACCACTACCGGGAACAGCACCTTCTGCTGAGAAACCCAGCACGTGTCAAAATTTGAGCCACGTACTCTGCCTTCATCATCTCTGACCCTCATACTAAGTCTGCAAACCAAGCAGTAACTACCGCCCGACCAAGGAAGGCGACCCTCCTCCTCCTATTCCACCCTCCTGCAGCAGACAAGGTGATCCCCTCACACCTCTGGCTACACACGACACGTCCCAGCGGCAAATCCCGTGGCTGCCGTGCCCCTCGCCATGCGTTCTGGGCTCTGCCGAGGTGGCTACTTTGATCCTGAACGGGAGACTCCAGCTCACAGAGGACGGGGAGTTCTCTCTAGGCGGCCGGCATGAGCTTAGCACAGATGCCTCCCAGAGCAGGACTGCTTTGCTGCCCCCCGGGAGGTTCGTCATCAAAACTTCCTGCCCTGACCCACATCGCGCCTGTCTCCATTCGTGCTTCTGGCTGGAGCTACCGGGGAACTGACAGCAGTCTATTAGTGCTCCAGTCTGCTCACAGTTCCTTCTGGAAGAGCTGGCATCTAACAATGAGTTAGCAACATGCAAGCCCCGAGGCGGCAACCGTTAAGGCCTAAAAGGCAGGCCAGGGGGACTGGGCTCTACTGGCAGAACTGGTCTGTGATCTGTGTGGGCAATCCTCAGTAAGTCTCTTATTGTCTCTAGGGATTCGGTTTCTCCAGGCTGGAAGCGACACTACTTTCTGGGCTCCCTTTTACTCCTTCCCAATTGTCCTTCTTAGTGCTTACCAAATATCTGTGTGCGCGCCTATATTTTCCAGCTTCCTATGCAGTTACACTGGGGTCAAACGGCAGAGTATCAACTACTAGCCAGTGGGATGTGGGCAGAAGCAGCGCACGCCATTTGTAGGCTTGGTCCTTACACAACCTCCCCCAAACCTTGCTGCTCTCTTTTCTTCTGTTCCTTAGAGGCTACATGTTCCGGGCTTAAATCAGACTTTGTGTGATGAAGAACTAGAACCTTTATTGTGTTCGAGTGCGGAGCTTTGTCGGTTTCCGAGCATAACAGCCCATCCTGATGAATACGGTTTTCCTTTATCCTACCCTTTCATTCATTCATTCACTCATTCGTTCATTCACTTTCAGATGTCCTCCATTCACTTGATATTAATGAAGCGGCTACTACATGCTAGGCACTAGTACCTTCTCTTGAGAGTGCGTGTGTGCATATGTGTGCCCACGCACCTGCAGGTGGGGGAGGGGCAGAGAAAGAGGAGGGAGGACAGAGGATCCGAAGCAGACTCTGTGCTGACAGCAGACAGCCGGATGTGGGGCTCAAACTCACAAACTGTGAGATCACGAGCTGAGCCGAACTTGGACGCTCAACCGACTGAGCCACCCAGGCGCCCCTAGGCACTAGTACTTTAGCACGAACAAACTTTAGGTTCTTCTCCTGGAGGAGCTGGGGGTCTGGGTAAAGAGGTGGATATGGGAACAGAGGTAATCATACAGTGAGAGAGTGTGTGCATAACATTGTGTTGTACGCAGAGAAAAATATTCAGGGGCCTTTATCTTGAGAAAACTTCAAGCACTTTACTCTTCCCAGCTTCGTTCTTTATTAGACTCCTTTCATGGAGGCAGGGCTCACCCTGAATACTGCACCAGTTCTAAAAGATCTGCACTGACCACCACCCTCCCCTTTCTACCAGCCCATTATTCCAAATCAATCTACCTGGAGTGCTATTTCTATAGGCCACACCCCTGTTTGAAAAATCATCCAGGGCGTTTTCATTGCCTACAAAAAGTCCCAACTTCTCGATATGGCGTTGATCCGGGTCTGAGCTATCTGACATCATTTTCCACTTCTCTTTCACCCAAAACTTCTCTTTCAACCAGACCGTTATGATCCACGTCCAACAACCCACACCACTGGAGATCCCACTCCATGTCTTTTCTCATACCGTTATTTCCTCGGGACTCACCTCCTCGTCTGCCTAAGTCCCTGATCTTCGAGTCTCACCTCAAGTGATATCTTTGGTCTTTCTGCCTACTCCAGGGTACGGTATTAATATAGTCAACAACTTAGATGGCATGCATGATTCTTTACAACAACTAGCAGGAGAAATAGAAAATATAAATAGTCCTGTATCTCCTAAAGAACGTGAATTCTTAATCAAAATCCTTCCCACAAAGAAAATTCAAGGCCCAGATGGCTAGTGAGTTCCATAAAACATTTTAGGAAGAAATAATACCAATTTACATGAATTCTTTCAGAAAATAGAGAAGGAGGAAACACTTCCCAACTCATTATATGAAGTCTTGATACCAAAACCTGATGAAGGTCATTTCGGAAAAATCTATAGCTAATCTCATGTTTAATGGTAAAACACTGACTGCATTCCCCTAAGACTGGGAAGAAATCAAACATCTACTCTCACTAGTGTATAAAACATAAGAAAGGAAATAGTAAATATTGTCATTGTCAGACAACATAATTGTGTAGGTTGAAAACCCTACAGAACCTATAAAAAAAAAAAACCTGCTAGAACTGAAGAGTGAATTTAGAAAAGTCACTGAATATAAGGTCAATATATAAAATCAATTGTGTTTACATATACTAGTAATGAAAAATTGGAGAATAAAAAGGAATACTATTTACAATAGTACCCAAAATATCAAATCTATAGGGATAAATCTAACAGAAGATGTGCAAGTCCTCTACACTAAAAACTGCAAGACATTGCTATGAGAAATTAAAGAAGATCTGTAAGATCAAAAGCTATGCTATATTCAGGGATCGGAGGACACTGTTAAAGATGTCCATTCTCCCCAAATTCATTAACAGATTCAAATCAATGGCCCATCAGAACCCCAGCTGTTTTTCTGAAGAAATTCATCAACAGGGGTGCCTGGGTGGCTCCGTGGTTGAGCGTCCGACTTCAGCTCAGGTCGTGATCTCAGGGTTTTTGAGTTTGAGCCCTGCATCTGGCTCTCTGCTGTCAGTGCAGAGTCCCTTCAGATCCTCTGTCCCCTCCCTCTCTGTATCTCCCCCACTCACTCCCAAAAATAAATAAAAACATTAAAAACAAAGAAATTCATGAACTGAATCTAAAATGCATGTGGAAACACATAGGTTCTAGAATAGCTAAAATAATCTTGAAAGAGATGAATAAATTTGGAGGATTTATGCTACTTGATTTCAAGACTTACTGTAAATCTACAGAGGTCAAGACAGTGGGGCTTTGGCAAGACAGTAGACATATAGATCAATGGAGCAGAACAAAGAGTCCAGAAATTGACCCACATATATACAATTGAGTGATTTAAAAAAAAAAAAAAAGATGTTAAGTCAATTCAGTGGGGAAAAAGAAAAAAACATTTACACATGGTTCTGGAACAACTGAATGTACATATGGGAAAAAACTGAATTTTGAATCCATACACAAGAAGTAATTACAGAAGGATCATAGAACCAAACATAAAAGCTACAGCTATAAAACCTCTAGAAGAAAATGCATGAGAAAATCTTCATGAACTTGAGAGAAGCAGATTTCTCTGACAGGGCTCAAAAGGGACTAGCCATAAAAGAAAATACCGATGAATTGGACTCTGTCAAAATCTTAAAAATTCTACACACCAAAAGAACACCATTGGAAAATAAATTGGCATGGCAGACTGTGAATAAATATTTGTAATCCATATATCTGACAAAGAACTTTCATTCAGAACATATAAAGAGTTGCTACAAATCAATAATAAGAAGACAAAGAACCCAATTAAAAATGAGAAAAAGGATTAACTAGACATTTGAGAAGAGAAGATTCTGTCCAATAAGCACATAAAAAGGTATTCAATATTCTTCGTCATCAGAGAAATTCACACTAAAACCACAGTGAGATACCATTTCACGAAATCCACTGGAATGACTGCTAATGTCCTAAGTGTTGGAGAGGATACAGAGCGACTAGAACTCTGATAAGTTGCTGGTAGGAGTATAAAATGGTACAATCATCTTGGAGTAATTTCTGGCAGCTTCTTATAAAACTAAACATACACGTACCGTATGACTAAGCAATTTCATTCCTAGGTATTTACCCAGGAGAAATGAAAACTTAAATCCACAAAAAGATGTGTGCAAAAATATTCTCAGCAGCTTTATTCAGAATAGCCCCAAACCGGAAACAGCCCAACTAAATGGATAAACAAACTGTGGTACATTTCTACAATGGATTACTGCTCGGCAATAAAAAGGAATGAACTACGGATACATTCAACAACATGGGTGAATTTTAAAAATATTTTGCTGAGTGAAAGAAGCTGGACATTTTTTAAAAATCCCACTGTATGATTCAACTTATCTGAAGCTCTTGAACAGGCAAATCTAATCTATGTGAAATTAGGATAATAGTTGCCAAAGTGGGGGGAAGATTAGAAAGGGGCACTAAAAATTTGGGGGGGTGACAGAAATGTACTATGGATTATTTCAGGAGGCGGTTACAGACATGTATGTGTCAGAGCTTGTTAAGCTCAACCCTTAAGACCTGTATACAGCTTAACTGTACTTCAGTTCCATTTCAGTAAAAAAAATTACCCCCCCACCTGTCCCCAAAACACCACGCAGGGTGCTACTGTATTGTATTGTTATTTATTATTTTCATACGTGGTTGTCCATCTTAAACTTTCTGAGATCCCTCAGCAGGACCCCCACAATACTTAGGATTCAATATTTGTTGAATGAATGAATCAGTAATAATCAGGCAGTATGAAAGGGAAAGGAAAGGTAAAGAAAAATCAGAATATAACATGAAACACATTTCCCCTGTTTCCATTTTCCTGGGAGTCAACACCATTTCAAACGCAGGTCCCCGTCTCCCAACACAAAACAATAACCCGATATCTAAGACATCATGCTTTTATTTACAATAAAAGAGGAGGCAAGGAAATAAGAGAAAGCTTTTGTCCCCTGTATTTTGTGGTAATACCACAAAATTATTACTCTGTTTCTTAACTCTAGCGAGAGAGACCAAAAGACATCTGATGAATCACCTTTTCATTCATAAAACCCTGCTTATATCTTTCATCGCTTTATCCTCCTAGAATAATAGCAGAGAAACAGTACTTGATGGGCCTGCATTATCGGCTGCTATTGGAAAGGTCTAGATAAGAGTGCTGAACTACCTATTAGTATTCTGCGTGCACACCCTTCTCTATAACCCAGAGTCATCCGTTTCCTGGCAACCCTCAAAATTTCATTCTCATTGAATTGCTAGATCTTTATCAAAATATAATTAGAGCCTTAATTTGAAAGATAAATTTTGATTGCCAGTGCCATGCCCAGAGGAAGAAATAATCAGGTGGGAGAGAGCTTTGGTGCAATTGTTAACCATATAATCAATGTCATGAATCACCCTCCTTAAAAAAAAAAAAAAAAAAAAAAAAAAAAAAAAAAAAAAAAAAAAACTTTGGGGGAGAAAAACTTTGTGAGGGGTAGAGTGAGGAGGGGAGAAAGCATTGAGTCATCAGACCTACTTACGACTGTTACATTATGTTTGCTCATTTCTTCGTATTGTTGGTTAAGTATTTGTCCTCTCTTCCCAGCTAGAAGACTTTGGGGAAGACCTATGCTGTGTGTCCTGCTTCTTTCTGTGTGTATCCCCAGTGGCCCGACCCGTAGTAGTAGGTAACCCGGTCTACAAGCCCCCTGTCTCGGTCGGGTCAGGTTCCCTGGAAGTAGACTGTGACATAGACGTTGCTGGGTGCAAAGCTCAGAACAAAGGCATTTGGTATCAACGCCAAGTGGGACTGGGCGCAGGGAGAGGTGAGAGAAGGTGGGCTGTGACACAGGTACAGGCGAGGCTCGGCCAGTCCCAGGGCAAAGCGCCGGAGCCACCTTGGCCCCACAGAACTGTCGTGAATTGAGGCAAGGTGACCGGTCATCGGAGTGGTGCTGACCTGGGAAGGCACGTGACCTTGGGCAAGGTGGCTCTCTTGAGCCGAGAACAGTTCCGGAAGAGGGAACTGCTGTGAGCTGTTAGCCACCGGTGCCCAGCTCTGACTGGTGAGTGTTTGCGTCCTGAGGAGGAAGGGGGTCTGGGGGCAGCGGACTGCGGTGACTGAAGGGCCTGGGCAAGGCGCCGTGAAGTGGGGCCCTGGAGGAGCCCGTGTCTGCAGGGCTGCAGCTCTACCTCCTGAGGGGGCCAGGGGCTCCCGCCGTGCACGCTGTCACCAGGCAATGGGTGACCCGCCGGGGAAGAGTAGATGAGATCAGAAATAAACTTGTCTTCCGATCCAATTGTTACGCTACTGACTTTTCAGAAAGCATTCTTCGTTTATGTCTCGGGGTGGATACCGATACCTTTTTAAGTAGTGAGACCTTTGGGAGCAAATATGGGAGAGGCAAGGGAAGCCAGGCGCTTCCAGCCCCTTTCCTTTCGGGCAGTCACACCCACAGCCTCAGGGCTTTATGGGCATAAATGGTTTGTCAGTTGGGGGATGGAGAAAGGACCAAGCATATATAATAGTCCTTCTCCACTGGAGTGAAAGGAACGGATTTTATTTAACCTACATTTTACTGTAGAGTCAACTTCTCCTGAAACCTACGGGAATCCTCGCGTTTGTAAATACAGCGGCTTCCGACTTCAGTGTGGGAGCCTGTCTCCACACCACCTGGCCTTGATGCCCACGGCTCCTTTCTCCGTCCTGGCATCTGGGTGGAGCCTGTGACTTGGCCTCATTCTGTTGGCAACACAAGTCACAGGCCCAGCCTGGAGGAGGCCCGGAAGCTTCTGCCTTTGCACTCTTGGGGACCCTAAACTGCTAGCTAAGAAGTCCAGTGACCCTGCTGGAGAGACTGTGTAGAGAGTCCGCTTGGAGGGGGAGAAGTCCCAAGTCAACACAGAAAGAGGAAGCAGCCGGCCAGCACCCCAGTTGAGCCCGGCACCCCGGTGACAATGCACCTGACCACCAGCAAGAATCACGGGAACTGCCCAGTGAGCTCATCCCAGACTACAGAATCCTGAACCGGTGGATTGGCTGTTGTTTCCTAAGCCAGTAAGCCGTGGGGGTAGTTTCTTATGCGACAGTAAATAAAACAACCCCAACCAGCAATTACCTCAAGCCAAGTGACCATGTTCACCTTGCCCCACCCCCACCAAATCACCAAGGTCCCTTTTAACCTCGCACTCGAGAGTCCTTCCCTCATGTGATGGCTGCTTTTCGCCAGGAAAGCATCTTGTTATTACTTCACAGCAGGTGCTGCCTACCCCGTAATGAGTAGCCCAAAAATTCTTTAAGGAAAAAAAAAAAAGTTTCACGGGGCTGTCAGAGCTGGAGGTTGGGGATTGGGCTTCCTCGAAGTAGCACAATCCTGTGTATCCATTTCATACGCGTGGGGCTCAAATTCATGCCTCAGCAGATTTATAAATGACTCCCTGTCATGGACCTTCAAGGTCACTCACCGAGAGAGGAAATCTCGGAATATTAAAGCCTGAGTATCAGGGTCTACGTTGATTGGACACACCAGACAGGGCTAGACATGGAGTCCACCAGATCAGAGCGGCCGTGTAGTAAAATAATCCAGGGCTAGATTCCGGAGCCAAACTGCCTGGGATCAAATTCCAGATCTGTCACTTGTTATCCATAAAACCATGGGCAAGTTACTTAATCTCTGTGCCTTAGCATCCTCATCGATAAAGCGAGGATAATAGTCCCTAGCTCCCAAGGTGACTGTGAAGATTAAATGAGTTAATATAGGCACAAGGCATAGACCAGTACCCTGGCTATTCTAAACCTGACTATAAGGGGTTTGATACTTAACAACTGGGAAAAAGTCTCACGTGGATTTTAAATAATATGAATAGCTATTTCTAGAGATTGTACACAACGAAAGGCCATCTAGAGACTATACATCAGCTTTCTGAAGCTGTATCCTATATAACTTGGTTGTGATTCCAGCCCTGCCATAAACTAGCTGTGTCACATTGGGCAAGTGATTTATAACATGCGGATAATGACACAATGACCCTGCCTAAAAAGGCGAGATCAGAAGGTCCTTCCTCGGAGGTGTATCTCTATACCTTCCCAAATCCCCGTGAGACAGGAAAGGGCAGGTGGACTTACCACCATCGTAAAGATGGAGATCTGTATGTAGCTACACGACTTGTCCAGAGCCAAACCCAAGTCCCAGAGCAGAGCTAGGAAAGGGTGTCTTACGTACCGGATGGCTTATGGCCATGGCACAGACTACGTTCCCCAGCCTCCCTGTCAGGTAGATGCGGCCACGTGATTAAGTTCTGGCCCCTGGAATGTGGGTGGAGATAAGGTGTGCTCCTTCAGGCAGTCCTCTGCGCTCTCTCGGTCCCCTTCTGGTGGCTGGCTGCAGAGCAACCCAGGAAGGACTCCAAGGCCCTATGGGATCCTAGAGCCACAAGAAGGCAGAAGATGGGGTTCCTTGTCATCACAAGCCAAAAGTCGATTAGACTTTATGCGACAAGAAATAAATTGCCTTGTGTTAAGCTCCTGAGATTTGGGGCTTATTTGTTACAATATTTGGCCTTCGCTGACCAACATGCCCAGTGTCTCTAATTAATACCAATTCAGGTTCTGAACTTCGAGGGAAAGCACCCCCCCCCACCCCCCGCCTTTTTTTTAAGAGCAAAGGGTCACTGACATCTTATTTGGTACAGGCAGAGCAAAATTGATGACATTTTTGTAAAATCTGAATTCCAACTCTTGGTCTTCCCATCTACTCTTCTAAGTGGGCCAGGGAGTTGGCCACTGTTGTACTGGGCCCTTTGGCTACATTGAATCAGCGGTAATTTTGCATCGTCTGTAGAGAACAAAACGATGGTGGGAACATTTCAAAGATAAAGTAGCAACTATTTTCAAGTCTCTACTAGATGACGAGAGGAACAACGGATTTCTCAGAGGTGTTTTCTGTTTCCTGGTCTCTTCCCTCCCCTGAATCAAGTTGTCTATCTTAATATTTGACCAGTGGTTATATTCATGATGTACAGAAAATAAAGGTAAAATGTTAAAATCAAAATTCACTTTGAAAGGGAGGAGAGAATGACCTGGTAGCTTCTCTCTTGAATAGAGAACTAACGGTGGGGATTCATACCTTCCTTCCTAAATTCCCATATTCTTTAGTTTGTTTCTTTCACTGTAGAAAATTAGGCATTTACATTTTCAGCAATTACCGATGCATTTTTGCAAAAATAAAATACCATAATTCAATCAATCAAGAACAGAGGAGACCTTTTTTCTTCAAGCTGGACTTTGCCACCTTTGCTTCCAAAGAAAAGATGAGCGTGGGTTTTGAAAATAAATAATGGGAGAGGCCTAGCAGGCTCTCAGCATCTATGACCCACAGGAGTAGACCCGGGTTCCCGCCATCCACCGCGACCTTTCAAAAGGCCTCACTCCCTTCCCCTCTCCATTCCATGTGGTACCTTCTCCATCAGTGGGGGTGGCCCCCTTTAGACAGATGGGTACCGTTCAGTTACCAGGAAGAGGTTCGTCACTCAACTGTCCAGGGCTTTCCATCTGGGAAGGAAAGAGTGGTATCCCGGCTACTATGTGCACTGAGGAAGTTGGCATGTGATTCAAGTGCCACCCTGGACCATTTGGTCCCTCTGTATTCTGGGCCAGACTCCTTTGCTGGGGCGTGGCCTGCTGGCCCTTGAAGCACAGAGGAGGAAGCCCCATATACATGGCTAGGTGGAACTCCTACGGAATGCAAAGTTGCAGATGCCCGTGGCCGGGGGGCGGAGAAGGGGTCCCTGTCTGGGCTCCCATCCCCCAATCTTGCAGCTCAGTGGCTCTGGGCCTCACCCAGGAATGGACGAGCCGTTGCCCTTCTCACAGAGACCAGCACCACAACATCCCTGCCCTGCCCTCAGACTGGACGCTGAACAGTTCTGAAGGGCGTGTGGGCCTGCTCTCCCGCTGCGGGGGGGTGGGGGTGGGGGGTGGGGGTCCCAGGTCTGGCTCGCCCTCACGCAGCTGGGAAGGGAGACCCCATTCCTGTAAGAGCGGGGTCAAGGTAGGCTGCATCTCCAGCCGCGAGGCTATTTTTAGATGCTGTTATCTTTGCCCTGCTCACAAGCGGTTGTGAAAAGCAAACTGGTGACCGGGAGGCACAAAACCGCAAAATAAAAACCTCGTGAAACAAGAGCTCCCAAACTCAAGCGCAAACCACACTATGGCTATGACACCGTGCACCAGCATGGCCGGCGCCGCTTAACCTTCCCCTAAGGGGACACCAGTTGGGGCTCTGCTCTTTTACTGCCCGCACATTCCCGGCCTGGGCAAGACCGGCTCTGGCCCACCAACTCTGGCAGGGCGCCTCCGCGAGGCCGCCCCACTCACGCCCACAGATGGTGACCCAGGTGGACAGGTGTACCAAAGGAGCAGGCTCAAAAGGGTTAACGCCGCCACAAAAGGAAGAGCTCCAGCTCTCTCGCCTCTCTCTTCCAGCTCATCCTAACCGTCCGTTTGCCTCACGGCATCACAGCCAGCTCCATGACAGTGAAACCCCTGCACAGGCAAAATGTCGCCCACCACCAAGTGGCAGGGCAGGAAAACAGGATGGAACACCTAGCTGGATCCCCGACTTCTCCCCAGCCGTCGGAGCTCCCGCAAGGCTGAGCCTCAGGGCGCGCTCCCTTTCACAGAGCCCTCGAGTCCCCGTGCCCCCGGGAGGAAACCCACCCCCAGCCCCCGCAGCCCCCCGCAGCCGCCTCCGCTCAGCTGCTTTGGGCCCGGGGAGCCGCGTGGACAAGTGCCGCCCCGCCCCAGAGCCCGGGATGAGGGGTGAGGAGGAGGCGGCAAACTTCAAAGCTGCAGCTGCAATATGCTTAAAATAAAAGACCCCAGGAAGACAGAGCAGTTCCCCCTCGCCCCTCAGAGCTTAGCGCGGTCCACCTTGACCGCCTGCTCACCCTCACTCTGCTCTGCCGAGGGGAGCGGACTCTCAAACCTTGGCTAGGGGCGGGGGGGGGGGGGGGGGTAGATTTCCTCCTAGGCTGGCGCGCGCGGCGGGGCTGCGGCTCTGGCTTCCTCTGTCCCCCAAGTTCACCCACCACCCAGAGGTGTGAAACATTAGTTTAAAATGATGTCACCTGCCCATACCCCTTCCCCCCAGGCTAGTCCCATCTCACACACACCGGAGTGGCCTGGGCTGCGAGTCGCGGAGCATCCCGGGGGGTTGCGGTGGGGCACCGCGCCAAGGCTAGCCTCCGCGGGCGCCCGCTCAGGCTCGGGCTCGGCCCTGGGAAGCCCGCCCGCGCATCGTTCTCCCGGTGCAGAAATCCTACCGCCCGTGCGCCCTGGGCGCGCCGCCGGGCCCCGTGCCGGCTCCCCGGGAATGCGGCCGTCAGGTGAGGTAGGCATGCGTGCCGGCTCCGCAGCGAAGCAGCAGCTGGCTGGGGCGCTGGGCTCACGATCTGCCTCTTCTCCCTCTCCCCGCAAAGGAGAGGCCTCTCGGGGGCTTTCCAGCGCCTTGTTGCGTTAGGACCGCATTCCTTCTTCCTTTTGCCTTTTATCTTAGTTTCTCCTTCAGATGCAAAAAGGGAGATCGCGGGAGTCCATGCCCAGCTCCAGCCTAACTCGGTCCACAGGCAGAGAGAGAATTATGAATGGATGCTGCCTTCTGATGAGGAAGTCGACTGGGGAGGTCTCTGCGCACGGCGCGCTCCATCAAAGCCGGGGCATTGGCCCCTCCACTGCTTCAATGCTGCAGGCTGAGACACCTAATTGACCACTGGGAAATCAGGTGCCGGGAGACCTGGGCGGGACGTAGCCCCAGGGCCACGCTGAGATCGAGCGCCTCGCCCGCGTAGACAGCTTCGATTTACAGCCCAGTGAATGGAGGGGACTGCGGCAGCCAAACCTCCCGGGCAGCAGGCACGGTTGCACCAACGCTCTGCAGACAACCACCCGGCTCCGCGAACATCTCCCGGTTCCACTGGGCTAAAGTGGAACCTGCTAAAAATAATCCGTCCCCTGCCGCCAGCCGCAGTGAGCCGCAGGACTCGGCCCCCAGCCCCAAACTCGGCGGTGCGCGGGAGCGGGCCACAGAGCCGGCCCTGTGAGCGTAGACAAGCCGGGGGTTGCGGAGGATCCTGGGTCCGGATTTCGGGTACCTGTGCGTCTCCTCCTCCGGTGGTGCGGCCGCTGGGGCCGCGTGTTACCCATGCCCGGAGTGGCGGCGGGCTCGGCACATCACCAACAGGCTGGACCGGCCGCGGCTGCTCAGCACCGCACCCCCGTGGCTCCCTTCTCACCTCCCCTGTCCCCAGTCTCTGACCAACAGCGTTAGAATCAGAGACGACGACGAGACGCCCGCGCCAACTCCTCCAGCCCCGGGGCAAGAGGGAAGACAGAGACTGGCGCGGAGCCCGCGCCCCGTGTGTAACAGGACTAGAGCAGCCCGCAAATTGTAACATTGCGTCCCTTCCCCCTCTTCATCCCCGGTCCCTGAGACCTTGCATGCTAGATACAACTCACCCTGCTCAGGCTTAAAAACACTGCAGAGACAATGCCTTCAGAGCCATGAACTGATCTCCAGGGAAGGGTGATTTACTAAGCCAGCTATGGTGTCGAACCAGGGCTAAAAACCACGGCAGTGCGTGCCCCTGCCCGAGGCTGCTAGGTTGTATATACGACAACGGCATGCGGAAGACCAAAAGCCATTTCGGGCCACTGCAACACTTACAGGATATACCCCAACATATAACACGGGGGAAAGACCAGGGAACGAAATCATCCCAAGATGGCTTGCGGGGCACAGCTGTAGGTAATCTGTCTTGATGCCTTGGAAACCCATTTCAGGAAAACGTGACTATTTTCAGACCAGGTCGTCCGTCTTCAAATAGGGAGGTTTATGCCCCGGGCGCATTTACATGTGTGGGCAGTACCCGGTCCATGGGGCCTGCGACTCCTCCATCATTGACAAATTGTGGTGAAACACTTGACTTGCCAAGGTCATAAGAAATCACGGGGTTTGCAGGTGCACGGGTAGAGCACTTCCTAATTGGCATTGCTATGAATTATGATCATGGTCACATGAAATATCGCATCCAACCCGAGTTAGTCTGGGTTGGCTGCTGTCTTCTGACCCCACTCACACCAACCTCCTCGGACGGCTGCCAGCCTCCAGGAAGGATGGGGAATGTGGCTGAAGCCCCCCCCCCCCCCAGGAGACAGTGTGTGGCTAGGACAGGAAGGATGGGGAGGGAAGAAGTGGCGTGGCCACTACTCCCCCAGTGAGGCTGAGAAGACAGCCATGAACCCCGAAGTTGACGGGGTCGGTGGGCAAAGGAAAAGAGGCCATCAGAATGAGAGGAGTCAGAGAAGCGAGAGAAGCGGGAGACCGGGAGGCAGGGAGGGAGGGCCCTATATCACAAGCCAAGGGACAAAACGGTTTCAAGAAGGCAGCATGATCCAGAGTGCCAGACGTCCGGCGAGAGGTCCACGGGAACAGTTTTGCCCGCCAAGGGCAGACCTGGGCCCCTCAGACTTCCGGAAGGACTGAGAGAGCGGAAAGCGTGGGGTGGGCGGGATGCCAGTCAGAGCTTCTGAAAAGAAATGGGGGGTCTTTCCCTTGGGTTCGGTCACCAAAGGATCAGTGGCACCAGCAGCACCTGGGGGCTCGTGACACCAGCACAGGGGAGAGGCTCGCGGCAAGGCCTGGAGATCTGTGTGTTAACGTGCACCCAGACCCACTCCACCAGGGACACCGGGAACTGCCCGCCTCAAGTGACTCCAACTACTCAGGCTTTGACGTGAGAATTTATGTTTCGGTGAGCAAAGTGGCCACCTTCTACAGCGATCCCTGGCAAGATCACGGGGAGCCGGTGGCCAAGTCACTAATCACATATCCCAAGGGTTGAACTGTGTTGCCCCAGGCTTTCAGGCCTGCTCTATCCAGGGAGAGCCTTGGCTGAACTCCGTGAAGCCATGAAAATGGCCATGTCCACCCCTCCGCATTGATCTTTACGAGAGTGAGGTTGTTGTTAACAGCCACAATGAAAAGAAACGATGTCGCTGGGCTGCATTTGAATAAAGTTTTAGCAATTCCCATGGTGTAGACGAAAATACCTGGGCTTTTATCCCAGGAAGACCTGTGTTTGAATCCTAGCTCCTCCGGCTCTTGGCGGTGTGGCCTTGGGAAAATAACTCGACTTCTCTGAACCTTGGTCTCCTCCTTTGTAAAATGCAAACAGTAACACCTCACTTACAGGGCTGTCAGGGCGAGTAAACAGAATAATAGGTGAAGCCTGGCACATGGTAAAAGCCCAACGAAGGCCGTTCCTTCCCAACTGCTGGAAGTCTCCACACGCACGCTCATACTGTCGTTTTCCCGGGCTCCCTGTCCCCCGTGTGGTGGTCAGGGTACCTGATTCTTCCTGTGGCTGAGGGGCCAAACAGAAGCATTTATCGAACATCTCTCAGATGCCACGGACCGTGCTACGTGCTGGCAGGGACGGGGCGGAGTCTGGGCCCTGTCGGAGCTGGCATTCTGAGGGCAGAGGTTACGTCCCCGTCCGTGTGGGTATCCCGCTTGTTTTGACTGGAAGCCAAGGATGCTGGGTCCCAGGAAGAAACAGTCGCACACGTGTCCTCCCTTAGGCCAGCGGTGACCTAGAGCGGGGATCAGAAGCTCGTGCTGTGACGGGCCAGAGAGTAAAGACCGTAGTCTTGGCGGGCCACGCCGTGTCTGTTGCAGCCAGTTCACGCTGCTGTTGTGTGCAGCTCACGATGAACGGACGTGGCCGTGTTCCACTAAAACTTCATCCGCGGTAACAGGCAGTGGGTGAGATTGGGCCCACGGGCCACAGTCTGCCAGCCCATGCTCTGTATTGTGGCTCAGGACACAAATATTCCCCTTTCCTGGTATTGCCGGGAAACACAGAGGTCTACGTGGATGAGTTTGCGTGTGGCTACAGTTTGTGCAACCACCAGCCCCTTGTTATTTGAAAGCTTAGTCTATACTCTCCCTGGAAGAAAGTGGCTAGTCAGTTCACCAGACCGTCTCCACCTTTCTCCCGCAGCCACCCTGCCTCCAGGCCCGGCCCACACAAACTCCCACCTGTTCCTCCGAACGCTCCCTTCTGTCCCCCGCTGGCTAGACACAGATGCTCTACGGGGGTGCTGGAACCCCAAGACGGAAGGAGCCCTGCCACCCAAATGACTGAAGGCTGACCTGCATGAGACTTCAGCGTACGTGAGGAAAAAGCCTCCGAAAGCGGCGAGGATTTTACTGCCAGAATTTGGCCTACCTTGAACGATTCGCTTCCCTATCTCTTTAATCAGATGATACGAAACACGATTTAATGCTTTGGTGATTACTTGGGGTCTTTATTAAGAAGGCTTATTATTGGTCTCTATGGTAACACATTTCAAAGCCTCCTTTTCAGATTTCCAAGCTCTTTCCTTGATATTTAGCTCTCCACTGGCATTCCCTTCTCACCCTCCTTCTAGCTCCTTCCCCACGGTTTGAATCCACAGCGAGCTGAAGAAAACAGACACCACGGCTCGGTAACATCTGTTCATCAAACAAGAGTTACTAATGGTTTGAGCAAGAACCCAGGCCAGGTTCTGAATCGACTGCATGGGCTTCCTGGCAACTATCTTGTAGCCTTGGGGAGCTCCCCCCTCACTTACCTTCAGGCTTAGAGCCGTGTTCCAGACGGCCAAAGCTACTGGAAGCCGAGCATCTCTGGAATCGGCGGGGCATTTCAGTATTACCAAGCCTACGGATTTTCAGTTTTTCCACTAGTCATCTTGGGGGAGTCCACAATAAAGCTTCTAGTTCCGTCCCTTGACATTCATGGGCTATTCAGCTTTCAAAACACTGCCACTTCCTGATTTTTCTGCATAGAGATTATACCCGTTATAGGGCCCAAATCTGTTTTAAACTCCCCTCTTCTGGGGCGCCTGGGTGGCTCGGTCGGTTAAGCGTCCGACTTCGGCTCAGGTCATGATCTCGCGGTCCGTGAGTTGGAGCCCCGCGTCAGGCTCTGTGCTGACAGCTCAGAGCCTGGAGCCTGTTTCGGATTCTCTGTCTCCCTCTCTCTCTGCCCCTCCCCTGTTCACGCGCTGTCTCTCTCTGTCTCAAAAATAAATAAACGTTAAAAAAAAAAAAAACTTAAACTCCCCTCTTCTGCTTCCTTGTTTTGCAGACACCAACAGATAGTAGTTGGCCCCTCCCCTAGAGGAGCTAGAAGAACGGACTTGAAAAAACTAAGTAATTCTATTCCTGTTCCAGAGGGGGAATTAACTTTATGTCTTGGGGTGATTTGCCAAGAAAACCGAGCTGGGCTTTCCACCTGGTCCTTGGATTATTCTGATGGTGGGGATGCGGTCCTCTCCCAGCACAAGGTGGCACACAGCGGGGGAGTCGGTGGGGCAGACCGGTGACATGGAGACTGGAGGAAGCCGACGGTGTCCAAAGACCTCGACAGTCTGACTTTACTTTTTTACTGAAGAACCAAGGTGACCACTTGGTCTGTTTCTTGATCTATGAGACAAGGAGGGTGGAGATGATCTATAAGGCTTTCTCTAGGTCTGGCATTCTGGAAGCCTATTGTTCTGCGAAACCTGGAACCCAAAATACCTTCTGAAATGGTTTCTGATCATCAGTGCTTTTAGTTTTCCTTCCCTTTTCTGTGACCATTCCGAACTGACCGCTCCACACAGAAACTTTAGCACCTGCAAGGGCGATAATACATTCTGTGATCTGCCCAGGCTGGGTAAACTTTTTGCCCCAGAATGACCTTGTTCGTGACCTTGGGGATCCCAGTGCGAGCTCTACTCCCCACCACGCTCTCCCTATGTTTATGTGGGGCGGATTCCCTGCTTTATTTATTCTCTTTGGTTCCAATGATGGAAACCCAGTTTTGCCTCCAAAGTTCACTTCCCCGAAGCCAGCTGGAATCCCCTTTGTGGCGACGGACGTGGCTGAGCCTCAACTCCCGTCTCTCTTTAGCGGCACGTTACTCTTGCCGTCTCCCCGCCACTGCTCACAAGAGACCCCACGACTTCCAGAAGAAATCAGTGCTATAAAATGGCTCACTCGTTCATAAGGAGCTATGTGTTTATTCATATATTTTTTATATCATAACAAATGTAAATTAATTTCAGGGTACAACTATCCAAGCTTGTATCTATATGGCTGCCTGTATAAAATTTCTCTCTCAAAATTCTCCAAACCATCTGGCATAAACTACTGTATTGTGACCTGTTAAAATAAGTAACAGCTGCGATAATCCCTCTCGATTTATGGTGAGCTATAAAGCTTTGCATATACTGGCAATGCATATAAAATAATAAATAAAACCATTATCATTCTGTGCTGTCTTGGTGGGAATTATGATGATTTAGCCAAAATGGAGCCCTACGGAATGCATCAGAGGAGAAGCAGAGGTTTTGCCCAATCTGGCCTCCTCCAGCCCCCAAAGACCAACTTCACTACTTAGAGCTCTTAGATGTGTTTGAAAACCTCATCCAGTGTAAATGCATCCTTTCTGAGAGAACATCGTTCCCATACGTTGTTGCCCAACTTCTATTATTTCAAGGCCTGCTTTTCCGATGGTGGGTTTCCAGAACTCCACCAGACCAGAAAGAAAAACCAGCCATGCACAACTCAAAAACGTGAAATAATTTGTAGCACCGAAACAGAGAATTGTCTTGGAGTTGTTAACTTATGTAAGCTTATGTTTTTGCAAAGACTGCCAAGATCCCAGGTTGAAAACTACTATGTCAAAGTCATCTTTCAAAGATCTGCAATATGTGAAAACAAAAAGCCAGTATCTGCAGGAAAAGGGACTGGGATGCTTTGATTCTGTGTAGAAGAGAGTAACTATGGTCACTACCTGTGAATTTCAAAAAAATTAAGGAGACGGAAGGAAACTAACATGAAATGGCTATTTACTGCAACAGCCGTATGCCTTAGGTAGTGTTCCCGTTTTATGCTTGAGGAAATTGATGCTTAGGGGGTTAAGCCACTTGCCCAAGGCCATCCGGTTAATACTCTGGGGAGATGGGAGTCTGAACTCAGGTCCGCCTGAATCTAAGGTTCACGTTCTCTCTGCCTCACCACCTTGCCTCGAGGACAGCTGTTTGCAACCTTTTTCTGCCATGACCCATGCGACAGATTGATAGATGGTATTTACACGGATCATTCACTGTCACGGCCCGGGCCAATGACCGCCCCCGCTTCTTCCCCAGGTATAAAGTCTATGTGAATGTAAGTGAGAGTTACCTTATTAGTGGAAGAACTCCAGATCTGTTTTCATTTGTATATTTACAGAATTTGCAAATAAGGATGTTTGGTTATTATGGTAGATTTCAAAAACAGCTACAGTGCTTGTTAGTTCATTCCATCGGATTCTCTGCCTTGAATCTGAGCAGGCCTTAAGACTAGATTCGGCCCACAGAATGCGCTAGAAGTGACACTGAATGTGTTCTGAGCCTGAGCCTCAAGAAGCCTTGCAGCTTCTACCTTTGCCAACCTTGGTGCCTACCCATGCTTACTGCCACTCTCCCTGGAGCACAGGCTAGTGCGTTGGACGACGACGCACGTGTAGCCCAGTGGCTCCCCTTATTCTGGCCCGCGGCCTGCTAACTACCAGACACGTGAAGGAGGCCAGCCTGGGTCATCCGGCCCCAGATGAACGACTACAGATGAAAAGTAAGCCCCGCAGAGTTCGACGGGGCCAGCCCAGAGCAGAAGAACCTCCCATTGATTTCCCAGCCACTAACCATGGGGGTGACTGGCCATACACAAAAGGTTACCTAAGGAAGTTATTTTAAATCAATTTCTAGTCACATGTGAAAACAAACACTGCTGGCTGAGAACTACTGGTTTGAACACAAATTCCATAAACTGAAGTGAAATAAAATAAAAACACACAGCCTTCTGTGCCAGAAGCCCACCTTCCCTCCTCCAACCCTGGGCTTCTCAGGCTGACAGTGAGTCACACGGTTTGGGGAAAAGAATCACCAAGGTGAGTGGCCCAGAACCACCCTCCGGAGACCGTCTGTGGATGGAAGGAAGTGAGGGAGAGATGATGTGCTGAAAGTCTACAAATGCCGACGCGTGACCCCGGAAGCCCTCCAGGAAACGGAGGAGCAACGCCACAGACCCAGAAAACCACAGAGTGTTAGCACAGGGCGTCGGTTTTGCCATATTCAACCACGGTGCTCATGCTCCTTAAGAAGACAGGCTATCCAGAGCCACAGGTCAGGGGAGGGGCAAGAGATGTCCACCCTCCCCTTCCCACACGCTTGGGAAACTTACAGATGGATGGAAACCAGCACTAGGAAGAAAGGAATAATTACAAACCAAATTAGGGCCGAATCGGATGGAGAAAGGAAGAAATAATGGTTCTCAACTTTGGCTGTACGTTGCCATTTCAACTCTTGCAGTCTTCCTAATCGCTACATTAGTTACCAACTTTATTTGATAGGAAAAAAATGTTCAGCATTTGGAATTCTCACCGCTTTCAACAAAAGCTGTTTCTTTTGAAGAAAATGCTGGTGAGTAACGATTAGCTCATTGTTCGCTATCTTCGCATGTGGATGCTTGGGCTTGTTGTTTCTTATTTTCTTAGGATATCTGGGAACCTTTGAACTTTGAATAATTTCTTTTTTCTTTCTCTCGGTGCCCTCTAGTTATACAAACACAAAAATAATTACAGAGGCAGTATTTACATCTATACATCTATGGGTTTTTTTCATTTGGTATTTACAGTGCTGAGTGAATGAATTAGTTCATTTTACTTCTTGGGAAAAGTGTATGTAATGAAAGGGGGGGGGGGTCCCTTTTAGTGGACTCTGGCAAGGTTTTATAAGGAACATATAAATGAGAAGGAGAGAGAAAGGAACCTTCTTTGTAGTCCTGAGAAAACATATTGGTCTGTACCCTAAACAGTTGTGCTACATTTGTGGTTTAAACACATTCTTACTGTGTTCCAGCGAAGGGGATGTTTTACTGAAAAACTTTATGGGGGGGGGAACCGAACCTCTCTATAAGTGTTTGTAGTTTCTCACGGTTCAGGCTCTGAACTGGCTTTCCAACAACTTTTCCCAGTCTGAGAATGTGGCCAGGACAGTGGATTCAGGCTCTAAGCTGGGCCCTCCATTAGTTGCCTTCTAGGTGGAATCCGAATGGAAACTTCCAGATCGGGGCAGACATAAAAACAGTATTACATGCCCTATTGGTGGGGAAGGCTTAAGGATGAGGTCGTTGAAGGATGGGGTCAAATCGAACAACAGAAAGAAAAATGACCCGGAGGGGAGAGCCCATGGTCCCTATGGTGTCGTTGGAACTACACTTCAGAAGCCAGGTAGAGAAGGCAGCCTTGCTTGTCAGGAGCCCTCTACCCACGTTTTACCACCTGGGGTATGACAAGGACGAGAAGTGAGGCAGGGTTTGGCCTGTTCTTGAAGGATTTTGCTTTACAGCAATTCACTTCTAAAAGGAAGAAGGGGAAGCAGTGGGAGATTTCCAAAGAACAATTTCATAATAAACAGATCATGTGTTAGAAAGCTGCCTTGCACCTAGGAGCTCCTTTACTCATAAATATTTATTTTTCCCCCCTATTTATTTAAATTCCAGCTAGTTAACATACAGGGCAATATTAGTCTCAGGGTAGAATTCAGCGATTCATCATTTACATACAACACCCGGTGCTCATCCCAACAAGCTCCTTCCTTAATCCTCGTCACTGTTGAACCCATTCCCTCCCCCCACCCCACCCACCTCCATCAGGTTGTTCTCTATAGTTAAGAGTCTGTTTCTCAGTTTGCCTCTCTTTCTTTCCCATGTTCATCTGTTTTGTTTCTTAAATTCCACATGAGTGAAATCAGATGGTGTTTGTCTTTCTCTGACTGACTTATTTCGCTTAGCATAATACTCTTGAGCTCCACCCGTCACCGCAAATGGCAAGATTTCATTCTTTTTTATGGCCAAGTAATATTCCATTGTGTATACACCACCTCTTCCCTATCCACTCATCGGTCAACGGACATGTGGGCTGTTTCCATAATTTGGCTATTGTCGATAACGCTGCTATAGACATGGGGGTGCAAGTATCCCTTCGAATCAGAATTTTTGTGCCCTTTGGATAAATACCTAGTAGTGCGACTGCCGGATCGTAGGGTAATTCTATTTTTAAGTTTTTGAGGAACCTCCATACTGTTTTCCAGAGTGACTACACCCGTTTGCATCCCCACCAACAGTGTAACAGGGTTCCCCTCATAAATATTTCTTAATAAGATTTTTTAAATTGATTTTTTTAAAGGAGAGACAACTAGATGGTTCAGGTATTCATTAGTCTCAGAGAGGGAACAGTTTTAGGATCATAGAGATGCAAATGTCACTAAGATTTGTAAGAATGAATTTTTCTGGCCTCTTGGGAAGGTTACTACACATCCAGGGGGGTCCAATGATGATGATACTGGTAGAACCCTGAGAGCTGTAAGGGAGGGACTAATCTGAGGCCATCTCAGCCCACTCCAATGATTCTGGGATGCCACTCTGCGTCTCTGGCTTTCGACTTCCTTCCCCGCTCCCTCTGGCCATGGACAGCAAGCCCTAATAGTGAAGCTGTAGGATGTGGGATTTGATGCCTGATTACAGTCCGTCTCTGGCCTTAGACTGGCCCAGACTACATTTGTAAGCTTTTCTTTTTAACTCAGGACACATTTTCCCATGGAAAAGAAGTTACAAATGGCATTTAGAGTTCCAGGGTGGCCCATCAAGGCTTATTTCCTCCCCAGTATTGCTGGGGAGATACGTATGTGCAGTGAAAGAGAGTGGAAAACAATACAGGTGTTATGATAGCAAATAAATGTTAACATAACTCAAGAAGATGGTTTTGAAAATTAATCTTGGGGTGCCTGGGTGGCTCAGTCGGTTAAGCATCCGGCTTTGACTCAAGTCATGATCTCACAGTCGTGGGTTCAAGCCCCGCGTGGGGCTCTGGGCTGACAGCTCAGAGCCCGGAGCCTGCTTCGGACTCCGTGTCTCCCTCTCTCTCTGCCCCTCCCGCTCATGCTCTGTCTCTCTCTCTCAAAAATAAACATGCAAAAAGTAAAAAAATAAAAATAATAAAAATTAATCTTAAATGCTGGTGCCCGATAAAATGTAAGACTAACTAGAGAAAGAGTAGTCAGATGATAGAGACCTTGGGGTCTACAGCTGGAGTGTGTGCCTCTTTGAGGATTAATGACACTGATTGTTTACCATGACCAGTATCAATAGAAAGTCACTCATTCCAAGAAAACAATACTTCTCGAGTACCTCAAATACTCTAGGCAATACTATGCCAGAGATGACAGGCCTAGTCCCTACTTTGAAGAAGCCCATAGAATGGCTGACTAAAAAGATACTATACTATGCACGTATTTTTCAGAGGGAATCACACATCCTCCCGAGGTACACTGTGTTGTGTCTGGGGGCTCAGGGAGCCACAGGATAGATGTGGGGGGAGCTCCCTGAACCACTAGTTTTACTCAGTAATTGTTGGGGGGGGGAGATTATTTTATATTAAATAATTAGGGAATAGTGCTAATTTTATAGGAATGTTTAGGACGATGCATATGGTTATAAAGAAATCTTAAGATCTACAGAAGGTTGGTGTGGGCCATACCTGGCCGTGCCCATGTCCTCCCTCCTTCTCCACCCTTTGGCTCAGATCCCCTCAGGGGTACTAGTTCATTCTCTGCCCTTGGAAGCACCACTGAAATACACGCATGCACAGCATAAGGGCCATAGACAGGGAGAAGTGTGAATCACCCTGGGTAATTTCAGGAAGGGCTTCCCAAGGAAGGTGACGCTGAAGCCACGGCTTCCGAAATGATGAGGAGTTGGCCAGGTGAGAGAGGTCATGAAAGCATTCTAGAGAGGCCAAAAGCACCGTCACAAAGGTCCTGAAGCTCACACAGGCCTGGAAGCGGGGGAGAGAGCAGGTGCGATGGGAAGATGCACGCGATCCGGCGTGGCTGGCGCGCCGGCCGGTGGACCCGGCTTCAAGGGCACGTGCGCTATCATCTCAAAGCGCAAGAAAGGATGGGGAGTCTAGGACCTCTGCATCCTAGCGAACAGGGGTTCTGGTGGCCCAGGGCAGCTTGGTGGCCGGCCAGAACAAGTGGCCTTGGGACATCTGGGTAAGCAGATGGAGGTATGAAGACGGCCGAGCGTAGCAGGGAGATGCTGAAAAATAAATGGGGCTTTGTAACTCCAAGACGAGCCGTAATTGTATCTGCTACTTGTTACTTTGCTCCGAAACTTCGAATGAGATAAAGTAAAGATAAAGTAAAATCCCCGCCACAACCCTCCCCTGGGAAATGAATATTTGAACAACATACCATTGATAAACAATGCTGAGTAATGAACGTATCAGCGACGGGGCAGTCAAGTTAATTGGCAGAAAGTTCGAGAGTCATTACTGGCAACTGAAAGAGAAAGTAAAAGGCCTCACCTCCCCCCTCTCCATTTTCTCAAGACATCCGACACTACTGGTCCTGTCCCTTGTCTGACACCTCTTCTGAGCTCACAGGCATAGTTTGGTGAGGGCCATCTCGGCTGATGGCTGTTCGCTCCCTCGCATCAAAAGAAAGTTTGCTTCTGCTTTGGTTGATCTAAGCACAGGTCACAGCGTGTGTTTTGATATTTAACCTGTATGACAGCCTTAGAATACCACACCTACATTCAGTCCGGGGGTCATCATTTTCAAACTGTTGCCGGCGGTATCACCTGGTGGTAAACAGCGTGGGTCTTGGAGTCAGACGGACCTGGTCCAAATCCTGACTCTGCAACGTCCGAGCTACAATCCCGGCAAGTTACATTAATACCCTAAGCCTCACTTTCCCCATCTACGTCACAAGCAAAATAGCTGTGCCTGCAGCAGAGGGCCACACTGAGGACAAGGAAGACAGCGCAATTAGCACAGCCCCGCTGAGCACACAATAAGGGGTCATTAGAGGACTTTTAATATTAACATCCTGGTTTTCCCCGACCGCGGGGTCTAAAATCCCCTTGGTCCCAACTGTCAAGGGATAAGCTCTTCTCAAACACATGATACTGATCATTTACGGTGCAAAAGTACTCAGCCTTCTATCTTAACTGCCGCACTTTATGTTAATCAAGTGCGAGAAATAGGTTTCGTTGCTTCTTTCTGGAAACATCTTTCCTTTGTGACCCAAATGGAACCAATGGAGGATAAACAGATTAAAAGAAAAAAAAATACCCCGAGTGAATATTTTTTGAAGTTGCTAAAATAAGTTACTGAAAACAAAGACCCAAGAGAAGTGGGAGCATAAGCTATGGGTTTTATGTTTACACCTTCGCTCAAATACCCACCCACTACCGAAACCGTAAGTCGGTGTAGAAGATGTTATATTGGGAAATAGGGTAGGGTTCAAAACATTTTTTGATACTTGGTTGAGTCTGCTTTCACTGTGCTGGAGGTGAACTGATATTAACCAAAGTATGCCAAGATATGAAAGATGAGAATCAGCCTCAGAAAAAGTGGGGTAAGAGCAGAGGGAAAAGGGTTTTATTAGCAGTGACTGACAGCATCATTTGTCTCCGAGGGACCCTGAAGGCTCTGCTCACACACTTCTGACACCACCTCCCAATGATGACGCTGACGACGAGGATGACAGCGACAGCAAACACTGATTCGGTCCCTGGCCTGGGTCCGGCCCGCGCTATGTGCTTTCTTTGCCGGACGGCACTCGGTCTTCCCAACGAGCCTATCAGATCTCGCAGAACAGACTGCAGCTGAGAGAGAGAAAAACCCAGAATGCTTCTCCCAGCTAACAACTTCCTCCCAATCCATCAGAGCCTAGCTCAGATCTCACCTCCTTCAGGAAGTTTCCTTCCTTTCCCTCTTCACCTCCTCCATTCTCCATTCTATTTTTCTCTGGTTGTTTTGAAGCCTGTTTTTCTTCCTCCCTCCCTCCCTCCCTCCCTCCCTGCCTCCCTCCCTCCCTCCCTCCCTTCCTCCTTCCTTCCTTCCTTCCTTCCTTCCTTCCTTCCTTCCTTCCTTCCGACACTTGGAAATGTAGTCACACACATTAGATCTGACTGCTCTTTCACTGAGTGCTGGTCAGGTCTCTGGATGTGGCTATAACACCTTAAAGGTAGGGAGAGTCCTCAGTTTTGCCTCAACTACATGGCAGGGTGGAGGGCGATTCTGTACCTACAGAATCTGACCCTGGCCTAGACATCTACCCAGTTGCAATGAACTGGATTTTTGTACTTTACCAAGTTTTGGATTTCACAGTTATTTTCTACCTGATACTCTTGGACCAAGGGCAGAGAAATGTCACTGCTCTATAGAGAGCTCCACGCACAAGAATGTTGGGGAATAGGAAGTCATTTTTTGTCATTGAACGCAAAAGCTTCCCTTCTTATATGAATCAAGGGTATATCTTATCTCTTAGTTATTTCTTCTGAGTCCATCAGTGGCTGGGCCTGCCACCCTCCTGTAAAAGGAGAGGAGACAAAGAGAAGCAGAATGCTATTTGGCGACTAGGAACATTTTTCCCCGGCAGAAAATGGAGTGACTTTTAGCTTATCTGCTGTCACCTTGTTAATGTGATCATTGTTCTTCAAAATAAAATCTCCTCTTCTTACCCATGATGTCTTTCGTGTGAAAAAATTTCTAAAAAGCAGCAAGTAAATGCCAAGAAAAGAGGGGCAAAAGCGGGGGGAAGGCTAATCAAGAGAAGCTACAAATCAACTTCTTTCCAAGGAAAAACACTCAATGCACAATTATCTTAATTCTCCTAGGTGGCCATTTTGCTTGCCTTCTAAGGTAAGTGTGGAAACGACTAGAAACCTGTGGCTCCCTTCATTGCCCCTGGCTTTCAGAGCAGAAGCTGCAGGCCTGCGTCAGTTGGGATGACTCATTTATCGTTCCTTTAAGCCAGGGGCTCGGTGGCTGTTGATGTGTGCCCCTGGCCCATTCTCAAGCACATCCTCGCTTCAAAATTAATCATCCAGCTCTAACTTGCTGGTGAAGGTTTCCAGGGATAAAAACTTAGGTGGAGGAGGGAACCTAGTTATTAATGGCCAAATGCCATCCATGGCAAACATAACACAAAGACCAGGCAGCGAGAGAAGCATGATTTACTCGTCTATTTTGAAGAATAAATCAAAACTTCCTCTTTGCTCCATTGTAGGGTGGGGGCAAGAAAGGGGCAAAGATAACATTCCTGAGAGGCCTCTGTTCTTCAAAGCTGAGGAAACACTTGCCATCTCTCTCCTGGTGGAGTTTGACTTTTGGCCTCGGGATGCTGAAGAACCAGGTCTGTGTTTCACTGGCGAGAGGATACAGCTGAGATTAATTCCCTTCTGCATCTCCTTTCTGCCATTTTGGGAGCCACTGGTCTTCACCACGCTCGAGGTCGAGGAGTCATAGGCACACTCGAGGCCAGCGCCCCTCAGGAGAGTGGAGTTTCTCAGTATTCCCACTGACTCAGAAAGAGGCACCCAGGATGAAGGGAGCCATGCTACCTGAGTATTCAAAAGCACAGGTGGACTTCAGAGGAGACTAGAAGACTATCGGGAACACAGACAAGGAATCTCCACCTAAGTTCGCATACAGAGGGGTTGTGCAGGATAAAGAGAGTGTGGACAGCAGACGACAGTCGCTTGTAGCTTCACGAGGCCCTACCCCTTTTCAATCTCGCTATCTCCTCTCCCTCCCTACCCGCTAGACTTAGATAAGGTGAGAATCAACCCAACGAAAATCATCTTTAATTTTTATGCAAAATATTGGCTCTATAAAAAATGTTTCCCTTGGTTTTAGAGACCAGGTCCTTTTTTTTTTTTTTTTTTTTTTTTTTAGTTTTGAAGATCAGCAGAGTGAGCTCATTCTATCATGTTCTAAAATGCAAAGTGAGACAAAACAAACAAACAAAAAAAAAACCCAAAAAACCCACAAACAAAAATCTACCCCAAACTTGATAACATCTTACTTACCCTGACAGAGTCTGTCTGAAGTCTTCTCCTCCATCAAGCTCACTTGGCTTGCCACACCACCCCAGGAGGGACAGGGGGGTCCCTCTGTCATGTGGATGGGCCCCGAAGTACTAGGCCCAGCCTTTCTGCGGCTCACAGATCAGTGTCCCCCTGACTTTGGACGGAAGTCCCCAAGGGCAGAACCGTGTCTTAGTCGTGTTTGCAGAGATGCTGCTTCAGGAAGCTTAGCTCCCCAAATGCTGCCTCCTGCTAGGCCCTACAAGGTGGGAAGCACCACAGTTGGGTAGCTGGGAAAGAGGCCAGGTCTGGGACAGAACAGCCCCGATGTCCTACTAGGAACACTCCACATGAGACAACGCCTAGGAAACTCTGGAGGAATTTTTTTAGTGGTCAATTTCTGTGCCGTGCTGAGTTTTTTTTCTGGCTGGTCTCAGCACGCTCAACCCAGTGTCACACGTGGCCGCGTGCCCTCCCCGAGGTACACGGTTGGTGTTTTCATGCCCCGTCTGCCAGTGCCTCTGGAGGACGTCAGGATGAGTGGGCTGATCCAGGAAGGACACCCACTGTCCCGGCCCTCTGCCTAAGACATGCAAACAGAGAACAGCTTCCCAGCCACGAAATTTTGCCTGTGCCCAGAGCATGCTGTTATCAATATGATTGTTGTCCATAGCCACTAAGGACTGGGCAGCTACTAAGTGTGCTATGCCAAGTCTCTTGCCTGCATTCTTTCATTTCATCCTTATTGAAAGAAGACAAAAGAAGTTGCAGCCACACGACTGATAAATGGCAGAGCAAAGATTCAAACCCAGATCCAGAAGACACCAGAGCCCATTCTCCCCATACCATGCTGCCTCCCCAAAACCTAATTATCTAGAGAATGAAACTCTGAACCATAAGCCCACATAGCAAAAGCAATGGAAATTACCAAAGCTGTATTCCTGAGGTAAATTTATAGCTCTCTGTTTTCAGACCTATCTTTTAAACTAAGCATTACATTGAAGAAATAAAGTTTAAAATCTCAAGCAGGTGAACACAAAATCTGACCAAGTGATTAAAAATAACCACCCCCCAAATGGACAAAACCGATTTTGCCATGAGATGGTGGCAGCCCATACCTTGTTCCCTCTGAACGTGAGGTTCTCAGGAATAAACTTAGACACTCGAGCTGATGCTCACACTGATGTGCAAGCTTTGCTCCTGGGAAATATGAATGCCCAGAGATCTGGGCATACACAATGACAGGAGCTGCTGGGTACCCGGGCCCCTGACTGTGGGTTGGCATAAGGGTCTGGGCCCTGAGAGCTTGCCCCATCACTGTAAGCGACTCTCACGCCGGCCCAAGCCCCCCGGGACGCCGCACGCTGACTGCTACAGGAGCCTGAAGCTCAAGTCCCATTCTCCACTGTTCCCGAAGACCACCAGACACTAGCCCTTTTGAGTCTATCAGCTACAAGATCTAACATTTTTGGTGCATGGCTGTACCTGCCTCCAAGTTGGGAAGATTCGGCAGGGGCTGAGGAGGAAAGAAAGCAGAGTTTTATCTTCCCCTGAATTATTCCTATGCTTATAAGGCAATCATATGAAACCATTGTTCCATGGCTTTAAATCTATAAATAAAACACCCTTCGAGACTCCGGTTTGAAGGATGGTAAGAATCAGAGTAACCACTTTGTTTATGTAATAAACACACACCCAAAATTATACCATTTCTATAATGAAACCTGGTGTGTTAAAATTTGTGTTGAGGCAAAAAGCAGTCATCACCCCCCCACCCCCGCTTTTATTGTGCTGAATGCGGTATCTGCCAAGTCCTGCTTGGAGACATCTCTAATGAAGGGCCTGGCCTCCCTACTTGTGAACTAACTAGCTATCCAGAGACAGGGAGGGCACCATGACCTTGCTGACACTAATGCCAGGAGACAGCTGAACTTATAAAGTGCCAGAGCTCCGAGAAGGTTGCGCCCTCCGTCACCTTCCTTACCCCTCCCTGGCCTGACAGCCACCCTCATGCCTTAGATCTCCAACCCAAGTAAACTGGGTCCAACTGTACCAAAGGCCTTCTCGCCATCTTTCCCCTTACGCTTAGACTGGAAACTTCTGGCCGGCACCTGGAGGGGCTTCATTTCTTTGGTATTCCCTCCCATCACTCAGTCCTTCAGGCCTGACGAATCGTACTTGGCTGTTGGACACTTTCCCTGGAATCCGCTGATCCTTACGCAACTGTGTGAACTTAGGTCCTTAACTGTCTCACTCGGGTTCCGGAGGGAAACTGGGGGTTCAAGTGGGAGTGGAGTTCTTACCTCGTACCAACCCTGGCGGCACAATGGAGTCTGCCTGGGGTGCTTTGAAAACAGCACACCGATGTCCGGGGCTATCCCCAGAGAGTCTGACTTAGTGGGTCTGAGGTATGGCCGGCACATCGAATGATGGTATTCATCGTTAGTACAAGTGATATCACGGACAGGGATTTGGATTTGAACAACTTCTCCAGCCCCAAATTCGGATACCACGATGCCCTGAAGAAACGGACAGAGGCTCGGTGGCACTTGCCGGAAGCTGCCTGGTCTACGGGCACGTAGCCTTCCTCTCCTAGGGGATCTCAGGTCACCAAGTAGGCACAAACTAGTGCCTCCTCATCACCACGCCTGGAGAAGCAACTCGGAGGGAGTGTTCCCAGAAGGCAGGGCGGAACAAGGCTCTAGCTGGGCAGGGCCGCAGACGAGCCTACTGGTGGTGGCGAGGCCCGTGCTCGCGCGCCCATAGTGTGCACACCAGTGTCTGGAGACGAGATGGAGGCAGGTGTGCAATAAGCTGGGTCAGCCGGGGCGAGGAGAGCAGGCGCCTCAACAGTGTGCCTACCCGCCGGCCGGCCACCACCACCGCGTGCTCACCACGACAGGGGAGAGGGGGTGGAGCTTATACAAGAAATGTAGGAGAGGCATTGTCCCTAACGTCCAGGAGCCTGAGCTCACACGGGAGGGCGGCCCGGGCGCAGTATGTGAACAGTTCAGTACTTTTCAAACGGGGGTCGACTGTGTGGCTGACCTCACGCGATAAAGGTGTATCGTGAAGGAGGGGTGAGAGGACTGAAGAAGTCAAGACAGGCTCTCGACTGGTCTAAGGCCATTTCCGATGGAACAGAAGCTAGAAATCGAAGAGGTGGGGCCTGAGCACTCGAAGTTCAAGGCCGTTTGCTAGGGGCCACAGGAGATACCGAAGTCTCCCTGGGACTCTCTGGATGAGGGCAGGACACCGAGGAGTTCCAACAAGACTGGAGGGCAGGTGGAGAGCGGGACAGGCAGGCCTCTTCCCGGCCACCCCAGGCTCCAGGAGAACACTGCCCGGGCCCCCTCCTGGGCCGCCCTCCGAGCCCTCTGGAAGACGTGCAAGCCGAGGAGACACAAACGCTCGTCCTCTGTCTTAAGCCACCGGACACCTCGGAAGGCGCACAAAGTTGCACACTCGGCGGGCCAGCCGGACGGACAAGCCGGCGTCCCCGAGCTTAGGCGTCTCTGGCCCCAAACGCGACGGCCGGCCCTGAGGGTCAGGCACGGCCGCCCTTCCTCACCTCTGCTCCGGTGAGAGGGTTCCCGCTCGGCCCCAAACACGCTCCTCCTTCCCGCAGAGCAGGAAGCGGCGGCCCCGCGGCGCCGGCCCCTCTCCGGCGGCGGGCCTGGCTCGTCCCGGCTCCCTCCCCTTTGTCCCGAACCGCTGCGAGCCCCGGGTACCTGCATCCTGGGGCACGCAGCAGGCCAGAGGCATGCTGGCTTCCCGCTCCGCTCCGTCAGGACGGGCCTTTTCTTCTACCCAGGGCCCTCCCGGACTCCCAGATAGCTGAAAGCTGATCTGCTGAAGTCGGCAGGCAGAGCAGGGGGGCGGGAGGGCGAGAGAGGGCGACCTTCGGCGAGGAGGGTGGCAGATTTTCACACGACATCTGCGCTGCCTCCGGGACTCCCCCCGGAGGGGGAGATGGTCTCACCCAAGTGCTGGGCCAGCTGCTAATCCCCCTGGGTTCACTTGAATGGCAAATCGGGACTCCGGGGCGGCCTCAGACACACCCTGTCTCCAGAGGAGGGGCTTAGCACTTTCTCTCCCAGCCCTGCGCGCGCTCAGAATGCGGCGGGACTGTTCCAGGGCCTCGCCGCTCCAAGTGCAGCCGGCCAGGGGTCAGCAGCATCCGTGTCACCTGAGAGCTAAGCTAACCGTGAGAAACGCAGAATCTCAGGTCCTGTCCCTTTGATGAGCTCTGCCAAGGGCCACGTGGCTATGGAAACCACTTGCACGTTGCCAGAGACAGGAAGCTGGACGAATACCGCCACCCAGGGAGCCGCAGCCCCCCAGCCCGCGTGCCAGCTGTCCGGGCGTAAGAAGGGGTACAGCCCATGCCATCACCACACGGCTCCCCCTGCCGCCCCGCCGTTCCCCTCACCACCAGGCTGGGGCTGGTTCACCTGGCTGTGAGATTTTAGGTCGGTGAGCAGGCCTGCAAATATTTGCACACCCTGAAAGGATGGGGGGCAGGATACAACCGGAGCTTGCTCTTTTCAGGTTGCAAGTCAATTTCTGATCCCCTCCCACCCCCAACACACACACCACCTGTATCAGTATGTTAGGTTCTCGTGATGCCGATGTCAAGGGTCAAGTACATGGCGAGAACGCTTGAGCCCCTTCACAGACGCCAACCGTTCTGGAGCCTGCTCAGATCAGTTCTGGAGTCCTCAGAAAGGGAGGACTCAGGGATGCCCACAGCTTTGCTCCGATAGCTTTAATGTCATCGTCCCGCATGAACCCAGCAACTGAGCCCACGTGCAAAAGCTGGAAGGGTAGAGAGAAGGAAAGAAGCAAAACTAAAGGCGAGTCAGAGAAGAGCTTTGTTTTCCAGTCCAGAGAGAACACTCGAAATAACTAAGAGCGAGGCAGACGGCCTGGCTTTCGTCTCAGAGGGTCGCCAGGCCTCTGCCCATGGCGTCGGCTCCCTGAGTTTGATGCTTCCGCTCCTCAGTCATGTGGAGCAGGAGCCAGGACGGGTGACTTCATTCCTGAAGAGCAGTTGAATCGCGCTGAGGTTCTGGGATGCGTTAAGACAGCCCAAATCAACACAAAGTCTGGCTGGCACCTTGGAGAAGTGTCCCAGACAGAATTTTGAGCCTTCCGAGCACCGGTCGGTGGCATCGGCGGATGGCCTGGCCACTGCCTCCGGTACAGCTAATTGGGGCACCCCTGCCTGCGCTCCCCGCACTTCACGGGGCAGCAGGGCCCTGCTTGAGGGAAGAACCCACAGGGCTGGAGAGAAGGTGGAGGCAAAGTCAGCCAGGGACGAAGACAGAGCAGAGAGAAAGCAAAGAGGGTGGCCCTGGGCTTTACTGGGATTTGGGTGGGCTCTCAAAAGCAATCATGGTGGGCTTTTGAGTAGAAAACCAAGCGAAAACAGTATTTAAAAATCTTCTTTGGATCCCCAGTCTCGCCTCAAACAACAATCACTCCCAAAAAGACTCTCACGAATGGAAGGAAATGATGCCATTGTTTTATTTTCTATGGGAAGTCATAATAGTTTTTAAAAGGTTAATCTCCCTCTCAGCCCTGTTTTTTCCCTTCCAGTGACCCCAAGCTGAAAAGGAAAAATATTTGCACTTGGTGTTTAAAAACCACAGTGAATTAGCTTTTGTTGTTCATGGCAGAGCCACTATTTAGCTGCCCAGAATCAAACCAGATGTCGGGGAAGAACGAAGGCCCCGCATCCTGTGAACTTGCCTTTCACCTTTGCAGAAGGGCCGAGGAAAAGGCCCGGCTGAGAAGACAAAATGGAGGGAGCTCGGTGGTCAGCGAACCCGAGATGCGGTTCTGACACAAGCGGTGGTAGCCCTCTGTGGAATGTTGTGTGTGGGACCAGCAGGCCAGAGCTCTGGGACCCCAGATGCCCAATGCCTCTCGGCTTCTGGAAGTTTCTTCTGTGGACACAAGGCCAGCAGCACTATTCCCATAGGTGCCAGAGACCAATGTGAGCAATAGACAAGTATGGAGGAAAGAATCAGGAGTTGGGGGAAAGAAACACAAAAGGGATCAGCAGGGCTTGCTGGAACACTACATCTATCAGAGAAGGTAAAAAAAAGAAAAGAAAAGGAAAGGAAAGGAAAGAAAAGAAAAGATAAGAAAAGAAAAGGAAAGGAAAGAAAAGAAAAGGAAAGAAAAGAAAAAAGGAAAGGAAAGGAAAGGAAAGGAAAGGAAAGGAAAGGAAAGGAAAGGAAAGGAAAGGAAAGGAAAGGAAAAGAAAAAGAAAAAAAGAAATCCGAAGAGAAAAACAATACATTTTCCTTCTATGGCCTTCCGGGGGAGTATGCAGAGTAGATTATTATTCAGTCTTGTTTTTCTTTAGCACACCACCCACCAAAACTCGCAGCTTAAATCAGGCAGCAAAACAAAACAAAACAAAACCTTCCTACGAGGCTGTTTCTCACTGCTTGCTAAATCTAGCAGCGTAAGAAAGCAGGAAGTCTTCTCTACACTGAGACACTTTCTATCCCCTCAACAAACATTTACTGAGCCCCCACTTCGGTGAGATATTTGGGTGATACCAGAAGGGCCCTGCTTGAGGGAAGAACCCACAGGGCTGGAGAGAAGGTGCACCAGAAGGCCGTGGGTGCTATTCCCATCCACGAGAACTTTACAGCTGACCGGGAAAGACAGACAGGTTCGTAACAACAATCACAATGGGTACCGTTTTCTAAAATGTAATCATGTGCCAGCCACTACACTATGTAGTATCGTATTTAATCCTTATAATAATCCCGTGCATTAAGTTTGACCATTCCCATTTTACAGATGAGAAACCAAGGCTCAGAAAGCTTAAGGAACTTAATCAAGATTACACAGCCATTAAGCTGGAAAGAGTCTTTATCACTGATGAAGTCCAAGGGCCTCCACCAGTGCCTGGTACATAGTAGCTGCTTACTAAATATTTACTGAATGAAGAAAGCAGCTGGGGGTGCAAGGACGGGCTCTCTGGGGCAATGGGGCTGAGGTGTGAAGCCTGACTAGGATTTATGCAAAGAAGAGGGTAAAGGCACACCAGGAAGAAAATGGGAAATGAACAGATGCACCTCTAGGGAAACAGAACTGCTTTACAGAATTGCAAAAATGGGCAGGAGGGAATAGCAGTTAAGGACACTCAAGTCAGAGACGTGGGTCCTACCGTGGCTCTACCGCCTAAGGTTGCGTGAGCACAGCCAAGTCCTTGCTTCATCTTCCTTATCTACAAGCTGGTAATGAGAGTGTTACCTACAACGGCAGAAACTGTTAATCCCCTACCAAACCTTCCATGTTCGATTTCTCTCATCCTGATAACACCTCGATTTTGTAAACCGGGTCCACGGGCATACAACCAAAAGGCTACATGTCCACGTCTCCCATGTAGCTAGGGGCTGCTATCTGGCCAATGAGAGAAACACATCTGTAGTATGGAATTTCTAGAAAGTCTCTTTAGAATACAAAAGTCAGGCTTCTTTCATCTGCCTGCTTGGGCCACTGTTGTGATGCCTGGCGCTCCAGTAGCCATCTTGGACTGCCAAGACGAGGGCCACAGTCTAATTGTAGAACCAGGAGCCGGAAGGAGTCTTGGTCCCTCATTACTACTGAGTCTCCATACCAGTCCTAGACTTCTTTCACATAGGAAAGAAATAAAGCTTTATCTTTTTTTTAAATTTATTTTGAGAGAGAGAGAGAACGAGAGCAGGCATAAGCGTGAGAGGGGCAGGGAGAGAGGCAGAGGGAGAATACCAAGCAGGCTCCTCACTGACAGCGCAGAGCCCAACACGGGGCTCGAACCCACGAACTGTGGGGATCTCAGGTCAAGATCATGCATGACCTGACCAGAAATCAAGAGTCAGACGCTTAACTGACTGAGCCACCCAGGTGGTGCCCCAAAAGTCTTGTTTTTTTGAAGCCTCTATGAAACCCCAATGGATAGATTTACCTCAAAGAGTGGCAGGAGGATTAAATAAGATAATGCAGACCAAGTAATTAGTCCTGGGCCTTAGACATAGTACGCACGCAAATCCAAGCAATCACATTTTGTTGCTATTTTTATCACTATTATCATGATTATCATTACAAAATCTAGAATAATCAATTTGCTTAAAATTCCTCAGAATTATGCCTTTCATGAGAACATATCCATGAGTCTTCCTAGGACAGGGTCCCTGATAACAGAACAAAACATTTCTCTTTGAATTTCATCACCAAATCATCTACACAACCAATAATATTGAAAAGCCAGGGCTGTTAGTGAAAGGCTGTGGAGGGAGTGTTCATACATTAACACTTCTAAGCATGGAGATGGGGAAGCATTAATTAAATTCTAAGTTTGGTCAAATTTCCTGTCTCGGGAAGCTCCATGGCAACTCGGTGCCTCAAAAAGTCTTTCCTTTCCCAACCAGACTTTTTACGTTTCAGGACAAAAATGTAAAGATACGGTTTGCTCAAAAAGTTCTGAAAGTCAGCACAGGATGCTAGACTTCAAGAGATTTGCCAAGAATTATGGATCCTTTTACTTAAATCTCGGCTTCTTAGTGTCTTTGACAGATTGTGTGGTTTGTTCCTGATCAATAAATGTTTCTTAAAAGATCCAAGGAAGGAAATAATGATGAGCTAGAATGAGTGGTTCCCGCTGGTCAAAGGCTTGCTATCAAGGATCCACTTAGGAAAATTCCAGTATCTCAGGTCCCACCCTAGACCCACTGAATCAGAATCTCTGAAGGTAAAGGCCTGGGAACCTTTTTTTTTTTAAATTTTTAAAAAATGTTTATTTATTTTTGAGAGAGAGATAGAGTGCAAGTGGGGGAGGGACAGAGAGAGAGGGAAACACAGAATGCGAAGCAGGCTCCAGGCTCTGAGCTGTCAGCACGGAGCCCGACGTGGGGCTTGAACCCATGAACCACGAGATCTTGACCTGAGACAAAGTCGGACACTCAACCGAACGAGCCACCCAGGCGCCCCATGGGAATCTCTATTTTTAAAGCTGCCCAAGTAATTCTGATGTGCAGTTCAGTTTGGGGCGGTTCCCAAATCCTCCCATCCCCCAACTCTCTCTTAGGTTGGGTTACTTAGAAGCAAAGTCTAAGATGGGGATTCTTGTTCAAGTGATAAATAGAGGGGGTGCTCTCAGCAGAAGGGGCCTCAGTATTCTTGTGGCTGTGCTCTCCACTGGAGCCCTAATGTCTCCACCGCCTTTGCCGACTCGGCCTGAGTTCCCCTTTCACAGAAAGGGTCTTGGAGAAGAGTTTTAACCCTACAGGAAGGGTTTCGGAATCTGATACGGTCCTTTCAGCGACCGCCGCTGGGCTGGCACGCCAGATAACCGGTGCACCTGCTGGAGTGATCATTTGCATGCTCCATTGTGCCAGGACTTGGCCCAAAGTCGACGTTCCAGAACCGTTCCCAGTGCCAGCCATACTCACTCACAGACTCCAGAACATAAGCGACTCAAGGAATCTGGCTGCCTGGTGATCTGTATCTTCTTCCTTCTCCCCTGACAAATGAAGATGTGGGCCACTGAACTTCCTTTGGCTTATATTCCTGATGACTCCTAAATAGGTCAAATTCCTTTGGAGACTGGCCAACAGCTAATTTCACATTCACCACTGGCCTGTTTTATTCCTCTGGTATTTCAGGAAAAAGGTGGGTGGGTGCCTTTTCTCCTTGTTTGTCTGAGTCCCCGTCCCCCGGAGCAAAATTTGCAGCCTAGGCCACTGTGATTTGTTCAGAGCGACTGCCGCTTGTCAGTAGATGGCTACCTGACCTTGCTCGCTGCCCATCTGTTGGATTCCTGGCCAGATGTGCACATGTGTGGGCAATCAGAGGCCCAGCAGGCCCCGGCTGGAGCGGCCTTGCGTCACAGCCGTTCCAGCCCCCACCAGGCTCAATGCCAGGGTCTGTTGAAGCGGTCCTCGCCACATGGTCAAGAAATGGGGACCATCGATGATAAAGCACACCCCAGATCCCCATCTGTCAGTTGCTTTTCATCAGGAGATCGGCCAGGTAGAGTCTATGTAGCACTCTATCCCCCGACAAAGCCCCACCGCTACTCAGTCTCGGCTCTCATCAAGGAAGAGCCACCATTTTGGTTTTTGGCATCAGAGCAGAGAGAGACCCAGGGAAGGAAGCCTAGAAGGGAGTCGGGAGTGAAGAGTGCTGAGAAAAGGGAACAATAGGCTTTCCTTTTGTGGGTCATTCGAATCCGAGAAGCAGCTGAATACCTCCCACCGAAGTCTGGGACTAGAAAAATAAAACACCCAGGCCTGACTTGACTGCCTCTTCAGAAGCTTCTCTGTAGCACTGCTTTTATTTCACTGGAAGATGTCAATCCCCCTCTCCGCCTCACCCCGGATTTCATCATTTGGTTTTTTTTGGAGACATTTAGTTGTTGTTTTCCCTTCTCCGTCAGACGCTGAGAAATATGTGTAGTCGAGTCTGCCCGGCAATCTGGCCCTACTGCAGGAACAGAAGTTGGGATTCTTAATAGGTTCTCCTCGCTCCGCCCACTAAATCTGAAGCCACCGTGTAATGAAAGTTTCCTCACGGTAATAATATAATAACGATAAAATTAATACTCCACTCAACAGGTATGTATTGAGCACCGACTATGTGTCAGCCATTGTTTTAAATGCTCCGTATGTACGATTTCAGTTAATTCTCACACAGCTCTATGAGGCAGATACTAGTATTACCTCCATTTTACAGATCAGGAAACTGAGGTGCAGAGAGGTTAAATAGCTTGCCTAAGGCAGTGGAAGTGGCAAATGGCGCAGGCTGGGCTCCTAACCACTGGGCTGGCTCACCCCAACGATGGAGGGTAGGGAACTCATTACCCTGCCTCAGAACGCACAGCCTCGCCAACGCCCGTTACTCACGTCCCAATCCCGAGTCAACAGTAAACCAAAACCAGAATCGAAATCCCAGTTACCCTGTCATTTGCTCTGCTGGGCGTTTCAGGTGTTTCATGTGCAGATGCAGGTGTGTGTGTGTGTGTGTGTGTGTGTGTGCGCGCGTGCGCGCGTGCGAAAGTCCATGGGTGGCTCCATACGTGCACCCCTGTGTAAGACTTTCCCTTGACCCTGGATAAGGAGTTCCTATTCATAATAACGTTGAAAGCAAGATTCTACCACCTTGCATGGCTCCCCGTTGCTACTCCCACAAACTGGGACGGGAAAGGCACTAACATACACTTCTGGCAAGGCTAAGAACCCTCACCCTGGGCCGGAACTGCCCCTCAGCACCAGAACCTTCTCCTTGGCAGGGGCTCCAGTTTGGGCACGAACAACTACCAAGTTGCCTCAAAAAATTTTTTAAAAGTACCACATGGTCCAATAATTCCACTACTGGGTATTTACCCAGAGAAAATAAAAACACTAATTCAAAAAGACATACGCACCCCTATGTTCACTGCAGCAGTATTTACAAAAGTCAAGGCAGAGAAGCAACCTACATGCTCACTGATAGATGAATGGATAAAGATGTGGTACACACACTCACTCACTCACTCACTCACTCACACGGGAATATTACTCAGCCATAAAAGAGGATGAGATCTTGTCATTCGCAACAACACGGGTGGAGCTAGAGGGTATTATGCGAAGTGAAATAAGTCACACTGAGAAAGCCAAATATATGATTTCACTCCTATGTGGAATCTAAAAACACAAATGAATAAACAAACAGAAAGAGTCAGACCTATAAATACAGAGAGCTGATGGCTGCCAGAAGGAAGAGGGATGGGGGGCGGGGGTAAGACAAGAGGGTGAAGGGGAGTGGGAGGTACAGGCCTCCAGTTATGAAACGAATAAGTCACGGGAAGAAAAGATACAGCACAGAGACTACAGTCATCGATATCGTAACAGGGCTGCTGTACAGTTGTCGAATCACTATGTCGTACACCTGAAATGCACGTTGCGTGTGTCATGTGTACTCACGTAAAAAAATGTTTTAAATAAGTCACCTGGATCACCGCAGAGAGCCCAAAGACAAATTCCATTCAGATGCAGATGTTTTAAGACAACGGACTGCAGTCTGTTGAGCCACAAACAGAGCCCCCAAGTTCCCATTTGTATCCCCAAGGGATGCCACGCTGTCCACACCTTACTTTGGCCCTTCCTCTTACCAAAGCAAAACACCCGACAGCGCTCCAAGTGTTAGCCTCGCCTCGGCTACATTTTAACAGCAATCCAGGCCACACGCCCGAGGGACAAACCTGGAATGGTGGTGCCAGCGGTATGAGTCAGCAGGTGGAAGAGAATTTGGGCACGGAAAGGGAGGCGAAACCACCACCATCGGGTTTTCTGTAGTTCTAGAACCAGCTAGCACTTGACTTCCGATTGCTGGAGGATCCCAGCAAAAGCAAAACCGCATTTCACCCACAAAGGGGAAAGGACATTAAAACGGTCTTAAGGGCCAGACCATTCAGGGACAGACGGAAAGCACAAGGTAACCTCAAGGTCCTAATAGTTGTAACACTCTGGTTCAACTGCCCCCCCCCCCGTGCCCCATCTTTGGAGGGCTCTGACTCCTTTAGTGCGAGCGCTAAAGGAAAGGCCTGGCTTCCCCAAATCCCAATGTATTCATGACGGTGGCACAATTGCTGCCTTAGTTTTGTGACTCCTGACTCGAAGAACGGAGCGTTCTAACGAAGGGCACGTTGTGTCTAGCCAGTATTGTGCGGTCCTGGATCCTCTGACACTGCACAGGGGACCTGGAAACAGAAAACTTAGAGGATCCAGGTCAATAAAGAGCCCAGGAAAACCTCAGTCTTCACATGTCATCAAGCATGAAATCATTTCAGCCAGAATGGTGCTAGCCCTCACTGAGCTCCTGATGGATGTGAATTAAGTTTATTTAGCTTGGCTACCTCAGATAAGGAAATTCCAGCAGCTTTCCAGTTCCTTTTAGATTTATTCGAAATGACATCATGCACTCAGATGCAGGATTCGTGAATGAGTCCAACATGAGGCGAATGGATATGGTAGAATGATAACACCGGCTAAAAGTTTAAGCAGTCAGCTTGGGCACGAGAGAGCACACGAAAGAGATAAAAGTCATTTCTCATTTGTCCACTCAATAACGAGGCTCAGACACGTGACCAGCCACAAGACCTACAGTCCCGGGACCGAATGGTCTAGACCTGGAATTCTCGTCTTTCGTTCCGGGGAGTCCAAGTAAGAGATCCCCTGATGTATAAAACGGGGTAGCTTTTCATTGTCCTGAATTTAAAATGGTTCGGAGATGATGCAATTCCCAAACGGAACAAAGTCTTTAATGCTTTACAGATTTTCTTGGGCTCTCTCCTTTGAAACCTGTCAACTCACTTTTGCTGCCTTCGACTTTTGATGCTGACGTCAGTGCTGCATCTTTACGCTGAGTGCTCTGGGCCTAGAGTCTCCTTCCACTGCTTCCTTTACCTTCTGGAAAGCATACCAACGTATCGAGACAGGAAGACAAAAGCCAAGAAAACCCGCTTTATCTTTCAGACACTGATGTGGAGTTCATCACTTACGAACTTGGCAAACTTTCCAGGGCTCGGTCCCCACAAGCCTAGCAGCCTGGTCTGTCTCTCCTGGTGTCATCCCATTTAAGATCCTGCCCTGTCCAATCAGAGACAGGCCCATTCCAGGGATGGCTGGGGACAGCGGTATACTTCACGGCCATATCAGCCACTGACTGCGGCACCAGTTTTCTAGAGGAATCATCAGAGTGATTAACTTGTCCTAATCAGGCTTCTGAGCACTGAAGGAAGAACCAAGGGAGGGGATGGATAAGGAAAGCAGAGGATAAAGTTTAGATCTTCTCTGTCCAGTAGGACAGCCACTAGCCATATGTGGCTACTGAGCCCTTGAAATGTGGCCAGTGTGAATAAGGAACTGAATGCTTTATTTCACTTCGTTTTAATTCATTTGAATACCACAAGTAAGGATTATAAAGTATTGAGAAGAAAATATGGGTTTTTAATTAGCTAAGAACTGAGTTAAGTTTCGGTGCTTTGGAGTAAGTTAGCAACCCCCCCCCCCCCCCCACCGCCTCCGCTGACTGGCCCAGCTTGGGGTTGCCTGCTCACTGGAGGTTTCCATGGCCAAGCTGGTTGGCGTGTTCTAGAGCAGTGGCTCTCTGATTTGGGGCAGAGGGTTCCCGAGAGGCCTTCAGGAAACCCGCAAAGTCAAAATTATCATGCTAACGATACTCAGAGACTCTTTGCCTTTCTTACTCTTCCGCTGTCCTGAGGAACACGTGACACCACAGCAGCTAGAATACAGAAGCAGACACAAGAAGCCAAATGTTTCATTTATAAACATGTGATGTACATAACGCACAGTGTGTATTTATCGTTGTTGATTTTGAAATACATCACCAAGTAAAACTTCTTTACTTCTCAGTTTTAATTCCTCATTTGATAAACATTGACAGAACTCACACGAACTAAAGCTCTTCGGGGTCCTCACTAGTTTTTCGGTGTAAAGGGGGCCTGAGATCGACAACTTCAAGAACTGCTGTTCTGGAAGGACTTGGTAGCAGATGCTGTCGATGGCCCATCCCAGGAGTCCTGCGGCTGCCGTGGACAGTTGCCCACCTCGGACACCCAGCTGTCCCTGGGGTTCTGCCTGAGGCTCTCTCTCGTGCTATAGGACTGTTAGCGAGAGCCCCAAACCAGCAACAGACAAATGCTGGTGAGTGCTGGGCTGGACAGAGAAGTCTTGGCGCTCTCACACCGCGGAAAACTACACAGCACCAAGAACAAACAAGCCACTGCTAGGTGGCAACAAGCGTGAATCCCACACATACCAAGTTGGGTAAAAGAAGTCGGGGCGCACCTGGCTGGCTCAGTCGGTTGGGCGTCTGACTGCTGATTTCGGCTCAGGTCGTGATCTCATGGTTTGTGAGTTCGAGCCCCGCGTCCGTCTGACTGGGGCTGTGCTGACAGGGTAGAGCCTGCTTGGGATTCTCTCCACCGCCCCCCCCCCCCCGCCCCGTCCTTCCCTGTTGTGCGCTCTCTCTCTCTCAAAATAAAAAAAGAAGAAGTCAGAGAGAGGAGAGCGCAGGCTCTACAATTACATCCTTATTAAGTTAAAAGTCAGGCAGATCTATGGGGTTAGAAAGCAAGGATCTGCCTTTGGGAAGGAAGAGGAGACGTTCTAGGTGTTGAGCTGGCTGGTGGGTTCAGGGGTGTGTTTGCGTTTTAATCATTCGCTGATCTGTAGGATTCAGGCACTTTTCTGTATGGATGTTAGACATCACTCAAAAGGTTTACAAATCAAATATTAATTATTATTTTTATACCATGCTCTGCTAGGCACGGGAGATGATCAAACAGAATTTTCAGACATGGCTTATGGTTTCTGCCTTTACATCAGTCCTCCTAAGAGATAAATAATAGAAGATTTAATTTGGTGGTGGGCAATTTGGGGTGGATTAAGTTTGGCTTGGACAGCACAACGATTTTTTTTTTTTTAATTCACTTTGAGGGCCTTTATTTACTTAGAAGGCACACATCTCGGTCTCCACCACTCTTTTTCGTGCTAGGCTGGCTCCGACCCACGTTTAAGCTACCTGCCTGACTCTGAAGGCAGCCGGGTTTGAGGCCTACGACGTAAATGATGATTCCAGAAGTGACTTGGGCCACTACGTGATGGAGACCCAGCTCACCGCCCTGAGGGGCACGGAGGGGGTGCTGACCTGAGCAAGAACAGCATGGATGGAGGGTGCAATGAGCTCCTGGCAGGCCCTCTGGGGTGGGGGCGAGGGGACGGTGAGGAGGCAGACGGAGAGGCCAGGATCTGTGATGAGGGCACCACCATCTAGGGGATACGAATGTGACCTCACCAGTAGGCCCCCAGGACAATTCTCCAGTCAATAAGTCACTCTTTGCCCTCTCTGTTGCTCCCAGTACCTGAGCGTCTTGTCAATCAGGACTCACGCCTCTATTCAGTCGGTCACACAGGTTTCTGTGGAACCTTGGAGAGACCTTTCTGGAGACCCGGCACCCAAAGCCCCACCCTCATCAGGAGGAGGCTACGGCTCCTAACCCGGCCGGGGTTCTGTCTCCCACCCCAGCCCCCGCCCCCGCCACACAGACACCTGCAATGAAATGTAGGGAAAGAGGCTGGGCTTCAGAGTCGGGCCGGGCTCCATGACCCACAAGGAAGGGCGGGAAATGCGGTCTGTCACGTGCCCAGGAAGAGGAAAACGTGGACGCTGGTGAGCAGCGGCCCTTCTTCCTGCCCAGAGAACCAACAGCACTCGGCAGGGGCCGTAAAGGAGGCCCATTGCGAAGTCCGTCTCTGCCCCGGCATTAGAACTCACGTGGAACTCTCCCGTGCAATTGGCCTCCAGCCCCAGGGTTCCATTCTCCGGGACCTCTTAGACCGGGACTAATTCCAGAGCCCTAAATGCATGGCCAGCTGGCCTCCAATACCCATCATAGCCTCGGGCTGCCAGGATCCCTGCTCTGGGCCCTGCTGGCCAGGCCACCACCGCTGCTGAGTGGAATCACAACCCACGTCTGGTTGCCGGGTTCACCCAGTGTACCCCCAGCGGCCCAGAGACTTGTCAACATAGGCCTGCCCCTGGGCAGGGCCGGACGCTGCAAGTGGGATGACAGCTGCCCAAGGTCCTAGGGCATGATTTTGTGGGGGAGGTCCTGACCCCTGCCCTCGCTGGAGGAGCAATGTTGCTTCAGGACGACCACAGACACGTGGCCGACTGTCTACCCAACGGCCATTTTCTCTCGAAGGCACTCGGAAACGTGTGCCCAAATATGGGGCCTCACAGGCACACGTTGGCCTTTAGAAAACCCTCGGTTGGAGATGGATAATTGTGCGCTGGAACCTGCTTGCCACTGGCTCCATAAGCCAACATACATTCTCCCCTCCTATCTCTAAAACTTTGCAACCTCTCCTGCCCTCAGTAAACGAAATTCGGGAAACATGAGGAGGGGGTGAATTAGGCTTGTGGAACAGGACCTCCTCACATCCACACTGGAGTCTTAGGAATTCAGATGTGCTCAGTCAGACGGTCAAGGTTTGGAACCGAAACAAAGAGGGAGGTTTGCGTGTGTTTTTAATTGAAACGGCTGCAGCCCACCCAGCCTCCACAGGGGCCTTGCACAAAAGAACAAAAGCCATTCTCTCTCTCAGGCATTGATGGCTATTATACCGGTTCCTACTGCTAATTCTCGAAGAGGCCACTCGCTTCGCCCCGAGGGCTGAGACAACTTAGAATCGGAAAATGCTAAAGCTCCAAGTATGCCTCGGTCCAATCCCCGTGTTTGATGACTGAGGAAGAGGAGGCCCCGGGCCACAAAGGCAGGGGATGGCAGGGCTCAGACAGAAACCCAGGCTTGTGCACAGACCCGAGCGGCACCTTCCTCATCAGTAATGCTGAGGGCGTGAGCCATCATTTGGGGGACTCCTTCCGTAGAGCTGCGGAGAAGGAATGAAGTAAGGACTAAGCCCCTGGGGGAGGAAGGGGAGCATATCTCTGGGGCTAAGAGCCAATGGGGAGAAGCAAATTGGAGCCCACGAAAGCCAAGATTGGGGCAGACCAGCCGGGAAGGGCAGAAATGATTCTTCAGCGTCTTGAAAAGATGACGGGCAAGGAAGCCAAAAGAGAGGTCAAACAAGACCGAGTGGCGAGGCTTCAGAGTCTGACCTCAGCCTGCCTGTCCGCGTGTCCTTCCTCTGTGTCAATACCTGACTCCGTGCTTAGACGCCCTCCTCTTTTCTCGTGGCCCAGCCGCATACTGACCTGTCTCCCGCACATCCCGTGTCGGCAATGCCACGGGGACCTCAGACCCACCACCTCCAGAGCTCCTCAGCCCCCCGGTGTGCACCCGCTCCTCCCTGGGCCCCCCCCCCCCGTCTCAGAGGAGGGTACCCCCACCTTTACCGCCAACAAGCCAAACACCTGGGAATACCCTGGATCGCAACCCCTCAGATCCCCAGGCCCGGTCTGTTTCCAAGTGCCATAGGTTCTACCCTCCCATGCAGCTCCAAAGCCGGCTGCTTTCTGTTCCAGCTTCCAACCCTCCCCCTCATCAGGCCTCCATCCGGGGCTTGGGTTGGGGCAGTTTCCCCACAGAGCAGTCAGTCTTCTCCCTACAACTCAGTTCTCTCCCGTGCCCTCAGCCTTTCCCATGGCCCCCCGGTGCTCGCAGGCTGCCATCCAGACCTTGGAACCAGAGCAACAAGGCTCTCCACAAAGGGCCCTCTGCCTCACGCGCTTGCCACCACACCCCCCCCCATCCCATCCCCACCCCCACCCAATGCACTCTTTGCTCCCACCGCTCACGACACTCTCCTCTTCCTCGACAGGCTAGTCTCTCACCTCACGGCCCTTTGTCCAGAATGTTCTCTTTCCGGATTTCTATATGGCTAGCTCCCTTTTTGTTATTCAGGCTTCAGCTTACATGTTATGGGAAAACCCATTCCCCAGAGGCCTGCCTGACCACTGAGGAAATCTTGACCCGGGCATTTTTTTAAATTTATTAAAAAAAAATTTGTTTTTACATTTATTCATTTTTGAGAGACAGAGAGAGACACAGCACAAGCGGGGGAGGGGCAGAGAGAGAGGGAGACGCAGAATCCGAAGCAGGCTCCGGGCTCCGAGCTGGCAACACAGAGCCCCACGCGGGGCTCAAACTCACAAAACCGCGAGATCATGACCTGAGCCAAAGTTGGATGTTGAACCGACTAAGCCACCCAAGCGTCCCTTGACCTGGGCATTTTTGATCACACTGACCCATTTGAATTTTTTGCACAGAATGTTATCTCCATCTGACGTTTTCTTGTTTGTTGATTGTTGGTCTGTCCCCCACGTGACTGGGACGTCCCTGAGGGCTGGGCCAGTTTCTTTTCTCTTGGGTACCACTGTGTCCCAGCACCTAGAACCGGCCTCCACCCTGGAAGCAGAATGTTTGGCAAATGAATGCGTGAAAGAGCAAAACATCAAGATCTGTCCTGGGCCATAAATCTGTCCTGATTTGGCTCTAACTGCTACTTGTATGTTTGTTCTCGAATGTTTTCACTAAGGGACTTGGGCCGTCAATTAACTAAGTTTCAGCTCTTAAACACTCACAGCAACTAATCAAATGAAACCTGAAAATGGATCCCGCTCTTGTTTCTAGTACTGATTTGTGTTTTGATTGTTGATAAAGCTAAAGTCAGTTTACCTCCCTAGGTTTCCCAATCCAGTGGTCATAGGACCAGCTCATGAATGATCCTAAAGCTATGGCTTGTGCCTGATAACCAAAATCACCGGTCATTCATTCCCTTTAAGTAAGTCAACAGTACTTACACGCCAGGCACTGGGTGGAATGTCAAGGATGTAACAGTGAGCCAAGTTAAAACGGCCCCTGCCCTCTAAGACACATGGTCTACAGGGGAAGAGAGTCCAGGTCAAGAGCTAGACCATACCAGCCCGTGGGGTAAGAAGTCTAATGAAAGCACACGGGTAGTGACAAGACCGCAGGGTAGGAGGCAGGAGAGGTGAGCAACCCACACACGGCTGGGGGTTAGGAAAAGTCTTCACAGAAAAAAAAAAAAAAAGCTAAAGCCTGAAGTCCTTGGTAATTCATAAGGATTTCTGCACCCTCCCCTCTGTCCTCTGGGGAAGCCGCTTACTTGCAATGATCAGTTTTTACTACATGAAACTGTCCAGAGTTGCATCTGCCCCAGATAAAAGACTGACTCGAACCAGAAAATCACGTAACCATGTGGCTTAATTAGACACGGTGATCAAAGAGCCACATGGCTCATTGGTTCTGCTTTTTCACAGCCTACCGTTCAACGCCAGCAATGTGTGCTCTGCGCATTCCATTCCTCCTTAAGATTTGTAAAATGTGCGTAAGGAGAGGATTGATTCTCCGCTACGTGTATAAGAATCTCAGTTAGGACAGGCTAACTTGTGTAACAGACAGCCCTCAACTCTCACCGGCTTTGCATAACCAAGTTCAATGTCTCGCTTCCGTCACACCTAAGGCAGTTCAGCTGAAATGCTCTGCTCCACGCAGTCATTCAGGGAAGCGGACCCTTTCTTGTGTTCTCACCATTCCGCAGCAGCTTGGGGTCCTCTACCAGAGAGTCTGTACCTAGCTAACGGGCAGAGGAAGAGAAAGGGTGTGGATCGGTTACTGTTGCTCGTAACTCAGTCACAGGGTTCCATCTAACTACAGGGAATGCTGGGAAATCGAGTCTACCTGTGTGTATGGGAAGAAAAGAAAACGGGGTTGGGTGAACACCTCGCGTTGTCTCTGCCACAAGCACACTTCACCGTGAGCTAAAGTACACGAGGGGTCACTCCACGAACAATTAAACCATGCGCTAAGTCTTAAATACCTGACTTTTTCCGTGGGTGAGTTAATCCTACATAAAATCTAGTGAAAGCATTCTCTTTTCCAGGGACAATCAGAAACAGTTACTGATTGAGGAAAATAACTTCTCTATCTAACGCCCATGATGTAACTCTGAAAGTATATAAAATTAGTAGAAGAAACTCATACTTGGCCATATTCTCAAGAGCATACCTGATACTGTGTCTAATCACGTACTCAAGGGATATTTGTTAAATGTGTCAAGCCAAATTTAAGCCTGCGTGTTACACGTCTATATCCCAAAGTGAACACGGGAAAAGCCATAATTTTTCTTGCCCATTGGAAAAAAAAAAAAACCCAGCACAAATAAACACGCTTAAATATGTATGGTTCTCTGAAGGTATTTATTTGTGCTTAGAGAAATAAAAGTTTGCAGAGGGCCTTGCGATTTTCTGATAAAAGTTGCTCTCTAAGCACAACGCATTATTTGATTTGTCTGAACGAAATCATGGAGCAAGGTGAAAGACTGGAGACGTTGGGAAGAAGCCAAGAATTAATGATGTGGATTTGGCGGCACTGTGCTAACTTCAAAAGTAATAATGATTAAATATACGGAGTCCTTATATATCATCGATTCCTAAACAAAGCCAAGAAAACAGATAGTTCCAAGGGCAAGAAATGTGTCAGCACCACACTGTCACAGATCACAAATCCAGACCACCCTCGGGATGGTTATTTGGATACGTAATGAAATAATTGACAAAAGCCATTCTGAGGGCCGGGACTCAATGTGTCAGCAGATCTGGACGTCTACAGTTCATGCAGCTTTAGTAGCGCTGAGGACTGCACACATTTTTCACATTAGGGAACAGATGGAAGCTGTAATTCCCGCCATAGCTGAAGGATGCCTTGCACCCAACAGCAGCAGATAATAAGCTCATTTGGGGAGAAAGTTGCCATTTCCATCCCGGAGCTCAGTGAACTGCTTCTGAACCAGTCGTCCAACTGCGGACAGCACGCTTCCCAGAGCGGGGGATGGGGGGGGGGGCGCACCTGTTTCAAAACCCTTAGGGGCTAGAGGCATTTCGGTTTCCCCTGAGGCCTCAAATCTCACATCAGAGCCAGCCACGCGACCGGGCCTCGCCCTCACAGAATTCTGGGGACAGCAATTTCTAAGCTCAGTTTCCTATTAGAAATAAGTAATGCTGAATGCTTTCACAGCTTTGCATGAGACACGGGCGGCTAGATACCGGGTTAAGTGACACACCTCATTTTCATTTGTTCCAGAACATTCTTGCCCTAAACTTCTCAAGCTTTAAATTGGTCTCTGGGGTGCCATCCAATGGGAAACTTGCAGGAAGGGGAAAAATACATTCAACTATTTTGGATGTGGGAAATATGCTCTTTGGCTGAGAAAGACGTTTTCCACATATTTGATCACTCAAAAGCCGTTAAGCACTGAAACTTCAAATATGTTCGAATCTGATAAAAGCCGTGAGCATCTAAAAGCGTGTCACCCCAGCGCTGCAGACAATAAAACATTCAATTGATACAGGTGCTGTCAGACGCTGGTGTAGACCTTGACTACAGAAGGAAGCACGGATCAGTGTGGCCGTGTGGGGAGCAGCTGCTGTGTAGATGGACCCCCAATCCACAGTCCAACCTGGCCAACAAGCCTGGGAATTACACGGGTCATTTCATCCCTGGATTTTCACATGCTTCCTCAACAGAAGCCTATTATTACCTTTTGTGGCAGCCCAGGAGGCCAGCAGCAGGCCCCGATTTCACAAAGAACTTGCTGGCAAGGCTGGCTAGCTGGACTTGTCTAAATACTCTCCCGACCACACCTTCCCCCTTAAAAAAATGTTTTTAATGTTTATTTATTTTTGAGAGAGAGAGAGAGAGAGAGAGTACAAGCAGGGGAGGGGCAGAGAGAGAGGGAGACACAGAAACCGAAGCAGGCTCCAGGCTCTGAGCTGTCAGCACAGAGCCCGGCGCGGGGCTCGAACTCATGAGAGCCGTGAGATCATGACCTGAGCCGAAGTCAGACGCTTAACTGACTGAGCCGCCCAGGCGCCCCACATCCTCCCCCTTTTTAAAAACTGATGTGTAGGAGCAGGTGACTAAGCTAAGTGATCTTGAGAAATCTTTGTTACCCTAGGGCTACGAGTCCTGAAGAGGTAGCCACTGGCCACATATGACTACTGAGCATTTAAAAGAGACTAGTGTGATTGAGGAATGGAACTTTAAACTTTTACTTACTTTTAATTAGTTTGAAGTTAAATTGAAAAGCTGTTTGTTAAATCCAGTTGTTGGAAAAAATTTTAACACCTCTGGAGGAATGCAGATGTGTGAATCCACTTTTTCAACAATAAATTTTATAAGCTCTGAACCCAGCCCAAGTATTTCTGATGAAAATTTAACATTTAATTTACCACCAAAACCAAGAATATGAAAATTATTAATTTGTATTGGCCATATCCTGACATGGTGAGAGTTTAGATATGCTGGGCTAAATAAAATATATTATTAAAATTAATATCACTTCCTTTGCTCTTTAAATTTGAGCACTAGAAAATTTTAAATTGTACGTGTGGCTCGAATTGTTTTCCCATGGGACAGTGCTACTTAAGAGTGAAAAGTCTCGGGGCGCCTGGGTGGCTGAGTCGGTTAAGCGTCTGACTCTGGCTCAGGTCATGATCTCGCGGTTCGCGAGTTCGAGCCCCGCACCGGGCTCTGTGCTGACAGCTCAGAGCCTGGAGCCTGCTTCGGATTCTGTGTCTCCCTCTCTCTCTGCCCCTCCTCCACTCATGCTCGCTCTCTCTCTCTCTCTCTCTCTCTCAAAAATAAACAAGAATTAAAAATAAAAGAGTGAAAAGTCTCACACACCCAGGCGTCATCTACCTGCCTGCCATGTTCCCACCACAGATGCCCATATATACAAACCCCCATGTATAAAGTAACAAATGGCAACTGAGCATCTAGCACCAAGATCTGTGAAGAGATGGCATCACCCAGCCACAGAGGATTGTGACAGAAGCTATAGTGTCCCTGACTTGACTTGTCCTTTGAAGGACTTGGGACAAATGAATTCTTCTATTGTCATGACAGCAGTGGATGCTGACCTCCCGTCACCTCCAACACCGGGGTACCATTTGCCCACTCAGTTCATTTACTGAGCTCTTCTTTGGGCCAGGCCCCCTGCTAGGTGCGACAGCCGGGCCCGGAGACCATTCCTGGGCTCAAGGGGCTTGCAGTCCAGCTGCATCCATGCACATAATTGACTACCTAGATTGTTTCCTCGTTAGCTAATTGTTTCAGGCCGAAATACACACTGAAACTGAGCTCGCGACAAAGGGCTCCAGAAGCAGAGGGCAAAGAGTGATGAGCTCGATCTCTGGAGATCAGGGTGGGCTTTCCATGCGGTAGCATGTAAGACGTACATGATAGACAAGGACGATTTATCAGTGGGGAAGGGAGAGGAAGCACTGCCCATGATGGAAGTAGCCGGAGCCAAGGGAAATGTGGGCAAGCGCATGGTGTGCTCTGGGAACGGTGAGAGGGTAAAGGGAGAGGAGTCCTGACAGACGAGGCCAGAAAGGTGAGGCTGGTCTCTCCAAAGAGACCACATGATGAACTGGGAATACCAAATGAATCCCCTGGGACCAGCCTGGTTTTTGGTGACCAGCTCACGGAGACTCTGGCACTTGTCCAAGCCAGGAGTGGCAAGAGCTCGCTCTGGGATGGGGCGAGGGGCGGGCGGCGCGGAAGTTTCAGAGAGGGCGCAGGTGCAAAGGGCCCAGAGGAGGAACATCAGGCTGCCAGGGCTGAGAAGGGAAGAGAAGACGGAAGTCATGGTGGTGTCTTCAGGCAAGATTAGGGAACACGGGAGGAAGAACAGATTGGACGTGTTACGGGGTGTAAAAACTCAGCACTGCAAACTCTTTGGAAGAAAGCCTGGATGAACACAGACACTGATAACAGCGCTCCAGACCCCGGGACCCACTCTACAGCCTAGCGCTGTACTTGGCTGCTACAGAAAACCGTTATCACACAATGGGGAGGGGAAATTGCCAAGGGGGGAAATTTTTCATTTTGGGATTTCCTGAGTTAATTTTCCGACATGAGGGAGCATGGGCGTAGATGGTTGACACACTTCATGTGAAACTTTGGAAATGAAACAAACACACAGCGAGCGTGGGTGCTCCAGTCCTGACAACACACCTATAATCAGTTGAAAGTCAAAGCTGTGCCCTTGGAAAATGTAACCCGCTGTGATGAAAGGATTAAGTCATTTTTGCAGGGTCCAAATTAGCAGACGGTTTGCTCGCACAAGTGGAGCAGACACCAGCCCCCCCCCCCCCCCCACCAGCAGCCCACCCCCACAGCAACGGGAGCTCGGGTTTCAAAAGCGCGCTTTTTTGCCGGGCCCTCGGGCTGAGGTTCTGTGGTTTCAGATTGGTTTTGGCTTCAAGCAAAGGCAAGTCCTTGCTTTTTGCTCTCTGAACTAATTCCAGCATGTACGGCTGGAGCCTCGTGGCCCCTTTTCTGCTGACCATGTGGGAAGCTTCAAAGTCTCTCAGATGTGATTATTTGTTCTGTCAACAGCTCCGAGCCTCTGAAAAGTGAGGGCCATTGCTTCTAGCTATCACTTATCCTCTCTCCCCTTATCACTTCTCAACAACGCGGACCTTCTTCTGGAGACCGCGCAGCGTTCTAACACTACCTCCCCGCCCCAATCGATACTAAGTGATACCAGGTGTCTCTTGATCTCACAAGAACAAACCAAACACTATGTTCCTGTTCCCGCCCCCCAAAGAAAGCGCACACTGAGCGAAGTAGGCTCACAAGCAGATTAACCACAAACCCACTAATTAATTCCACCTCACAGGAGCTGATGCATCTGACGCTTCCGTGTACTTTACCCGTTAGTTTCAGTTGTCTTCGCTAGACTCCGTCGGTCAGAAATTTCCAGTCGACCATTATCCAAAGTGCAAATCCCTTAGTCTCACTGCGTGCACTCTTCAGTATTTATCCCGCTGCCATAGTGGATTGAAACTATGTCTTTAACAGTCCGTCTTGAGAGGAACCAAATGAAGCGAAGGTACTGCGGAGGGGAAGGGCCATTCTCTTACGAGAAATTAGGACACCGGAAGTGGAAGTGTGCTCGAAAGGTGGAAGCAGATGGAAGTCAGACGCCAAGGACTGTTTCTCCCCTGCGGGTGCCTTTCAGAAACTGTTTCTCAGGTCAAGAAAGGGGGCTGAAAAATGCTGCTTTCGTCACAGGTAAAGTTGGAAGCAAAGAGCTCTCGTTCAAAACGTTGTGACAATCAGAACAAGTGGAGGGTCTAAAGGAAATGGAGCCAGGCCCCCAAATATACTGAATCTGGGGGAGTTCAGTAAAAAGGCCCTTCAGATCGTGACCCCCGCACCCGGAAGGTCTGCAACACCGCGGCGCAGGCAGACACCGAGGGCCCGCCGCTCGCCGCCCCTTAGTGCCCGCGCTGTTGGTTCCGCAGCACTACCGTGAGGTGTGCAGGGACAGCCACGCCCACCGTGGTTACTTCTGAACAAGAATCAGTCACTGCCTTTCTACAGCACACCGATTATACACAGCCAGACAAGGGGACGCAATCCAGTTTGGGAGAGAAGGCAGGCGCTGGGGAAGAAAATGACTTGCAAGGCTGTGTTTGAGGGCAGCCAAGGGAGCGGGACAGGCAGTTAGGGCTACAATTTACGGAAAGACCACTTCCAGCTGTGGAAGCCAGGGCTGGCCTAGAGAAACAGAATGTCCATGGGCAGAGAGAAGAGGAAGGCTCACGGAGCATGGGAAACCAAGGCCCAGAAACGGGGATGACCCAAGGCATTTCCAGGGTGCAGTGGAGAACAGCATCAAATCTGGGCACAAAGTAATACAGCTGTTTTCCCACCGGCAAAACGGGGATAGTGACGGCCTTCGTTGTTGGAGTGCTGGGAGGATTAAGTGTGACAAAAAAGAAAAAAAAAAAAAGCCCATTTGGGGTCAGTGGGACAGTGGAGCCCAGAAGGCTGGGAGAGCTGCCTCTAAGGAAGACCTGTTAAAGACTCGGCTGGATGAGGAAGAAAAGGACAGGGACCACCAAAGGTGACTCTGGAATCTGGGGTCTGGAAAGTGGGGGCACGGAGGGATGATTGGCAGAACCTGAGGGAGGGGGCAGGAGAGGACAGGTTTCAAGCACGCGGTGCTCAAAGTGCCAGAAAGCCATGTCTATTTCAACAACACGAACAACCCCATTTTCACTAAAAAGCACCTACAATTCCTGGGGAAATATGCAAGGTAAACGTGGTGTCTGAATCCGTCAGATTCGATTTCCTGCTTGCTACGTGTTCCACGTAGGTGAGGCTGGGTAGTTTGGAAAAACCATGTTGTATGTTTGAAATCTTTCATAATAGAAGGCTGGTGGGCGGCAATCCTACAAGAAACTGTTGTTGAATCTGACCAAAACATGCACTTACGCTTCCTGGAATGTTAAATTCTAGTTTACATCAAACGCACAGAATCCGAACAGCAACTGAGATTTACCTCATTTGTTTCCCTGATGGTTCTCTATCTAACTGGCTGTGTCTATACTCGTCGAGAACACACAAATCTTCCAAGGGTCCTGGCTTGATGGCTGGGGAGTCTGGATTTGAAAAGCCTGGCTTTCACTCCCAAGGAGACACACGCTCTACACATTCGGACAGAAACAAAGAGAAGCGCTCTCTGCTGGTAAAATAATAGTTCTGAACTTAACCTTACCTCCTAACAACTCACTTTCTTCTATCTGGGTATGGATAACTTGGCTCTTGTTAGTTTGCTGAAAATATTGAAAGTTTGAGAATTCTGCCCCACAGTCTTCCCTAAATTCCCAATGAATGGGAATGTAAATGGAACTAACATTGCTAGCCAACGTCATTACAAAAAAGCCAGCAAAGCTTCTATTAAGTTAAAAAAGAAACTTTAAAAAATGTTTCTTTCTGATAGTTCTTCCCCTCAACTTAAATTTTGTTTTTAATGTTTATTTTTGAGAGAGAGAGAGAGAGAGAGAGAGACAGAGTGCAAGCAAGGGAGAGGCAGAGAGGGAGACACAGAATCTGAAGCAGGCTCTAGGCTCTTAGCTGTCAGCACAGAGTCCGATGCAGGGCTTGAACTCACAAACGGTAAGATCATGACCCGAGACGAAGTCGATCGAAGTCATATGCTTAACCGACTGAGCCACCCAGGTGCCCCTCAATATATTTTTTTTTAAACCAGGGAATCAGACAATATGTTTTAGCAATGGAAGGGCTAAAATCCATGAGCTATGAAAGAACGCAGTTTGCCCACTGAGCTAAGTCCCCGGGAGCCTCACTGCAGGCGGAGCCTTGAGACTAAGCACAGGTGAGATGCCTCTAGAAGAAGGAAAAGGAAAATGGAGGGTGGGAAGGAATCCAACAAATTTGTGCGGATTTCCCCCTCCCCTCTATTGTGTTCACCGGCTTCCCCCATATAAATGGAAGTCTGGAATTAGTTCTTAAATCTGACAATGTGCCTAATGACAGGATATGGTTTGAGATCAAATAACCAACCAAAACAAGGGGTCTGTTTCACCTCAGCCACTCAGCATTTTGCTTTTATCTCCCCTATTTGTTTCACGATAACTTTCAAAGGAGTTGACTGATTCTGATCAAATGTGGGGCATGGCTAAAGGGTTTCAAGATACATCTTAAGCTCAATTTGTGGTTCCGCCAGCCATCCTGAAACAAAACAGTAGCCAGTAAAAGTTTCTAAATGGGCAAATCTGCTGTAATCTTTAGCAGACTTCATCCAAGTTCATACATGAGCAGTGGTTACAGATCTATGTGATTCTGCGGAGTGGGGTTTACAGATCACAAACCCACAAAGGTATCTAAATTCACTGCATACAATGACTTCTCACAGCCTTCCACAGGCAAGTGTTATCTCTGCCTAGGCAAGGGGGGATAAAAGCCTTAATAAAGGGGGACAAAGTTACATTACTTTGGCTATATCCTGTGAATGATTCATGAAACAAATGGTTCAAGAGATGTAGAATCCAACCCAATAGAAACAAGTAAAGCTCCAGTAGCTAAATCTCTGTCGTCGAAACAGGACCTTCAAGAAGCAGTGCGGCCACGAATTGATAAATCTGGATGTTAGAGGGTAAATTGTTCAGCCTGATATTGGAATGAAGCCTTTATCATTATCATGGTGGCACCAAAGGATGGCTTGGAGGGGTATTAATCCCTCCAGATGTCCATCAGACTCCCACCAAAAACCACCCAAAATGAACAAATAAGAATTCTGCCTCCTTAAACTCATTTAAGTATCCTTTTCAATGAGAACAAAGTGGGTAGCTACACATGTTCATTAATCATGCTTGTTTTGTTTCATTGTGTGTTAATTAGTCCTGGGCAGCCGATGACATCACTCATGCTGCAAGTATTGTGTTTTGGTAATATTCTTGTAATGATTTGTTTTATTTTATACTTGTTCTTTTTTCCTTGCCCCACTTTTATAGAACTGTTTTGTACAATTCAGCTAAAAGCAACGTGCTTCCTGTGCAGTCCAGCTTCCACAGGAGCCCCCTTGCAGCCAGGCGGTTGCTTAGGTAAGAAACTCTGCAGTCAGCATGGGTGTTGGATTACCTGATGGTGTAACAAATAAGGAAAGTCAATTGAATGGAACTGATCATTAACAACTCAGAAAGAACCGAAAGAAAGAAGCCTCATATGCCCACCTGTAGGGCTGGAATAATATGCTCATGGATTTCCAACTATCTTCTGGGACAAGCACCTCCAAAATCTCCTGCCCAGAGTGACACATCCCATTTCCACCCAAGGCTACTGCCTCTTAGTTAAGAAGGTCCGCTGAGCTAGAACCCTCAGAATCAAGCTCGTCTCCTCCCTGTCTTCCAAACCTGGTAACTAACTAGTAATGGACCCTACCTCATGGTGCCTCTCATCTCCAACCATTCCTTTCGTTCCACTGCCTCAGCTACTGCCATAGGCCAATGGTCCTCTTAACTCTCATGATAACTGTTCCCACCTTGCTGGTTTCCCTGACACTGGTCCATTTCTCCCCTCCGGTCACTCCGCCACGTGGCTATAAATGTCATCTTCCTCCAGATCAAACCCCGCTATCAGTTACATGCTAAAATCAACTTGATTGGCTCCCTGTTGCTTATAGAATTAAGTCTACTTCCAGCATGGCATTCAAAGCACTTGAGAATGACACCCACAGAGATCCCCCCCACTTCATCTCCTGTCAGACTCATTTCGACCATCACTACCCAAAGTCTGTGCTCCAAACACATGACACTTGTCATTCCTCCCTGTGGCATGGCACACCTTGTGGCTTTACTGCACCCTCTGCCTAGAATGCCCCGTGTCTTAGTGAACTTCTACTCATCTTTCAAGACCCAGATCAGATATCATTTTCTTCTTCAAATTTCCCTTGTATCCCCATGTCAAAGAAAGACATCCTCCTCTGGCCTCCCACATAAGGTATTTGTTTGCGTATCTGTCTCCCTCACCGTCTGACTCAATTTGGTGTTAAATAAATCAATAAAGGGATGGCTAAGCGCTTTCTCATGGAAATAATTTCATTTCCTGCAGGCCTGCCACAGCCACAATATTCAGGGGTGATATTCAAAATATTTAACAGCTGTATACCACGGGCACTGACCAGTCAAACGGATTCCTGGCTGGGCCAGCGCATCCCAACTCATCAACCTTGCCCGCGCAAAGGCCAGGACTTCTAGACAAGAGTGTTCCATATGTGATCCAGTCTTTAAAAACTGCTCAAGTTTCAAGTTCATTAGGTCAGCTAGGGCCTGAGGCTTTGGGTATTGTTTGTTAAATCCTTCAGGATCCAAGATATTACCCTGAGGATAGACAGCAGACTGAAAAAAAAAAAAAGTTACTATCATAATTATTTTTACAAAGACGGGAGCCAAGAAGGTGAACAGTAGCTAATTGTGAGATTGCTTTGTACCCATGAGGGCTTCAATGCGTGCGCGCGCGCACACACACACACACACACACACACACAAACTTATATCCCAAAAAAGTCTCTTCATTGTCTCTGTAGTCACAGTACAGCCATACAAAGCGGGCTTTCATTTATGTCTCCCTCTCTCTGCAAAGCCAGGCCAGAGAGTAAAAGATATCTTAATGTTCTCTTTCAAGGCTGCTGAGATTTAGAAACAAAGATTGGTACGATGCTACAATATCGACCTTTCTTTTACTCCCCTCCTGCCCTTTCTCTTACCTCCTACTTGCATGTAAAAAAAAAAAAAAAGATATTTAAGCAGCTCCTGTTTTACTTAGCTACCTGGAAATGTGTTCAAAGTAAGTAGTAGTGGGAAGAAATTCAACTCTGAAGAGATAGACTGAATTTGGGGTTTTGTGGCCCATGTTCATGGATTTAGGTTTTAATCCAACTGGGCACATTTGAAAGCTGCAGCACTGGCCACCTATTCAAACTTTTCCTAGTGAAATTTAGGAACTTAGAATAATCTGGACCACACTGGGGAAGAGGGTGCTTGATGTCATGTATAGGGTAGGAAAGTTCTAGGGCTGTATAATCTGCTACAGAAGCCACTGTCACATGTGGCTGCTTATATTGAAATTTTAGTTCATTGGGGCACCTGGGTGGCTCAGTCGGTTAAGCGGCCGACTTCGGCTCAGGTTGCGATCTCACGGTCTGTGAGTTCAAGCCCCACGTCGAGCTCTGGGCTGATGGCTCAGAGCCTGGAGCCTGCTTCCGATTCTGTGTCTCCCTCTCTCTCTGACCCTCCCCCATTCATGCTCTGTCTCTCTCTGTCTCAAAAATAAATAAACGTTAAAAAAAATTTTTTTTAAATAAAAAAATAAAAATTAAAAAAAAAAGAAATTTTAGTTCATTAAAATTAAGTACAATTTAAAAGTCAGTTCCTTACACCAGCAACATTTCAAGTGCTCCATAGCCACGTATAGCTAGGGGCTACCCTATTGAACAGCACAGTTATAGAACACTTCCAACATCACAGACAGTTCTATTGGGCAGTATTATCAGTGATTTGACTTTGTTTGGCCCAGGGGGTGGGAGTGGGGGAGAGTCATGCTGAGAAACAGAAAACTCCTTATCAGGGAGGAATAACCGAAAATTCTGGAACATGTCTCCTTCCTCCTCTTTCTCTGCTTTTCTATTTATTTCCCTATCCCTGATTCTCCCCTTCCTTGCTTTGTGGATCAGGACACACACCAGAATGGAAACTCCTCACAGGCAGGCAGTTGGGGCCCTGTGGTTCAATGTCGTATCCTTCACAGCCACTGGAGTGCTTAAGAGCCGGTGCTTAGTGAGTGCTTGGTGGATGAATGGTCCCAACGGGGTGTGTGTCTCCATTTTCTGCTACAAGGCGGAACGCTAAAACGTCCTCCACTTCTTGCTCGGTTGGTGGGAAGCTGTTCTCTGGATCCACCACGCACATCCAGGACACTCGAACAGCGTCAGCCCTCCACTCCCTGAGGCCGGGCAAAATCCCGTCTTCATGAGGAGACTCAGAGAGGCGGCCTGCCATAGGGGTTGAAAACTCAGCTCTCGGGGCGTGAACACTGGCTCTGTCCCTTACGAACTGTGTGGCCCTGGGGAAGTCATTCAACCTGCTCTGTGCCTCAGTTGCCTCACCTTGAAGATGAAGATAATAAATAATAGTCCCTACCTCATAGGGCTGTTTACCTGTCAGTACACGCAAAGCACTTGGAGCAGCTCCGGGCTCATGAGAAGCACTCGATAAATAGCTGTCGAACTCTTCCTGCCAAGTCCATCCTGCTCAAGGAGGAGTCTCACCATGAACCGTGGCCAGCGAGCCCACTAACAGCAGCAGAACGGACTACACCGAATGAAATGAAACGCGGAAAATCTGCTCCAGCCGTCTGAAGCATGGATGTCAGGACGCTTCCGGGAATGCGAGGAATTTGAGGGATTTAAAAGCAGAATGACCAACCCCACCAATGGGAAACATACAACTTTTGGAAAACTTGAGAGTGGAAATCCTTTTCGGCCCCTCCAGCTGGTCACTTCTGTTCGAGAAAGAGAAATCAACAGGATTGTTTTTAATGGAAGCGGACTTTGACTAGCTTCCAATGACGGAGAGAGGACTCTCCATGAACTGGGATTTGAAAGGCCAGACCAGCATGGGTCCTGCAACTGGCCGGTTAGACAACATGTCACGTCAGTTCCGCAAAGCGTGGAACCACCACCGGCCAGAAGGGCAGCTTGGGGCATCCCTCCTCCGCTGGGGGGTCCTTACAGGAGCCCACTCGCTGTCTAGGGGGCCCCTAAGTGGCAGCTTAGGTGCAAACAGACAAGATGCACCTCAGAGAGTACAGGGCCCGTCCTGGCTGAGAAGCCCCCTGCCCCACAGGAGCTAATATCTCTTGTGACCAACTGCCGTCTCCAGGGGCCCCATAAGGGACATGCCAGTACCCAGAGTCCCACACTCAGGGAACCCCAAGGCTGTGGCTTCCTGCCAGGTGTTTAGACTCATTTACAATGCTGCTGCACCAGAAGCAATTTAACAATTGGGTCATTTTTACTATAAGCAATATTGCCTGGTAACACAGCTGACATTCCACCTCCACCAGGTTTCCAGGGCAACAGAGCTGGAAAGTTAACACAAGGACAGATTTCCACAGAGAAGGGGAAGGGGTGATGTTAACCCTTTACCCACACGCTAGCAGTGACCAACTCTTCCGTGGAAGCACGCCTGCCCGGCCCTGCGAGTTGAACGCAGGGACGGGACGGAATGCCGAGAGGCTAGACGCCAACCCGGGCCTGAAGGCACAAAGCAGCCATTGCAAACCCTAACGGGAATGGGGCCTCCTTGGCAATGAATGATCAGGACCGGGGTAGGGCTAAGTGTGCGAGGGAAAGGCCGAGAGATCTTTGGGACTCTTCATGCTACAGGTGTCGGGATGGCTGACCCATGGTGACGAAGCATCATGAGTCACGCTCCTGGGAAAACGTCACGGACCCCAAAGAAAGAGAAGGAAATCTAAGTTAACCGGGCTATTCGCTGATCTGCAGTTCAGGGTCTTCAGACAGGCTCTTTACCTACTTTGTGGACTGGGCATTTGCTTGGAAGATACACTTCCCTAACCTCTGACACGGCGCCCTCATTTTGTTCTGTTCCAATAGGATACTCATAACGGACTGTGCACGCATGCACAGTTCCCAGTAAGCAAGCTGTTTTCTCTCTCACTCAAGAAAGCCTATCAAAATGGGATGAGAGCGAGGTTAGCTGTAGCCTTAAATCCACCCTAATTTATATTTAAAAGTCAATCGTTCCCAAATGACCGTCACTAATAACAAAGTACGTGAGGCTTACAACTTGAGCTCACAACTGACACGCTGATGTGTAACGATGTGCATCTAAGAACCAGTGGCAGTTGTATCAGCATAGGTGCAGAGAGAACAGCCCCTGTACTGGCCTCAAAGCCCGCCTCAAAATGTAACCAGACATGCTTTCGTCATTCTCAACGTAAACGGGGAGGCACCAGGCATCTCCCGCCCCAACCAAAATCACTCTTGAGGATTTCACGGGGGGGGGGGGGGGGGGAGGCTACAGCTCTGGGATGCCCAGGGTGAGCCAGTTCTGATAGTTCTTCACCTGATTTGGTCGTTTATCTAGTATAAGGGGTCCCAAACCTTCAGGATGCATTTTAAATCCTCATACGGCCCTAAGTCAAAGGATAATCAGGATCAGCCGGTGCTTGGCTTAACTCAACTTTGGAGAAAGCATTCATGAATCAAGTATCAAACACTTCTGCTAGATGCTGATGAGAGCGACCTCAAGGAGTCCTCCCGGAGTCCTGGCCTCAAGGAGTTCAAGACCTTGCTCGCTGATTCGTATACCTGATCACCCTCTCTCCCCAACTCCTTCCCCCTTTCCTCCCACTGAGAAGCCCCAGAAATTCTTTATTGCTGGAGGCACAGCCTGCCTGTGCTATAAAGGATCACCCTTACAGAAAATTGGCTTTCTAAAATAGCATGTCCTGAAATATGTTTCATGGAATCCAAGACCCACATGTGTTAATAGAGCTCTATGGTCAAATGAATTTGGGAACTACCTCATGCAGAGAATCACAATGTATTTCAGGATATTAAAGGCTCTGATAGGTTCTGCAGTAAAGAAATGTGTGTGTGTGTGTGTGTGTGTGTGTGTGTGTGTGTACCTCATCCAGTTTTCTCAAACCTTTTTGACCACAGAAATCTATGTGTGTGACCTACTATCTCCCGAGGAACCTACATAGCTTGGGAAATGTTTTACTAAAGTGGTGGCACAGCACCCTTAACTTGTCTCCCATTTGATATAAGGATCTCATATTTGTACCCTATTTCTACCTTGATCAATAGCTTTTAACTCTATTGTTAAAAATCATATTAACAATTCTTCATTATCAGGACACAAATATTGCCTAAGTGACGTTCTTAAGGTCCCAGAGTAGAATGATGTGGGATGGTGACAATAGGTCCTTGAAGAGGCAAATTCATGGCCTTTAAGGAGTCTACAGTCTTCAATGAGAGGTCACTGAAACCAGGCTGATTTCTTTTCCTCTTGGGCCATGAGTCCCACCCATGGGCTTGGGCAAAGAAAGTTCTAGTAGCTCATTAAACTCTGTGCCCCTCTCTGACTGCCACTCTAGCTTTGGGTGTCAATCAGAGTGAAGACTGAAGAGGCTTAATGACTTGGCCATTGGAGCAGTACCATTAGGGTGGTGGTTGAGCCATGGTGTGAAGTCACAGAAACATCTTTTAGTACTTATAACTGTATTTTATTATGCTCTTTGTTTGAACCATTAATAATGGCAATGCGAATGACTGAATAAATGTCTAACTATATACTTGGTTTGGCAGGCATTCGTGAGAAGCTGTGGACTCTGGAAAGAGAAAAAAAGAATGCAAATTCCTTTTGTTCTATTTTCTGAGCTCTGAAATATCTTCGAGAGAAGTTTGAAATGGTTACAAGTATCAATTCAGTGTCCCCGAGTGAAGCCAGCATGTTTTGTCTGAGATTGTTCTGGCACTTGGCCGACATATTTCTTGAATCCTGCTCCTCGGAAAGAAGGAAAGTAGTTTATCTTGATTTAAACCCCCAAGCCTGAAATCACTGTTGCTAAATTCCTCAGAAAAGACGTGCAAGTGTGTGTTCAGTGCATGTATGGAAGAATGGAAATGAGTCTAATCAGTTTATCATGTTAACAGTAACTAGATTGTTGCCAAATAGCCTTGTGTTCTAAGGGACCCCCCACACGGAAGAAACCCCACTTAAAGAAGTGTAAAGGATTTTCTTCTACCTTTGAACTTTTTTCTTTCCTTAAACAATGTTCTCAGAGAGAGAAAGGTAAAAGTTGACTTGCTCAGGCAAGTGGCAGGGAGGCGCAGCAGCCACGCGGGGCCACTCCACGTGCTTTCCACGCAAGGCCACAGCCACCTCACCAGGAGATCTCCTCCCCGGTCTGCCGCAAATATGCTGCCTTGCTCTACCGGCGTCTTGCTGGCACCTTCCAGAGCCTACTTTCTTAGACTTGCGTCGGGCCATCTTCAGGTGAGCATCTGAGGGCATCTTCCTCAGAAGCCTATTTAACTCACTTACTGATGAATGACAGCAGGCATCTTTAGTTACTACCAAAGACCAGGGGCCCAGGTGGAAGGAAGCTGTGACTCTCCAGCCCTTCTCTGTGTTACCATTTCCAAGCATTCAGAATGCTTTCCTTGAGAAGATTTCACATGATTTCTCATATTATCCATTAGTGCACCAAGGAACCCCTTGAGAATCACACAGGTTGGATTGTGTGTGTGTGTGTGTGTGTGTGTGTGTGTGTGTGTGTGTGTGTGTCAGAGGGGGAGAGAGGAGGAAAGAGGAGGGGAGGTGTGGGGATAGACAGGGAGTAGGGGAGGGAGGGAGGCAGGGGGAGGGGAGGGGGGAGGAGGGGGAGAGGGAGAGGGAGAAGGAGAGGGAGAGGGAGAGGGAGAGAGAGAGAGAGAGAGAGAGAGAGAGAGAATATCCCAGCTTGCATTGTTTAGAAAAAGGAATCGTGTTTGCTGTCCTAGCCAATAGCCTTAAGCTTCCCAGGAGGACTATGGTGTTGGTCCTGTTTCCTTCCTGGCATTCGGGGACAGCTCACATTTGCAGGTCAAGTCTACTTTATAAGAGAACTGATGGAAAGGAACTCTCAAGGTTAAAAAACAGCAGTTGGAAACTTGATTTGGGTTGTTTTTAATAAGCTTTGTGACTTTAGACAGTGACTTAACGCCTCTGAGTTTAAGTTTCCTTTTACGTAAAAGAAGCTGATCTCTCTCACGGTGCTAAAAAGAGCTTACGGCTTGTCGCTCTTTTCCCAGAATATGAGGGTAAGGTCAGCTGAAGTACCAGTTAACAGCAAACCCTTAAAAAACAAGCAGTTGTGTTCCTCCCTGGCTGAAATATTTCTATCAGTTATCCATTTGGGCCACTTAGGAATCTCCGTAAGACTGCGGGTGTCCAGGAAAATCTGAACGAGCTTTCCGAGCAAGATTTTCTGAGACGCCACAGAAACGTCTTCTGGAGCTCTAGACCACGTTGTCCTTCCTCATCCAACAATTGTGTAATGTTTAGGACAACTGCTCCTTTCCATCATCAAACCCATTTATCTTGATTTCAGACATGCACGCTGCCTGTGGCAAACAATTCTGCTGTGCCCGGGGCCCTTCAGTACTTGTGTTCAGGGCTTACTCTTTACGTTGGGAGGGGACCGGTGTTCATTTTCTGGCCTGTAATGGGCAAGCCTGTGCCGAGCCACCCCCTCCCCCATGACAGACCATGTTCACTGGACAACTTCCCGCTTCTTTATGATTTTTCCAACATAATCGCCTCACCGTGCTATTCAGCCATCAGATCTGCTGAGGCTACAAGTTGGGATTTTCCAAGCAGCTTTAAGAAATTAATTCCATTAATTAAAATGAAATAAATGAAAAAATTAATTCCATTCCTCTGCGACCCCCCCCATCCCCTCCAATGCCACCAAGTGTCATGGTTTCACCACCTCTTAATTAGTTACAACATGAGCAGCCGCGATGGTTTCCCAGGTGTTTCCACCAGAATCTATCACTGACCTACTTTCTCTCTAGTTGCTTTATACTTCCCTGTACCCCAAAACCGGTCTGACAAATGGCTTGTTTTAGAGTCCCTTTATATTTGTTCCTGGAGGTTTGATCTTGGCATTTATTATTACATGACTGGCACTTTTGCCTTGGGGCCCATCATGCCGGATAATATACCAGAGTGAAAAAGCTTGTAAGCTCCCACTCATGTTCTCCTTCTTTCTCTCTCCTGTCTCTTTTCCTCTTTTATGCCTCCCTCCTTTCCTCCCTCCCTCCTCCCCTCCCCGTTCACTCAATGCACTCTAAATTCCAGCTGTCCATGAATAGAGTCTGACAATACCAGACAGCTGAGATTACTGGAAAATACTAAAAATAATTGCCTTTTGTTATTAAAGTCAGGACTAGGGCTGCTGTTCCCTCCCAGGAATTTGTAGTTTCCTGCAGGGATTCAGAGGTCTGTACCCCAGTGCTTTTTTTAGAACATGAAGGGCTATTTCAATAAACATGCCACTAAATTGACAACGTCGTCTTAAATTAATGTGTATTGTCTCTTTGTCCCATTTAGCTCTGACTGCTGCTTTTCTGGAATTTGCCATTGGAATATTTTACACACTGATCTCTTCCTGCTGTCCTCCACACCCTCTTTGACATTAAAGTTCCTTTTGAGATTCCAAGGGGACCAAGAGCCCTAAAACTCTCTGTCTCAGCTTCCTTACCCACGGGGGACCAGCCGCATCATTTATGTTTTCCAGTGCAATCTTTTTTAGTCAAGGTCTTGGGAAACCTAACTCAAGAGTCATCCTCCTTAGGGCTCTGGTATTAACAGGCTGCCTTTTGGCCCATGAGCTTTTTCTTTTTTAATGTTTATTTATTTCTGGGGGGGGGAGGGGCAGAGAGAGAGAGGGAGACACAGAATTCAAAGCAGGCTCCGGGCTCTGAGCTGTCAGCACAGAGCCTGACGCGGGGCTCAAACTCACAAACGGCGAGATCATGACCTGAGACAAAGTAAACACTTAACTGACTGAGCCCCCCCAGGCACCCCAGCCCATGAGCTTTTATTGTACGAAAATAAGGAGAGTGTGAACTAAATGAGTATCAGTGCTAGATGCCCAGCCTGGAAAATGAATGCCTCCTGGATTTAAAATATTCTAGGCACTATTTACTGGGTCGCCTTTCTATGTCTAGAACAGGCTATTTAGGGTGCATTAGAACCATCTGAAGTCTCTTGCTCAAAAGGCACATTCTTGCCCTCCAGCCCCAGAGGTTTTGATTCTTCGTGTGGGATGTGGCCCCAAAACTGGCATTTTAACAGGAGCCCCGTATGCTGCTTTGGGCCACATCTGGAGAACGCCTGATCGAGAATGACGATCACAAAGGTTTACACCAGGTCACAACGTCCCCACATCATCCAGTGGGTTTGACTTTATTAAGCAAAGGACTGCCCTGGAGTCATCACCCCAGCCCTGGTCCGTCTGAATAAACCGACTGTGAAGCTGTTCCCCAACGGTCTTCGATGCGACAAGGGGAGGAGACGCTGACAGTGTCATTCATTCCTCCAGCGTGCTTGCTGTTTAACGAGCAGTACACGAGTGGAAATCTATCAGTATTGCTTCGCTAATTCTAACAAGCTACCATTCGAACGTAAGGTGTTCATACTAGGGGAAAAGGGGTGCACGGTATGTGGGGGCTCTCTGTACCATCGTCTCAATTTCTCTTTAAGTCTAAAAACCCTTCTAAAAATAGGCTCTTTTTTTTTTATTGTTTATTTATTTTTGAGAGAGAGAGGGAGACACAGAATCGGAAGCAGGCTCAGAGCTGTCAGCCGAGTAGGCTATTTAAAACAAACAAACAAACAAACAAACAATGGTACATGCTACCCGCCAGAATGCCTTAAAGTAAAAAGAAAGTTCCAAGTGTTGGCAAGACTGAGCAGCACCAAGAAGTCCCCCACACTGCTGATGGGACTGTAAGCTGGTATGCCCACTTTCTAAAACTGCCTGGCAGGACCCACTGAGGCTACATATTTGTGTTCGCTACGGTTTTGCACTTCTGAGTGTATACCCAACAGAAACAGGTCCAGGAGCTCACCGAAAGATGCATACAGAGCCGCACTATTCATACCATTCCAGATTGGGTCTTAGCAAAATGCCCGTCAATTAAAAAACAACAACCGCTAAGTCGATTGTGGTATGTTCCCAGACTGAGATATTGCACAGCAGCGCAAAGAAAGTGTGATTCTACTTGTAAACAGTTCCAAGTAATCCGTGCCAATAAAAGCCAGGATAAGGGCAAAAGGTGGGGGTAGAGGTGAAAGAGCTTTTCTGGGGCCGGTGATAATCTGCTTGGGGCAGGGTTCCGGGCACGTGGGCGTGTTCCGTCTGTGAAAATTCACTGAGCTGTATACTTAGCACTTGTGCCTTTTTCTGTGCGGAGGTATGTCACGGCAGTTTTTACAAAAGCAACGGATGATTTCACTGGGGAAAGAATATAGAACGAACCAGCCTAGTGGGGTTACCCAACTAGACAGCCTCGGTCCGAATCCCACGGTTACCGCCTATACCCTGCCTGACCCCAGGTAAGCCCTTACACCTTTTTTACCTCTACGTCCTCATCTGTAAAGTGGGGATGATAACAGTGCCTATGTCCTGGGGTCGTTGTGAAGATCGAATAGTTAACATTTCTGCAATACTTAGAAGAGCGTAAGGCCCAGAGTCGGTGCCATATAAGTGTTTGCTAAATAAATGAGGCCATTTCTGTGTGTGTGGGGATGCACGTAAAACTGATCTTTTAATAATGGCTACTCTAAAAGGAGACCGAAGAACAGTTAAGAAAATAAGAAGGGAGTTGAACTTATTTCCTAGGCAGAGTTCTTGATTATAAGGGAAAATATTATCTTGGCGCTTGGCCAATTCATTCTTGACTGGGAGTCTGGACTTCCAACAGGCTCCCGGGCACCGGTCCAGAGGCTTGACAACGAGCCACATTTGGGACTGCCAGAAACTGCCACAAAAGAGTCCGCCCAGAGGGCCTGTGGGAATCGCTGGGGAGGAGAGGCGCGATTCAGTCAGGAGCCGCACCAGGCGCCACGCCAGGCCAGGCCGGAGGCCCCTGACGCTACCTGCTGGCTGGGGCAGGCCCTGGGCCCTCGCTTTTCCTCCAGCTCCCTGCTGGAACCTTCCCTCCCATCGCGGGGCTCCTCCAAACACGGTCCACCGGGCCGGGGCTGCCTTCACAGGCCGGAGAGGGGAAGCAACAGAACTGAGAGCAGGAGCGTCCTACCTTCCAGAATGGAGCCCGTGCACACCGCGGCACCCTCTCCCCGCCGAGTCTGTTCTCCCCTGAACACCCCTGGCGGACGAGGAACCCCCCCCCTTTACAGGCCTCCTCCAAAGTCCCCACAATCAGGTGTCCACGGCAGGCTGCGACCCGCTCCCCCCCTCCCCCCACCACTTTCTGAGCAGCCGGGGGCCCCAGGCAAAGCACACCTTCCCTCTCATCGAGTCCTCTGCTCCAGTGAGCTGAGCTCACCCTCTAAAGCCTGGGCCACAACAAAACCAACCCAAAGGACATCCATTTTTACCCCCCGTTAGAAGTGAATCTAACTCAGCAACTCCCCCACGCCTCCCCCCCGGAGTAGCCCCACTGACTTTTAACTAGCTTCCTGCCTGTCTTCTTTGTCACTCCTTCACTAGCTCTTTTCCACACGCTCGCCGAAGAACAGATGAAGAGTGTCGCGTGCCCCGAGCCACGGGTGGCAGACCGGCTAGCTCAACGCAAAACCATTTCCTTGCATGTCTTGGGCACACAAATTTCCCAGCCTCCTTTGCACGCGTGTGGGGTCATGTGGCAGCGCCGGCCAGACTATGGAGGTGCCCATCAAACTTGCCACGCTATTCTCCATGCTCTATGGTTTTGGGTTTTTTGGTTTTTGGGTGTGTGTGTGTGTGTGTGTGTGTGTGTGTGTGTGTGTGTGTTTTGGCCTCATCTGCCGGAAGGAGTTTGCGTTTCTGAATGCCTGCAGAACACAGGTCCCCTCCTCTTGGAATGTGACATGAGCAAGAAATAAACTTAATTTGTGTGAAGGCCTGAGACTTGGGGCGGTTGATACAGCAGTTAGCCTGCCCTGATGCACATGCCAAGTTCCAGCCTCTCAAACTTCTTTCTACAAGCCTGGACACGCCAGCCCTCTCTCTCACTGGTTCCCCATGGAAAACATCTTTGACCTGTCTGCGTGTAGACCACACCTGGAGCATTTGCATCCACGTCCCGTATTCTGACCCTCAACCTCCAACCTTGGTTCATGTTTCAACTTTTAAATCGACTTCCTGCCTGTTGGTAAAAACGTACTGGTTGGAAGTGAACTGAAACTCTCAGAGATGGTACCCGATTTTCTCTTAACTGAGTCTTCAGGCCATATGCTCTGTGTGTCCATGGGGCACGTTGAGGGTATCTGAATTAATGACAAGAAACAGGCAGCTTTGTGGTAAACAGAGGCTGACAGACCTACGGACTGAGAAACGGAGTTGATTTATTATATTTGACTTTCTGAGATTCGGGGCTGCCAGATTTCAATACATAGTGGTGAGTATAACAGATCGCCAGTGTTTTTTGTTGGTGGTGGTGCGGTTTTTTTTTTGTTTTTTGTTTTTTGTTTTGTTTTTTGCTTTTTTTTGAGTGGGTGAGTAGGTGAGTAAATTATCTGTAATTTAAGCCCGGCTCAGAGCTCTGAACATCCTTCAGTCAATTCTTACTTGGCAGGAAATTGGAGCTCTTACTGCTACATAAAATTCACTTTGCCATTATTAAAGAACCAACACAAGTAACTGTTTGACTCAAGTTAACATTCACTCCTTGGAATAGATGATGAGTAAATATTTACCCACTGGCATAGCTGTTGAGTAATTGCCCATTAAGAAAGTTAAATGTTAATCACTTATTTCTGGATCGAATAATTTCAACATGATCCTATGACTAATCCTTAATGTGTAAGGCAAGAAAAAAAAAGCTCACATCCGTTCATTTCTTTCAATCTTGACCATAAAGAAAAGCCTACTCTTAGGAATGTCTCAAATTAGACACATAACCAGGTTTCACTCCCTTAGCACTCAAAGCCAGCTTGATGGCTTTTTCATTGTTCTTCACCCAAAGAAACCTTGACCTCAGGTTAAGTATTAACAGGACTGGAGAAGGAAGTGTCGGATGGGAGTTTAGCGGGAAGGGGGGACATGTGAACTAAGACGACAACTAAAACTTGGGGACAGAGGACAGAAAATATAACCTAGACGTCATGATGTTGGCTGTCCTACATCAAAGGGAGCTGTTGCATGATAATTGCCATTAAAGTAAAAACCTTAGGCCACACTTTACCAAGAATGTTAAGTTTTGACTGAGTCAGAGGGGGACCCCAGCAGTAGACGGCCAACAAAGAATGAGTGGGGAAAGTCTCTAGACTGGCAAGCTCATGGGAAGGATCCCTGCTTGGTGTCCCCTCTCCTTCAAAGAAGGAAACTTCAGTTGGACTATCTCCACTCATCAAGTCAGTCTGCATCCGGATGGGAAGGGCAGTGGCCAAAATCCAGGCAGAAATTTTGCATACATGCCACGCCAGCAGGGGCCTAGATGGTAGTTTGGTGGGGACAGTGGATACTGTTGATGCCCTACCCACGGCCTCTTAACTGGGCGGGGATCCCCTCCCCCAGATGCTATAGTATTGGCTGTTAACAGCACCCAACAGTCGCTCCTTCTCCGGAGAGATGCCCTGGGTCAGTGGGAATTACCTAGCCCAGAAGGTTAGGCTCCCTTCCCCAAGGGCAGCCCCATAGCTAATAACTGACTGATTCAGTGATACAGAAGGCCGGTCCCCTAGCTTCAAGGTGGGATAAACTCTGGTGCAATTCCTGCTCCTGTGTGAGATGAGTTGAAAGCGAGTGTCTAGCTGAGACCACAGACAGACTTAGGTCTTTCCCCCTTGCCCTGGCCTGCTTCCTTGACTCCCCTTTTCCTGAGAGCACTCCCTCAATGAAGCATGTGCACAGGAATCGACGTCTCGGTTTCTTCTCTTGTTCTTTTTCTGAACCTGAGCAAAGACAGTAGGACAGGCAAAACATTTGGTCTCCTTTCACTGTCTCCAGTGAATTTTTTAGCGGAAGTTGCCCTGTGGACAGGTGGGGTGGATTGATCCCAGGGATGCCCCAAGCAGAACGGAGACAGAACAACCTGCCTCACTCCTTCTTACCTGTGACTGAGCTCCCTTTGGAGGAGAAGCCTGGGATTGCAGGAGTGCCTGCTACTTCTTTCCTCCCTCCATGGATCCACACCCTCCCCTCATCTGCCACCCACCCTCCAATGTATATCCAAGTGAAAACTCCCTTTTGCCATCAGATTTCCTTCTGAATAGTGACCCCTTGCCTCTCAGAAATGTATTGGGTTAGTGACTCTCTTCCTCACTTCTACACTGGTATGAACGGTTTGTGCGATAGGTATGCCTGCATTGCATGACATACAGGAAAGAACTTGACTATAAATGGTACGTGAACTTGGGCAAGTTCTTCAACCTTTCTGATCGTGGATTTCTCCATCTGTAAAATGGTATTAACAAGGCCTACCTCACAGAGTGTTGTGAGGATTAAATGATATAAAAACTTAGATGCTCATTGGTATACAACAGGTGCTCACTGGTAGACTATCTGGGATACAGTAGGTTATTAGTGGGAATTTTCTTAAAAGATCAACAAGATGCTTAAAGACTAAAAAGCAAAACCCTACTGCTGGAACACAGAGACACATAGGCATCCCACCTCAGGTCAGTTTCTGTCATCCATCCACCCACCCACCCATCCACTCATCCACCCTTCCTCCCATCCATCCATCAAAAAAACCCCTCAGTCCTCCTTGTGAGCCATGTATTGGGGATACAGAAGCAAATCAGACTCCACGGGAGAAGCTCACTGTGAATTGCCGGTGAAAGATACAGGCTACTCTCACTGGGAATTGAGGAACACTGGGATAGAGGAGGAAGCAGGAGACTTGAGGGTGAGTTGTACACTGAGGAGTGATTTGTTTTATTTATTTTTTTTTTTTAATTTTTTTTTTTTTTTCAACGGTTTTTATTTATTTTTGGGACAGAGAGAGACAGAGCATGAACGGGGGAGGGGCAGAGAGAGAGGGAGACACAGAATCGGAAACAGGCTCCAGGCTCTGAGCCATCAGCCCAGAGCCTGACGCGGGGCTCGAACTCACGGACCGCGAGATCGTGACCTGGCTGAAGTCGGACGCTTAACCGACTGCGCCACCCAGGCGCCCCAGGAGTGATTTGTTTTAGAAGTCCTTCCTGTGTAAAGGATCCTAGCACTCCCACACCCAATGAAACTAAGTATCCCTTGGGATTTGATGGGATGTTCTCTCCCGTTAGGTTGCTGCTGCTGCTGCCTGGAAGAGGCCCCCAAATCAAGTTCCAAAACATTGGGACTTCTGGGCTGGCCCTCTTCATGTGGCCTGGGAGCTCCTGTTTGCCTGAGGACCAAAGGAATGACTGCTCCCGAACATGTTCCTTCCCAGTGAGCCTACTGGTATTCTTAATCCCAGTGAGCCATTGGGATTCTTAATCCACTTAGGATATTAATAATAAATAGTAAACTAATAATATAAAAAAAAGCGGGAACTGCTTTGAGGAAATGTCTGCCAAGGGCAGGTAGAGTTCTAGGTGCTTGACACATATTCGTTTCTCATGGCCCTGACAACTCTGGAAGGTGGGTCTTATATCCTTCTTTCAGAGCTGAGGAAACAGAAGGTCAAAGACATCCAAGGTTACAAATGGAGCAAGAGATGTGATTTAAACCCGTGTCCTACTTCAAGGTCTGTGCTCATTATAACCTTTGTGTTTTAATAAGCATAGTCTTGTATTAACTATGTTGGTTTTTTTCCATTTATTTGTTTAATGACCTTGGCCAAGTTTAAGAATTTCCTTATTATTTTTTTTGAAGAGAGGAATTAAGGTTCTAATGGAGCATTTCTAAATACCCCTAAAGTAGATAGGACTTTACAATGAAACTCTACACACTCATCACACATACTCAACAACCATCTAAGGCCCATCTGCCCCATTTACACCCCTATCCATTTTCTTCCTCCTAGGTTGGCCATGCCAAAAATCAAACCCTATAGCTCTGGCTCCAAACCCCTCACCATGCTGGTCTTTATTTCTTTTCCTAGCACAGCACATCCCAAGGCCCACTTAAAAAAATTTTTTTAATGTTTGTTTATTTTTGAGAGAGAGAGAGAGAGAGAGAGAGAGAGACAGAGAATGAGTGGGGGAGGGGCAGGGAGAGAGAGGGAGACAGAATCCAAAGCAGGCTCCAGGTGCCGAGCTGTCAGCACAGAGCCCGATGCAGGGTTGAACCATGAACTATATAAAAATATGACCTGAGCATGAAATTGGGCGTTTAACCAACTGAGCCACCGAAGCGCCAACCCCCCAACAAGGTCCACTTTAAATGATTTCTTATGTGTATTTCTCTCTTTTCTTAAAAATTCACTGTCAAAACGAATAAAATGATAGAATATTCAAATTGACTGCAGAGAGCATTTCAGAGCTTATCCTCATATTACCAATTGTGCAGCAAAGTTCTAAGGTACCATCACTATGCTAACCTGGTGATTATTGAGACGATGTTAGAGTGCAATAAAATTGAAAGCACTTTTGCTCTAGCAGAAATAAATATATAACCAAATAAATGGCTTGCCAATTGGGGAGTACAAGTTGTTCCTTTTCTTCCCCTTAATTACCTCTCAGTGGAACATTCTAGAATGCCCAGGGGGTAAATTTCCACTAATCTTCAGGCCTCTCTAAAAGCCAGTGCCAATACAGAAGTTAAATATAGAACAATATCCTATAAACAAAGTCCTGAGTCTAAGGACCCAAATGATTCAGACATTATTTTCATTCATGGCTTACAAAGAAAGTAACATGAATTGTGTCAATGGTCCCAACACCTCTAGAGAGTATTATGTTGGAATACAAAAGACACAGAAGATTATCTTCAAGGAATTTATAATACAGCAGAGGGTATGGAATATGCCCAAATCAAATGATAGAGATGTAATAGGAATACAGTGACAGTTACATACATAGACTAATGATCATACATAGCTACACACACACACACACACACACACACACACACACACACACACACACACACAGTGTGATGCCAACACAGAGAAATACAAGACTACCCAGGAACAATGAGAATCTGAAGCCTTAGTGTTGGTTTCAAGTCAGCCACCTGAGGGATGAAGGCAGCCTGAGGGAAATAGGGGAGGCTGCTGGACGAAATTCTCAAGGTTGGAATGGGTTCCATTCTTAGATCAGCCAGTAATGAATCATTTCTCTAAGCCACTTGGCTTTACTGGAGCTCAGTCTCTTTGTTTCTAAGGCTCCTTCCAGCTGTAACATTCTATGATGCCATGAAGACCAGACCCGCTTGGAAAACAACCCACAAGGACACTTTCCCACAGTATGGGCTTGTGAGACAAGCAACGTGATCAAGGCTCACACAGTAGTTGCTATGGCTCACAATTTAATAAACAGTTATTACAAAACCAAGCAGAATCGAGTGCCTTTGACACGGGCGTGAAGGCAGAGCGGGTACCCACCCCAGCTGGTAGACACGGAAGATTCCTTCTTTGTTAGAGATACTATGGGAATAGTGCTGACCGATGTTTTCCTACCTGTTACGGGGTCTTCGACTTTAATCTGCAAGTATGCAGCAGTTTCTGAACAATCTGGTTTGGCTAGTAGAACTTGGACTTGGTTCTGAAGTACAAACATTGCTGCGTTGACACCTCTTGGCCACCAGAGAGCTCTATGCATCCAGCCAGAGGCACCTACTGGATCAGCAAGCACGCGTTCATAAAAAGCAGGCTTGCCCTGCAGTCCCTGCGGCATGGAGGACAGGTTCTATTGTGATTTCTGATACGTGCAAAATGTACTCATCTGCCCCATCACCAGCACCTCTGGCTTTGCCCCTCTGCCTTTTGCAACATGGCACTTGGTGCATTTAGGAGGCAGAGGTGGTCAACGTGGGTACCAGTTCTCCACACCGGTCGAATGAATTCCTAGCTGTGGGGCAAGAGAAGCCGGGGCCTTCAGACTTACTGGTTTTATTGGTGGCTGCCAGCACTGAGGGCCATGTGTAACGCAGCACTCAGGACAACGTCTTGTTGTGGGCTTTCTGTGGTGGTAGCTTTCTTTTTCTTTTTTTTTTAAATTTTTTTTTTTCAACATTTTTTATTTATTTTTGGGACAGAGAGAGACAGAGCATGAACGGGGGAGGGGCAGAGAGAGAGGGAGACACAGAATCGGAAACAGGCTCCAGGCTCCGAGCCATCGGCCCAGAGCCTGATGCGGGGCTCGAACTCACGGACCGCGAGATCGTGACCTGGCTGAAGTCGGACGCTTAACCGACTGCGCCACCCAGGCGCCCCAGCTTTCTTTTTCTGCTCATAAAAATAACATATGCCAAACATGGAAAAGGCGGAAAACACAAACTAGTATAAAGATGAAAATGGCAACAATCCGTCATTCCATGAACCAGAGAAAATAAGTGAATAGATTTGGACATATTTCCTTCCAACCTTCTTTTTCTTGTGGGATGTGTGAGTATTCTTACAAGTTGATTGGAGTTGATGCATCCGGATTTTTTGGGTAATCTTTCTAACCTGATATTTTCTCTTAATTTTGGAAGTGTTTTTCCATGTCATTACGGGTACAATGCAAGATAACCTGTAGAATTCAGAGCAGCACCGAAGAAGACAAAACCCCCCTGTGTTTCCAGTACCCAGAGATAATCATTTTCACATTTTGGTGTTTTACCTTCCAGTGACTTTTCTAAGCATGATAGCTATTTACTTTTACAAAACTGGGACCACGTTGTACATACTGTTTCGTAGGCTGCTTTTTTCACATAAATATTCTATCGTGATCATTTTCCCTGCATCATCAAATATCCTCCCCAAACCGGATTCTTAATACCTGGGTAATATTAAAATATCTGAGTCAAGCTTAATTCGCTTAGTGACTTGTCTACTGTTGGTTATTTGTGCTGATTCCAATACCTTTTACTCCAATACCATCATGATGAATAACTTTATACTAATTATACCCCATGTTCACATCATCAATTATCTACCCAGCATAGATTCTTAGACTTTGAATTGCTGGGTCAAAGGGCTTGAACATTTCTAAAAGACACATTCCAATGGCCACACTGTCCCCCAGAAATGTCATTATCAGTTCATAGTCTCATCAGCACTACCTGAAAGTCTCTGTGCCATCCACACTGCCCATACCGGGGATTACTGATTTTAAAAGTCCAGGTCCATTTAATACACACACACACACACACACACACACACACACACACACACACAGTTATGCCTCACTGAACATTTAAAACTTTGTGTATTGGCCACTTTTATCTCTTCATTTGTGAGTTACCGAGAACCTGATAAGTGTCTACCACTGTGCTGCACATTAATGACAATTATCACTGTCTTCCAAAGAGCTGTGCAGATAAATGCCATTACCTCCCTTTTACAGACGAGGATACTGAGCTACAGAGAGCTTAAGTGTCTTCCGGAAGACACACAGCAAGCGAATGACAAAGTAAGGCTTCAAGTTCAGATCCGTGATCCCCAGTCTCATGCTCTGCTGAGGACGCCACATTGCCTGAGAAATGTTTCAAAATGTGCTTCTATCGAGGAGAGAAGTCCAACTGCGTCCTTTACACAGATGAGGACTCTAGGACCCCGAGGAGTTAAGTGACTTGCTAGCTATGGGTTTGACCAAAAGATGGGGTAAAGAGGCCAAGAAAATACAAATAGCACAAAACCCCGACAAGCTCTCTCATGCCACTCTGTCTTTACGCACCGGGTTTCCTGTTTGGATTTCATCCCTCATCCGCCTGGTGACTCAGCTAAAATGTCAGGTCCTCTGCAAAACCTCCCATCATTTTTCAAGGCAGAATTAACTGCCTCTGTACTCTGTGAGTATCTGTACTTTACTGCATTATGAGCACTTTCTGCATTGTGTGGCAGAGATGTCTAATTGCCCTGCACGTTTTTTAATCCCTTCCCTTCCATAGGGATCGTAGGGACGGGGCTGATGATGGAAAGTGGCTGCCTAGACGGCGTGGCTTTCCAGCACCCCAGCCTCGCGTCTCGGTGTGGCCGTGTGACTTGTTTTGGTGAATGGCAGGTGAGTGGGGCACGGCCTTCTACTGCCCCTGCCTTGCTTACTACTTGTGAACTCTGTTGTTTGAGAATATGATAGTTGGAACAAGACCATCACAAGCCTAAGGACAAAAAGCCAACATGATGAGGACGGCCAAGCAAAAGCGTGGGAGGAAGCTGGTGTGAACAACATTGTCCAGCTACTAAATCAACCCTAGAACCGCCTACCTTCAGACATTACATCTTGTGAGATAATTAAATATCTTTATCACGTAAGCCACCATTAATTGGATATTCTGTCCTTGTGGTCTAAAGCATCCTACTCCTGTCTTTGATTATTCATTCACCTCTGTCTTTCACGAGATTATTAACTTTTAGGAGCATCCTTCGCATTTAATTCACCTTTGTATCCTGTTCCCCGGGCCTATCACAAAGCCCCACAGGGGCTCAACGAACATTCCCCGAATGGAATCCGCCAATGGTGTTCAATTTTGGGAAAAGATAGTGCTATGCCTAACGATTCCTGATTTCTATAAGAACCCATTTACTTAAGCCAAACTCTTCCAACTGTGGCTCCATGAAGCTCCCTGCCATTCACACAGGCGGGTACAGAATTTGCTAGGCAAGGGTTCATTTACTGCTTGTTAATTAGTCAAGTGCTGAGTGTACCACATGACTCATTTTTACATTATTCACACAACTGCGCGATTAGCATCTTAAAAGGTTTTCTAGGAGGCTGGCCCAAGTAAGTTTATCTTGAAAAATGACACAAAAGGAAAAGAATAATTAACAAATCGGTTCCCAAGCTTTTAGTATGTGGCCAAGGAACTGATTTTTTGCTGGACTTGAACCTCAGGGGTCCTGGCCCTACCCTCAGAGCAGCAGACCTGGTAGGGAAGGGAAGGGAGGTTTCGTGCTTGGCAGTGGTACGTGGTTTTCATACTCCTCAGTTCAACAATTAACTCAGGTACTCGTTCAACTGACTCCAGTTCCAACGAACTGGACAGTGACCAGCTTGGTAGTTTGTTTTTGGAAGAAGGTAAAGAAGCACGTGAGAGGCAGCTCATCGCTATTATTAAGTGAAAAACAAAGTGCATTCTTTAACACAGATTTGCAGTTCCTGCAGAAATTAATTAATCAATAAGCTGATATCTGCCGCTGTATTTGTATCTTCCCCTAGAAGCTTCAACAGCTTAATCCACACTGGCCTGGGTGTTAGGAAATCCCCCATTTACGCCCACCCCCCACCCCCCGCCCCCTACGATTCACTAATAAACAAGGTGACCCCAGGCAAGTCACTTAAGAACTTAAGAGAGAAATCCTGTTACCGTTCCCTGTCCTGTGAACCTCAGAGAGTTCGGGAAAGAGACCTAATAAGCCTGCATAAAGCCTACAGCACAGTGAAGAGATTTATTTCAGGGCTACTCTGCCATCTTGGCGGCAGAGCAGTGGCGTCGCGCGTCTCCCTGGTGTCGCAGTGCTTTGTTTATGGCATCTCAGCCCAGCTTCCCAAGTCCTGATGGACAGGCGGGGTCGATTAGAGGGCTGAGCTAAGGAGGTCATGGCTTCTCCTCGGATCAGGGGTCAAGCGACATTAAGGGGCACTCTCGGACCTCAAGTCAATGGCTGTGTTTGCTCACAGAAGGTGGCCCGGGGGGGTGTGGCTAAAATGGAGAACCTGATCTCTTTACTGAAAAAAGCAACTGACACCGTATCCTGTCACTCTGTCAACTCCCTGGTGACTCTAGTTTTATCCTTTTCCTTCGTAAGCGTTTAGGCAGCTTTTTACACGTGTGCTTTGAGTTCTCGCTGGCTCGAAGTCCCTCGAGGGCGGTGGCCAGTCTTCTGACTCTCCAGCAGCCGCCCGCAGTGCAGCCAACAACGCGACAGCGTGACCCGTTGTCACATCTCTCATTCCCCCAAAATAGCTCTGGAGGGCAGGGACTTCCAGCCTCATTTTCTTAAATAGAGGACACACCTGGGGCACAGAGAGGTTAAGTAACTCGTTCTGGGCCACACGTGACAGAACCGGGACAAGGAGACAGGTTCTCGGACTCTTTCCCTGGACTTCGAACGTCAAGTTATCGAACAAATACCCCCCGGTTTTGAAGGCAGACGAAAAAGCATGCGCGGTCTGCTCATGCCTTTTGTCAGATGGCTCAGAGGTGATTTCTTCTGCTCCCTGCGTACAAACAACCACACGGATACACTCTTACTCTGGTTTTCAGAGCAAACTGGCAAAACCAACACACTCGCTCTTTTCCCTGCTTCATTTAAAAAAAAAAAAAAGAAAACTAAACTAAAAACCCAACTGATTTTCCATCCACTCATCTAATAGAAGATCTTGGTTCCCTCTTCCATCGAAGTCAGTCAGAGCTATTCTTTCGGCCATAAATCTTCCCATCACATTCCCAGGTAGGAGAGCAGCCTCTGGGCGACGGCACCCAAATTGAGGGTCCAGGGGCTTGCAAGAGAAGCAATGACCTTATCGGTCAGGTCCCTCCTGGGAGCAAGAAGCCCGTTCCAATTCTTTCCCTCTCCTACTCAAGAAAGCCTAGCATTTCTTAGAAGCCATGAAGGAAGTCGAACCAAACCGAATCCCGCTGAAGAAAACCAAATCAAAGGCCAGGCTTCCTCACTCACGCGGGCCCTATCCTGAGTGAAAATGCTGTTGGCAAAATACTGCTCACTGAGGCCTGGCCCCACGGTTAAAGGTCTGAAGCCTTTAGGCTTTAGGAAAGACGCAGCGTCAGCACCGATGCATACAGAAAGTACATACTACTGACAACGGTAGCTAATACTGGTTTAGTGAGAACACACGTCCGACATTGTACTTAATCCCCACAAGAACCCTATGGGATTAGGACTAATATCACCCCCCTTTTACAGATGAAGGAACCGAGGCCCAGGAGTCGGGAAGTCTGGCCAAGGCCACACAGCTAGAGCAATAAACCATGGTTAACTTCGGGCAATGATTCGGAGAGGGGTAGCTGCTTTCCACTTTTTAAAAATCGTATACATTAGTATTTTATCTTTATCACTTGATTTGCCACCAGCAAATAACTACATTGCCTTTTAAATGAAAAAGATGTAGCCAGACCGTAAGGCGAGCCTAATTCAGACTAAATGAGAAAGTGGTAAGTTCTTACATTAGCGCCAAGTAAAAAATATAAAATATCATAACGTATGGTTTTAAGTTTATTTTTTTTTATTTTTTTTTTTAAATTTTTTTTTTCAACGTTTTTTATTTATTTTTGGGACAGAGAGAGACAGAGCATGAACAGGGGAGGGGTAGAGAGAGAGGGAGACACAGAATCGGAAACAGGCTCCAGGCTCCGAGCCATCAGCCCAGAGCCTGACGCGGGGCTCGAACTCACGGACCGCGAGATCGTGACCTGGCTGAAGTCGGACGCTTAACCGACTGCGCCACCCAGGCGCCCCTTAAGTTTATTTTGAGAGAGGGAGAGAGAGCACGAGCAGGGGAGGGGCGGGGGGGGGGGGGAGAGAGGATCCCAAGCAGGCTCTGTGCCATCAGCGTGGAGCCCAATGCGGGGCTCAAACTCACGAACCACGAGACCGTGACCTGAGCCGAAATCAAGATTCGGATGCTCAACCGACTGAGCCACCTAGGTGCCCCTATAAAATATTATAAGACAAAATACAGTTTTTCATCTTTAAGTATCGGACCGGGTCAACCAAGGACCACACAGGACAGTTTCCTAGGGCAACCGTTTGTTCGTGAGGAGGTACTTGAAAGTGAGTATCCCTTCGTGACTGGGGATGCCTAAAAAGCTGGATCTTTGGAAGCATTTGGAGCATTCTCCCAGCACTCCCGGCGTTATTCTTTTCCTGGTTCTTGGAGAATCAGCATCCCAAATCCCAGACTGGTGGCCTCCAGTCTAATAAGATGCGTTCACGTCACACGGACAGAGCAGGTGAATAACATTCACGGATTGCTGCCAAACCCAACGTCGCCTTCGGTGCCCCCTCTTTTCGCAAAACAAAACTCTGTGTGACTGACACCGATGCGCACAAAGACCAGCGAGAGGCCCACAAAGGCATAGGGCCAGAGGAAAAGGAGAAACCAGACACCCGGCTCCTCTGCCCAGGAAGCAGAGAAGTGGCCACACGGGGCCGGGCGCCCCACACTGCCCACCTACTTCCTCCCTCCCCAGAGGGAGGGGCCGATCCCCCTTTGTCCTCCCTCCTCAGAGCCTGGCCCGGGGTGAAAGTTGAAACCCCGGAGGAAGTTCAGCGTAGTGGGGATTCAGTTACTCAGGAAGGACAGGCTTCCTTTGAGTCCCTGATTTTCAAATCGTAGGATCTAGAAAACTCGGCCACCCCACCTCTGCTCACTGCCCATCATCCCCTCAAAAGGAAAGCTTCTTGTCTTCTTCCACAGACACAGAATAGCCTGTCTCAGTGACTGACTTATCCACTTGGATCAGAGCGCCTCTTCTGCGCCAACTTCCAACTCTCTCAGAAAACAAAGAGAGAGGAAGAAGAATCGGGGACATCTGCTGGTTGCCACATCCATCTGTGTAATTGGATCAATAATCTCCATTTTGGAAACGGCCTAAATATATTTTTCCATGAATATTGTTCTAAAAAACTCAGTGAGAGTCAACTTACAGCTCACCACACAGCACAGGGTTTTCACTCGAGATAGGTTACCCCTGCTCAAAACCAACAAAGGATACTCTACAGGGAAGTCGTACAAGAACTGTGGACGCGACGGGGGGCAGGCAGGCTGGGGCAGCGTGAAGACCGACTTCCCCTTATTTCCTTTCAGGGGCCGGCACGTGCTGGAAATTCCTCCCCCGACTGCCAGTCAGCTGTACCCTCACAGGATGCACTCGTGTAATGCGTTTGCCGGAAATCATTTGTCTGGGTGGCCACGCCTGGTGGACACTGCCATGCTAAATGAGTCTGGCTCAAAATTAACCGCCCCGGATCATTCTGTTGAACACAAGATGGCTTGTTTAGGGAGGACGGGAGAGGAAAGATTTGTGCAAGCACCTGGAGGCCACGCAGCTCTCTATAGCCTCCACTGCTCCTTCAATACCTGCTGAAAAAAAACGAATGGCTGGATTTGGAGGCATTACTTGCCGAGAGACGCATCTGTCACATCTTGTCCGCATCATGCACCTCCGCCTGACAGTCTGTTGTCTGATTCTCTTCCCTAGAAGAGAGGGTCCATGAGGTCAAGGACCTTACCTGATGAGTAGCTTATTGTACCTCCAACACCTAGGATTATACAGTAAGTGTCGAATGAATATTTGTTGAACATTACTCATGACCAACTCAGCCACGGGAGATCATTGGAGAGTAGCACTCTGAACGGCGTTGAGAAAGAGCCTCGTGGAATGTTCTACTCCTAAGGCCATAAAACAAATGTTCAGATGCTTTCCAGAGCAATTAAATCCCAATCCATCGTAGGAAGACCGGTGACTCAAGCAGGAGGTTGGCACACGGCCCCAGAGGGAGTCACAGCATGGTCTCGTGGGCACAGGATCCTGGTGAAGTTAGCTCAGACTCGCAGCTAAAGCCCTGCTTAACCCAGAGGCTGTCACTAGCATGCACCCGTTTGGGTTTGCGTGCCTGCCTGCGGGCACACACTTTGACGACCTGGATTTATTACCTTAGTTTTACAGAAGGGGAAACTGAGGCACCCAGAGACGAAGTGACGTGATCCAGGTCAGGCAGCAGGAAACACTGCAGAGGCAGGACTTGCCCCTGAACCCTGACAGGCCCAGGGGGTGTGCCGTCCTCCTCCATGTCTGAGTGGCCTTGGCACTCCAGGAAAAGCTCAAAGGTGTCTCTCTTCTCAAAGCCACCAGAAGAGTAGCTCTTGTCGGCTGCCCCTCCCGCCAGTTGGACATTCTGTCTTCTCTGCTTGCGTGGAGTCCAGAAGGAACATTGCTACACAACGTTTTTTCTTTGAATCCCCTGTGGTATTTCAACCTTTCTTGGAAAAGAAATACATCAATTCTTAGTCATCCCTCCTAAGTAAAAGGGCACGAAGGAAGCCACAGAGTTTTCTAAACTCTCTAAATTCTGGCCAGCATTTCAACTTCACCTCATACCAAATCTTCTTCCCAGAAATGCCCCTAGGAGTAGAATACATGGCCGACTTGAGTTTTATTTCTTCACCCCGTTTTCCCTGTGGTGGGTCCGAAAGGTGGGGGAACAGCCCAAAAAGCAGGTAACGGAAGAGAAAAGAGGAGGCAAGCGAGGGAACGGAATTAAAGCAAGGCCTACATACCAGCCCCCAAAAACCCAAGCATGTGACTGAGCTACTCCTGGGCTGGTCCAGCCCAGCAGTCCCGTGGGGAAAGGGAGGGTGAGGCGGGGCCCTTGGCAACTCTCAGCAGAGCAAACAGCACAACCCCCTCACTCTGCAGTTCCGGACCCTTCTTTTTTTCTGTTTTGGGGAGAGAGATTAACGTCACTAAATAATAGAAGACCTACATTCTTGAAAATTTAATGACTGTCCTATATCAAGCAGCTGTCAAATTTATTTGCTTGTTTTCCTGACAAAGTGTTTCATCCCAAATGTTCACAGGGGATCTTGCCTTCATCAGTCTCAAGTCACCGAGAGGGGGGTGAGAGGCAACCCGAGAAAGCAGGAATTCCCAATTTCCTAATTAACCCGTAAATTCCAAAGACCAGGTCAGCCCGCCTCCCCCACCCCCCCCCCCCCGCCCCCCACCCTACAGGATTCCACAGAATCATGGAGCAGAGCACAAAGCAGCCATAGACAGTCTCCTTGTACTTGGTTGGAATTATTAGCCAATTCCAACAGGATTCTTTTCTTTTTTTGAATTTATTTTGAGATAGAGACTGCTCGAGTGGGGGAGGGGCAGAGAGAGAGAGAGAGAGAGAGAGAGAGAGAGAGAGAGAGAGGGAAGGAGGGAGGGAATCCCAAGCAGGCCCTGCACTGTCAATGCAGAGCCCGATGAAGGGCTCAAACCCACAAATCATGAGATCATGACCTGAGACCTGAGCTGAAACCAAGAGTCAGACGCTTAACCAACTAAGTCACCTATGCCCCGCCCCCCCGCCCCAACAGGGTTCTAATGTGTGCCTTTGGCTGGTCTCCCTTCCTTCATTTCACTGCACGACTGCTGGTCCTGATGCCCAGAACACACTCTGAGGTAGTTTTGGCTCCTCTCCTCCTGGCCCCCAGTCTCTCCTCCCATCTCTGAGCAAGGATGGGGGGCTCTCCACTGTGAACCCTTCGTGTAAATGCCCATCCCTTCCCCGGCACCAGCTCTCCCCTCTCCCCTCAACCACTGACTTTGCCCAGTTCTCTGTCCACATTTTCACTCGTCTCAGGAAAGGGTGGCAGAAATAGGCCCTGTCCCAAGTAACCTGAGCTTTGCCCTTAACCAGTGATGCCGCTGTGTGGGGATATCAGAGTTGGCCCTTGTCTGCCTGGTAACCCTATCCAAAACAGCATCTTGGAGACCATCCCACCTCTAATATTATGTCAGCACGGTCCCAGAAGGCAAGAGAAGGTGAAACTCAACTTTCTCCACTGTGCATAAGAGCCACCCTTAAAACTAATGATTAAACTTCATTTTTAATTACAGGGGAGTTTGAACTAGGCATGCTCTCCAATTTCCTCCCTGCCCTTCCTGCCCCAGTGGTCCTGACTATGGCAAGGATGGCCATTAAAGTTCAACTGGATTTCAAACAGAGAGGTAGGTCCTAACATGCATGCATCGTTCATTGAACATTTACTTCTCGGTGTCCACTGTTAGCCAAGCTCCAGATAGAAGTAAAAAAAGTCAATGTGAGCAAAGAACTTCATCTGGAGAGAAGACAGACGTTTGTTTCCTGTCCTTAATGACTATTAACAGCATTAGCTTCTGCTTGGAGGCTGATCTGGAAAATGAAAAGGGAGAAGGGGGGCTAACTGTGGGGGCAGCCCATCAAAGAATCAAGCAACACAGCCTTCCCTCTGTAGGAGACAGAAAAGTGACAGGAGAACCCGAGTTAAAATTGCAACCAGCCCCCTACATCTCCTGCCACCGATGTCCCTTGCCTAGCTTACTTTCTGTAGTCCATAGCAGTTACCACTTTCTAGCACGCAGTATACGTTGTTCACTTATGGTCTGCCTCCTCCCGCTAGGTTGCCATTGCCAGGAGGGCGGGGACTCTGTCTGCTTCACTTACTGATGTAATGCCAGCACCCAGCGGAGTACATGACACATAGGAGGTGCTCAATAAATATTTGTCGAACGGATTAGGGAAAGCCAGCAACCCAAGAAACTCTTAGTTTCAAGAACCTAAAGAGGGGCACCTGAGTGCCTCAGTCGGTTAAGCATCAGACGTCGGCTCAGGTCATGATCTCACGGTTCATGGGTTCAAGCCCCGCGTCGGGCTCTGTGCTGCCAGCTCGGAGCCTGGAGCCTGCTTCAGATTCTGTGTCTCCTTCTCTCTCTGCCCCTCCCACACTCACACTCTGTCTTTCTCAAAAGTAAATAAACATTTAAAAAAATTGAAGAAAAAAAAAAAAAGAACCTAAAGAGAATCGCACATCCCAGATGAGAGTACGGCATAAAAAAACACTCCAGCAAAAGGGACCCTATCATACAGCCCATCGTTTAACAAAAGTCTCATCTTTAATTCCGGCACACACAGAGTGGGGAAGGGGTGGCATAAGAAATATAACTGGGTAAATATTTTTCGGTTCTTGTCCTGTTTTGGGTTCCCCCCAAAAGCACCATCTGAAGGGACGATCTGGGTGCAAGAGGTGATTCTAGAAAGCCCAGTAGAGTGGGCGCAAGGGTGGTGAGACAGGGGAGGGGAGGAAGCCAGCGCAAGTTACTACAGGTGATGTAGCACATCTCAGGACTGCCCTACTAAGGGGGAGGGGAGTCTAGGGTATTCTTCACCAAATCTCCCCACTCCCTGGTTGAGGGCAACTGTGGTGTGGGGGAGGGGCGGGGCGTCGGGCACGCCCCTGCAGCCCAGAGAAAGCCCTCAGACAGAGAGGCTGCAGGGGTCGTGCTGCGGTAAGGAGCTGTAGGGGTGTAGCAGGTTGTCTCCTGAGCTGCAGGTGGCCTCCCGGTGGACCTAGGGAAGACGGGGCGGGCACAGCCAGGGTGTGCTACAATTCCCTCCTCTGTTTCCTCGTGAACCCGGTATACCTACGTGAAGAGGGGTAATTGGTTTTGTTCTCTGTTAGATGTCACGTCGGCCTGTCTCTCATTAGGCTGGTTGCCTGATGTTTAGATTTTTTCCTCTCCTCATCAATAAAAGCCATTGAAGTGTTTCCTTTGGGGGAAAAGAGCAAGAGGATGGAATCCTGTGGTGTTTGAAAAAAGGAAAGGAACGAGGCTGCTTCCAAATCAAAATAGCATTGGGGCGCCTGGGTGGCGCAGTCGGTTAAGCGTCCGACTTCAGCCAGGTCACGATCTCGCGGTCCGTGAGTTCGAGCCCCGCGTCAGGCTCTGGGCCGATGGCTCGGAGCCTGGAGCCTGTTTCTGATTCTGTGTCTCCCTCTCTCTCTGCCCCTCCCCCGTTCATGCTCTGTCTCTCTCTGTCCCAAAAATAAATAAAAAACGTTGAAAAAAAAAATTTAAAAAAAAAAAATAGCATCGAGACAAAAAAAAAAAAATAGGGAAAAAATGCCTACCGAAAGTTCCGCTTTTTCTCATTCATTGTTGACACTCTAAAATAAAGCACTCTATAAATACGAAGCACTAGCATGTTTGGAGAATATCAGCCTACTCCAATTTAAAACACGACACACATTCCTGAGAGGCGAACTGTAAATTGTGTCATGTACTGAAAATTAGTTTTGCACTTTTTACTTGCTTTTAAAATACAAGATTTCCTGGCCAAAACAATCTGATCAGGGGAAACGTTTCTCGCCTGGAAATGGCAATAAATGTTTAAAAGGAATTTGAATTTCACCAGGTTTACAGATCTGAATTTGATTTCCTGCAACAGAACTTTTGGCTGAGATCATTTACCGAGGGAGTTATTGGATTCGCCACTTGCGCACAGAGTGGGGACTGGGGTGGGGGCATTATCTCCCAGTTCTGATGACGCTCTTGAAAACCACCCCTCCAACACTGCAGGAAACGAAAGCAGTAGAGTGAGACAACAGCTAACACCTACTGAACACGTTCCATGTGCCAGGTGCGGGCGTAAGCAGGTTTTTCTTTTTTTGGCAGAAATACAATGTACTCACGAGATATCTCGGACAGACAGATCTAAGAACTGGCTATAAGACCAGTTTTGATTATGACATAACATCAATTGATTCCCTGCTGTACGTCAGAAAGCATCCCAGGCTCACTTCCAGCTGCTCACGGCCGTTGTTAAATACGCAACGATACTACGTAGGCTCTGAGCTTTCCGACATTAGGGACTCACTTCTAGAGGAAGAAACTAAGACACAGAGAAGTTAACTTGCCCAAGGCCACTCAGCCTGGAAGTGGCAGAGCCCGAATTGGAACCCAGGGAGTTGGGCTCCAAGCCTACTTTCTTAACCATCGACTACCCCAATGCGAGGAAGTGGGAGGGCTGGATCCTAGTCCGGGTTCAACCTTTACCCGTGTGTAACCTTGGAGAGGTATGTAATCTCTCTGGGCCTGTGTCCGAGAGCATTCTTCAGAGTTACTGGGTGAATACACTTCCCTGATCATTTCCAATAGCTTTTAGCATTTTCCTGAAGGAAAATGTTAAAAGTCTTTAACATGACATATTAAATATTGGCAAGATTCAAGAGCATCGTTAACCACAGCATCACTCAGTAGAGCTGTTATAACAGCAACTTTCTACGCCCCTCAACAGCATCAACGAAGTGCTCGCTGCATGTTTAACAGACATGTTGGATATCATTTCGAGGGCAAGAATGGTATCTCATTCATCTTTTTATCTCGCGCGACTAGCATGGTGGCACCTAACGGGCACCGAAATAAGGTCGTTAAGTGAGTAGCGGAAGGTTGTGTCAGGGCATATGTATTCCACAACACGGTAGTGGCACAAGAGTTGTGGTATCGTGAGAGTCCTTTGGAATACTCTGTCACCCTCCACTCCCACCCCTTTGTAGAGATGAGGAAATGGAAAGAGTTTCATGAAGTAGAGAAGGTGGAGGGAAAAAGGAGAAGACAGAATGAGGAAAATGTAGACAGGCTTCTAACTCCACCTCACTCTGCCCCATTACGGTATGCGAAGCCAACCTTCAGCATGTCAGCTAATAAACCAAGATCACCTTCCAAAGTCAAATGTGAATGATTTCTGAGGTGTTGGTGTTTGGGGGGCCGCTTTCTATTAGTATGAAACGTTGAGGTTGGAATTATATTTAATTCACTTTAGATTAAATTTTGAAATTTAGATGGCCAAGGGCACATGGATGGTTGAATCCAAGCGGCTTTAAGATATTCATCACAGTCTCTGATTTAGGCACATAATATAGAAGTACTTGACCGCTTCAAAACGAAGAAGATTCCACCTAAAACTGAAATTGCAAACTACTGGCAAACCCTAGGAATACGGAGCGTGGAGGGTCCCTGTCGTTGGCATCCCCCAGAGCCCTCTTCATCTCCTTGCGTATCTGAACCTTTCCTCAAATTAGGTCCGTGAAGATTTCAAGGGGCCATCACGATCCCTAGGCTCCTGGCTATCTTTCATGAATTCTCATTATGGTTCATGAAACTTGAAAAGCTACTTCTTGAGATACTGGGGGAGCTGATGGACCCCAGAAGTTTGGGGTTTAGGGTTTAGGGAAGAAACAGTGGCTATGCTCAGCAGCTATAAGGGATATCCACGTGTGCTCCACTGACTCTGCCCTCTGACAGGACAATCGGGACAAAGAGGAAAACCAGAGAAGGATGCTGCATTCAAAACCCCAATCTTGGGCAATTGAGGTCCACCAGATAACCTCTTCTTTCTTTCCTTGTTTGCTCGCCTGTCTGTGCTCTGGGAGAATGAATATGCTATTTGTTTTCTTTGAAGATTTCCTTCTGATGAGAGATTCTGGGAACGCATCAAGGCTGGATAAGTGCCTGTCCCTCAACCTTAAGATGATGTAAATTGAACAGACCTGGATGGGGTCCATCAAGTCGCCTCTCCTCATCACTGCTCCTTGTGAAGGAGAGAACAATCATGTGTTTATCCTCAGGGCTGACAGTGTGCAGATGTGTTTTCTTAATGGTACTTGCGACACGTTTATTTATCCTCTTTGGCGCTTGGAGCCTGTCTCTTCACATCTTTTCCAGCTGTACAGGGCAAGTCTGCTGGTAACCTCCAGTTTTTTTCAAACTGATTCTTTTGCCCCAGATTGTTTTGTTTTTTTAAGTAATTTAAACCACACAAGTAGCCCTTGGGAGAAGGGTTATTTAGTCAAGGGAAAGTTGTTTAGAACACCACCCATGAGATCTTCCCATACTTCACCCTTTGGCCGGGACAAAGGTGGAAGGATAAGGAAAAAAATGAGATTTGTCTTACCAATCTTTCTGACAAAAATTCAAAGAATGTCTGGACGGTGGGAAGAGACCAAAAGCTATCCTCTTCTTTACCTTTATTAGACTGTCTCTAGTAACATAAGGGAGATACTAACCTTCGATGGTGTAAAGCTAAGTTCTTCTTTTTTCAATGTTTATTTATTTTGAGAGAGGGGGGGGGGCAAGTGGGAGAGGGGCAGAGAGAGAGAGAATATCCCAAGCAGGCTCTGCACTGTCAGCACAGAGCCCGATGTGGGGCTTGAACACACGAACCGCGAGATCACGACCTGAGCCAAAACTCAGCGTCAGATGCTTAACTGACTGAGCCACCCAGGCACCCCCAAAGCTAAGTTCTTGAATGTACACTTAATTAGCTTATTAGTTCACATTCTGTAACATTAAATTATTTGGGGGTGAATATATACATGATTAAGTACGCTCTAGGTCTTAGATCCAACCACATCAGGTGGCTGAGGATAGTGCTAGGTATTCTAGAAACGCCATTTAGGGCATTTCCTGGATACTCCGGACAGAAGAGAACTACCCAACATCCACTAGCTTTCTACCTTTCATCCTGCATCCTGTCACAAGGCCAGGGGAACTGACTGCGACAGACACCGCCTTTTCTTGCTGTGTAATGGATCTGTGGTCTCTTTTCCATTGAAATTCCAATGAGGGCACAACTGTCCAGAATGAGACAGGCCCACACTCACGTCTAGATCACAAGACGGCAGGTGACACGGCACAAATAACACTTGGCAGCCAGGAGCGTGAGGCACGGCGATCCCTAGCCGTAGCCCATCACGTCTCCAAGTACACACCTCAGGCGTTCCAGATGTGCCCGCCATGTGTGTATCACAAATATTTTTTGCACGCACACCATGAGCCAGGCAGATCATGCTGAATGCCCAGGGTGCAACAGCAAACAATATAGACGACGGCTCTTGCAGCCCTATCAGCTTAGTGGGGGAAGTGGAGAGAAAGCAAGGGACTGGTCAAGCAGACGAAAATATTTGTCAATTATGAGAAGCCCAGGGAAGAAAAAGAGGGTGGTGAGACACAGAAAAACAGGGATGGCGGGGGGGGGGGGGGGGGATCCTGAACTAAGAATAGGGTTCTGAAGGATGAAGCGTGGGGGGAAAAGGGTGAGGACGGGACAACACACACAAATGCTCTGATGTAAGAGCGAGCTTGCGTGCATTTAAAAGCTGGTGACGGGCCAGCGTGGCAGAGAGTGCTGGGCCTGGGAAGCGTGGCCCAGCACGAAGCCACGAGGCCGGAGAGATGGGCGGGCCTCACCAGGTCAGGCAGGGCCTTCCGGGAGGCCTGGGTTTCATTCTAAGCGCAATGGGAAGGGAACGAAGAGTTCTTAAAGGGGCGTCTCATCGTGCGGCCCGTGGGTTAAAGGATCACTGCGATGGCCAAGTGCAGAATGGATACAGGGAGGCCAGAGAGGAGGCAGTCGCTGCGGTCCAGGTGACAGGAGGTGACGGCCTGGTCTTGGGCGGTGTGCAAGAGATGGAGAAAAGGAGAGGCGGACGTCAGTGAACTCTCTCCTGCCCTTGTTATGGGCACTGCCTCTTCTCGTGATGGCCGGATGGATGCCAGGTTAAAAGAGACCCTCATGTCTAGGTCCTGAGAACTGGGGCTATTCCGTGCCTCAGTTCCCCATCTGTTACAAGGGGATGAAATGGTACCTACGTCATAGGGGTGTTTTAAGATTTGTTTAGAAAAGTGCTTGGTGCACAGACAGTGCTACAAAAAAACGTCAGCTGTTATTACTGTGACATCAGATACTAGTAACTACTATTTCCTGACCACTCACTACGTGCCACATGCTCGATATAGATTTTCTCACTTAATTTGTACCCTAAATAGTGGTAGTACACACGGCAAACCATACGGGTTCTCCATCGCGCTAGTACCAAGGCTCGAGTGGCCTGCGGCAGGGGTGGGGGGCGGTGAAGGACTGCGTTCTAAATGGGACAGCTCCCCTAGAGGCTGCTCGGGGACTGGGGGAACTGGGGGCGCTGGGACAGGGCCCGCTCCGGCGGGTGGGCCCAGCCACAAGTCGGTGTTTTGCGTGCGAGCTCACCACGACGGGGACGGCAGGCGGCCCGCCCGGCCTCTGGGGCCCCGGGGTAGGAAGATGCTCTCGGGAGGCTGCCTGAGGCTCCTGCTGGTGCTTCTACAGTGTATTTTTGAGTCGGACAGGACGACGAGGGAGGGGGGCTGCAACTCTATCTGGAAGGAAGCGGAGGGGAAACTAGGGAGGGAAAGGGTACTTTGACTAGCCCTGCTCACTCTGGGAACTATGTGAACTAGTCCTCTGTCTTCTTTAAAGCTAGCTCCTTCCGCCCCGTCCCTCTACCTCCCTCCCTTTCTTCCTCTCCCCCTGTCTCTTTCCCCGACTCCCTCCCTCACCCCATCTCCGTCTCTCTCACACAAACACAACCGTGCACGCACACGCGTCCACACACGCAACTGGGAACAGACTCTCCTTCACTGGCTGCCTCTCCCTCGGCTCGGGCACGGGGACACGGAGGGCAGGTCGAAGCCGGGGAACCCATCCATTTCCCCCTGGACAAAGGGCAGGGGTGGACTGTGCTTGTTTATTGATTTTTTCCTTCGAAGCTATAGATCACTCTTGAGTAGATGAGACAGCACATGACCCCGGTGCGGTCTGCCAGGGACACAGGCGGCTTGTCTGCATGGGGGACCAAGCTGAGGGGGAAGGAGAGCAACTGTCTTTCTCATTTAGGTCATCACGGAAAATGGAGTGAACGGGCGCAGGGGGATGGGCATAGCTGCTTCTCGCCAGAGTGACTGCACAGCAATTCTGTTCTAGCGTCACCCTCTGCCCAAGGCTCCACACAGGGCTGCCACGTTCTTCTTCCAAGCACCCAGAACACAACTGGTTACTGGAAACACCGAGAATCACCCCATTCTTGGCTCGCACCGGGACCTTTCTCTTATGGCTGCCGTAATTAATTTTAAAGTAGATGAATTAACTATAAGCCTCACCCTGGAGGCCAAATCTTCCGTTCAGTGTTAAGTAGAATCAAGATGAGACCTAATATTAGCTTCATATCAGAAAAGGCCATTCCGCTTTCACAGTCTAGAGCACAGAAAAGGGCTTGGCTTGACAGGCAGATGAACAGCAATAATAATGTCACTCTGCGAGGTACATCTGGTGCCCGCTCAGCGCCCAGGTGGGTCTGGCAGCCCTTCAGGGAGTCACGGGGCCGAGCGGGGCGGGCAGAAGCCTGATCTCAGTGGCTCGAGGCCAGTCCAAAGTCAGGGATATTCACAGTGCCTCCCACCGAGCCCAAGAAGGAACCCTCGGTTTTTGCTCTCCCCTAATCACAAGCTGTGACAGGTCGGATAATCAGGTGTGTCAGGTGGCTTTTTAAAGGAATAAAGTCCTGGGAGAAAAAGCAACAAACGAATGCTAATTATCTCTCAACCTCAGTGTCCTCACCCATCAAGCAGAGCAGAAGACAGAAGGTAATGAATCCCAAGCTCTCCTCCAGCTCTCAGCTTCCATAATTCATTCACTGACTCATTCATTCATCCACCCATCAAACGTATTGAGGAACAACCAGGAACCCAACCCCGTGCTAGGTGCTGGGGACGCCAGGAGCAAAGAGAAAGACAGAACCTCTCTTCCTGTGTACATCAAGTCCAGTGAGGGCTGGCACGGGCGACGTTAAAGAAGTAACTCACAAAGAATTATTGTAATGAGTGCTAACTACAGCTTTTCTTAGCTAATAGAGAACGGGCTTCCTAAGGCATCTGCTGTAGATCAAAAGAGATATTTAATGAAAGCATTAAGGAAGAAAGTCAATTATTGCCCACCATTTGTGAGGAAATTCTCAGTCTGAAATACCCACTTCCAAAACTCTGACGGGGGAAGTGGAGGCTTAGGATACTTTTAATCATATAACCTTGCCTAGGAGATGGATCACGGCTGAACGGAGCATGTTACACTGGGTGTCTATATGTGGCCTCTGCGTGTGGTGTGTATGTACACAGGAGGTGGACATACGAGGCACCCTCTACACACAGGTGCCATGCAGGTCGTCATCCTGTGGGGCAGACGCTCGACCTTTACAGCTTTTACTCGTGCATTTTTGACCCTTTCTGAGGACTTCCAAATACAGAAGGCAGGGGTGCTTGAAGAATGGGACCAAACGGTGCCCACTGGGAGGCTGCTGTGGGGGCCTGAGATGCTTGGCTTGTGAGTAATGCCAGCCAACCAGCTAGCAGTCCAGGGGAGCATGGCTTTGCCGCTCCTCATTTGAAGTCACGCTCTAATAGATTGTTAACAACCACATAACTGCCAATAGGTATGCATCAGTTATCTACTGCTGTGTAACAAACCATTCCCAGTCTCACTGGCTTCAAACGACGATTTATTATTTCTCACGATTATGTGGATCTGCTGGGGGGTCCTTCCGTGGCTTTCACCCGTCCTCATTCATTTGACTGGATTTAGCTGGAGGATCAGTGGACTGGAAGGTCCAAGAGGGTCCTGTCTACGTGTCTAATTGGCAGTGTTGGCCATTAGTGGGGTGCCTTGGCTCTCTTCCACACGGCCACTCGTCCTTCGGTGAGCTACGCCAGCTTCCTTACAGGGCAGTCTCAGGACAGTGATCAAGAAGGGCAGAAACTTCAGGGCCTTTTAGAGGTCGAGGCTCTGGAATTTGAACACCACCACTTCTACACACTCTGTTGCTCAAAGCAAGTCACGAGGTCAGCCCAGATTCAACAGGGTGGAGAACAGACTCCGCCTCTTCGTGGGAGTCGCTGCGAAGAATCCGTGGCCATATTTAATTTACCACAGGGCGAGAGAGAAATCTTGAGGGGAATTTTGCAATGCGGTTAGCCTGTGGTATGAGGCTCTGCATGGAAAACATTGGACTCGCCTTAGAAAAGCAACTGAGAAAAGTCACGGGCCTAAACAAGCATTTCCACGTTCAAGAACTAGGGAATTTCAGAAGGTGTTCAGGGCACATCTCCTAAAGTCTGCGTGCATGGGCCAAACCATATAAAAAATGCTGATATTTGACCGTTTTGGTCACACACCAAAAAATGGCAATTTCATGTGCTCTAAGCTAGCACATGCTGAAAAACCCCATGTGATTTAGAGCTATTAGGGAATGCATGCCCTGGTAAGACAGACATCCCAGCTGGGCGCCTGAAGGCTGTCAATGCCGTCATGCACACCTCCCGTGCAATCGTTCCATCTAAATGCGCGTATGGGATTCTGAAGCCATACGAGAGTCATCATTTGAAACCTCCTAATCACACAGAGCACTACAGTAAATGTAGGACCCACTAGGCTTCTATCTAGGCCAGTGCTTCTCAACCTGGGCTGATTTTGTCCCTCAGGGGACGTTAGCGATGCCTGGAGAGATTTCTGAATGTGACGGCGAGGGGGAGGTGCTAGTGGCATCTAGTGGTTAGAGGCCAAGGACGCTGCTAAACATCCCAAGACAATCCACTATAGCAAAGAATAACCGGGCCCTAAATGTCACTAGTACTGAAGTTAAGAACCCCCGGTCTAGGTGGATGAGAGGTCATCTCCCAAGTACAATCCTCCATTTCCTCATCTTTAGCAGAAGGTAATACAATTGCTTTCTAGGCTTCTGTCTCCTAAAATTCTACTCACTACACGCCTGCAATATTATTGTACTTCTTTGAGTTTTCTGATTATTTAAATTTGGCATGAATAAGATGCCAAGGTGTGTGTGTGTGTGTGTGTGTGTGTGTGTGTGTGTGTGTGTCTAAATGGCCAGACTGTATCAGCTCATATACCTAGATTAGATTAGCTTTAGGAACAAACACAATAAGACCTAGACAATGAGTCTGGAAGAACACAACAGGCTGGAAAATCACACATCTACATCGAACGTGGTAGAATAAGCATACCGCTGCCCTGAAAATGTGGCTGACACCTACACACCACCATCACCCTCCGCCCCTCTGCGCACGCCTGTCCTCTTCCGCCCCTCCTGCCATCACCCACGCTTGCCACCCCCAGAAACCACACGCCGTCCTTCCTTCTTGGCTTTCCATTCAACCTCTCATTACCCACCAATCCCAGAGAATGGCAAAAATTTTCTTGCGTGACCGATCAACCCTGTGAGGTTTTTGTGGTTAAGATATAAAGTTCCCCCCAAAACCTTTCTGAATCTGAATGGGATTGTAGTGACATCAAAGCTTTTCCTCTCCGGTGCCTTTCATCTTTTTCAGCCTCTGGCACTCTGTCCACCAGTGTGTCAAGTCAATTAATTGAAAAGTCATTAGAAAGGCCCTCTGCCGGGAAGGCCCACCTCGTCAGATCCGGGTCCTTTGAGAAAGAACAGAATGGCCCAACAGCCTCCGTATTTTTGGTGCCTCTCTCACCTCCACCCCTTTCTGTTTGTAGCTGAGGACAGTCCCAGGCAATACCAGTGAGCTAGAGGCAGTCTGTTCAGCCCACCAAACATTTATTGAGTGCCCACCATGCGCCAGGCAATGAAATTGAACCTGGCCTGACACCCGTCCCAAAACATCACCTCGGCTTCATCTCCCTACCCAGCTATGGCAGGGGGACTCAGCTGCTTTGACCAAAGAGGTTGATTCCTAAGATCAGACCCTTTCTCTGTCGATTTCTTCTGCACTGCAGATGTTCAACTTGTGGCCTCGCGTGTGGAACTCCTAGCCATTTCCCTTGTACGATGCACGCCATGGTGACAAGCAGAGCCTACGTGAGGGTGGCACGGGCACAAACCATGGCACAGAAGCAGCTGAAGGAGCGGCTTCAGCACACACATAAGGAAAAGGCTGAGAACAGGTATCAGGAACGATGAAAGCCAGAAATTTCAGGCTCGTGTTCATCTGGGCTAGGATTCTGTTCGAGATACACATTTCGATCCCCCATATCGTCCTGAGACAAATGTTCCCCTAATCTTCCTTCTCATAACCCTTAAAACCTTTTCAATATTTTATCGCACCATTTTGGGAGATTAACATGCTGGTTTCTGTTCCCAGGAAAGGGTCTCTTCCCTGACTGCTCCAGTGCCTCCTTTTTCTCATTAAAACTTCACCCGTGAGCCTGGGTCATTATTTAGTTTCTAAAAGTAGGCACCAAGAAGTGGGCAGCTCTCCAATCCTGAACCCAGTCCTGCCCAGCCATACTTTGGGCAGGTATGAGATGTGTGTGTGTGTGGGGGGGGGGGGGTATGTGCACGTGCTCACATGCACACTTGCATGTGTGTAGGCCACAAAGTGACTCTACTTACTTCCTGGAAAAGCCGAGAGCTGGGAATGCAGGAAGGAGGGCTCCACTTTGCTCTCCCTCTCTCCAAGGCCCTACAAAGGGAGACTTTGCATCTCACCGTACTCTTGAGACTTGTGTGAACCCTCTTCCCCTTCCCAGACGATGGAGTGGACACAGCACCTCTTCACCCCTCCTGAGTGGATGATCTGGCAGAAGTAAGAGGAGATGCCCATGGGCGTTGGGATTGGGAAACTGTTCATATTTCTGCCTGTTCCATCACCGCAGATATTGTTTCCCACCACTCCACAGTGATGACATCTATTCAGCCAGGGAATATGGTATCAATGGGAAATTCAAGGGAATTTAGAGCAAGATAGGGTTCACTGACCTTATGCCTTGGATGGCCAACTTGGCAAGGCAGAGGGATGCCGAAGGCTTTCTTTATAAACCAGGCCTCACTGGATATCCCTTTGCTTCCGGTTCATTCCTGAGAGAATGAGCTATTTGTAAAGACATGGGATTGCTCTTGAGCAGTGGACAGGCGTGGGGGTGGGTGACATTCTCCTCGGATGAGCACTTTGGGAGACTACTCTCAGGACATTGAAGGCCACCATCATTTCAAGGCCACTGGGAGGCCAATGGAAAAAAGGACTTGGGGTGGGACCGTTAGCTTGTGCTGTCCCAAGTCTCCTTCAGGCAGGCTGAGGCAGCAGAATGGGCCTCTACAGCTGAATTCAGCGGTCAAGGACCAACTTATACTTGAATGGTTCAAACAATGCGATCACCCACCAGAAAGACAAAAGGAGGCTTTGTTCCAGGGAGAGAGAAAATCAGGGAGTATTCAGCCCTTCCATCTCTTTATGCTGAGACCAGTGGAGACTGTTTTCAAGCCGAAGGCTGTTTGAAGTGTGTTTATATGCCTACACAGTGCTGAACTGTGTGCTGGAGTTAAAGCTGGCAAGTGAGAATACTTATGTCACCCTGATATCATGAGGCTGCCCGTCATGTAATAGCAGAATGACTCAACACGTACATGTTGCATGGTCTTCCTTGCATGGATTGCTGAACCGAGAGAACCCCAGGGGTTTCCCAAGGGCAGCAAGGTGTGGGGAGCTTTTTCTTGATTCTGAACTTGAAGATTTCTTTTAACCTCACTGGAAGTCCAGAGTAAGGAAATGACACTTTCAAACACAGGAGAGCCTAGCAAACCCAATCCTGAAGCTCCCTTCCCAGAAACTAGCCTGCGATCCACAAATCACCAGTACAAGTCAACATGACAGTCCGCCAAGCCACACTGAGCAAGTCAAACAGAGAAAGGTCTGCGTGGATTTCCATTCCATGGCACTGCATTTCCTTCAGGCCATTAGCTCCTCTCCTGGGCTATGCAAAACTCCCCAAGACCAGCCCTCATTGTAGCATCTTTACTGGCTGGGACAGCCCTCCCAGGCAGTCACACCAAGAAGAGGTAGATTGGAGCCACCTCTGATGCTTTTGCTAAACTGGACATGAGCAACAGGTCCCAACCCAGATTCCCTTTCCCACCCCTGGGAAATCAAAAAGCATTAGAGTTTTGAAGAAGACTGGTCTTTGTTTTCTTTAAGAAATACTGTTTGTTGATTGAATGAGCACGGGGGTGAACAAACGAATCAGTGAATGAATGAAAGAAACTTTGAAGAAAACCATCTTGGGATCAAATGAGGAAGTATGACGAACCCTGTATTTTCAGGGCATCCCAAACTTGTCTCCTTCCGAAACACAGTTCCCAGCCTACTCAGGAAGTCATAAATAACATCTCAGGTGGGTAAGAGATCTGGAAGAACTTTTCCTCACCTTGTCAAGTCCCTACCGTGTGCTGGGCACTGCCCTTCAACTGACACATGTTTTCTCATGTATTTAATCCTCCAGGGATCTTTGAGATGGGTATGATTCCTCTCACTCATCAGACAAGAAGACGAACATTCAGGGAAGTGTAAGTAACTTTCCCAAAGTCACATAGTTGGTAAGGGGGTAGAGCAGGGGTCAGGATTCAACTCCCTGGCTGCAAAACTTATGCACATCCCAGTGCTCTGGCCAATGGGGAATCTTGAAAAACAAACTTCTAAAATGTACTGTTGTCGCCAACTTAGCAAAGGTATCGTTGAAGAAATGAAAATCACTTTTGGTATGACACTGACATCTCTCTAAATCCAGTAACATGAAAAACATGCTTAATTGATTTTGTTGTTGATTATGATGAGGGTGAATTAGATGGAGAGAATTAGATGAGGGTGGGAAGCCTAAGGCAAGGTTTAGTGGCAGCCAAATATGTGTCAACCACCGAGGATCAGGGAGCGTATAGTGCCGACAATCAATTACATTTTACCTGTAAATGTATTTTTCTTTTTAAAACTTACTATAAAATATCTCAGACATATCGCGCTAGGCAGACCTATAAGATGTCCCCATTGGTCCTCACCTCCTAGTACTCACATCTTTGTGTAATCCTCTCCCTGAGTGTGAGCTGGACCTAGTGACTGGTTTCTAATGAACAGAATACAGCAAAAATGACGGGATGTCACTTTTATACGTAGGTTATAAGACCGTGACCCCACCCCCTTCTCTGTCTCCCCCTCTTTGTCTCACATTAAATGTGGCTGCCATGTTGTAAGCTGCCTTCTTGAGTGGGCCATATAGCAAGGGACCGAGGGTGGCCTTTGGGCAACAGCCAGTGAGGAATCGAGGCCCTTGGTCCAACAGCCCATGGAAATCCAAATCCTGCCAATAGTCACACAAGTGAGCTTGGAAGTAAATCCATGCCCGGGTGAGCCTTGAGATGACAGTGTCTCCAGCCAACACTTTGTGCAGCCTGTGAGAGCTCTTGAACAGGAGACCCAGGAAGCTGTGCCCAGATTCCTGAGTCACAGAGCCTGTGAGATCCTCAGTGGGTACTGTTTTAAGGCACTAAATTCTGGGGTGATTTGTTATGCAGCAGTAGATAACTAAAACAAAAGGGCTCGAAGAATAATATGGTGTATATCTGTGTACTGCCATCCAGCCTAATAAAAGAATTACAAAGACATTTAAAGTCCCTCTTGTATTCCACCCTGATTACATTCCCCTCCTTGGTCCTCAGATGTAACCGGTTTCTCAAACCAGACTCTGGGATGTATTTTTATTTGGTTAGACCATATGAAACTGCCAACGTTCAGCCCTTTTTTACCTACAAAAATAGCTCTTTTATGTGATTCAACCTAACAAAGTTTCATACACACAACTACGGCTCTTTATTTATAATGATAATGCTACTGGTGGTAGTCACCGTCTATAGTTATGCCTGGCCCGGCTCCTTGAGTCACACGGCTGCGTGGCTTTGGGAAAACGACTTAACTTCTGTCCATTTTCTTCATCTGTGAAATGGAGACGATTGATGGTACCTACCCGGTGCAGCGAAGGGAAGATTTAATATGACGATGTGCATACAACCAGGTACGCGGCGAGGACCCAATAAACATTAGCTCTTGCTGTTGTTTCTCGAATCATCCTTGGGATAGGTTTAAACCTGACATTGACCCTCATCCACACTGAGGGATGACAGAGGAAGCCTTTGAGGTATGGCCGTCTGCATGGCCTGTGTGGCCCTCACTCTGCATGGGGACCTCTTCCTCCAGCCTCCCTTCACTGCCTTCCCCAGATTTATCTAGAGCCTTTGGCCACAAATCCCAAAAGAAAACCCTGTCTTTCCTCAGATGGGACTTCTAAATCAGTCTCCTACAGAGCAGACTGAAAAAACTCAAAGTTCTAGGAACAACCTTCCCTGCCGTCCAGATGTTTCTGTCACTCCTAGTCCCAACCCAGGAAGGATCTCAAAAGAAAAAAAGAAAAGAAAAGAAAATCCAGGCTTCATTCTCCTCCATAGCCTACTTCAAAACCCCATAAAATGCAGTCTGGGACTGAAGGCCAGGTTCAACAGAACGTGTATTTTATCCAAACCCGTCTGCTCTTCTCTCTTGCCAGCAACACACTTTTAAAAATCTAATCTCTGTTTTCTTTACATGAATCTAGACCAAATGTGATTTCTCCCCTGCATGTGAAAATAAATTATTTCAAATGTAATTTTCTCCTCTGGTTTGTTCCTGCTCCTCCAGAGACCCCCGAAGGGCGTAACTCCAGATGCAAGCTGTCTGCTACTGTGGCACCAGCAGGAGCTCTGGGCCCCCAAGGTCCCCCGAGGGGTGTGTGGAAGACAGAGCGTGGGGGGCAGCCACGCTAATCCCCTAGCACGTAGGATTCCGGCTTCATACTCCAAGATGGTGTCATAAATGAGGCATCAGGGTGGGGAACTTAAGAGCCAGGCTCCAAAGGAAGGGTGGACGAGAGCACACTGTGTTCTTACCCTGACATATTCAGTCTGTGCTCAGCGGGAGCCACTGGGGGCCATAGTGCTTGGTGCCTCTCTTGGACCACTGCCACTCCAAGTGCGGCCCCTGGACCAGCAGATTGGCATCACCTGGGAGCTTGTCAGAAATGCTGATTCTCAGGCTCCGCTTGGCACCCACTGCCATCTAAACCTGTGAGGGTGGGGCCCAGCCACCAGGGCACTGCCAAGCATTCCAGGTGATTCTATGCGTGCTCCAATGTGAGAAGCCTTGCTTAGGCAGTCGGTAACACACAATGGAGACCCACGGCCTTCGAGCTCAAATCGGTCACCGCTGTCTAGTAAGAGGACAGATGAACTACTAAACGTGGAACAAATCCAAGCCAACGTCTGAAAGATAACAGTCCACTGCTGGCGCCTCCCACTACCTGAACAGCCCTCGTGTAGCCCCTGCAGCATCAACACAGTGAATGCCCTGAGAGGAAGAGTCTTCTGACTAGAACAGGATTGACGGTCACTCAAGTTGTAAACATGGCCGCTGACGCTTTGCAAAGAGCTGTGCCTTACAGTGCTGCAAACGGATACACAGGTCTTCCACCCGGTCTTCAAATTCTTGGAGACAAATACAACGAAGAGTCATTTGGTCCAGACAACAGATGGCCTCGCTCTCACACTATCCCAGTCGTCGAGCAACGGCTCCTACCAGAACGGTCCTGCTGCGCCGACCATGCCGTAGTTCCTAGTTCCTCACAACGGATCAGACTGGAAGGCGCTGCCCTTGTCTGCCTGTGGTTGGGAAATGGGGCCACCATGTCATCTTCCATTCGCCTTGTCCGTGCCCACTGTCATGATTTCTCTCTCTCCACAACTCTGGCCCCTGTCTGAGAATACAGAACACCTACAAGTTCTTTATACAGCGTTCTCAGAAAAGTGATCAGAGAAACTCACTAACAGAAGCTTCGACTAAGGAACTACACCGAGGGGCGCCTGGGTGGCTCAGTCGGTTAAGCGTCCGACTTCAACTCAGGTCACGGTCTCGCGGTCCGTGAGTTCAAGCCCCGCGTCGGGCTCTGGGCTGATGACTCGGAGCCTGGAGCCTGCTTCCGATTCTGTGTCTCCCTCTCTCTCTGCCCCTCCCCCGTTCATGCTCTGTCTCTGTCTCAAAAATAAATAAACGTAAAAAAAAAATTAAAAAAAAAATAAGGAACTACACTGATACCCCACAGCTGTCCTCCTAGATGGCTAGAAGGGTCCAAAGCAGTCCAGCAAATTTTACAGCAAGGCTCCTGGATCTACCCTTTCCCCGGATCCAAAGCATCTCTCACACAATAGCACATCGGTGAAGGAGACTAGCGGGGACATGCTTGGCTGCAGCAAGCTGACTTAAGGCCCTGGGAAAGCACGATCTTTCCTTAGCAGTGTGGGAGAGGTCCCCAAAGCTCCCATGAGCCACCGGGCTCACAATCAGAATGGCCCAACTAAAGGACCAAATCAAAGTTCTCAAGTTGCCCCAGCTGCTCTTGGACTTCCTGTCCCCTCCTAGAGGTAGCCTACAGAAGTTCTCGCACGCTGCACTGTGGTCCTTGAGGGGTGGTTCCCAGAACCCCAGGCCTCGGTAGCCAGGCCATCTTCTCTCTCCTGCCCCAGTGGGCCCGGAGCGCATATTTGTAAATGGAGCATGAGGCCTGAGAAATCAGTCGTCCCTCGGGTCCCCCAGACAGGGCCTTTCGGGCAGCCACACAGGCTGCTGAGGGCATGAAAATGGAGCCTGGGAGGCAGAAAGGGGAGGACTCGGAGGAGGTTCAAGGTCAGGGAAAGTTGGGGGTTTTTTCCCACTAATAAACCAGATCACTCCAGCTCATTCCTGTTGCTTTTGGCCGGCAGGACAAAAAAATAACTCTGAGTCACCAATGCTATTCATGACAAGTGCTTCCTGCGTGGGATTTGGGCATTTCTCTTTTGTTTTCTTGGCAGAAGAGAGAAAGAAACATGAAGGGGTGGAAGAAAGAAATGAGGAAAGAGTTAATCTGCTGTGTCACCAGGTTCTTGAACCCAAGCCCCTTCATGCTGGCTGTCGACGTGCTATTAAGCCCAGCAATGAGACCTCCGAACCACGCGGAGAAGAAGCCCACAGGGCTCTCAACCACCTCCTTGCCAGCTCTCCACGCCTTCTGCCATGAGGGCAGGGCCCTGCCATATTCCTATGCTGCTGAGTCCTGGCCCCGGCCTTGTTCAGCCCCATATTCCAAAGGAAAGGCCTCTATCTTTCCTGCCTTTTCCAAGGAAGCTTCCTAGGCTCCCTGCCTCTTAGTTACAGGCTGGGACTTAGCAGAGGCAGAGGGAGAGTAGGGCCCCCCAGAGAAAAGAGCCGATAGGGTGGTTTGCCCAGGACCAGGGCCCAGGGCGTCTCCAGGACACGGGACTGTCAGGGCTGAAATCGGGACAGTCCTGGGCAAAGCTGAGTGAGCTGGTCACCCTAGAGCTGACGGCTGTGAGAACTTTGCCAGTAGTCAGGGAGGAAGTGCTATTTCTCCATCTACGTTCCAGAAACACTGCTTCTCAAACAGTAATGTGCACACAGGTCACCTGGGGATTGTGCTAACATGCAGATTACAATCCAGTAGGTCCAGAGGGGAGCCTGAGATTCGGCATTTCTAACCCACTCCCAGGTGATAATGACGGTTTTAGTACGAAGGGTCTAGAATCACTGCCTATTTCAGGGAGTCACAAACCATATCGGACCATTCTTTCACCTTCGGATTCCTCCTATGGGCTTCAGCCCGGGAGGACAGATGAGTCCTATTGGCTTGGCGTGGTCAATAAAGAACGGGACACCACTGGCCACAGAATCTGCTAGAAATGCTTCTGGCCAGGAAATCAAAACTACTGGTGTGGCACGCACGGTTCCCCGTGCCAACCCTCTCCCTTGCACCCTTCCGTTTCAAAGCCCCGAAATTTAAAATACGATCTTTCCCAGTCTAGGCCTAGGGGCAGTCCCGTGACACAGCTCTGGCAGATGAATCACGAGCAGAAACCTTCTGGGAGGTGGAGACGGAGGTCTGGGAAAGTTTCGCCTTCATGACAAAAAGGGAAGGGATGTGGCTGATGTCCCACTCCCCAACTTCTTTCTCCCTAGAACATAGGCGTGATGCTTTGAGCTAGAGCAGCCTTCCTGTAACCATGAGGAAAAGGCCAAGAGAACTTCTAAGACACTAAACCCAGTCCTGCTGAGCCACTAAACCAATCTCTGCAGCCACCTACCTCCACACGACGTTTGGCTGAACATGAGGAAACTAAAACTCCCTTCTGCTTAATCTGTTCCTCGAGGGATGATGCATCCTAACAGACAGAACCGGTCTCCCAAGGCAAACACTACTCTTAGCAGATAAGGTGGCGGAGTACGGCCGTGCAGACTCTGCACTCCGGAAGGCATCACTCACGATGCCTTTGGAGTTGTGCAGTGCACAACCTGCACTACCATACAAGGTAGCTGTGGAGGTGGTGTCGTGCATAGTGTTTGGAGACAGACCTCGGCAGAGACCCAGTTCCACTACTTACTTTCCTAATCAGCCTTTGGAGCCGTCGGGTAACCTCTCTGAGCCTCAGTTTCCTCTTTAACGAGGAACAATCACGCCTCCCCAGGAGGATTCTTGTAAAGATTAAAGGTACGTGTAAAACACCTGGCACACAGCAGCTACTCTATAAATAGCAGATATTATTACAGAAAATGCCACATGATCTGTGCTGGCGTCTGTTTGGAGAACCCCGTGTTGCAGGACCGCAGTGATTATAAGGGTCTCTTCCGCCCACAGCTGCAGTGCGTCAGGCCCAGGCTACTGCCAGGGACGTCTGTGGCGGGGTACAGGGAAGGGAGGGATGTCCGCACATCAGGGAGGCGTGCTGAGAGGCCACCTTGCTCCACGGGATCGCCTGTACTTGTGTGTTCGCTGTGTGCCCCCAGGAAGGGGTTGGCAGTTTCATAAGTGGAGCCCCCTTCCGCCCCCCCCCCCCCGCCGCCATCGTGAAGCTGTGAATCCAGGCAACGTCCTGGGGACAGCACCTCATCACCAGACCAAGGGGCACTAATAGATGCCATGGAAACAGGCCATCCTCTTTGTTCTAAGAGAGGCGCTCACGGGAAGAAGAGTGGATCAGACAGCTCTGGCCATTCCTGGAAGCAACGGTCGAAACCAAGGCCACCGGGGAAGGGTGTGCCGGTCGTCAGGCTGAGAAAGAGTCTGGCTTCCGTAGCTCAGTGGAAGCACCAGGGTTTGGGTGCCAATTTGAATGCCATCCCAGAATGCATTCTCTGGGGTGGGTGCATTCTTCCTGTGACTATTTCCTGAGCTCCTACTGTGTGCCAAGCACGGACAGAGCGTGCCTTGCGGGTACAGTACTGAGTAAGATAAACACAAATCTCTGTACTCACAGAGCTCACGTTCTGGTCCAGGAGGCGAATAATAACATGCGGACGTGAGACACATCATTTGTTAGGTGGTGATAAAAGCTCCAGGGCAAAATGAGGGGAAGAAGGGGATTCGGAGAACCCACAGGGTGGTCGGGACAGGAAGGCCTCGCGAGGAAAGTGAACTGTGAGGGAGACAAGGCGGGAGCCATTCAGATGTCTAGCAGTAGAGGGCTCTGGGCACACGAGCAGCACAAGGCCGGCCTTGGAAGTGCTTGGTGAGTTCGGGCGGCAGGGCTGGGGCAGGGAGGGAGTTGGGGGGAGGGAGGAGATGTGCGGGGGCCAGATCCCACAGGCCTTGGCTTTTGCCCTGGGTGAGACAGGTGACCTTTGGACAGCTTTGAGCAGAGGAGGAGCATGATTTGACCTCTTTGTGAAGGACTCTTCCAGCATCTGTGTGCAGAATGGACTAGGGGCGGGCAAAAACTGAAGACCAGTAGGCGGTTGTTGCAGTAATCCACGGGGCCAGATGGTGGCGGCCCCTGGGACCCCTCCTCGCTAAGCTCCAGATCTTCAGGGTATTGGGGGTGGAACTGGGGCAGAGGGGAGCCCCGTGGGCATCCAACCAGGCCACCTCTGTCCCTCTACGCTGCACCCACCTGGCTCCGTCCAGAGCAGATGAGCTCCAGACACGGGTGTCCCATGGCCACCCCGCGGCTAAGCGACAGCAAAAGCCAGGTGCCCTGGGCCACATCCTGCCCTTGACTGCTCGTGGCTGCCACACCGAGAAGCCACCAGAGGCCGGCCCAAGCATCTACCAGCCTGATCTTTAACCAGAATCTTGACAAGCACCCAGGCAGTAACACTTTCGTCTCCCTCGGACCCCGAGAGGTGATCAAGTCCAAGGTCCCGTGAGGTGAAATCCTTTCTGCCTCACAGAGCCAGCTGGCTGGGTTGTACGTGTGTGTGTGTGTGTGTGTGTGTGTGTGTATACACGTGTGTGAGCGCGCGCGCACAAATGCGCCTGGGGGACGGTGAGAGAACTAGGGAAAATGGTTCACGGTCTTGAGGTGCTTGGGGTAGCAAGAAAGCACCTCCACACCTTCTTCTTTGCGTCTATTTTTACCCTCTTAAGAAAACGCATAGCTCTGTGCTTAGCGGCTCCAACGCCTGGCATTAGAACTTGAGTTCGCATTAGTAACAGAAGAATCCAAACTCTTCCACTCTTCATGGTCTCCATCAGTCACCCCTTCCAGACTCCGGGGGGCTTTCTTCAGCCCCCACCCCCCATCGCCGCAGACTGAAGATGTGGCAGATGCTTTCTCTCTGCATCCCTCCTGCCCCCCAACCCTCCAGCTGTTGTCCCTGGTGCTGACACCAGCCGTCCTTCCACTTCTGAGAACAGCCTGCGGACCTTCCTCCCGGGGAATCAGCGAGGCCATTCCTGGGAGGGACCCCGGCAGCAGTAGCCCCCCGCCCCCCTCGCTCGGCCAGACGGGACAGGGCTTGCCCGGTGCACGTGCTCCCCCACCCAGCCCGGCTGCAGGGCCCTTCCGTGCGGGGACAGAATCTGACACTCCTGTCAGCTGAAAACCTCGCAACATAATCAAGAGGAAAGCCCTGAGCTGGTCAGGAGGGGCAGTCGACAGCATGTCTTTCTCGATCACCAGCAGGCCGAGGTCCGCGTTCTTGCTGACCGTGCACTTGGGACGGTGGGCGCTGGGGCCCAGGGCGTGACTGCAAAGGAGAAACCCAGCCCCTCTGCTCCGCAGGGACAGCTCCCCGGGCCTGGTGTCCTCAGCCACCACTGTGACAGGCCCTGAAGGAAAGCAGGCTCTGAAGTGGGTTGCTTTTCTGATGCTGGCTTTTTGTTGTTGTTGTTAATGAGGGGCCTCCCCTCTGGGCAACTTTTGAAAATCAGTCTCCTGCCCCCTTTTCTTCCCACCTCACCACTGGCGTCCTAATAGCATGAAGGCTTGTTTCCCCCAAATAAGTCCACCGAGACGGGAAAATTAATTTAAACAGACATGTGTCAACCCTGTTTTTTCTTTTTTTAAATTGGGACGAGTAGCGATGTACAGAAATGTACTGCAGAAATCATCATGGAGCGTGAGCACCTCGCTATCTTGATTCTGCCTTCACCTTACAGGAGGGAGAAGTTTCCCCTGGGGCCACTGCCGGCCTGCTCCTCTCTCCTCAGCCTGCTTTCTGTTTGGCAATCACAGATCCCCTAGACCGGGCTTCTAGAAGGCCCCCCAGGTTGTCTGGAAGATCACACAGGTACGCGCACGCGGTGCATCGGGGCCATGCGCGCAGATGTGCGCGTGCACACGTGTGCATCTCCAGCCGTCAGCCGAGTCTCAAACCTCCCTTTCGTCTCCGCTCCCATCACCTCCATGTCAAGAAGCGTCTGTTTCTACTACATCACTGCCCCCACCCCGGCCTCGGCCTCAGCCCCAGGGGAGCTGCCGGTCTGGCACAGAGATGGAGCTCAGGGAATATTCATTGAATGACTTTGAGTAGTCTGATAGACGGTAGTGGGGTGAACCCATCAGCACCCCAACACGCGGAGAAACAAAATCACATTCGTCAAATCTGGTCTCCCCTCAGATTCCCCGGTTCCCGGTGGTCCGGCCGTTGCTTTCATCCAGCTCCGCACCTTGGACACCATCACAGCTGGCCTCCCTCTGGCCTCCCCCCACCGCCCGCATGAGAACAAGCTGCCAAAGCGTCCCGGCATGTGATACCTCCTGTGGAAACTGTGCAAAATGGTCTTTGGGTCGTCCCCACCCATGCTGACTCTGGCTGGGCCTTGTCTCTTGCACCGGTCCAAGAGGCAACAGCAAACCGGACTCAGATACATGCAGAAGCACCGGGCTTCCAGGCTTGCCCTCTCTCGCTGCTGGGGTCCTTCCGCCACCGTGTGAACACGCCCAGGCTGGCCTCCTGGAGGGCGAGAGACCACGTGGAGAGGGGACCCAGCCAACACGGCTAACCGGGCTGAGACCCCAGCCCCGGGAGTGAAGCCAATCTGGAACCTCCAGTCCTGGCCGGGCCGGTCCAGGCCAGACCTGCCCTATCTGCCCAATCCATCCACAGGACCATGGGCAGGGTTAAGTGGATGTGGCTGTAAGTCACGAAGTTATAGCAAAAGCTCACAGATAACACCTGCATTCCATCCTCACAGCCACCGCCCCTTTTGCGCTCGACCTGACTGCTTTCCGACTCAGATAAAACGTCTACAGAAAACATAAAACCTTAAATCACGTTTGGTTATATGCTTAGAAGTTGCCTTTACTGAGATGAATCAGATTACGTGAACTCGGGACTATCTCAGAAATGCTAAGTTAAACGGGTCACCAGTACAGCCTAGAAGTAACACCGTGCTTGGCACAGAGTTGAGGCCTCAAGAAATACTGGTTGGATCCTGAGCTATTCGAATGCGACTCCCCATTTTAAAGATGAGAGAACAGAGACCCAAAGAGGTTCTGTGGCTTCCTTCAGTCCTAAAACTGATGGCAGGCCTTCTCTGCAACGTGACACTTGTTATATGAAAAAGGGGGTGTCTGGATGACCTCTGACTCTCCTGGACGGGAAGGGTGGAGTGAGCCTCGGCCGTATACACCATCCACCGATTCAAAGTGGTGGGATCTGTCTTGTTCTTTGGCATTTGCACACAGCAGGTGCTCAATTAAGGTCCAGTGAGGACACGAGTGCAGAAAACTTGCCACGCTAGAGGAAAAGTCCACAGTTCCTATCTGCAGGGGCCCCTCCCTCCCCTCACACAGAAGCACAGCGAACTACTGCCTTCCCAATGCGCTAGAAAAAGTTGAGACTTGAGTGCTTTCTGGCAAATGCCTAAACGCTGCACATAAAAGGAGTGGCCTCCTCCACGCACCGGGGGAGGAAGGCAGAGGCGGCCGAGGGGCCAACATGCATTGACTGCCCTCATTTATTTTACACTTTTCTCGCTCCCTTCCATCAAGGTCAGCCCCCACTTGATTTGCCCTCCTGATCAGGAAGACCGCTTGCTGGGAGAGCAAATCCAGGTGGCAGAACAATCGATGATCTCCATGCCAGACCGAGGACGAGCGAAATGCCACTTTCTCCTCCTCTCTTCTCCAGCGAGGAAAGCTAAAGTCACTTGCACGCAGTCCTGCAGTGGAGGCAGCCAAGAAGAACAAAGCTCTCCGCTCTCCAGCCCAGATGGCTGTCAGGGCTTCTCCGGCCCCTTTTCCCGTTCGCCCCACGTGCAAGAACCGCCTCATTCACAGCTCGCCCCCCACAAGCAAGCACGTGCCTGGCATCCGGTAACACGCGTTCAGTGAACGAACAGGCTGTACGCAGAGGTCTCTCGAGTGACCCTCTGAGATCCCACGGTGGCTGCACCACGTAACCAAAACAGAAATGGTGTGAGCTTGAAACAGGAGCCCCTACACCAGTTGTTAAGTTATTGTCTCTCAGTTCCAAGTACCCTTTGCCAGGGCTCCCTGTGGGCTCTCCAGCAGGGGGAGCCGCAGAGAGCCTGGTGGGGTGGAGGCTGAGGAGACTCCGGCCTCTCTCTGCTTCCTGTGCCCTTGAGCATCGCCTTAGTAACAGCCCTTCATTAGGGAGCAGCCGCTGCTTCCAGAATCCAGCTGTTTTGCTTTGGGTTTTTCATTTTGTTTTGGTTTTTTTGCAATTCCAGAAGCAGCCTCACTGGGCCACCTCTCTGACACCCGCACTGGCCAGGGCCGCGTTTCCTCCTCAGGGGTCTGGGTCCCAGCTCTGCGGGGTATCACCTCCAAACCCCTACGTTGTGACAACCCTGCCCCTTCCTCTGCTCCCCCTTCCTGGGGAAGGGGGGCGGCTCTGCTTCACTTGCTGTCTTTTCCATCTTCTAATGCCCGTGTGACTGACAGCATCTGTTGAAACAGCCAGCATGGTGGCTCTTCTTCTGGCTGAGTCCTGATCGATATGGGAACCAAGGTGTTTCTAGGGGCAACAGCACATTTTGCACTCCCCTAAAAGATCAGAAGTCAGGCACGGTGACCTCTACTTGGTCTAGAGTAAGACCCTCCAAATGAGGCTCTGATCGAACAAAAGACAACACCGCCTCAGGTCTACAGCAAACGGGACACAAACAGCATCTATGGGCCTGACACTCCAGAAATATTCATTGAACAAACGAATGTGCCTGCGGCTGAGGCTGCTATGTGCGCCCCAGGACCCATTACCTCTTCCGTCTCAAAACACAGCTGGCCTACAGTTCCCAGCCTCCCTTGCAGGTAGGGTGGCCATGTGATCGAGGGCTGGCCAATGACACAGATGTGCAGATGTGATGCGTACCACATCCAGATCTGGCCCACAGACATCTCCCATGGGTGACACTCCCCTGTCGACCAGATTTAGAGGATCCTACGGTAGACTGCGAGGCACAAGCCCAAGGTGGAGAGGCCTGGTCTCAGAACAGTTGGTGGCAGATCTCCTGCCAAAGTGGGAAATAGGAAACGATAGAACAGAACTGTCAGCGGAGCACATAGTAAATACCTATTGTGTTACGCTGCTGAGGTTTGAGGCCAAGGCCATGATCCCTGGCCATCCAACTCTGCGGCAGGTGTTGGGTCATGAAGACGGCCAAAGAGGAATTTGGATGATCAGCCGAAGCTCATTTCAACAACTGGAGGAACAGCTCAGAGGGCACAGGCTCCCGACAGCAGGCCCCCGCGCCCAGCGGGAGAGCACGTGATTATAGAGTCCTTCCATCCAGATAATGGAGACAGCCATTTTGGGGGGCCTCATGTAGGTAAATGTACAGAATGATTAACCAAATTGACTAGCCCCTGCAGAGACTGTGTTCCTGGGACTCTTCGCAGAACGACACAAGATCATCTGCCCGGGGTGACTTTAGACATTAAACCAAGACGAAGAAAGACTGAGCTAAGTGATTCTTCTTTCAATTAAGAATAAACAAAGTACATTTTATTATAAAAGTAATAATATACGGCCACTGGGAGAATAATTAGAAAACCACTGCACCATCCAGACAAATCATTGTCAAAGGGTTGACAGATTTCCTTCCAGGATTTTTGTCTGGCTTATATATTTTATGTGGTTGTGATTATACACAAACAAAGCATCATGGTAAAAAGTGAATTGAAAATGTCAGACTTGGGGTGCCTGGTACTCAGCCAGTACCTTGAACAAGGTACTTTGCCTCTCTGCATCTCCAATTCTTCATCTGTAACCTAGGGACAACGATTCGAATCTCATTCAGCTTGTGGCAAGAAGGAAACCACATCACTCATGAAAGCACGTAAGACAGCGTTCGCCTGCCTGAGACAAAGCACTCATGAAGGGTTCGCCATTGTTGTAGGCTGTGCACAGAATCACCAATCGTGACTGGAAGAAAATAGTAGCTAAGGGTCTCGGATTATTCAAGGGGTATTTCCTCATCGCATGCAATTAGGAAAGCGTGGAAAGAAGTCACAAAAAAAGAAACCATGATCTCTGGACGCCCTACAGCTCTCTCTCTCTCTTGCACTTTGTCCTCAGGGAGACCCAAACTCAGGGACTCCCAGAATCCAGGCACTTTTGAGCGAAGGAGCCTCTGGTGTCCAAAGAAAATGGAAGGGGGCCACGAAGAAGGGGGTAAACTCCTGATCTCCGAGTGAAGGCCCCCACATACGAAGATGTCAGGAGCAACCTGACAGGACACCGAGGGCAGTGTAGCCCTTATTTTGACAACAATGGTTATTTGAGTTTCAGGTCTCATAAATACAAAAGAAAAAAAATCAAGAACTGCCTAGAGAGCATTTCTGAAGCAGCCTTACTTTCCCCTCGGCACCAGCACTGCGCGAGAGAGGCAGACAACGAACACGTTCCCCTCCACCAGCTCCATCCGCCTCCCCCAGGAAGGGGGACCCACACTTCTTTGTGACAGGAACACGCTGGGACTCCTAAGCAGCATTCAGATTCAGCAGTGATAGCAGCCTCCAAGCTCTAAGCATTTCTTGGTCATGTCCATTTTTCGAGGCATTAGCTTCTGCCTTCCCGTCTTATCAAAGCTTAGGACAATGCGAAGCGTTCATTCCGCAGCCGGATGGGATGGGAATCGCAGGCAGGTAAAGGTCACGTGATCCGACGTGGTGCGGGTGGCCTGAGCTGAGACGGAATGTGCCGCACCCACCCCTGCGACGCTTCGGAAGGTCTGTTACAGGAAGGACAGCGCTGATGTGTGGTTCACACCAGGGCTACTCAAAGTGTGGTCCCTGGAGCAGTACCTGGGGGCCTTGTTAGAAGTACAGACCCGTGGCCTCCGAATCTCTGACGGCGGGGCTAAGAAATCTGCGTTTTCGCCAACTCTCCTGCTGATTCTTATGCACGCTCAAGTTTGAGAAGCACGGGTTTATACTGCCTTTCCTGGCGGGCCAAGCACTCGTGAGAATATTATTAACAATAATATGTAAGTAATAATAACACCGAGCATTGGTCAAATACCGCGTGCTAGAAACTGTTAATTATTACTCATCGTCTCCTTTACTCCTCGCAATCCCGCAAGCCCAACACAATTGGAACTCATTTTAGACCAAGAAACTGAGAATCAGAACGATCATGTAGCTTGCCCGAGGTCCTCTAGCCTGGAAGTCCTGGATCCTGAGCTTGAATCCGGGCCGACGGATGCAAAAGCACTATGGATCTCGGCCTACCGCCTCTACCTCTGTGTCTAGCTCTCTCTGGACTCAGGACTTCCTCAAGGAAAAGATCCCCGGGGTCTCACTGTGCTGTACGGCTCCACTTTGTCTGGATTCGGGCATCTGAATAGCGGACGCCTGTGAAGCTGACCCAGGAGGTCACTACTGCTCCGAGTCTTTGGCCTTCGCTTTCGTGACAACCGGGCAGGTTCAAGCGTCCGCAGGCCGCCGCAGTCGAGCTTCTTGGCATAGCCACGCTGGCATGTTGGCACCATCCCTGTTCCTGCAGGTCGGGCAAGTGGCGGAAATGTAAAAACTGCTCCTCGCAACTGGGGAGCAAGCGTGCACGCACACTGAACCCTGGCAGGCCCTCCGCGGGCAGCTTCCAAGGCCCTGGCCGCCCTGCACGACGACGCTGGCGGGGAGCCGAGGCGGAGATCAACTCACGGCAGGCCCGGCTCCGTGACAGACGTCGGGCAACTAGTGGGCGATGAGTGACCTTCCAGGAAGAGGAAGCCCTCCCCGCCGCACCTCTTCTACAGGCTGAGACCCCTCCAGGGTTATTGTTCAATGTTTCCTCTTCTCGCCCATTCCCAGTGAAACTGGGATTAGAAACCACTAGACGGAGTTTTTGCCCCCACCCTTGGTATTTCCCTCTCTAAAGTTGTGCTCTACGGAAAGCAGAGAATCCTGAAGGAGGATTCGTGCGTGTGTGAGGCGTGACCTGCCCCATCATCACGGTTGTAAGAGCATCTCCTGGGTGAGCGCTTACCCACTTGGCTTCAGTAGGTTACCTGGGTCAACTCATTCTACCCACTCCACAACGCCAAGAGGTAGGCGCTGCCACCGTCCCCATTTCACAGATGAGGAATCGAGGCACCGAGAGGTCAAGCGACTTTCCTGAAGTTCAGTGGCACGGCGGGGATTCGAACCCAGACGGTCCGGCGTCAGACTGAGGTGTGTGAATGTGTCGAAGCCTCTGTAATACGTCAGGTGACCACACAAGGCTTTTCTACGAGGTGTGTAAAATGCTCTAGCGGACGAATCTCTCCATCCTTCCTCCCGGAAGGGAGGTGAACGGGTATTTGTCTTCCACTGTCCTAGCAAGTTGGTAGAGCCTCTTGGGAAATGCCTGGGGTTTTGCCCTGACCACGGTCAGGGAAGTGAAATTAATTTTCCAAAGCTCTTCAGAGGGTCGACGGTTCATCAAGAGTTAGGTTCCGATTTCCTCATTTCTGTTCCCTTCTACCCACCCCCTCTCCACCAGCCAGATCAGATGCTTGGTACTCTTGGTCCAATCAGTTTCTCTGTCCCTCAGCCTGACCCCAGTCGCCTGCCGTGTAGCCCCAGGGCTCAAGAGCTGTTGCAGCCCAGACCGATTTAGCACGTCTATCACGTACAATTGCTTCTGCCTTTTCCTGGTGACACACCTCTTCATCCTAAAAAAAACCCAGGTCCAGGCCCAGATTCACCAAGAGACCCCCCCGATAGCCCCTATGTCACAGAATTTGTCTCCTCTTCTGCATCCCTGGCTGAGACAACGCATCTGTGCGGAAGACCAGGCCCTCAGCAACTCCTCTCTCACGAAGCCGACACCCTAGAGAGGCCACGAAGCCGGGCAGCCACGTGGTGTGAAATTCAACAAACAAACGACACGGTGCGGCGCGCCACGGAGCGGCGGGACTATGGAGAACAACAGAGCACGGGAGGAGGACGGAGAAGGTCAGGGCTCGTGCCCTGTTTGGAAGGAGGTGGTTGGGAGGGGCCTCGCGGGTAAGGCAAGATGTGAGGAGACCCTACTGAGGCGTCCGAGCCAAGTGAAAAGTAGGGGGACGGTGCCCGGGCAGAAGGAAGCGCAAGGGCAAAGGCCTCGAGGTGGGATCTCGTTTGAGGAAGCAGCGCGGCTGGGATGCAAGGAGAGTGCAGGAGAAGAATAGAAGCAGAACCCCGGAGGCGTGCAGGCAGAACCTGGGAGGTGTGCAGGCGAGGGCGGGTGCTGGCCGCACGGGCGTCCATAAAGCTGGGCTAAACAGGAGGCAGGGAGACAGGGCAGCGGCTCCATGGGGAGCGACCCCTCGGACAGCCCGAAGAGCTGATGGACTCCCAGGAAGAAGAGAAGTGTGCATACCTAAGAGCCAAGAAAAGCGATGGTCTGTGCGCTGCTGAGCACCCAGAAAACGCGCGCCTGGACTCAGAAAGGCCGGCGGCCCTGCCGGCTAAGGGGGCCGGCAGGAGCCTGGCCAGAAACCGCCACCGGCGTCGCTCAGTTCTGTGCACCGGCCGTGGCTCCCTGCTCCAGGAGCCTCTGTCACATTCTGCCTCGGGGCTTTCTCTGGCCTTGGGAGCCCAGAAGCCCCAAGGGACTCGGGGCCTCTGGGCACGGCCCTCCCCCACGGAGGGGCAGGGATTGCAGGTGCTCCCTCCCCTGCTAGTTCACCCCCTGGGTGGGAGGCTCGGGGCACCAGCAGCACAGAGCCCCGTGGCCCACTGGCAGCCTGCTCCCGAACACGCCCGCAGTGCCCTGCCCTGCCTCACCTCTCCGGGCCCTGACCACTGAGTCCTGGCATCACCTCTGAGATGCATGGCTTGCACCCCAGTCCTCGTCTCACGTCTGCTTTTAGAGGAAGCAAACCGGAGACGCCGTGTCCAGGAGAGGCACTTCACTTTTATAGGTCTTGTTTCCTACACTTGAAAAGGAGGGCGTCAGGCTGGGTTAACCAGGAAGCCGCGTTCTGCTCGACCGTCCCGCGAGCCCAGGAACCTCACCAGCCCGCATTCGAGAACATGGAACACATCTCCTGGAACGTGCGCCGCAGGGGAAGCTCCTGGACCGGACCCTCCGCCCCCCGCCTCTGCTCTCCCGTCTGTGCAATGGGCAAAGCCCCGCGAGCCTTAGGCGTGCTTTGTCTCAGGGGCCTCCCGGCGGCCGTGCAGGCCCCCTTCCTGTGGATGTGCTGGGAACAGCTTCCCCTTTGTTGGGCCCTCTGATCCCCATCTGCTCAGCAACTGCCCAAATTCAGTTCAGGCGTCGCGTGCCTCCAGCCTCCCGTCGCGTCGCGCATTGTCTCTTAGCAATCACCCCAATCCCCCCAAACAAAGGCTCTCAAATCTGAATAAACCCTCTGACATCAGCCTGGCGGCTCAGGACGCTGAGCAGGACAGTCCCCATGCCCACCTCTTTGAAACCCTTTGGCTCTGCTGACCTTTGTCTAACCCCCCCGCCCGCCCCCTCCCCCCCCCCCGCCCCCCATCGCAACGCTCTCCTCTGTCCCCGCCAGGCCGGACACTACATTTCCTGGTGGACTAAGCCACTGTGCTGAGCCAACAGGACGCCTCCACTTTTTTGTGACCTGAAGCCTTTCTCTTTTTTTGAAGTTCAGCTTTGTCCTTTTACAGAAATTAACCTTGGTTGGGTCTGATTTGTGAAGCTGACCTCACCAACGTGGTAGCACCAGATAGGACCTTGCGGTGGCTTCTGCCTGGGACGGTCTAGGAAGCATATGGTCTAGAAATTCTTCAGCTACATAATGTACTTCTAACTCCCTTTACCTTCTCCTTATGCAAAGAGAGTCTGTCTCCTTCTAGAGGTAGATGTGCTCCACTTTAAACCTGTAATCACACATGCTTCATCGTTCATCATTCGTTATGTTTGGAATCTAACTGAAAGATCGAGCTCCCATCCCCTCGTGGTACTTGACAGAGCTCGGCTAGTGGATTTTGCCGTTGTCAAAGCCTAACAGAACGGGCATAACGTCTGCCGGAAACTTCACTTCAAGGTTGACGCCATGTGCCTGCCTGAAAGATACAGGCAAAAGGCCCCATTTTTCCTTCCTTCTTTTGGATTGGTCCTTGTCTCGTTGGATGTGACAAGGGTCTTTGCTTTGCTTCCTATCTGGCAAGTCTCAGCTGCTATTCCAATAAATTTATGACTCACATTTCAATTTATCTCCACAATTCTCCCACTTTATGGAAAATCAAGGTAAGAATTCCCCTAGACTTTCATTCCTGGAAAAATTAAGCTCACTACCCACCAGAGAAGCACGGTAGGACGGCCTTCCAATGCCTTTTTAGAATGAAAAAAGAAAATATTTGATGTGCCTTTGAGAAGAAAAGTTCTCAAAGGTTCCATGCAGTGAACAAGAACAAATTGTTGATTTTGTTTTCAACATGTCAGACAGTAGCTAGGTGTGTAACATAATGACACCAATCTTTCCCTCACAGGAACGTATTTTTAGATTTTCTTCAAGGAAAAGCAATATATTGGGCTCTTTGAACCCTTGTATAAGACACAGAAAAAATCTTCCAGAACTTTTCTCCTCTCTTGTTCTATACTATATATGAGGGTCTCTGACAAGGTAGAGATAACCAGAGACACCGTTACCCAAGAATGAATCTGCGCTAAGAAAGAGCCAATGCTTTCAGAGCACGTATATGTCTACAGGCAAGCTTTTAAAGTTCCTCACTGACTACAAAGGCAAATGAATGAAGGAGGAAATGTGCCAAGGAGCTTAAGGAAGCAGAGGGACTAAGTTAAATGCTCCCATCTTTAACTTAACAAGGAGGCAAGTCTGTGGTTATTTCTGACATCACAGAATCTACTCAAGAGTCATCGATGAACAGCCTCCTCAACTGAAATATACCAAAGTGGGTGTTACTCCATGTGTAAAGTTCCTTTTTTGAAAGTTTATTTATTTTTCAGAGAGCGAGCGAGCGAGAGAGTGAGCGTGCAAGCATGAGCAGGGGAGGGGTGGGGGTAGGGGCAGAGGATCCAAAATGGGTTCTGTACTGACAGCAGAGAGCCCGATGCAGGGCTCGAACTTATGAGCCGTGAGATCATGCCCTGAGCTGAAGTCAAATGCCTAGCCGACTGAGCCACCCACGCACCCCTCCCCCCATGACTAAAATCCTTGATGATAAAGTAATCACAGAATGTCAAAGCTAGGAAAGACTTCAGAAATGTTCTGGTAGAGGTTCTTGACCAGGGATGATGCTGCCTCCTACGGGCATATGGTGGCCTAGGGGGAGTTTTTTGTTTCACCATGACTAGGGGAGGATACCCCTCGCTGGTTTTAGTGGGCGTGGCCAGAGATGCTAGATGATTTGGAATTCCCAGTTCATCTCACAGAAGTCATTGTCCCACCCACACAGCCTACTGCACCCTAGCCGAAGCAGCCCATGACCCTCATTTTACAGAAGAGGCGAGCTCTCAAGAAATGAAGTTAACCGCCCAAGGCCAGAGACGATGATGATGCTGGGTCGGTAGCCCAGGTTTCATATTGTACTTCAGTAAATGAGATCATTGCTTTTTTTTTTTTTTTTTTTTTTAGGGACACTCAGAAATGTTGCCGTAGGATGGATTCCTCCCAAGGCTGGTCCTGAGACAAAGATTCAAGTGTAAGGAGTGTATATGGGAAGCACAGGAGCAGAGTGGGTAAGTGAGACAGGGAAGGGAAAGCAGTCCTAAAGGGAAGGTTATCAAACAGGTTCCCACCACAGGTCACAGGAGTTCAATCTTGCCGGGAGACTCTAGGGGATAATGTAAAACACAGCTCAGAGCTGTCCCATCTGAGGGGTGAGGAAGCTGGGGTATTAATCCTCCAATCCTCCAATTTCATTCTTCATTGCCTGAAGCCTCTAGCGAGAACATTCATTCCCAAGCACTTTGGGCCTGCCCTGCCCTGCCCTGCCCGCAGGCTGAGAAAAAAACTCTCAGACCAAGAAGGTAGCTACTGGGAGCAGGACGCTGTCCAGGTACACATGGGAACGTGAATGTCAAGAGCACACAGGTAGGCATCAGGAGCAGCTGTCAGAGATGCAAAGACCCACACTGAATGGTGAGTCCAGTCACGCATTCAGTTCATGAATCAAACACCCTGGGCTTGTAGAAATTGCTGGAAATTATTTTTAAATACTTATCTTTATGCTTGGAACCGTTTATGCCATTCAGTTTTGGACCCCCTCCCTCCTCCAAAGCAGAGTTGTCCCTCATGAAGCCACAGGCCCTGGGGAGTTGCCATTTACAGGGCTGCCAGACCCACAGATGCACTTTTTATTCCTCTCTTTGAAGCGGTTGCTGCTTTCCCAGCCCTAGTCCCTAACTTTCAAAACAGGAGAGCTCAAACAACCCCAACTCCACCAAAGGCCACCAAGGTCTCTAACCACGCTGGTTTCTGAGGGTGTGTGCAGGGTGAGCAAAGGTAGCGATGGGTCTGGGGGAAGAAAGGCGTGGCATCACTTCCCAGAATCCAGTGTTTCTGGGTACCACCAGCCACACTGGCCTCCTTGCCACCTTCTTCGGGCCACATTCTCTAAGGTGCTGCCACTGAAACATACAATTTTCCGCCCCTGACATCAGGTCGTGTTGCCAACCCTCTGAGTTCCTTCCAAAGACCCATCAGCTGCCAGGGCATCATGAGTGTGACCTGGGAAAAGTGTGTTAACGTAGGGGGAGACACACACACACACACACACACACACACACACACACACACACACAGAATGACCTTTCAGCCTGCAGACTCTGAAGAAGCCTTTCTTTCTCTCAGTAGGTGAGAGAAATCATCATCAAAGGAAGAACACGGTGAAATATCACACTCATAGACTCCCTTAATTTGGCTTTGTAATTAACTGTGTTAAGTGCTGACAAGACTTTTGCACAAATGCATATTAACGGGAAGAGAGGGCAAACCGACAACCTATCGGACGCTTTTGTATTTACGTCCTGTAATCTTCAAAATGGCCCTCAGAATAGGCATTACTACTAACCCCATTGTACGGGCCACAAAACAAGATGGAGAGAGGCCTGCCCAAGGTCACAGAAGCCAAGGGACTACATCGGTGCCCACCTTCCTAGGGGGAGTCAGCCTTGTGTGCTCAGTACTCGGAAGTGATGACTCCCTGGTTGCTTGAAACATGTTTTTTTAAACCCATAACTTAAAAGACAATAGCCTTATAAAAAAAAGGTTGTCGAAAACTATGCAAAGGACTTAAGAGTAATAAACTGTCTAACCACACGCGCTCATGCACTTGAGAAGATTCCATATAAAGCCACTGTCAATGACCTTCCCTTTTGCAAGAGCTTTGACCTGCCCACATTTCTTCGATGCCCCAGCACTCCAGCGTGCCGGGGAGGGCAGACGTCTGCCAGCAACTTAAGAGGCCATTTTGGCGATGGTTGTTGTTCATTATAGAAAATTCCACACAGGTCTTTGGTAGGCACTGCTCCGCAGGCCCGATACTCGTGGTACCAGGAGATTCCGCATCTCTACATTACAGGCCTCGTGCCAGGTGCAGTTCTATGGGTAGGTAAATGATTCCCATTTCACAGATGAGGAAACTGCGTCTCAGGGAGGTCAGACAAGTGCCCGAGTCGTGCACCAGTGAGCGGCAGGGACAGGATTCAATCCTAGGCGAGCAGTCTGTTTACCCTAGCCCCCAGCTCCAGCCCCAGCGCCTTCCTTGGGCTGGGCTCTTCCCAACAAGGCTGACATTTTCACTGAAGTACCCAAATCTCACCTCTTCCCAGGAGACAGTCTACAAAAATCGCCTCATGGTAACGTCTCATGCTCTCTGAAGCAAGGTGAGGGGACAGCAGCTCAAAGCACACTTCTGGTGCCGCCTGCCTTCCTTCCTTCCTTCCTTCCTTCCTTCCTTCCTTCCTTCCTTCCTTCCTTCCATACTGTTACTGAATCCTCCTTCCTGCTACTCAACTCTCCCGGGGCTGTGCTGTCTGCCTCCTGTCCCCTCAAGGGCAGAAACTGCATCATTTCATGTCTGTTTCCTGGGGCTCCAGCACCGAGTGGCACATCATCAGGGCTGAAGAAGTGTGCCTGGATGGATTGATTAATTTACATAGAAATGGCTTCCGCTTTGTCCTAATTAAAGCCAGAGCAAAGAAGCCTTCCTGACCTCCAGGGCTGATTCATGCTACCAATTATGGAGACATTCCGAGCCGAATTCTTATATATTTAAGACAATTTTGAAAAGGCAATTGTTAAAGGTTTGGAGGGGAGTCTCCTTTTGTGTTTTCCAGTTTTCCAGTATATAGGAGACCCCCAATTCCCCACACGCCCTACATGAGGCGGATGGTCCACCCAAGTATTTATTGGGTACATTCTAGATGCCAGCTCCCGAGGACACGGGGATCAACACACATGAATCAGGTCCCTGCTCCATGGACGACACGGTCCAGGAGAAGAGACACACGATGATTCAACCATCACAGTTTGTGTAAGTGCCAAGGGCAGAAAGCACTGCTAAAATAAGAAAGCGGATATCTAACAAAGGAACGTCACCAGTTAGGGAGGGGTCAGAACAGACCTCCCTGGGAAGGCTGAGGAGTCATCTGAGGGCAGGAATCAGGTCTGGTGAGGGTGGGGAGAGCGTTCGGCTGGTGCAGAAGCCCTGTGGGGACCTGAGAGTAGGCGGTGTGGTTAGAGCGGAGCACAGAGCAGGTGAGGGCGGCAGGGAGGAAGACACGGTGGGCTGGGCCCACCCACAGCGTCTCCGGGGCCAAGCTCAGGATTGTAGACTAAGATTAGTGGGTAACATCCCCATTTCACGGATGAGGAAATAGACACGCAGAGACATCAAGTGACTTGCCCCAAATTAAGCGGCAGGGTTGGGATTCAAACGCAGACAGTCTGGCTTCAAAGCAAGGTGTGAAGGTATTGGAGGCTCTGTGATACATCAGGTGGCCGCACAGGGCTCTTGTACGAGATGTGTAAAATGCTTCCATGGACAAATCTCTGGAGGGGGACTGCAGCGGTATAAGGCAATCATTAGCCATTGAAAGGGCTGGAGCTGTGGGGGGAAGGGGTGGCAGTGGGGAGCCTGGGGCTGGAGGGTGGAAAACAGAAGAGGAAGTCGATGGGGCTACCGGGAAAGCCCTGCCGGGACACCTGCCGGAGGAGACAGGCTGGGACCCCAGCGGCCCAGCAGCAGAGGTCAGGGCAAAGGAGACTCAGGAGGTGAAATGAATGAACTGGGTCAAAGAGTGGGTGGGGTGAGGAAGAGGGAGGCCTGCAGGGAGCTTCAGGTCTCTAGGAGCTGCTGGAGGGGAGGGGAGGGGAGCACAGAGGGGCCTGTCCCCCACCCCTGGGCGGGTGGGGGGGGGGTCGGGTCTGGCTTCACTGGCAGGAAGTGCAGAGCTTCTTAAGGAGGAGAGACTGGCCTGGGGGGCAGCAAGTGAGGGGCCAGAGAGGGGAGGCAGGCTAGTGTGGAAGATTCACAGGTGGGAGACAGGAAATACGAGCTGTTGGAGGGACTGGGGATCTCCAAGTGGGGCCCTCGCCCCCCAGCATCGCCAGGGGACTCATTAGAACTGCGGATTCTCAAACGCTGTGTTGTCTGGTTGAAATCTGCTCAGAGAGCGGAACTTAAAGGTGCTCACACAAGAAGAAAAGGGAAACATGTGAGGTGATGACCATGGTCATTTACTCGGTGGTGGGAACCCTTCACAGTGTACCTGTGTATCAAACCATCACGGTACATGCTTTAAATACGTGACAATTTTACCTGTCAATGAGACCTCAATAAAGCTGAAAAAAATCAATGAACGAATGCAACATCTCTGGCCTCGCCTAGACCTGACAGACCTGAGGGCAGAGCCTAGCAATCTGTGTTTTTAGCATGGTTGCTAAAGCAGGTGGCCTGGATGGACACTCGAGTTTGAGAACCACTGCCCTGGATCAGGGCTTCTCGAACATTCATGCACATATGAATCCCCAGGGGATCGTGTTCCATGGCAAATTCTGACTCCCTCGGTCAGGGATGAAGCCCAAGATTGCACCTTTCCAACCAGTTCCCGGGAAGATGATGCTTCTATAGCCAGGACGATACCTTGAGTAGCAAGGGTCTAAGAGGTTAAGGACCTCTCCAGAAACCTGACAAATGTCATGCTCCTTAACCAAATTTCTTCCAGAGAAAGCCCAGTACAGGCCCCTCACCGAGCAGGGCTGGAAACCTAGTGAGCAAACAAAAAACCTAAACCACCCCATCCAACAGCCTGGCTGGAGAGGAGAGATTTGAATCCAAGGACCACTGAGCGTGTTCGCTGAAACTCACTTTCAAGTTCTCCTCGAGCCCGTTTTTAAATTATTAGCTCCTTTAAGAGGGGAGCTTTATTACCCCGAACTGGGAGGCACTGCAAAGAAAGCATCTTTGTTCTTTCTGTGGCCCAGAAACAGAGGGGATGAAGCTCCCCCAGCTGCCACTGAAGAGCCAGAAGCTGCAAGGATGAAAGGCACAGGTCAACAGGGGCCACCAAAGAGGGAAACAAACAAACAACAGAAGTAAACAGGATGCAGTTGGGTTTTAGCCGACCTCCGGTCCTATGGACTCCATACCATCATCTCCCAAACAAGAAATCTCGTGAGAACAAAACTTACAAGCTCTCTGGGGACGAATCAAATCCTGATGAGAATGCCCCCACCCACATGCTTTTTAAGAGCTACTGTGAGCTGATTTTTTTAAGGACAATGTGCAAAGTGGCAAGAAGTGAATAAATAATTCAAAGACTCTGAGCTGGAGTCTGTATGGACCCTGGGCAGCTTGGGTTCATTTCGGTTTTACGCTGCTTGTCTGCACTGGGAATGTGCAGGGAGCAAATTTTTTCCCCTAGAAAAACAGCGCGTCAGCTCTCTTTGCCGGCTCAGTAACACTAAAGGCATTGCAGCGTTAGCCAAACTGAAGCCAAATGAAGTCATCCACCGCATGTGACACTTCCTTGTCCCCCGACTGCTCTGCATTTCTCCTTTGATCGCTCTTCCTAAGTGTGCCTGTGTTTTCCTGTGTTTCTTATACGTACAACACATCGGCTTCTCGCTAGCGATTTTTAGCTTCTGACACACAATAAAAGCATCCGTTTCCAGCTCAGCCAGGCCTTCTGTTCGCAGTGTTTTCCCTAGAAGATACGGCGTTTTCTAATTAAATAACTCACGGAGCAGCAGGAAGGGAATGTGTGGAAATCAGAGCAGCATCTCGGCTTACGTGGCACCCTTCCTGACAAGCGCCCGTGGTAGTTGACGGGCTCCAGAAGGACGAGCTGGGTTCCCTTCCTGAAGAAAGAAGGGGGATGGAGAGATGGAGGCAGACGGGGAGGGAAAAAGGAGGGAAAGAGAACCCTGCTAGTCAGTGTGGGTTCAGAAAGAATGTCTGATCAGGGCGGGGCGAGGCACTGTGCTGGGCAGCGAAGTCTTCACAGGGGAAATGCAGGGGAGGGGGCGGCGGGGAGAGGCTCCTGGGGAGGCACGGAAGAGACACAGGGAGAGGGAGAGGGGGCAGAGAGAGAAGGGAACGTGGAGGGGGACAGAAGAGGCCTCTGGGACACCTCATTCAGCCCAGGCCCTTCCCCAGGAAGATGCACAGAAAGCTAAGGTCCTTGTTCCGCTGGCTCTAGAGAACAGGTCTGCCTCAGCATCTTGGGGTGGCTCTCGAGACTTCTCCGTCTAGCGCAGGGAGACGCGGGGAAGATGGGCAGAGCTGCAGACCACCGCTCACACTGCAGACAGGGACTCTACCTCCCACAATTCCTTTACCCGGAGGGAGCGGACAGGAAGAACCACACTGGGCATGGAGAGAGCGCGGCGGCTTGAGAGGGCGGGCAAGCCCAAGCCGCCAGCGTCTCTCTCTTGGGTTGTTGCCGTGAACCCCCCAGCAACTGTCTCCCTGCTCAGGTCCTGGCCCCCCAGTGGCTAGTCTCCACATGGGGCCATGCCCCCCCCCCCCCCCCCCCCCCGCCGTTAGGACGCATGGCAGTCCCTGCCCCAGAGCTACCGCTGGTCCTTCTGGCTCACAGGCAATACCCAAGCCCCTGACTGGCCTCTGAGGGCCTGTGGTGTGCTTTGTCCCCACGGCCCCTCACCTGTCCTCCGTCTTCTCCTGTATCCCGCCCCTCATTCACTCCTCTCCAGCCCCGCCACCCTCCTTGCTGCTCCTGAAACCAAGCAGGACCCCACCTCAGGGCCTTTGCCCCGACTCTTGTGTCTGCTGGAATGCTCTCCCCCAGAGAGACACACGGGGCTGGCTCCTCAACCTCACTGGGTCTCTGCTCAAAGGTCACCTCCTCTGAGAGTCCTCCTTTACCCCTTCCCACCACATTCCATCCCCTTACGCAGCTTCGTTCGTCTCTACAGCACTCATCACGGCCTGGCATCTCACCAGCCGTCGGCATCTATTCTCTCCCACGAGGATGCCAACGTCACTGGGGCAGAGGGTCTGATGGCTATGTTCCCCACCACCTCTCTAATGCCCACAACCACACCTCACACACAGCAGGCACTCGGCAGGTGTTGCTGCGTGTTTAACGAAATGATCCTAGGAGAGAAGAAGAAGAAAGAGCCAGAAGGAACTATCTTGGGAATGGCCACCTTATAGACAATATTCCTGCAGGGCTGCTATCAGGAAAGGTGTGACTTGTGGGGCGCCTGGGTGGCTCAGTCGGTTAAGCGTCCGGCTTCAGCTTCACCATCTCGCAGTTTGTGAGTTCGAGCCCCGTGTGGGGCTCTGTGCTAACAGTTAGGAGCCAGGAACCTGCTTCAGATTCCGTGTCTCCCTCTCTCTGCTCCTCCCCTGCTTGTGCTCGCTCTCTCTCTCAAAAATAAATACACATTAAAAAAAATTTTTTTTTTAAAAAAAGGAAACGTGTGACTTATGAAGGAGGTACGGCCACTTCGAGGTCTCAGCTCTGACACCGCCTAGGAATACATAGGCCAGCCTGCCACCTTTCCCTGCCCATCGGTCCGCTGTCAGTCTGGTGTTGGTGACAGTGTATTGTGCTTATGAAAAAGGATGGTGGCCCCGGGCTGTCTAACTTTCCCAAATGACAGATCTGGAACATTCTGAGGAGCCCACGTATGTATAAATATTGAGAAATGGGGGCATTTCCAGTGTAATATATATTCGCAGGGGTTGCCTTGAAGTGTGGGTCTTTTTTCTTCCCTTTTTTTTTTTTTAAGCCAGCAATCCTACCCTAAAGCCACACAAGCAGAGTCTTTGAAGAAGGGGCGAGGTAGTCGGCACCCTCACAGAGGACCCGGCTCCTGGGAGAAGAGTCAGAGATTAGCCGCCATGAAGCTCCCTGTGGGCAAAGCCGCCCAGATGCCACCCAAAGCGACCCAGAGCCGGGAGTTCTGTTACGAACTCTTAGGGGGAACACGACCCAGCTGTTCACAGGTACCTAAGGATTTGTGTGTCAGTAGCACCCTGAACCAAAAATTCTCTCCTTCTGCGGGTCTTGGTTACTGAAAGGCAGGAATGATGTAACCAATCCTGGACTGGACAGGAGAACAGTCCTCTCCAGGAAGGACGGAAGGAGGAGCCGCATTGCAAGTGAGGGCAGAATCACCCCTCCGGGGAGGGCCATGGCCTTGGACAGAAACCACAGAGAACAGGAGGAAACAGTAGAAGGAACAAGCCACCAGGCACCAATTAACTTGGGGGCGGGGCCGGAGAAGGAAAGAGAGGAAGGGAAGAAGTGAGCAGGCTTCGGGCAAGAATTCAAATGCAAGTTCAACTTGCAGCTAAGACCAGCGGGTAGAGTCTTCCGACCCAGGAACTCACGAGGCCTGTGGGTCCCTTTAAGGTAGCAGGCCAAAGGGGCAGGGAAGCCTCGTAAAACGGCCGATAATCTTATCAAACTCACTTTACGAATTCAAAGCAGTAAAAAGTCCACATGCCTCCAACGCTCCTCCCTTTCAACCTAAAGACTAACAAAACTTTGCGTCAACACATAGGAGCCTGGAGTGATTAAAGCCTAAGGGAGCGCTCCCTCTATTGTGTCTGCTTTTAATCCTCAGAGAATTTTTCTTCCAGACGCACATACAAACAGTTTGGGAGTTGCTTATGCTAACTGCGGAGGGGTGTGGGCAGGGAAGGGAGTGGGAGCCGCAAGACCAGGAAGGAAAGTGAATGGGGAACCAAACGCAAAGACAGGGGCCCGGGGCAAGTGTCTCTCCCAGCCTGGAGTCAAGAGCTGGCAGGACTCAAGGGCACTTGGCAGCGGTCAGTGGATTGCTCCCCAGGGGCCTGGAAGGGGCAGACACAGGGAAGCAGGCAGGGCCCTCCCTCCCTTAGCATTCAGGAGCCAAATCAGTCACTGGAAAGTTAAGGGCTGCCTTTATCATATAACAAAGAGCCCCGCCGAGCACCTCGAAGGCCCCAACGCACTTAATAAAGGCTAACTAAATAAACAAAGAAAAAGCCTTGAGAAAATACAACGCTTCACACCTGGGTACCCGCTTTATTACAGACTCCGCTTTAGCAATAACCCACCAAGCTCTGACCTTACGTCAGGAACAAGGCAAACACAGTGAGCTGGGCAGAGAAGGTAAAACCGGACAGACCCTCTGGCCTCCAGCCCCAGAGAGGAAAATGTCGAAAATGCCTGGTTGGCACGCAAACGGTCTCCGCAATGTATTCAATTTCCATTTCGTGACTGTACCTGAAGCTTGGTTCACTGGACTGTCAAGTTCCTCCTCAGCTTCTAAGTAAGGTAAGGGACTTTTCAGGTGACATACCCATTCGTGAGCATAACAGCATCGACATTCATAGAGCTTACCGAGTGCTTTATGTGGATTAACTCATTAAATCCAAAACGGAGGTGTTTTTTTAAGAACTTCCGTAATTATAAACTATCTGTATCTAATTTTCCTCCTCCCCTAGAAATTCTCCCACATCCAGAAATGTGAATAAAAACAACAGCCAGTCGGGTATTTAGGTGGTCTCTGTGCTAGATTATGGAAATGGCCCCAATCACTCCCCTCCTGATACGTCCACCCATTTGCAATGAGGCCTTGCCCTCCCAGCAAGAGATAGAGTCTGTTTACCTCTCCACCTTGGGAGCTAGGCTTGGTCATGTGACTTGCTTTGGCCAATACACCGCAGCGGAAGTTGCTTCCATCGGACGAGTTCTATACCTGGATCTCATGCTTCTACTCACGTGCTCCGCATTCCGTGACCACCGTGCGACCAGTCCAGGCTAGCCTGCTGGGGGCGATGGAGCTCTTCTAGAACAGATCCTCCAGATGAGGCCAACCCAGATCAGCCGGTCCCCGGCCGACCTACCAGTTCACTGCGGCTGCTGCAGGGCCCAGGCAAGATGGGAGCTGGGCTGGCTCAACCACGGACCACATATAAATGTCCTGTTCTCAGCCACTAAGCGCCAGGGTGGCTCGTTGCCCAGCAAAGGAGTGCCATTCCGGGCACCGGCTGCTCTCTTTCACCCTGTGATTCTCCAAGACGGAGTCAGCCTTTGCCGAGTCTCTGAAACTTTCTCAACCACAAACTTACTCTGTCTTTCCCCTTTTCTCTGCTCTCTCTCCTCACATTCCAGGATGCACATGCACTTAGGGAAAGACTGTTCCAGATCGCGCATCACAGGAGTAACTAGCATTTGTTCATTTGTAGGTTGGCTTTTCCTTCGTGTCCACTTACATTTCTCACTGCTGTTCTGAAAACAGTTACCTTAATGGGACCTGGAACCACCAGTGTTAGAATAACCTAGAAGAGCCGCGAAACCTCTCCAGCAGTCCCCGCCATTCCTTTGGTCCTACTGTGGGCTGTAGAGAACTGCTTGAAAAGACACAAATCAAGACCAGGAACTTAACATTCCAGCCCCAGTAAAACAACTATCAGAGGTTCCCCCCCCCCCCCCCCGAGAAACCCCTTCCGCACATCAGTCCATGGCTGCGAAAACCAGGCCCAAGTGAACTGGCTAGAAACTGGTTAAGGATTCGCTTTGAATCAAATCAATAGAAAACCAAAAACTCCAAGTAATGCCATTCACAACGTGAAATTCATGGTTTACCTAATTCATCTGCTTCCAATAGCTGGTTTTCCTTTTCAGTCCAGCCATCCTCCTCAGGGTTCAACCAGTGTCTCTAATTCCCCCCTTCCTCTGGAGCACGGTTCAGATGGTGAGAAGGTATTACCAATACTCTCAGCATGATCAACTTTCTGTGTAAAAGATCCAAGTTCGCTTTTTCCAGGAGATGCCAGTAAAACAAATTGCAACATATGTGACCAAAATCCCATCTTTTTTGTCAAGCATTTAAAAGGTTATTCCCACTTATACAATGATATTTGTCAATTGGTTCTCAAACTGGGGAGAAAAAAAGGTTATTCGAAAGTCATCCGGTCAGCCTACAACACGTATTTCCAAAACGAGTTACTACGCGTGTCAAGGCGCACGCCCGACAGCCGAGGACAGCTTTGCAAGAGCCATCAGTCAGGTTCAAGGAGGCTATCAACACCCTTTCTCCGCGTGAGCTCAGCTACCAACCTCATCAGGGCGGATGTGCCTTCCCGCCCAATCACAGGCTATTATGGACTCACAAATATAGAAGGTATGATGCATGCAGCCGTCAGAGTGAACATTATTCAAGCAAGCATCATCAGCGAGCGCTACAACTGGGTGGGGAAAGAGACCACCTGAAGCGAGGGATCAAAGCTGACATCACCAATAGGGGGCAAATGGACATCTGTCCTTCCTGAAAAGGCCCCCAGAGAAGGACAAATCCCTTACATCACTTACAAGTATTCCCACCAAGGACACATAGATCTGAATCGAAACAGGAGGAACCATCAGAGAAACCGAGATTAGGGGGCATTCTCTGACTGGCCAGCTTTCTTCAAAAATGCCAAGGTCATAAAAGACAAAGGAAGGCTTATAAACTGTTCTGAAGTAAAAGAAACTACAGAGACAAGTAAAAGCAGCGTGGGATCCAGGGCTAGCTTGCGAATCATAAGGCAACTGTCACAAAGGGCGTTATTAGGACAAAGTTGGGATATGGACTATGGCTTAGATAAAAGTATTCAATCAATGCTACGTTTCCGGAGTGTGAGATCTGTTTGCAGTCACGTAAGGGCATATTCTCGTTCTTGGAAAATACAAGGGGTACAGGGAGTTTGGCGTGTATATCTATGCATGTGTGTGGGGTGTGTGTGTACCCGAACATGCATGCAGAGAGAGAGAGAGAAGACATAAAACAGTGTATGCAGGTGTTCTTTGTGTTATCCATGCCGCTTTCCCAGAAGTGTGGATTATGTCAAAATAAAAAGTAAAACAGACAACATCACAAACACGCAGGGCTGCCGGTGGCGGGGCGTGGCCAGGCCAGACCCATAGAGAGGGTGACCAGGGAGCAGGCTCCCTTCCCAGCTACCTTCTACAGCACTTTCCAGAGCCTTCCCCCAGAAAGGACCCCCTGTCAGCCTCTTCTGAGATGGAGCCGTTGTGACCACAGGCCCCTGGCACTCCGGGACACCCTGTGTCTTGAAAATCAGGAAACTGAAACCACTCCAGGCCACAGTTCAATTCTATTTGAACATTTTCTTCCTGTGGGTTTTCCATTGTGGTGGTTGGAGACTGCATAGTTCCTTTGCTGGCACCATCATGAGAGAGACAACACTGTGTTTTTGCTGAGGCACGAGGGGGCCTGGGGAGCCGACAGAGAGACGGGAGGGAAGTCACAGGTTCCAAGGTGATCCCTTGGGAGTGTTGGATGCTGCCCTATCTTGACTGCCTTCTATGTTCCTTGGAAAGATCCACTGAGGTCAGCCCATCTGGAGTAACTTGTCCCCCTCCCTGGCTCTGCCTCTGGACTGTCAGGGGCCTCAGGGTACGTGTCATGGCTGCCCTGGACCTCAGTTTCCTCATCCGCTCAGTGGGGATAAGTGTGGGCCCTGCCATTTGTGGTCGGGGTGGGCTCTGGAAGGACATCCCCGGCAGGAGAATCAGGTCTCTGTCTCTCAAGTGCCACCTGCCGCCGAGTCTCCTCCTTGCCGTTGTGCCTGCCCAGTCACGTGACCAGGTTGCTACCTCAGTTCCCTTTCTGGCACTCCTGCCTTGTGCCAGGGCCAGGGTCCCGCCAGGCCCAGAGACGCAGCCGGATGGTGCTCCAGCTCTTGCCCGGCTCCCAGCAGATTTACCAGGCATGGTGTGGTGCCTGCTCTTCTCTCTCCTCACCGGAGCCCGCCTCTGTGAGTACACCGGCCACACTCACGGTGCTCAGACGCAGCAGGAGAAACATCCACCATAACTCATAACTCGTATGAGGGAGCGCCTCACGTCCCCACCCGCAGCTACTGCCGATCGAGTTGCTGGGTTCTCACCTAACTGTGAGAGGAGTCATTTTAAGAAAGGGAAAGAAAGATGTGGGGACAGTGTCACAAGATGGCCAGGAGCCAAAGTCAGAAGTTAACCTCCGGGCCCCTGAACCAACACGTGGTGAAGAAAGTCTCCCTGCTACAGCCGTGCTCACATGTGCTTGGAGTCCGGCCCGATCAGGAATGCAGTCCAGGTTTTCCAGACGGCAGCACCGGGAACTTCAGAGGCAGCTGCCACACCCTGGCGGTGCAGGGCCTGAAAGCTGGACCACAGAGGGCTCTGGGCTGCTTCTGGAGACTTCCGGCAACCATTTGAGCAGCGGAGGAATGGGGGGCCTGGCGCAGAGCCTCGCACCCACCCTCCAAATAGGGTCCTTTCAGAGGCTGTGGCACCCACCAGGCCAAACCAACCAGAAACAGCCAAGGCCAGATCACTCGCACTGCGGCTCCCCTCCATGGCCCACACATGCGGCGTGACAGCCCTGCACCTGGAGGAAGCCATTTCTCTGAGGCCACACGTGAGGGCTTGCTCCAGGCGACTTGAGCCAAAGTGAAGTATCTGGAAGAATGACCTTAAAATGCCACAGAGAATAGTGGACTCTGCCTCCTGAATGGCTCAGGGCCCGTCTGTCTCCGTCCTCCAAGCCTGGGCCTCACTCCACGGCCCCCGGGGAGCAGAGGCCGAGGTGTCCTGGCTTTGATGAAACCCAGCTATGGGCTGAGCATACAGGCTGCTTCCTCTGCCAAACCAAAACGCAGCAGCGAAGCAATTACCCAGAGAATTGGAGCTACACCCTGATTCGTCAAGGCCATTCAGCAAAATGGAGACCATTTCTTAATTTTCCACTTTGCTTCAGCTATGGCGACCTGGCCTTAGCCAGCTGGGTATTTAAAATGAAGCACCAGCAGATACAAATACATTTGGTTTCACAAATGAATGAAGAAAGAAATGAAGCCAGCAAAAGTACCATCGCTTCCAAAAAAGCACTCTTGGAAATCCAGAATGCTTCAGAATGCATATTTGCCAGGTACGGGCAAGCGGACAGTGAGCAGGGGGCCGAGGAAGAATGTACTAGAGATTTCCTCAGTGGCAAACACGTAGAGAAATGGAAGAACCCAGTTTAATTTTGCAGGGTCTCATGGGCCATACGTGACAAGGATACGAGTCTCAAACAGATCCCCTACGACCCTGCCATCCTTCCAGAAGACATCACGGAGCACACGCCAGCTCTTGCTGAAATGCAGACTGTGATTCTGTCTTTCTAGGGTAGGGTGGAATGCGTCCCGAGCGATGCTGCCGCTGCTGGTTCCACGGGCCCCGCTTTGAGAAAGGAGATTCTATAATACACCCGCAAATGAAGGGGAGCAGGGCTGCGGACAGGCCCCCGTGCAAGCGAACTAAAGCACTCTCTATTTCCAGTCTCTGCCCCGTCTTGAAAGCAAGCTTTCAGTTACGAAAGAGGGGTCATCCCAGCAAAATCCCATCCTATCAGTGAGGGCGTTACTCAGGAGGGATGGCCAGGCGATTCTGCTTTCCAGTTGTTCTTAGGAAAATTCCGTTTACAAATTACTAATTCCCTTCCGCCCACCCTCTCGCTCTCTTCCCCTACGCTCCTCTCAACAGTGGCCAGAGGACGCTCTACAGCCAGCCCAGCTGGACGGCCACAACTCTAGAAGCAATTCCTAAAAGGGCTAAAGTGTCCCGGGTGCAGCAACTCTGCTTTCTGTCTAAACAGAATGTGAACAATCCAAGCTATCCTCTGAGCCAGCCCCAAATCCCTCAAGAGCTGGCTTTCTTGGCAGTCAGTGACACGGTCACTGTCTGGGCTTTCATTATCCACTCTCAGATCTTAATCATTCGGAGACATTCCTATTTTCCATGTTTGGCGGGGGGAGGGGGGGGGGGAACCAAAAATGGAAAAAAAATACCTTTCCCATCAAAACCCCGCAGAAATCAGAATTCACAGAAATGGCATTTTTACTGGTCATCTGGTCTAATCCTTCAGGGACCCTTGCACAATTGTTCCCTAGGGTGGATCCAATGGGTGCAGCCAAGTTTTAAATGCCTACAAGGATGAGATTTCCCATAAATTCACAACTGTCAAATGGAACGCACTCTCTGATGTGTGTGTCATACGCAAAGAATTAGGAATACTCAGGAAATAGTTCCTGCAAACAGAAATGTAAGTCTTGACATTTGCTCATTAAATTATTCAAAACTCCACAACCAAAACCGGGACAGGGGGAGTCTTATCTCAGGAATTGTGAGACTGAGAGGCTAGGCCCCGCCTGCTTATTTCAAGATAACCAGGGACAATGGCAGGTATTGCGGGTGACATCCTCCCTTCCCTCAGGGAAGCCCCCAGGATGGTGGTCCCACAAGAAACAGGACTGGTATCAGAAGCCAGTGGTTAGAGCTCTTTGGGGCTGCTCACCACCCAACCCTTCCCGACATCTCCGCGCTTTAGTTTCAAAGTGAAAGCCAACTGCGCACGGGAACAGGAACATTCGGGACAGTGGGTGTGCAAGCCCATCCCCCCCACCCACCCCCGGCTCAGCCCTGCTGGCCCAGGGCTCCTGGCAGCCAGAGGCCCTGGGAGGAAGGCAGACGCCACCCTCCCGGCATCTGAACAGCCCACTCATACATGTGGGAAAGTCCAACAAGCGGCCAAGCAATGGAAAGTCATTTCGAAATGGTTGCTTTTCATTCTTTTGTTTGTTTGTTTGTCTTACCATAAAAGCTTCCCCCAAATATGCCCTCCACGCTGCATGTGGGAGAAGGAGCCAGCGGGGTGGGGGTGGGGGCAGGAGGTCCTGAGATGTTTTCCTTCTCTGGGGCCCCAAGAAGTCAGGGAAAGCCAAGAGCTCCTCCAGACCTATAACCTAGACCACGGTGAACTGCAATCATGTTTAATAGCACAGTGTGGCTTTTACAACACACCCTTTCTTCCCCGGCCAACCTATTAAAACGGCTGACTTTTCCGGGAGGCGTGGGTGCAGCGCGGGAAGCTGCCTGCGGCATGGTAAGATCATTACACAGGTACCAAAACTCGTTACTTCCGGAGCACTTTCGAGACCTAGGTGTAACTAACGCCCACGGCTCCGGCTGCCTCTCGTGGGACCATCACAACAGGCGCCTACCAAAATCAAGCAGCAGAGAAACAAAGGAACTTAGGCAAAAACAATACAGCCGAGAAACGCACAAGTCGGGTTCTGAACCCAGGTCTCAGCTGGCTTGGAACCGAGTGCTTTGAACCAGAGGGCCTCAGACCCCATCAGAATCATCCAGGCCCAGGCTGCACCCAAGGCCAACTCAGTCAGACGCCCCGCCCCCGGGGGCGGAACGTGGATATCAGCGGTTTTTGAAAACTCCCCGGATACCTCTCGGGTACAGCCAAATTTGAGAACCAATATTTCCAACCACGATTCTTCATTGCCGCTTCAGAAAATAGGCTGGACAGGTTGAGCCCAACCTAAGTCTTTGTTTACATCACCAGAAAATCCACACGGAGAGCAAACACGCATCTTTCCGCAGGTGGAAGGATTCTGGAAAGGCCCAAGGTCAGCAGAGGTCAGCCCGACAGGAGTTACTGCCACAATATGCCTCAAAGGCTCTTGTGTGGTGTATTCAGAGTGAAAGAGAACCCCAGTAGACTGCCAGGGAAAAAAGAGAGGTGGGCCATGCCACTTGGATTGTGGCCTTTGTGCACTCCTTCAGTAGATGGGAGTCTTTATCGTGATGTAACACAGCATCTTCAGCTACCGTCGTGGACCGTATCATTGTTCTCACGTTTACCTCTGCAGATGTTTGAGCCATCCCCATATCTGCTCTGTCGAACTCAAAGTTGGCCTGGTTACATGACTTGCTTTGCCAAGTAACTGTAGGCAGAAATGTTATGTCACCTCTGAGCATAAGCATTATGGGGTGCCAGGGTGACTCGGTTGAGCGTCTGACTTCGGCTCAGGTCGTGATCTCACGGTCCGTGGGTTCGAGCCCCGTGTCGGGCTCTGTGCTGACGGTTCAGAGCCTGGAGCCTGCTTCGGATTCTGTGTCTCCCTCTCTCTCTGCCCCTCCCCTGCTCATGCTGTGTCTCTGTCTCTCGAAAATAAATTTTTAAAAAACACTAAAAAAAAAAAAAAAGAGTCAAGTGTGGGGCACCTGGGTGGTTGAGTCAGTGAAGTGTCCGGCTGTTGGTTTCAACTCAGGCCTCCTGGTTCATGAGATCTAGCCCCACATCGGGATCTGTGCTGACAGTGCGGAGGCTGCTTGGGATTCTTTCTCTCCTCTCTCGTCTCTGCCCTTGCCCCCGTTCCCCCTCCCCCCCCCAACTCTCCCTCTCAAAATAAATAAACTTAAAAAAAAAGCCAGAGTGATTCACCATTTTCTCTTCTCTCATCTACTACTTGGACCAGCAGTGTTCTACACAGAGACTCACCCCATCAGCCTCAGTCCTGGAGTGAAGGTGATGTAGTAAAGAGCTGCAGATGACTCACAGCAGACAGTTTTCACGGGCAGGAAATAAACTTCTGGTGTTGTAAGCCATTGAGATTTGGGGGGTCATTTGTCACCAGGCCTATCCTGACTGATACAATCAACCAGTCTCAGAACACTCTGATTTCTCTATGCCCTAGAGTGGATGAACCACACCAGAGAATTCCCTTCTCTTGAAACTATTCTCAAGAGGGAGGGATGGAGACGGCCAGTATCAATTCCCCTCCCCCAACACCTTAAACCCTTCCTGAGGCTAGAAAGGGCCTAACTAACCAAAATTAAATTAAGATAAATGGATTTTCTCTTTCTCTTACAAGCGCATTACAAACAAATAGCATTTGAAATTAGACACATGCCCACTACTCTCTCTCTCTGTCTCTCTCTCTCTGGATCCTCTAATTTTCCACCAAAAAATGGAAGGCTCATTTATAACACAAACAGCCCCAACCCCAGAGATCCTGACTTAATTAGTCTAGAACTGGGCCTGGGTGTCAGCATTTTTTAAAACGCTTCCCAGTGACTCCCCTGTGCGTCGTGAATTAAAATCTAACCCGACCTCCCCTTCTTACTGCAAAAGCCCACAGGAATGGAGGTCACAGAGCTAGTTAATGGCAGAGGTGGAGACTAAAACCTTTCATCCATGATCTTCTCACTATACTGTGTTGTTGCCCAGTGATTATGTGTTTCTAGAAGAGCCACTTGTCCCCATGGATCTAATTAACAGAAAAATGACACCACCAATGGTGAGTGTTCTCACTGGCCTGTCTGGGTGTTCAAGGGCACCTCTCTGCACTTTATTCAGCAAAGATTGCTGTTTTCTACTAGAAAGATACACAAAGCATGCTTGCTCTTCAAGACTTTAAAGCAACCCTTTAAAGCAACCCTGTATTCTACTGAGTCTAGTTGATGTGTTTCATGAAGCTTGGTGCCATTATCACACAGGTGTGGGAGTCTGGCTGGAGTTCTGAGGGAGCCACAGAACAAGCTTGTTTGCTTTTCAGGCTGGAGATCCGTGCACTCCCATTGCTGGGTTAGGGAAAAAATTATGTATACATATATACGTGTATGTGTGTGTGTGTGTGTGTGTGTGTGTGTGTGTGTGTGTATCTGAGTGCGTGTGTATTCATTCCATTTAAATCACACTGGGGCCAAGATGGCAGTTATGTAAATATTACAAGTTCAGCCAGACAAATGAAGGTATTACAAAGGCACAAATAAAACATCGCCACCCTACACACCTGTATTGAATCCTCAATCCAATGAAATGGGTACACAGACAGCAGAGATTGTGTGTGTGTGTCTGCGTGTGTGTGTTTAAGTGAAATCTCCTTTCAAGAATGTTTGTTAAATAATTCGGAGTGTGCAAATAAAGGTACAAATGCTTGGGCCCGTTTGCAAAAGCCCTGCCCTGGACAGAAGTAGCCACAGAGCTCCGTCAAAACATGGAGAAGCATTTAAGGTCTCTCTCTGACCTGAGGTAAGCAGGATTGGAAAGCCGGCTTTCTGCCTTTCAAAAATCATTCAAACTCAGTTCGTAAAGCCTCAGGTTTCTCACCAAGAACCAGCTAAGGCTGCACTGTCCAATGTGGTGGCTACTAGAAACACTAGAAACACGGCTTGTCTGAATTGACCCGTGCGGTAAGCGTAAAGCGCACACCAGATTTCGAAGGCTTGGTTCAAGAGAAAAATGTCAAACATCTCAGTAATATTTTATAGCGATCACATGTCAAAATTATAATATTTTTGGTCATGCTGGGCTAACAAGATATATTATCAAACTGATGTTCACCTTTTTCTTTTTTTTTTTTTTAAGACATTTTATTTTATTTTATTTTTCAATTTTTTAACGTTTATTTTTGAGACAGAGCATGAACGGGGGAGGGTCAGAGAGAGAGGGAGACACAGAATCTGAAACAGGCTCCAGGCTCTGAGCTGTCAGCACAGAGTCGGACGCGGGGCTCGAACTCGGACCGCGAGATCATGACCTGAGCCGAAGTTGGGCACCTAACCGACTGAGCCACCCAGGCACCCCTCACCTTTTTCTTTTTACATCTTTCAAAAATTTGGTCCTGGGGCACCTGGGTGGCTCAGTTGGTGAAGCTTCCGACTCCGGCTCAGGTCATGATCTCCCCGGTCCATGGGTTCGAGCCCTGTGTCGGGCTCTGTGCTGGCAGCTGGGAGCCCGGAGCCTGCTTCGGATTCTGTGTCTCCTTCTCTCTCTGCCCCTCCCCCGCTCACCCTCTGTTTCTGTCTCTCAAAAATGAATAAACGTTAAAAAAAATTTGTTTGGAACTTGGTTCTGAGAAACTTTTAAATGACATGTAGCTCTGTTTCTACTGGACAGTGCTGGATGAGGCAGATCATTTTAATGATTTCAACCATTATCCCACTTAGTTCAAGTCCAAGATGACAAATTGTTGACTACAACCGAGGAAGCTGAGGCAGAATAATACTCCTGTTAAGAACCCAGGCTGCCTGGGTTCCAACTGTAGCGTGGCCACCTAGACATCAGTGTGTCCGTGCTATTTAACCTCATCTGTAAAACGGTAACGATCGGATCTCTACCCAATAGAGTCGGCGTGAGGATTAAATGAGCAAAATAAATGCACAATGCTGAGGACAGCATGTGGCAGGTCTGAGTGCTCAGGAGCTGCTAGGTATCATAATTCTTCAAATCATGCTAACATCTCGATACTTTTAACAGGTCCCGAAGGGTTTCCCGGACTTTAACAGCCCACAGATGGAAGAGATTACACGTTTAAGCTACAGCATACGTAAAACCTTTTAAGGATATACATGAACTTGTAAAATATCACTAATTAGCACGTGAAACATCCTTCTTCATACATTATCTGACAAACCTTGTCGTTGAGTAATAGGCTTCTGATGTAGCTACATACTCCTTGGGATATAATATGGACTCTTGGAGTTTCAGAGCTAGAAGGCGAATTATCATTTATGCTATACACGAATTGCCAGTTTTCCACATTTCGTGGCACAACGGGATACCCCCCATGTTGAAATGATACTCAACACTCTACACACACTGGCAGAAAAGCCCATTTCTGCATCTCCAAATTTGTGTTATTTGTCCTAACTCCACAAGGCCCTTAATCTCTAGGATGATTTGAGTGGACCTGATTTACGGTTCAACTCATGGATGCCAGAAAAGGCATCTTTAAGAGAGTCGGCTAGCTCCCTCACGACCCGGATCCCACCAGTGCAGCTGCCAGTCTCTCGTGCGCATTTCTACTTATCCAGAGAACCTGGTCACTTCTGAACCAGCCAGATGTGAAGAAACCGCGGAAAACAACCCCGAAGGAAAGAGCCTTACGAGCGTGCAGCAGACTCTGGAGAAATCCCTAATGAGTGTCCAAATCAGGTTTCACAATCACAGCACTGCTGACGTTTGGAGCCAGATCGCTCCTGGCGGTGGGGCTGTTCTGTGCCTCAAAGGATGTTCAGCAGCAGCCCTGGCCTCCCCTCCGAGCTGCAGCAACCAAGAATGTCTCCAGACATTGCTAAATGTCCCTGGGGTGGAGGTGGGGGGCGGGGGGTGTCGAGGGGAGGCACAATCGGCCCCGGTTGGGACCCGCCGACCTAAATCTTTTGAGTTTGAACTTTGAGTGCACATAAGCATCACCCAGTAGCTTGTAGAAAGGGAGATCCCTGACCCCATTCCCAAGATATTTTGATTCAGGAGTCTGGGGTGGAACCCAAGAAGCTGTGCTTGTAACAAGCTCCCTGGGGGTCCTGATGTGGGTGGTCCGAAGTCCACACTGTGAAAAACATTGATCTCGCAGCCTGGGTGCATGCCCAGGTCAAAAATCAAGGCGACAGAAAGTCAGAGCTTGAAACCAAAGCAGACCCAGTTAAACAAATGAGCCACGTGGTATAGAAGTTGCCTGATTGTGTATTGAGATTAAAGAACAGAAAAGAACCCATTTGTAATCTACCATGGGAAATTAAGAATGAGCTGAGCTCAGGCTGTAATTTTACCTCCTGGGAAGCACTGAATGCAGGTGAATAACATATCTACCGAGGTTCTATGTTAATCTCTTTTTTTTTCCCCTTATAAAAGACAGAGCCGAGCATTTATAGAATTCTGCTCCAGCTCATAATAATCTGACATCTGATTTTAAGTTTACTTCAGTTCCAAGCAACTGCAAATAGGCCAGCAAGATTTTCAGGACTTGTAAAACAGGGTCACAGTCCCCTAGTGAGTTAGAAGATGATAAGCTGGTGAGGCCAGGTAGCTCGGGGTGCAGAGCCTGCTGGGGGTGGGGCATTTTGACTGGAGACACCAACTCCCACATCCAGCCAGTCTCTGTTGAACTCATCCGGGTACGAAGGGGCTTCTGTTTTGCATATCCGCTTTGTTCAATACGAGAAAGTTCCCCTTAAGAAATAAAACCACCGTAAAGCTGCCAATATCAGGGATCTTACTTTAGGGTTCGAAACAAGCCCGGCAAAAAGGAAGCCTGTGCAACTCCAGTCAGTTCTGCTCTAACACTCGTCTCGGAAACGCAAATTTGTTCCGACGTGATTGATACATTAAAGGATGATTTGAGCATCACGTGAATTTCGCGTTTGCTTATGTGCAATTCTGTCTGTAAGAAACAGTAAGTGATCGCAGGAAAGTGCACCCAGCTGAATGGAGCTGCCTTGACAAAACGCTCACGGGCGCACGCCCCCCAACACCCCCCGGCCACCTCAGTTCACCTTCTGGACCCCAACCATCCACACCCGGTGTTCCGGCTGTCCATTTGATGTCCAACAGCGTGCCTAGCTCCCCTTCACGAGCCGCAAGCCTTCTGATGCCCACTTCTGCAAGCAAACCTTCAGGGCTCTCCCTAGGTAGAGCGCCGCGGCTATTATATGAACCATATAACATGTATAAAACTGTGCTGCCATTTGTATTAGGTTTCCACCTTATTTCTCTTACGTGCTACTAAGTTTTGAAGCATTGTGTCCCTAATCTCATTTATTCCATGAGCCCTGTGGTTTTGATGGCATAATTTTTGCACAGCACAGCGATTTTCTAGAAGTCCTGTCACGTGACGGCAGAAGTGACTGTGGTTTATTTGAGAGGCAAGGGGACACTGGCAACGAAACAAGAAACAAGACAGGAAGGAAAGGCTGCCCTACAAAGTATACGCCGTCAGACATGCGTTACTGCTGTGTGCGACCACGGTTCAAGCCCACGGGGAAATTCGGGGAAGTGGTGCAAGACACGGCTCAAATTTGTCCCACCTGACAGGCGAGGGAGCTGGGGTATTTACACGCCAACTCCTCTCTGCCCTGGTAAGGGCTGCCCGCCAAGCACTCGGGAAGGCGATCGTTGACAGGTGGAAGCTCCCCCAGGAGCACGCTGAAGTGACCGGACCCAAAAGATCTGAGTCATCTCCCCACGAGCATCTGCCACAAAGGAAAAAAAAAAAAAAAAAAAAAAAAGGGGGGGGTGGCATTGCAGAAGAAAAGAATGGTGACTAAGAAATCACTGTGGCAGAGGCCTAGGGCGGTGCTAAGCCCCTCCACCCCCACCACACCCACCCTCAGAAGACCGAGGGCAGACCGGCTGTGGTCATCTGTCTCTTCCTTTCATCTTCAAGGGCAGTTAAGTGGCTTATGGAGAGCAAGGGGCCAGGCAGGCAGGCATCCCGTCCAAGGTCACATCCTGCCCACCCACAGGAGAGGTCTCTTAAGGTTCCAGAATAGCTTCTCTCATCCTAGAGATAACTCAGCTTCAGGAAATTGCTGTGCATTTTATCTCCTAGAGCTTAAGGCCATGGCAACCGGCCTCACTTACCGGGCCCATCCACCACCAGGCTCAATCTCTTGTGCGTCAGCCTCAATTCCTTATTTTTCCTGCACCCAAAACATAGCTTATGTCTGAGCCTCGTCAACTGAACAAAGTGCTCAGCTACGAAACGAGATGAAATGACGTGACGGAGAATGCTGCTGCAGAGTCGATAAGTAAATAAACCTATGTGGTCAGTTACACTGGCCATTGAAGCCTTATGGTTGCATCAAAAGAGTCCACAAATAAAATGTCGGAGTAATGGGATCAGAATTTATTTGCACACGCAATGATGTATGAATCAGAAGGACAGAATCGTTCCTCGTGGCGAAAGGGAGATGGAGAGATCAGCCACTCAGGCTCCTTTGGAAAAATCTAAACAGCTTCACCACTCGATTTATAATCTCACTACTTATGTACCACCTCGGCTGCTGCTATAGAAACAGTGCTAACCTTGGACATGTGTTTGTACTTGGCGTCTTGGAAAGCAACGCTACCCCACTGCTCATCGACGGCAGTCCATCACAGGGCCCTCATCTCCATGTGACATCTCTGAACAAATACGCCAACAGGAAAGGAGGAGGTGGGTATCTCTAGACCAGTAAACCCACGATGAAGAACGAGGCCGACCGGGAGGCTGTGCGAAAGCCCATGTCCTGTACTCGGGGCCAAGTGTGGTGGGATCGGCCCTCCAAAGGAAGGCAAAGCAGTGTGGGAAGTTCTAGAAAGGCACCTAGAGTTCTGAGTTCAGCTCTTACTGCTCTCTCCTTTCCAAGGTCCTCATCTGAAAATGGAGATGATTCCTATGACCCGAGAAAATACGAAGAAAGGGGGAAGCGTTTAAAAAGAGAAAAGAATAACAGTTCCTACTTGTAGTCAAGGGTAATGTCCCGACAGACTCTGGGGAATGGGGTGTACCTTTGGACTTGAGAATTTTTATGATGCTTTTTGCAGATACTAAGGTGCTAATTAACAAATGTTGGTAGAAAGTTACAGTGTGAATTATATTTGCTGCACGAACACACGTACAGATGTTGGAATTATCTATTCTGTTCTGGTTGTTATCATCATTATGGCATGGTTCCTTTAAAATAACATTCCTTCATTATAATTGGCTTTTGATTCAAGGAACGCAGTTTGTAGAACTGCCTTTTGTTGTTCGCAGAGCCTTTCTAGCCACTTCTAATTTCTGCTTGGAGAGGTGGCATGGCACAGTGGAAAGACCAAAGAAGACCCAGCAGAAGGCTTGGATCACCTCCCTTTAAGCTGTGTGACCCTGAGCAAGTTCCTTAACCTCTCTGAGCCTGCTTCCTTTGTAAAATGGAGATGCAAGGCATACAGCTTACCCTTCCAACTTCAGCCAGTTGTTATAAGGGCCAAATGGAAACTCTAGGGTAAAAATCTTTTATTTTTTTATTTTGAGAGAGAGAGAAAGAGAGAGAGAGAGAGAGACAGCACAAGCAGGGAAGGGGTAGAGAGAAGGATGGAGAATCCCAAGCAGGCTCCACGCTATCAGCACACAGCCCGATGCGGGGCTCGAACTCACGAACTGTGAGATCATGACCTAAACCGAGACCACGAGTCGGATGCTTAACGACCACGCCACCCAGGTGCCCCTAAAAATCTTTTATAAAAATCTCAGGCCATATAGAGCCAAATTAGTTATAACTATTACACACAGTTCAGGAATACAGTAGGATGCCTCCCCAAAACACTATTTGCTGGAGAGGACTGAATGCTTTAAAGGGATTCCACTAGGGGTGCCTGGGTGGCTCAGTCGGTTAAGTGTCCGACTTTGGCTCAGGTCATGATCTTGCAGTCCGTGGGTTTGAGCCCTGCGTCCAGCTCTGTGCTGACAGCTCGGAGCCTGGAGCCTGCTTCGGATTCTGTGTCTCCCTCTCTCTCTCTCTCTCTCTCTCTCTCTCTACCCCTTTCCCACCCGCGCTTTCTCTGTCTCTGTCTCTCAAAAATAATAAACGTTAAAAAAAAAGTTATTGGGGCGCCTGGGTGGCTCAGTCAGTTAAGCGTCCGACTACAGCTCAGGTCACGATCTCGCGGTCCGCGAGTTCGAGCCCTGCGTCAGGCTCTGGACTGATGGCTCAGAGCCTGGATCCTGCTTCCGATTCTGTGTTTCCCTCTCTCTCTGCCCCTCCCCTATTCATGCTGTGTCTCTCTCTGTTTCAAAAATAAATAAACGTTAAAAAAAAATTTAAAAAAAAAGTTATCAAAGGGATTCCACCGGTGGGGCGCCTGGGTGGCTCCGTCGGTTGAGCGTCCGACTTCGGCTCAGGTCATGATCTCGCGGTCCGTGAGTTCGAGCCCCGCGTCGGGCTCTGTGCTGACAGCTCGGAGCCTGGAGCCTGTTTCAGATTCTGTGTCTCCCTCTCTCTCTGACCCTCCCCCGTTCATGCTCTGTCTCAAAAATAAATAAACGTTAAAAAAAAAAATTTTTTTTTTAAATAAAAATTAAAAAATAAAGGGTTTCTACTGGAACTCCATCCATGGCTGCTGGCCTTTCGATGTCAGTGCTAAAGAGATCTTGTGATGTTAGCTCCTCAGGAAGGATTCCAGGGACAGCACTGCGGTGCGTGGACAGGAGGCACCATAACATGGTGGTTACATGAAAGGTCTGGGTTTGAATCCTACCTCCAGCCCTCATCAGCATACTTCTCTGTACCCAAGTCTCCACATAAAATACTATTAAAAACAATGCCAACCTCATGTATACCCCAGAGAAATGAAAACCGGGAATTAAGCAAACACACGTGCCTTGTGTGTTCATACAGTACTATCCACAGTAGCCAAAAGGTGGACAGAGCTCTGAGGTCCATGAGTGGATGACGGGACAAACAAAACGCGGTCTATCCGTACAATGGAATATTGTCAGCCATTAAAGGGAACGAAGTCCTGACACCTGCTACAACGTGCATGAACCGTGAAAACACGATGCTAAGTGAAAGGAGCCAGACAAGAGAGAACAAATATTCTATGATTTCAATGCTACGAAATGTCCACTAATGGAGAATCCATAGAAAGAGCGGGCTGAGGCTTGCCGGAGCCGAGGGAGGGGAGCATGGGGAGCACCTGCTTAATGGTATGGGGTTTCCTTTTGGGGGTGATGAAAACGTCCTGGAACTAGACAGTACGGTGAATGTACTAGATGCCACTGAATTGTTCACTTGAAGATGGTTACTTTCACGTTATAGAAAATTCACCTCACAATTAAAAACTATAATAATAATAACGATAAATGATAATGATGATAGTACCACGAACCTCAGGCTTCCTACGAGGATTAAATGAACCAGTGTGTGTAAAACATTCTGCACGATGCCTGGCACGGAGTAAACACTCAATAAATGCTGACCTCTAGCACTCGTTGCCCCCATCTCTCAGAGAAAGAGGGAGAGATACTGCAGCAACGCCACACTGTGGGAAGTGAACTAGATTAAGACTGAAGGCTGGGGGCGCCTCGGTGGCTCCGTCGGGTGGGCGTCCGACTTTAGCTCAGGTCATGATCTCGCGGTCCGTGAGTTCGAGTCCCCGCGTCGGGCCCTGTGCTGACAGCTCAGAGCCTGGAGCCCGCTTTGGGTTCTGTGTCTCCCTCTGTCTCTTTCTCTCAAAAATAAACATTGAAAAAAATATTACAAAAAAAAAAAAAAAAAAAGACTGAACGCTGTTGTTGGCTCCTAATTAAAAAAAAAAAAAAAAAAAAAAAAAGACCGAACGCTGTTGTTGGCTCCTAATTTAAAAAAAAAAAAAAAAAAAAAAGACTAACCTAACTCTTGTTCTACAAACAGATGAACGCACCTCCCAACGCGGGTAGTGACCAGGCAGCCCAGTCACCCACAGGGAGAGCAGGCCGGCCCTTTCCTAAAACTCCCCATCCACAGAGGGGAACAAAGAAGCAACAGTGTTTTACACTCTAAAGGGGAAAGCCCTTCCTGGCAAGAAGCGTGGAGAATCCCCAGGGGCGAAATTTTCCGAAGACACACCTGGGACGTCTTGCCGTTTTTCATTTTTTAACTTTGATCTTCATTACAGTGTGGTGAGGTGTGGTTTTAGGTATTTGTGTTTTTCCAGCTCAAAGCAAAAATCCAGCACAAGTGCAGGCCAGGAAAGGTGTGACAGACAAGTTCGCAGGAGCGTACAAGTCACAATAGAAAAGATGTCATCACATAAATACCCCAGGTGTCAAAACAGCAATAAAACCATGTCTTCACTCATTTCATGATTGTTAATGACCCATGAGCTAAGTAGCCGTTTATGAAGCCCATAAAATATGGCATCTGAAGATGTCACCCTTTACAAATGAAAGGGTAGAGCTGTTGTGCACGGTTTGTTTGTTGGCTACTGGGGGATCGTTTTAGCAAAAAGCCTGATAAGACCGGCCAGGGGATTGTAAATACCCAGATACAAGCTGAAGAAAAGCCAACTAGAAAAGACAGTAAGGAATCTTAAAAGTAGACACTTCAGAATACACTCTATCCCAGAAGATGAGTGTTCTAAGAGGACTGACGTTTTCTTCCAGCCTGACGTGTGTCCAGAGGAAAACACGTCACCGATTTATTCCCTAGAAACCGGTGAACCTGAGAAACCTCTAGCAGACTGAAGAAAGCACAGCTACAATGACTTGACAAAATCTAATTTCCAAGCAGGACCTTGCTGCAAGGGAGTTTGGGAAATGTAGTTTCTAGCTCTCCAGCCTCTCCAGGGCAGTATGTGCTAGAAGGAGGTGAGGCTGTATGCCAGGTGTCAATCCACTATCTTGTCAGAATTAGCAAGACAGAAATTCTTGTCATTCCCTTTACTCTCAAGGAATTACTATCAGTCGCAAGGAAAAAAAAAACAGTAGAGATTTAAACATCTCTGGGGCACCTGGGTGGCTCAGTCAGGCGTCTGACTCTTGATTTTAGCTCAAGTCATGAGCTCATGGTTCGTGAGTTCGAGCCCTGAGTCGGGCTCTGTGCTGACAGCACGGAGCTTGCTTGGGATTCTGTCTCCTTCTCTCTCAAAAAAAATAAAAATAAACTTTAAAAAGCCCCTTAAGGTTCTCCAGTGCTATCAGCCCAAGGGCAACCTGACTTTAATGGTGCCACGTGTTAATATTCCCACCTTCTTGGTGAGGAAGCACCTGGGGCTCCAAAGTGAGTTTTGCAGGGTCTTAAGGGGGAGATGGTTGGGAGAGGAAGAGAAACCCCCTACACGCGGCGACCTTCTCAGGTCCCGGTGCCGCGTTATGCACACACACACACACACACACACACACACACACGTCCACACAATGTCCCCACCCTCGTTCCTGCTGGAGAGACAATGCAATTGAGGGTGAACAAGTTAAACCTCGAGTCAGGAAACCTGGTCCCTCACTGCTTGGCTCTCCGGTATGGAGCTTCCCCACGTGGAAAGTAACACTCACCCCAACGTCACTGCCCATGACGCACGTTCAATCAGAGAGTGTGATCTAAGGTGCTCTGTGAAGGAAATCACAAAGAAAACGATAGCTGTCGTTTTAAATCCGTTAAATACATCTCATGTCGCCTATTTCAGAGGAACAAACGTTAAAAGCTCGGTAATACCCTCAGTGGTTGCGGGTTGGAATAAAGAAGGTTCTCACGCACGGAGGGCAGAAGCAGAAAACAGTCCAACCTAATTGGAAGGCGACTTGGCAGTAAAGCTCCAGCTAGAAAATGTACCATTCTTTGAACCGAATTCCCAGATATGCCTGCAAAAGTACACCAAGGGATTCGTAAAGGGACGCACAGTGCAGCAATGGTGACAGCAAACAATGGAAAACCCGGTGTCTGTCAGCGGGGACGGGTTCAATAAATTATAGTTTTAAATATTATGCAGCGGATGAAAAGAATGAGTGCTGATTGGGAACCGGACAGAGTTCTAAGGTTCGGTATCCGGTTCACTACAAAGCGAGATCACGAATACCGGGTAGAGGAGACAGACCGACAGAGAGAGATCCGCGCAGACACACACGCGGGTAACTGAACAAAACCCGTTTGGGATGACACACGCAAGCCTGTTATCGGTGTTTCTCTCTGGAGACAAGAACGGGAACGCAGGGGAGAGGAAGGCTTTCACGGTTCGTTGCGTTTGGTTCCTTTCTTTACAGTTGGAAGTTTTATTTTCAATCCTGCGCATGTATTTATTTTTAATTTAAAATTACACAGTATAAAAGAAAGCCAGCAAATGGAGTGGGCGTTGTAAAAAATAATAAAGAAACCAGCAAATGGAAACACCAGGATGCCGCACGAGGTGGCCCGGGCTGTGCTTAGGAAATATCGCTGTGCCGACTCCGAGTCCTCTCCCTGCTTGATCAGCCTGTCTTCGGGGATCGTGAAAGGTGGAGGGGGCGGAGGAAAATAGGGGTGGAATGCCAAGGAAAATATGGAAAGAGCCCAAAAATAAATGCGGAGAAAATACAATGTAAGAAGAGGGTGAGGGGCAGGGAAGGAAGAGATGCCCCGAGGGTCACTTTCACATCTTCCCATGCACGACTGGTATGTAAGTGAAAATTTTCACCATCGGGATGGCTGTGGACGAAGCATACACGTCTTGTTAGCTGAGAATCCCAAGAGGTAGGAAACATGGAATCTCTTTACAGAAGACTCCTGTTGTTCCTAATATTTATCCAGCTATATATACACAGATGGGTACCAGCACAAAAGAGCTAAACTTTCAAATCACTGCCGAGCCAAAGCTGTAGATACTAGTTACAAAGAACACATAAGCCAGTGTGTCCCTAGCGTCTGCCAGAACCCCAGCTCTAGGGGACGTTAATAAAACGCTATCCCAAGAGTGGAGCCCACGGTAAAACAAGGAGCTGAACGCTTGAATAATCAAAGTTGGATGGGTTTCTCAACTGTGGACCGTCTAGGATCCTTTAACCAGTTCGAGTGCATGCTTTCAGTGCTTCCCCAAATTGCTGCCTGAGAACTCTTTCTTTTAAGCACGGTGCTCACTGGCGTGCCTCAGAATGCAATTGGGGAAGACAGTTTATTCAAGGGTTGTTTCTCCTCCTCAGTGTTGAGATCAGAGAATAGATACAGGAAGTAGAAACTATGCCACAGAATACTATGCCCAAGAGAACTGTTTCAGCACCTGCATTAGGGCAAAAAGAAGAACGGTCAGGTGTTGTGGCTAAAGAAACCCCCCGAAGCAGCCATATCCTCCAGCGTATTAGTCCTAGAACAGAATCCAGAAATAATACAGTTCATCCCCTTCACTGTACAGATAAGAAAACAGAGCCCCAGATAATTCTCAACAGAGAGACAAGAGCTAGCACTTGGAAGCCGGGACTCTGGAGCCACAATGCCTGGGTTCAACCCCCAGCACTCTGCAGGGCCTCGGGCAAGTTACTTGCCCTCTCTGGGCCCCCACTTGCCATTTTCCATTTCTGGAAAATGAAGACAGTAGTCTCTACCCTACAGAAATGCAAAAGGATTAAGTGGGCTGGTATTTGTAAAGCGTGCAGGCCAGTACCTGATATGCAGTAAACGCCAGGCAAGTGTTTCTTTGAGTAAAATAAAATTACTGGGGCCTCGGAGTCCTAAACTGAGGCATCCTTACTCCCACGTTACCATTCTTACACAACACTTCCACTCTAATAAAACAGTAATTTAAAAAAGGGAAACCGAAAGGATAATGGTTCGACCATCATCAAAAAGTCAATGTTAATGGGAAGTTAATAGGCCCAACATTGCCAGAGCAAATCTCAAGAATTCAAATAACACTTCTCCCTCCAGAAACACACACTGTATAATTAAAAAAATATATATGGGCCAGGAAGGCAAGGGATACATTGTTGTTGTTGTTTTTTCTCTTCTTGCCAGCCTGAAGGTTCTAGAAAGATTAGGTCATTTTTTAACAGGATGTTCACAGCCAGCACTGGGGTGGGGGCGGGGGGTGGGGACCACAGATTCAGAACGCAGGAGGGTCAGGAGAGAAGAGTCCAAAGTGGGACGTACAGGAGATCAAAGGAAAATGGGGGTGTTTCTGGCAGCAAAGTGGATAAAATCGGGATGTGAGGGTGGGCTGAGGTTCCTCTCTCCCCTTTAATTTGTTTTCCAGCAGGTGTGCTGGGCAGAGGAGAGAGCTGACTCCTTAAATACAGGCTGTTCTTAAGTCAAATGGCATTAGCTGCCTTGTGCTGGCACGTGGGTTTCAGCCCGAACGCCGAAATGCGTATTTGCTAACTGGGGCGTGGAGAAGGCTCTCAACAGAGAAGGGGCAGGAAGGAGGGAAGGAAAGGAGACTGGCCGCCTGGCCGCCACCGTCCCCTCTCCCTCACCAATCACAGAGGGTAATGCTGGGCGGAGACGATGAACTGCCCATGACATCTTGTTCACCTGATGCTCCTTGAGAAACCGGCCCCTCCTGAGCCAGGGAAGGACATTTCCAAGTATTCGGTGAGGGGAGCGCGAGAGGGTAAGCAATGCACATAGAAAAAGATGGAAGGAATCCAAGGAGACAAATGTTGGTTTTCTTTTTCCAAGCTGCCAGAAGCATCAATTTAGAGTGGTGTTCCAACGGTGACCCTATTTTATGAACCCCAAATCTGTACACTTGGTTGCCCTCTGAGAAGGAATATCTGAAATTATAACCGTGCTGGAATATTCGAGACTTATAGTCACCCTGTCCATCTTGACGGGATGCCCATGACCTTCCTTTTTCCTGCCTTTTTGGCTGGGATCTCAGGGAAATGAGTCCCTCAAAATATCCTAACGCCTTTCTTGGTCTCCCCAAGAAGGGCTCTCCGCTCTGGTCTATGTCTACATTCCATACATAAGCCAGGAATGCAACAGAACTTTCTCAGGAAGCCACAATAGGTGCCACTTATCGAGTATTTACAATGCAGCAGGCAGTGTATACAACACTACCTCATTGAATCCTCCAGACCACCCTTTAAGACGGGTATTATTACCCCCACTTTCAGGCGGAACAAGAGTCTGGTAGCAGTTAAGGGCTTTGGCTAAGGAGACTCCCAGAGCAGATAAGCAGTAGGACCAAGATTCAAGCCCAATCCCCACACACTTGTCCCTATTCTGTGCTGCTTCAAACCCGTGTCATTCTCCCCCAAAGGAACAGCTGAGGATATCTGCAGACATATATGTAGCCCATTGGGTCACCATGCAAAGCTCACAGATTCCTGGGGCGCCTGGGTGGCTCAGTCGGTTAGGCGACCGACTTCGGCCCAGGTCATGATCTCACGATTCGTGAGTTTGAGCCCCGCGTCGGGCTCTGCGCTGACGGCTCAGACCCTGGAGCCTGCTTCCGATTCTGTGTCTCCCTCTCTCTGCACCTCCCCTGCTCATGCTTGCTCTCTGCCTCTCAAAACGTAAATAAATGTTAAAAAAAAATTTTTTTTTTAAAGCTCACAGATTCCTGTCCCTGGCTTCCCAGGAACTGTGGGCCTTAGGTTTTTGTTTAGTGCAGCTTCTTCGGAGTGGAAGTTCTAAACAGACACCCCAGGAGGAAACGTGGCGAGACATGACAACGGGGAACGAGGGGATCACGGCCGGGACATTTCTCTGAACCCTTTCCTCCTCCTGCACAACCTCCAGATGACAAACAATAGGACACAATCAGAATCAAGGAAGGCTCCCAGCAAAACAAAACCTGACCCCAGCCTAGCAAGCATTCACTTACTTTAGTTACCTGGGTTCCCCAGGTTTATGGCTTAAAGAGGCAACTGCGTCCAAGGTCCCTGGGTCTGCTGTTGCCTCAAAGCCCCAGCTTGTGAATCATCTCTGGAGCCCAGGCACCGGCCTTCCTTTCCCATCAACTAGGGGATTCATTTCATCATGCCACGTGCCCCTGGGTATCAGTTCACACGTGTGCCTTCGAACGCTTCTCCACATACAGCTGACGTGGCTTCCGGGCACTCTGCAAGTCCCAGACTCAGTTCCAGGGTTGAGATTAAAACAGCAAAGAGACCCTCAGACCTGCAGCCAGAAGAATGCCGCTCACTTCCCCACCTGCGGGAAGCCCATCTCCCTTCAGAGCCTCACCTGGCCGCACGCGAGAGCTGGGAGTGTTATCACCTGTGGCCGGCCCACCGGCCGTCCCAGGGTGTAGGAGGGGACAGTGGCGCCCCACCCAGATCCCCTTTCACCAGGCCTGTGGCCCCATCCTCCAGCTGCTGTGAGCCCTGGCTGCTAGTGGCTCACAACTGACCCCTCGTCAGAGTTGCCCTTGGCTGATGAGAACCGCCTTGCCTGGGACCTTAGGTCCATCGCCTCCCCGTGGAGTCCCGGCCACTGATGGGCCGACGCGGTGTACCAGAGCCTTCTCTCTGTAGATCCAAGCAAAGCTAGGCTGGATCTCACACCACACTGTAACTCAGCGAGGTACCCTTCCCCATCTGCTTCCTTCACACCCTTACACGTTTCCTCTGGAGTGCTCTCCCAGCAAGTCCCGTGCTCTACAATCCCTGTCTCAGGCCCTGCCTCCAGGGAACCCGACCGGAGACACAAAGGTAAGCAGGAGAGTAAAACAGTACAGTGAGGCACCCCACAGTAAGAAGATTCTGGATGTAATGCAACTGGTGCTGGGTTGCGCTTTCAAACAGGCCCAAGGCAAAGTTCTTATTTGTGGGGAGGGGGGTGCGTGGAGGGAGGGGAGAGGAGGGGAAGGTGAGGCTCGGCCGCGAAATGGCAGGCAACCTGATCTCAACAAGCACCTGGGGGAGAGAAGAGTCTCCTGAGTCCTCAGTATCCCCCTGGGCCAGTGAGAGGCGCCAACTCACCGGGAGATCCCTGGCATCTCCTGGGGGCCATGGGACCCAGAACCGTCCCTAGTGATATTTAAGCCAGAGAGGGCCACCACCACCAGAGAATGCCACCAGAGCCCGTGCAATGACGGGTTTCCATCACACAGACTTCCGGCACTCCGGGTAGCTCCGGGGACTTGCCCAATTTTTCAGGAACCTCCGTGGCGTGGCATCTTACATTTGGGACTGATTCTTTGGTCCTCACTTGCATACCAGGAGGGGGGGGTTCACTGTCCTAGGGATTCAGGTTGCTACGTTCAAAGTGTAAAACAATTACAGCCTCACCAAATTCCACCCATTAAATTTTCTGTATCTGCCACCAACACAGGGAGAGGAAGTATAATATGAGCCTTCAGTGGGTGAGCAGGTTAGAAAGCCTCACTTAACTGTCTAGAAGGTCCAGAGAGAGAGAGAGAGAGAGAGAGAGAGAGAGAGAGAGAGAGAGAGAGAGAGACAACATCCGGCTAACACAGATTTCTACACTGCTATGGTTTGAGCAAGGTCAAGGCTAGGGTCTCTTTGATGTTTCTGCACAATCACTCTGATCTAACCACCAGGGAAGTCTGGCCTTGGCTGAACATTTTGTTTCTCCAGCTGCTCAGGGGACTATCACACCGGACCTGCAGCTAAGCCACACCACAGCCTGTGTCATGTGTCATTTGCCACCATGGGCTGAGCTCCAAACCATGCCACGCAAAGACTGTTCAGCTATACCAAGTAGAACGGATGGCAGGAACCTCTTGACTGCCGCGCCTTAAATTGCAAAATTATGCGGTATTAGGTGCCTCGAGCTTTGAGTTACACTTTGTGAGAACAGTTCCTCCTCTGCAACCTTGGGGCGAGGCAAGGTTTTATCAGGGGACGAACCGGGTGGAGGCAGGTGTGGGAGGCCATCAAAGGGATAGATCTGTACCTCCTTTGAGATCCCCAGATCCCCATGGGGACAAGATCAATAAAGTTGAGGGGAGGAGATGCCACTGGAACAGCCACTTTGGAGAATCATTTGGCAATATCTAAAAAGCTCAGGAAAAACAAACCCTCGGCCCCAGAAATTTAATTCCTAGCTCTATACCCTAAAGCAATGGTTGCCAATGTTGGCTGCACGTTGGAATTATCTGGGGGAGCTTTAAAACAATACAGGTGCCTAGTTTCCACCCCCCACCCGAGTGATTCACATTTCACTGGGCTGAGCGCAGCCCAGTGCTGGGACTTGTAAAGGCTCCCTAGACGATTCTGATGTGTAGGAAAGGTTGAGATCCACTGCCTAGAGACCTTTTCCCCTATGTGCCGTAAGGACATTTGACATAATTGTTTGTGGCAGCACTGTTCGCAGGAGCAAGAAACTGAAAGTAACCCAAATACCCATCGATAGGAGAGTGCAAAAATAAATTGCACGGTATTCCTTTAAGAGCATTCCTCGGGGCGGTGACAGAGGCACAGGGTTAGAGGTGTGCGTACCAATATGTTTAAACCATAAAAGCGAGTTACAGAATGACACATGCAATATTCTATGATTTATGCAGATTTTAAAGCATGTCACCTCTGGTTTCGAATATACACCTATGTGGTAATACTACTGAAACATATCGAGGTGAGGGCTGATAAGCACAAAAATGAGGATACCAGTTACCACTGGGGGCGGGGGGCGGGTAATCAGATTAGACAGGGAACATGGGGGCTTTCAGTTCTAATGATAACATTTGCTTTCTCGAGACGAGTACAAAGCAAGCATGGCAGGAGCGTTAGCTTTGATAGAGTTGGACGGTGGGTACACGGCTGTTATGTTATTCTCTGTTTGAAGGCTTGCATAATAAATATTTAAAGCTACAGAACATAAAAGCGATCAAGCTGATAAAATGACTCGACATACGCATGAGCCTCAAATTCATCGTAAACCCAACAGTACAGAGAGTAACTCCCCTGAACTGAAACAAAACCCTGAATATACTTTATTATTTAGGCTTTTTCAAGTCCCCAGAAGAACTCCAAGACATTAGTTGCCCTGCTATCAAATGCTGCCGTGTGTATTAAAAACAAAAAGGCACCTGTCAAAGGAAATGAACGGGGCACTGTACATTTTGCGTGTTCCCACCCATTCAGCAAGCATTTCTTTTTTTGAGAACCCATTGTGAGCCTGGCCCTGAATGAGGCGTAGGGTTTCCCTTTTATCTCTTCCCAATCACGAACCCAAATGACCGTGAGTTTCCCTTTTCACTGCTAAGAGTTCACAAAACTGTGCTATGAACCACAGAAATGATTTTTTCTTATTTATGCCAGGGTTTTCCCATTTCTGGTTTAAGGGCATCAGATGTCTCCAATTATCTACACAGAAGGTTGTGGAAAGAAAGAAAAAAAGATCCTGTAAACAAGCTTACCTGTAAGGCAGAAACACACATGGAAAACAGAACCCTGGGGGTGGGGGGAGGGCAGCGAGCAGAGGAAGACGACAATTCTGCAAAATGCAGCAAACAGGGAGAGGACTTCACAATACTCCAAAGGTTGAAATGAGTATTTTAATCCGGCTAATCGAGTAGTATCCAGAAGAATGAGTGACCTGTGCCAGTCCTCTGGGTCTATCAGCTTGTTGCCAAAGCAGTTCTCCTGGCAGGGCACTTGGCACGGTTCTCTTTGACATCTGCTTGCCAAGATACTCACTGACGCAGTCCTTTGTTGGGTCACTGGAGCTTTGGTCTCTGGGTCCCAAAAGCAACACAAGTTTCTGTCTGGGCCTCAGTGTGCAACTGGACCGGTCTAAACCACTTTCTCTCACCTTTGCAAACTCCTGAGCAACTCCATTTTTTTTTTTTTTTTTTTTTTGGTTCCAAGAAAACGAATCGCTTGACAAAGCTGTAGGACAGGCGAGGAGGCAAATGTGTGTGTGTGTGTGTGTGTGTGTGTGTGTGTGTGTGTGAGATGGTGAGGGGGGGGCGCCATCAAGGAACCAGGGGAAAACAGGGGTCCCTGGAGGAGGAAACCCTGAAGGCATTAACTTAGTTCTGGGAGTGTACCCACACCTAGGAGTAGGAGATGCCATGCTGGCCCTGGGTGTGTTACCCCCAGATCCACTCATTATCCTCCCCTGCTCTGCTGGGCATCGCAAGCAGGGCTCACCCCGTGGGCTCTAACTTCCAGGTCCACTGGCTTCTAGCAAGGCTCAGCCAATGGGAGGCACCGAGAGGAGGCTGGAGGGTGGGAGGAGGAGAGAAGTCAGGGTATTTCTCCTTTCACTCTTAGTCCATGGCCATGTCTCCTCGCAAGTCCCAACTCCCACCAGGCTGGCTCACCAGTTCTGACCTCCTTAAGGGGCCTCCAGCCCTCGGGTTCTAGCAGTATTGCATCTTTCCTCTCTCCCTCCAGCTTAAGAGTGGTAGCAGCTTCCTGCTGTTGCTGAACTCTGGCTTACCTCGCCATTCTCTGTTTGGCTTCTCAGCTCATCCATGGGCAGTGTGACCAATTCCCTGTATTAAATTCTCCCTGTGTGAAATTCCTAGAGTGGTTCCATTTTCCTGGTCAAATGCTGAATGGTACAAGCATTTTGAGGCAGCTATGCACCAATGAATTTACACCTGACTTATATGTTACTATTGGCTGATATATGCTAATAGGCATTTATTTGGTTTTCAGTCAGAAGACCTAGGCTCATATCCCTGCTCTCACACTGCCTAGGGGTATCCCATTGGGCATTTACATAACCTTTCTAAGCCTTGATTTTCTCACATTTAAAATGGAGCTAACAGTGTTCATCTTATTGGACTGCTGAGAAGCTTAGATAAAATGATGTATAGGAAAGGATCTGTATATATACAGAATTGTAAGCAAACCTAAGTATTACTGTACTATAAGCAGTATTATTAAGTTTTTGGTCTGCAGGTAACATTTTTATAAAACGACTCATCTCATAAATATGGAATGTTTGCTCTTTCCTATCCACTCATCTCCAAAGGGCAATTTTTATACGATATTTTAAAGAGAATATTTCCCTTTCTTTTATAGAAATGTTTACCATGTAAATACACAGCCAGGCCAAGATAGAAGTAGGATTGCTGAGCTCTGTTGGAACAAGCCCCAGGTAAACACAGTGTACCATGTAACGGATGTGTGAGGCAGACTGGGGAGTGTTGGTAGGGAGGGGGGCAGCGAGGAACATTCACCTTGGCCATGACTACTCTTTGTCTGTAGTTATTAAAAAGTTTGAGTTCCGCCTCCCTGCATGGTCCAGTTGTTTGAAATCCCTCCAGATTAGGGAAAAGTGAGGTTAAAAGGGAAGATTGCCCCAAAGGGTGCGACTACCCTTGAGCTGAACTAACTTGAGCCTCTTGGTCAAGGTTACAACTACAAGAAGTGGACGTGATCACATCCAGGGCTGAAGCAGGCACATGTCCATGTGACATGACTCTTGTCCACGTAAAAACATATGCAAAGTTTTGTTTTGTTTTTTAAGATTTCCCCCACCAGTCTCCTAATACCTACATCAGGGGGAGAAAAATTTAAATTCCACAATTAAAGGCCCCAAATTCTTAGGGAATGGAATGCTGTGTGATCCCTAATACTGGATGTTTTGCCTGGGAGCAGGATCTTAGGAGACAGGGCATGTGACGCCCTGGAAGGAGAAAGATGACACAGAAAGCAGGGGAAAGGTGCAACGGTGAAGGCACCAAACGGCTCTTCCCACCTCATGCATTTTCCAAGCCTTCTCCATGATTAATGATCAAAGACGAGGGAAAAGATTTCCAAAACAAGTCAAAGTCATCAGAACTTTTGAAAGACGAACAAATGTCATTCCCTCACATTTTGGAAAGACAGCCATGGGGAATTAGCCTAGGAATTATCCAAAGTATGCTCTGTACCCCATAGGGGAGTCATTACCTCATTTAACCTTTCTGTGATGCTACGAGATATGGCTCATGCACCCCACTTTTCAGATGAGAAAATCGAGGCCTACAGAACCATTCAGTGGGCAAACCAGGGTTCACACCTAGGATGTGTGAATCCAGTTCACACAGTGAACTAGTGACCCACAGTGAGTACATTTCCCTGCCCTGTCCTGCCCTCCTGGTGGGCGAGGTCCTGGAAATCACAGCGGGAGGCTCTTCCGGGCTGGCATTGTCAGTCCTCCGGGTTAAGGGAGACAAGCACTCCTTAAACTGTGACGGTCCCTACACAATCACCTGCGAATCTTGTTAAAATGCAGATTCTGATGTAGTAGGTGTGGGGTGGGGCACGAGATTCTGGACTTTGAGCATGTTTCCAGAAGACATCACCAGAGACGCCATTTTGAGTAGCAACCTCACACCTCCCCATAGCCCACCTTTCTTCTTTCAGCCACTCACCCACTCAAAATGCATCATTTACTAAGCACTTACTATATGCCATGCACTGTGCTGGGAGCTGGGGGGTGCAGCTGCGGGCAGGCAGACGAAGCCTTTTCTCTCCCGGGATTTTCATCGTGGTGGAAAGAGACAGAAAATGTACGCCGAAGTGAACAAACAAGTAATACATCGTTAGATACATGCTGGGAAGCACAGAACAGTGACTGGGAACAGGGTTCTCTGACGCCAGTCCACATTCCTGGGATACTGATCCCCGAAGGGAACCGGAACAGCACTTGTGAATCAATCTAATGGCACTTCTCAATCAACCCTCCCACAATCCATCAAGATTTAGTGGCCCATCTGCTATTTATAAATCAAAATCTGCGATGAAATTACATAGTCTGGGATTTGCTTCAAAATACTTTGGGAAGGGGAAGTAGGTGAGACAAAAATTAGCTTTGAGTTGATAGCAGACAAAGCGGGGAAATGGGTACCTGGGGGAGAGTCATCATATTGTTCTGGTGACTTTATTATATGTTTGACATTTTACAAAATTAAACAGAATTAAAGTATGTAAGTGGGAGGAGTACAATACCTGCCCTCAAAGAACTTACAAACTATCACGCAGCCTGATTCTCCATCAGGGGTCCTTAACCTAGAATTCAGGGGGTCTGAGAATTCAGAGGCGAATTTTAAAATTTGATTTCACTCACCTATAACTGAAATGTCACATTTCTATCAGTTATGCATGCAAGCAAAAACCATAACGGTATCAGCAGGATCTATGCCTCCATCACCAATAGAAACCACAGGCATTTTCAGGGCGCCTGGGTGGCTCAGTCAGTTGAGCGTCCGACTTCAGCTCAGGTCATGATCTCGTGGTTTGTGAGTTCGAGCCCTGCACCGGGCTCTCTGCTGTCAGCACAGAGCCCGCTTCAGATGCCCTGTCTCCCTCTCTCTCTCTGCCCCACTGTGTGCTCCGTCTCTCAAAAATGAATAAACATTTTTTAAAAGTTAAAAAAAAAAAAAAAAAAAGGAGGGGCGCCTGGGTGGCTCGGTCGGTTAAGCGTCCGACTTCGGCTCAGGTCATGATCTCGCGGTCCGTGAGTTCGAGCCCCGCGTCGGACTCTGTGCTGACAGCTCAGAGCCTGGAGCCTTTTTCAGATTCTGTGTCTCCCTCTCTCTCTGCCCCTCCCCCATTCATGCTCTGTCTCTCTCTGTCTCAAAAATAAATAAACGTCAAAAAAAAATAAAGTTTAAAAAAAGGAAACGACAGGCACTTTCATATCATAGTAACTGTTGTTACAGGTGTCACCAAAGATCACTCCTTTACCCCTTCAACTAGACCTTGATAATCAGTGGGTTGATGAGAAGCTCATATTTTACTATGTCACAAGTTCACATTCTAATAGCTATATTTCTTCAGTAACCATAGTTAATAACTATTGGTCCCTTGTAATTCCAGGTATTTTTATATTGTCAAATCCCAGTGTGACAAGGGTCCAGGCTTCACCAGTCCACCACAGGGGTCCATAGTAAAGTTAGAAACCCCAGCCCCAGGTCAGGTTTCCAGGACCCGGAGGGAAGGCATATCTCCACCACCTGCCACGCCCCCCCGCACACCCACAGGAGGCCTCACCTGCCCAGAGAGGCAATAAATCGCTCATTCCCCCCCCCCCCCATAGAAAAATGTAGCTCTCAAGCCCAAATGTCATCCTGACTGAAGTCGTCAGAATGGGGGGCAAGGGGCTGGAAGCATTTGGAGGTTTCCAGTGTCTTGGAGATAGGCCCTGACTTTAATATGCAAGAGAATTCAGGCAATGGGTTAAGAAATGTCAGGCCACGGGCCAAATAAGAGGAACGTTCCTCTCTGCTTGTCCTTTCTCGATCATCTGTGCCCTGTGTATGGGAATCTACCTTCAGCGGAAACTCCTGAATGACAGGGGTAGAACGGTCAGATTCTCAAAGGCAAGAAGTTGGGAGGTGGGAGGGAAGGGGCAGGTGAGATGACAGCAGAACTCAGGTGAGGAGGAATACATTAACCGGATTTTTGTCGGCTTGGAGACATTTTCAGACCAGTCGCAAGGACAGGAGAATCTATTGGCCCAAGTCCCCCACCTGATGAGGAGCAAGCACGGGGTTATGTTCAGAGCTGCTGGTTTGCACAGTATTCGGAGGCTGGGAACTTCCAACTCCCTGGAGCGCCCTCAAACCGGTGGCTTTGGGGTGAACAAGGTGCTCACACCCAGACACCGTATTAAAGTGTGGACTTCCAGCTGGGGCTGTTGGGTCTCCATGTGACCAAACACCCCCCGGGGCTGTGCGTCCTCCCTGGCTGCGGGACACGGAGACTTGTGGCTTGGGTACACCTGTTAACACTCCTGAAAGAGTCCCCTTCACTTCCTCTGGTCTTTCATCAGGGGCTAAAATTACAGCCACTGAGCTGGCCTCGCCCTTCTGAGCCTGTAACCCGACACCATGGGACAGCCACAGGGCCCTGGGAGGAAGAGAGTGAGGGCGGGGTGCACTGGGGAGGGACAGGGACACTCGGGGACATGTCATGTCATGAGAAACTAAGGACTCGGCATCAATCCCGTGCCAGGGAACCAGGGCACAGATCCCCTGGCCAGAAAATAAGTAAGTACGTAAAGTAAAAGGCTGCCCTGCTGAGTGGGAGCCCTAAATTAGAAGCCTCCCAAGGACTAAACGCAGAATTACAAAGAAAAAGTAGCTTGACAACTGCTGAGTTGCTCCTTATTCACAGAGCGGGGCCAGGGACTCCGTGCAGGCTCAGCCGCTCCCCAGCTGTGTGAAAATGGGAGAGAGCAAGACCTCCCCTACCTGGGCTCCCACAAAAGTTAAACAAGCCAATCCCTGTGCTAGCATGTCACAGACATTAAGGTACTCCAAAGTCATTAAGCACACTTCTTGCCGTCTACCGTGGAAGGCCAGCGTGGTGAAGAGAGCAGGTGTTGGGATCGCGCCGCCGGGTGTGAATCCTGGCTCGGTTGCCTCCTACATGTGTGTCCTCTGGCAAGCGCGTCAGCAACTCTGTGCCTCAACTTTCTTATCTGTCAAATGGAGCTTAAACATAACAGCACCTACCCCCGAAAGGCTGTCATGATAATAAAATCCACGTATTCACGTAAAATGCTCAGAGCGATGGCTGGCACAGAGTAACCTCCAACACGCGGTGGCTATTATCAGAGTCTGGATTACCGTTCGGTGATTATTCATTTCCCTCATGGTCCCACTGAAGGCAGCGTATACTTCACCACCCATGGCTTTTGGGCTTGGTCATATGACTTGCTTGGCCAAGAAGAAGTTGGAAAATCTGATGTGAGCTAAAGCTTAAGATGGGCTCATGCTCTGGGACTCACCCTCTTGTGCTTCTGCCACTGCTGTGACAAGAAAATGCCCCAGAGTTAGCCCACCAGTCCCAGAAGGGTGAGAGCCATGTGGAGCCGGCTGGAATCAAACCCAGAGACTAGAGCCAAACCCAGACTAGACTAGCCAACTTGCAGACCCACAGCTTAAGTAGACTCACTGCAGCTGATGTGCAAAACAAAAAGCCTGAGACTACACACTTCTTGCTGTATGCTACTGATTTGGGGGCTCATTTGTTACACAGCCTTGGCTGACTGATCGTTACTATTACTACTACTACTTTTATTATTATTTTATAATAAACAGCTTGGACACTTTGGAGGTTTTAATACTGAATCTTAAAACACACTCCGTTCCATTTTTGGACAACTCTCACTATGAAAACGAAACAACAGGAAAGATGGTTGTCTTGCCACTATAGGATATATGAAACAAGCGTTCGTTCATTTGCTCAACCACCCTTTACTGAGCACCTAGTACACGTAGACACCACACTAGGTGCTGGGGAAACATACGCTTCAGAGTGGTCTGCGTTTAATTCCTGCAGCTAAACCATCTTCCCCCGCCTGATATGCTGATCCTTAGGAAGCCAGGTCATGCCCTGTAATGCATGAGTCCTGGCCAAGGGGAGGAGGGCTGGCGTGCCACGATCACCCCTGGAATCCACCAAAGTCTTTAAGCAGCCATGTGTCTGCTCCGCAGGAAGGCTGTCACTGTCCAGGATCCTCTCAGCCCTGTAGAAAGTTCTGCAGCCTCCGAACTGTCACTGATGTTCAGAATCCAAAGTGCTGCCATCTTTTTCCTGGATAAACCCCAGCTCACACCTAGGATCGGAGAGGCAGTAAGTCGTGTCTCTCTCTCCCTCGGGCTAAAGCAGTCCCGGTCTTTAACAGCCAACTGTTTTTCTGAGGCTCAGGGGAATTGAAAATCAGTCCATCTGGAGACTCCCCCAATAGCTTATGCTGTTTAGAACCTGGCAGGAGCAGGGATCAAGGGCTGGGCCGCTCTTTTATCATCCCTTCGATGTGGGCCATCTAAGAGTCTATTATCCAGCCCGGGCTAACTGGCAAAACTCCAGGTCAGTACATTTCAGAGGCAGAGGGCACCTCAGAAGCCATTTCACCCTCGCCGCCCTCGCAGCTCTCCGCCTCGGCCCCGGGGATAAAGAAAGGGTTTAGTCTGCAGATTATTCCATTTGGCCTCCACTGTGAGCCATGAAATGATGAACCTCGTGTGTAGAATGTTTACAACTCTCTAGAAGGCATATTTCTTTTCTTAAGCACAACATAGACGGTGGTAGCATAAAAATAACTGGCGAGTGTTTATTTTTGCTAAGTGCTCACTTGGTTTCCAGAAATTTAAGATGGCTACCCTGTGAAGTTGGAATTCATGCACCGAGGCCTGAGAATGGCACTGGGTAGGTAACCTGGGGACCTCTGTAGACCTATCGGAGCATAGTTGCCTCAAGCTTTAAATTGACCATAAATCTCACCTTTTCCTTTCCATCAGGCTTCTTCCGAGGACAGCTGTAGCTGCCAGTACGTGTAACATGAGACATTCTCACCATCGGGGGTGAAGGCGGCGGAGGGGGGTGGGGGCGTGTCACAGCACTGATTTGGAAACTACCGCAGTATCACGCTCCTGCGTCCCACTCCGAAACCAGTGTCGGCTCCCGTAGGGATCCCATCTTTTTAGTCTGTGTTTTTGACGCTTTCACATCTGGGGCACTGATGACCTCGGAGGGACTGCCTCGGCCAGGGCTAGCGAACTCCGAGCGCGAGCCAACATTTCACCCGGGAGCATGTTTCTCCTACACAGGCTAGCCAAGCCACGGTCAGACTCCCATCCACCTCCCTTGTGGCGCTCTCACAACTCCAGGCCCTTCCGCGCCGCCCTAATCACGCCAGGTCAGGTGCTACACAACCAGCTCCTATCTTCCAGAGCCCACTACAGTTATTCAAACTAGCCAACCCAAATCTGCTTCCTTTGTCCACCCGTTCCTTCCTGATCAACCCCGGTGCTTGTCCGTGTACCCCACCGCCCTGCCCCATGGCACGGCTGGTCTCTCCTCTTGGGCTCTGTGACTAACAAACTATCTTTTCGTGGCCAACCATCTCCTGATCTGTTGGCCTCATCATACCTGAGTCACAATAAAATGTACATTTAACAATAGCGTCGGTGCCCAGGAAGGGGGTGGGCGATGGACGACAAGCAAGTCAGCCAACACCTGTGTCACCAAGGTCACGTGGCCCCTCCCATCGCCAGGCAGTTGTTCAAAGCCTTTCTTTTGAAGGGGTGAGGGCTGGGAAGGCATGAGGAGCAAAGGGGCATGTTCAAGGGCAAATGTTTAACCGCTAGTTTTTAAAATAATAATGCCCTGATTAGTCGTGCGTACGTAGGGATTCCATCACATAAATATTCCGACCGCGGCTGTCAAGCTACCAAAATGAGAAGAGGCCCTGACTGTCTGCTGGGGGCCGTGGGGACTTCCCCAAACGTGGCCCCAGACACCCAAGAGTTATAAAGACTCCTCGATGCTCCCACAGGCCAGGCTTTCAGGAGAGATAGGAGCCTCTCTTCTCAGAGAAACACAGACAATCCAGGAAAGAATGCCCCTGCCAAGGGCTTTTCAAAGCCTTGGGGGCAACTGCAGCTCGGGGCACGCGGGGCGTCAGAGAGAGAACCCGCGCTCTGGTGTCACAAAGGCCTGCGTGAGGCCCTGAGTGCGTGAGTCAGTCCGAACTCCAAGCCTCGCTTTCCTCATCTGCAAAATGGGAAATGACAACTCCAACTCTGCTGGGCTGTAGTAAAGGCTACGAATAACGTCCGTTCAGGACTTAGCACGACGTCTGACACAGAGCTTCTTAGCTCGGTCAAGGAAACCGTGTGTAGTCTTCTTCCATGAATTTGTGACTGAAATCTGGTATTTTCTTCAATTATGAATGGAGGCAACAAACTGCGGAGATATTAGCAGGAGTTGTGAGTTTGTTGCCAACAGAGATTATGGGTATTTTCATATTCCATTATAGTTAATGCCTTGAAATCCTATTCCACAGCACTATTCAAGTTACAATGGCCATTGGATTCATCACTAATTCTTATGATTTAATGTATTAATAAAGAAGTATACATCTATTAAAATATCACAACTTAAAAAATATTTGGAGGGGTACCTGCATGGCTCAGTCAATTAAGCGTCCAACTTCAGCTCAGGTCATGATCTCACAGCTCAAGACTTTGAGCCCCACGTCGGGCTCTGTGCCGACAGCCTGGAGCCTGCTTTGGATCCTCCGTCTCCCTCTCTCTCTGCCTCTCCCCCGCTCATGCTTGCACGATCTCTCACGCTCTCTCTCTTTCAAAAATAAACATTAACATTTTTTTCATTAAAAAAAAAAAGATAAAAATATTTTGATAGTTGTGTTTCAGTATACTTGGCTTCAGCGATAAGCCTATGGATTGTACTTTGCGCTTTGAGAAACATTATTTTGAAAAGGGATCCCTACATTTTATCAGATTGCCAAAAGGGTCCGTGGTTCAAGTAAAAGTTAAGAATTCCAGGACGGATACTATAAATGGCAGCTAGATGGTGACGACGGTGATGACGATGATGGCGACTCTCACAGCTGCTGGGGCAGTAACAGCCTTGTTTGGATGAGGGCTACTAGAGCAGATGCCCCTGGAGAACATGCTAACTCCATGTACCCACGAGCGGTTGGAGCACCTAAGAAAGCCACTGAATAAAGGGGCTGTGCTTGCTGCCCGGCGTTATCTCTTATCCCCTGGAAATCCCAGCCACCGTTCACCTGGCCCTAGAGAAGGCTCTCTAGTCCACAATGTCACCAGGTGTGAATCCCAGCTCCGTGCCCACTGACTGGGTGCTTCCCAAGTGGTGTTTGTGCTCTCACTCCTGCAGGGGTCTTCCACGGCTACTCCCAGAGCCTGGGAAACATGGTTCCTGGATGTCCTCAACAGGTACCCATTGGTAATGATCTGTGGTTCAGAAAACCTAGACGTGGCATCTTCGGCCCTAGAAGACATCATGAGGGGCAGACCAAAAAGCCTCGGGGCCAGACTGTCAGCACCTGTGAGCTGTTTTGCAGTTTGAGAAAATGTTTGGAAAGTAAGTTTACTAGTTAGCTTCAAGCATTGTAGAGGAAATGAGGCTTACCTCACGGAGAAGGACTGTGGCCAAATTGCTACCTGGGCAGCAATACTGTGTCATCTAGCTAAAACGTGTTAGGAGCTCCCTACAAGATCACTGACTTGCCTCTCATCCTTCCAACTGGGAACAAGTAGGCACCGAACGTTGGCAGCAGAAATTCCACAAAGCTGTGTGTTAAATATTATTGTTATACCCATTTTAGAGACGAGAAAGCCAAAGTAAAGCTATTTGCCCAAGGTCACCCAGGGAGTAGGTGGTAGGAGCAGGATTTCAACCCAGTTCAAAGGCTCCAAAGCCTAGATTATTGGCCACTCTTCTAAACTGATGGATCCTCAGTGAACTACAAAGACTGGAGAGCTCACTGGATGATTAAGCACATTCAAAGCATATTTGGGGTAGTGGTAACTTTTGATCCTGGACAACTCTCTGGCTGTCGTGGACACATCAGCCTTGGGTATTGGACTTGAAGAGATCAAAGTGTTGGTTGATTTCATAATTGAGAGCCAAAGGATGCTTTGTCAGCTGAGTTACTATGATGTGGGCTTCAGCTGTATAGAGACAACACTTCCTGGTCCCTTGTCAACCTGTCTCTCTCATAGAGGGATGTATCATAAAGGATCATTTCAGCTGAACTCTATGCTGCCCCATGGTGAGTGCTCCAGAATCTCACCCCTGGGTACTATCAGGCTTTCTCCTTCCAGTGTCAGCAGAAAACTCCAACCTCCTTTCTCCCATATGATTTTCAAACCCACCAGGAACATTCATCACAACGTTCAACCTTTGAGCTTTCCAGTCTAAAATTCTGATAGATTCACTGATGTTCCCAGATCTGATATAAGCACTAGCCAAAATTCTTCTGCAATTTCACACAGCACCTTTGAGTCCACAGAATACCTGGTAATTATTTCCCTAAGTCTTTCCGAACAATGGCATCTATTTTGACATAATCACGCACTCAGTACCAGCAGTATGATAGTAAATGTTTAACAACTGACTTTCCAAAGGGGGGGGGGGTGGTGGTGGTGAAAGCCCAGATTTGTAGCATTTGCTAATTTCTGTGGTATAAATATTCACACCTTGGTTGATTTCAAGCTACCGAGTTGATGTCACTGAGCATGGAGTTGATAAGACACAACCACAGCCCGGGAGCCAGCACCCAAACATGTTACAAACAAGCTCATCTTTTAATAGTTCTCGGGATACCAAAAACTCACTAGGAGTTCACGATGAATAACAAGTGATTAAGAGTATTTGAGACCCAGCAAGATCTTGGGAGCTGATAGCATTGTGCCTCTTCTGTTCAAAGCCAACTTGTAAGGGCAGCAAATGCAGAGATCAGGCAAAACAACAACAACAACAACAACAACAACAACAACAACAACAACAAACGGGCATCCAGCTCATTCTACCACACATCTCTCAAACACTCTATACCTGGATGAGCATTATCCCATGGTTATTCCTGAAAATAACTGTGAGACTGGTCAGTCACATACGTCTAGTTTCCCCAGTGCCTCGGAGATGAACATCAGCTTGGGGTACACGTTTTTGGGCCTTGGCTTTATTTTCCCTTTGATCGTATTTATTGTTTATTTCCTTCATCGTATGTGGTATGTTTTTCTGTCAATTCTTTCAAAGGTGTTCAACTCTATCAGTCAACCAATAAATGTATATAAATTAAATGAGGGCATGGATGAAATTCACATACTCTGTTAACTGCATGGAGTTGTTATGACCCACAAGAGCCTGCCCGCCACACACCCCAGCTCTCAGAGTCAACCTTAGTGGCACTCACCTCTACATGAACTCTTAAGAGGATCCTAGAGAGGGGCGCCTGGATGGCTCGGTTGATTGAGCAACTGACTCTCGATTTGGGCTCAGGTCATGATTCCAGGTTCGTGGGACTGAGCCCCATGTGGGGCTCCATGCTGAGCATGGAGCCTGTTTGGGATTCTCTCCCTCTGCCCCTTTCCCCTGTTCACACACACACTCTATAAAAGAAAACAAAAAGAGGGTCCTAGATAAGCAAAGAGAGCAAACATTGTTCGTCATCTGGATGGTAACGAAAACAGCAACCACTGATGGTCTACTATGTGACAGATACTTGACATATGTTACAGGGAACACTAGTGAAAACACTGGTGACTGAAAAATAACCACAGCCTCTTTCCCTGAGATTTACTTGAGAGGGAAAGAGTGAGGATGGCAAGAAAAGGGAAGCGGGATGACAGATAAGCACGTACCTAGGCAGAATCTTGGAAACAGGCTGGGAGAGCCTAGGAGCACTGAGACGAACCGAGGGCGAGAAGAGTAATAATAGCCTTCCAGCATGCTTAGGCGTGCTTGAGAGACGAAGTGAGGCAGGCTTGGGAGGGTGGTGTGTGAACGCACGCGCTCGTGCGTGTGTGTGGTGAGAACTATTGCTATAAGTTCTAAGTTGGATCCCTTTTAGCATTTTGAGAAACAGGAACCATATTTAAATCATCTGGTTGCTAGATATTTTTTTATCGTGACAGTATATCAGGAGTGGACCATGTGGGGCTCCAGCTCTATTGGATGTAAAATATATGATCTCTGTTACTTCAAACAGTCCTTCAAGGTAGGCCTTTTTTATTCCCATTTTTTGGATGACAACACAGAGGCTCAGAGGGAATGAGCGAGGATTCTAAGGCCACACAAATGATGAGTTAACAATATCCAGGCTGGGGAGAAGAGTTTAGGTGGGATGATTGGTGTAACCGTTCCAAGGAGTCGAGAAAAGTTCTCAGAGGTTCTCCTGAACTAGGAAGTAAAAGAGCTCAACACTGACACCTGCGTGCTCACTCGCCCCAAATGGGGAATGTGCCAAGCCCAAGAGGTAAGCTGTGGGAGAGACTGTGCGTGATGCCCCAATATCTATCCCCCTTTCCTTCCACGTTTAGGTGGGTGCAAGGCTTCTCAAAAGAAAGATGACCCCTTGCACTTTGGGGAAGGGTGTCTGTGAATCCTGTTCTTGTACATGCAGTCTCGGCAGAAGTGATGCATCCCGGTCTTGGGAGGGTTGTCTCTGCAAGGAAAGGGCATGCTATCAAACCTCCCCTTCATCCTCCTATCCTTTTGTCTGGAATGTGAACATGATGGTCAGTCATCTTGGACCACCGGAATAAGGGCCTCATCCTGGGAATGACAGAGGACCAAGATAGATCCTGGGCTTCTGACTGCTGTTAGACTGGATCTTTGTCGGAACAACAAAACTTTGCCTTTAATCTGATAAGCCAGGAACTTCATTCCCAGGTATATACTAAAAGAAGGGAGTGAAAAAGCCTATCAGAAGACAAGTACAAGAATAGTCAACAGCAGCTTTATTCATAATAGTCAAAGGCTAGAACCAAACCAGACATCCATCAATGGAAAAACAGACAAATCAACTGTGGTATATTCATACAATGGATTATTATATGTCGATTAAAAACAAAGCACTGATCCACACCACAACACGGATGAATCTCATGAACCTATTGCTAGAAAATACACTGTGTGTGATTCCATTTATACGAAGTTCAAGAACAGGCAAAACTCATCTGTGGTGACGGGAGTCAAGAGGAATTACCTCTGGGTGGAATACACAGACTGGCAGGGGACATGACACGACCTTGTGGGGATGCTGACAGTGTTCTAGATCTTCTTCTGGGTGGTAGTCACACAGATATATACACGTGGTTAGAGTTGTAGTTATAGATGTGTATTTTTAAATCTGCCTTTTTAAGCATTCTTCCACGTGTTTTTCTTCGAAGCAAAATGGAACAAATTCCTTGTTGAGGAAAAGCCCAGGAGTGCGCGCGCACTCACGTACACGCTCCTCAGTTCGAATACCGTGGAAAACATACTTTACTCACTACAAATAATTTCACTATCAGACACACAAAGGGGAAATCAATTTGTGGCTACGTGCTGAAAGAAAAAATAAGCAAGTGACTCCCCAAATCCGGCAAGCACAGTATCTCTTTCCAGAAACAAAGTTCCCATGGATGCAAGGCCAGAAGCAAAAGGAGAAGAAAAAAAAGCCACGTCAGAGGCAGCAAAGTTTGTCTTTTCCTCTTCAAATGTCAGTGCCCACCGATCACTAAATCACTCCCACAGCTTATTAAAGTAAATGTCACAGAAAGTTACAGACAGCACTTTACTCATTAAATGCACTTGAAGAGCTTTCTGGGGGAGAATTTTCTTTTAAATCACATAGGAGGGTTGCATGGCGCACCGGCCAGGAGGTCATTCCTAACGCTGGGTGCTGGATGAGATGCTTTCATTTTCAGGCTACACTAAAAAAAGGAGGAATGTAAAGTCAAAGCTGAAAGGGAGCTTACTTGTAATGCGTTCATCTATCTCAACTGGCACGCATGAACTCACAGGAGCAAGTACTTGGAAACTTGAACCCCAAACCATCTAGGTATTAATTCTCTTTACCATCAGAAGCACGTCAGTGGAAAGTCTCAGAAGTCATATCTAGAGCTGCAGTCGACTATGGCATTCAAATTTAAATTTAAATTCATTAAAATTTTAAATAAAATTAAGGCAGATTAAAAATCCAGTTCCTCAGTCGTGCTAACGCCATGTTAGGCACTCAATAGCCATAGTGGCCAGTGGTTACCATGATGGGCAGCGCAGATACGGAATATTTCCATCACCACCTAGAGTTCTATTGGACAGCGCTGGTCTAGATTACAAAAATCTGTTTAATCTAAAGAGATGCTTCAAGATCCTTCCCTCCTGACTTGAGAAGAAGGGGGAAACCTTTGAGGTACCAAAGAGACTACTACAGACAGACCTTAAGTCCATGGTCACATTAACCGAGAGTCTACCAGGTGCTAGGTATTGGGAGGAGAATCAAAGAAACAGGCACTGACCTCGGCTCCAAGAAATATGCCCATCGATTGCTCTAATACAAGAACGTAGTACCAGACCTTTGTCAACACCACATCCGGAATACAAATCTCCACACAACCCACGGAACCTAAAATAGCTTCAGTCCCCACATGAAGCCCACCCATTGACAGAACAGGTAGAAGATGAGTATTAACAACCAGTACAGAACTCATCTTGGAAGTTAGGGTTTGAGGGTCCTGATTTTGACTGGAAAAATCCCTTGGAAGCTACTGGAAGTCAACCGTGAGATTCAGTGCTAGTGCTCGAGAGCAAGGTTACTGAAGATTTGGCAAAGTGTTCTTCATTCCACAAGATAGGAGTGTTTGCTCTTGACAAACAAGAACTTGGAGGGCCAGAAGAGGCAGCAAGGAGAAGGGGAAAAGGAAGCTGATAAAAGGACACGGTAACAGGTTTAAAAGGAGCAGAGCAGTCAAGTGGAAGCGCTTTTCCGATCTGTTCCCCCACCTCTAGTTGGAAGACGCATACCCGCCCGCATCAATGGTCACCATGATCTAAGATGGAAACGGCACCTCTCCCGAACCTTCAGTTTCACTCCGTAATATGAGGTGGGGTGGCCCAAGGATGTTTTACGAACAGGGATATTGGAAGTTCACTTTGACAGTGTTGGCCATGGTGGACTACTTGCAGCAACGGCCGCAAGAATTTCCCTTCCTGTATCCACACCCCCACGAAAGTGACTTTGTAGCTCCTACCATCAAGAGGTGAGGCCACTTCTCCCTCCCTTAAAGCTCAGCAAAAGAAGCCCCAACGTGTCCCGTCTTTGTTAGAAGCCCTCCAGGGACTCCCCATCCCATCGAGAGTAAAAGGCGAGGGACCTACACGCACTCACAAGGTCCGGCACAATCTGCAGTGTCGCCCCACCTTATGACCTCTCTGAGGTCACCTCTCACCGCCTCGCGCCTCGCCCACTCTGCTCTACCCACACCACAGCAAGGCCTCCTTGCAGTTCTCCTTGCCAGGGAACATGCCAGACACATGCTCCTGCCTCGGGACCTCCGCACTTAGTATTTCCTCTGGTGGGATTTTTTTTTTTCCTCCCAGATAGCCACGCGATCCATTCCTGCCAGGTTTTCCGCACATGCTCGGCTCCTCACTGAGGCCTTCGCTGACCGCCTGACTTAATATGGCACCCTCAGCAATCCTTATCCTCCAGCTTTATTTTTTTCACGGCATTGTCACCACTTACCAGGCTATACAACTAACGTATTTTGTTTCTGTTGGTTGCCTCACGGTCTCATCTCCTTCCTAGACAGCAAGTTCTCTGAGGGCAGAGATTCGTATGCGTTCTGTTTATTACTGTACCCTCAATACTATAACGGTACCAGGAACATCAGAGCAGCTCAATAAATATTTGTCAACCAATGACTCGGTCGGAGTATAAATTCTCCAGGCTCCCTTGCCTCTTGGGTGGGATAATTCTCCCGTAGGATTAAGCTCACTAAATGTCCCTTTATTGGCTTTCCCCTTTCCGGTATCATATCCTCATGACCTACTAGTGTTCCTGAATCCCCCAAAGAAACCACCCACACTTGGCTCATTGTCTCAGGGTCTGTTTCTGGGGGAACCGAAGTGAAAGCAGCTGAGAGACCCAGCTGATTACACACGGAGGGAACATTCCCCGGGCCCCCACTATGTGCCAAACCCACGTGTCGCACGGAAGATGTCCAACTCCTGCCCCCGGCCCAATGGATGGGGCAGAGATGGACTTACAAAGGCTGTTAAATTATAAACCACATGGCCATCATCACCACTTACCACACTCCAGGAGGAGAAGACGGGGGATTAAAAAGCCCGTGACAGCTTTCCTCAACAGCTGTCCTGAGCCCCAGTGGCATGTCTCCAGCCAATCTTTAAAATGAAATATACAGGGGCGCCTGGATGGCTCAGTCAGCTGAGCATCTGACTTCGGCTCAGGTCGTCATCTCACGGTTCGTGGGTTCGAGTCCCACATCGGGCTCCGCGCTGACAGCGTGGAGCCTGCTTGGGGTTCTCTCTCCGCCCCTCCCCTGCTTGCTCTCTTCTCTCTCTCAAAATAAATATATAAACTTAAAAAATTAAATTAAGTTAAATTAAATACATAAAAGCTGCCCTGCTGCTTCTTTAGGCTTCTGAGAAAACGCACACCATTTTTCACATGGCCTAACCCAACCAACGCAAGCATCCTGCAGCTATCACAGTTCTAAACACTGCAGCCCTTCCCTGCCAACCCTCCCCCTTCACTCCCTTTCTCAGTCCCACTCCCATCCCCTCCGGCGGATAAACCAGGGCTCTGAATTCTCTTGTGATGTTGTAACAAGCTGGCAACGGGCATGACACGTAGCAGGGGAGGGCACAGGAGCCCCTAAATCAGAAATAATGAGATTTCTCTCTCAGAGGCAGCATGAAATGAGAGGCCAAGAGCAAGGCGGCTGGAGACAGGAAGGGACAAAGGGGGGGAAGGAAAGGAAATGAGGTGGCCAAGGGCAGGGTTGGCCCAGCGTGCACTAATGTGCCTTGAGAGGGGTGTGTATGTGACGGAGCATGTGCACCCTGGGCACAGACACGTGTGACACCCACAGCTGTCAGACTACAGATAACTGGCCGGAGAAGAGGCTTATGGGAAAATGCTCCTGTCCAATCATCACAGGCTGTTGGGCATCTCTGATTAATCAGTGCTTACAAATAGGCAGGGGAGATTCTTGGGAAGTAGTACCAAGATGTAAACTTGGCCTGAAGGACAAAAGAGCACATGGGACATGACAGTCAAATGGATGAACAGACAGACACACAGAGAAGAAGCAGAGTCGGGCTCTCAGGGATCAGGCGGCTACCAAGCTCTTATGTCCTCTACAGCAACTGTCGATCACTTTCTGGAGGAACGGGGTGGGGGCGGGGGGGGGCGGGACCTGCTCTCTGTCCTGGCTTGTTATCTGAGTGACATTCATTCGCCAGTGGACTACGAGTCTACTCTGACAGTGCTGACTTCTTTCTAAATTGATCGGGGCAGGGTATCTGTTCCCAAACCAGCTCCCTTGTGGCCCCTCCTGCCCCACATTTCTGAATGGCTGCTGGGCCGTGGCTTCAGCCCAATTCAGAAACCAGAGGAACATAAAACAGCTCTCTGCTTGTCTGTAACATTGGGGGATTTACGAGTGGCTGTGTCACAATGATCCATCCTTCTATTCTTCCTCTCCTGTCTTCTCTCTTCTCCCCGTCTCTTAATCTTCCTGTGTTCTAGAAATTATGGGTCATTCCGGGTCTAAGATGGTCTGTTTCAAAGGTTCTGCGTGTCTGAGTCAAGCTGGCGACTGATGGTTAGAGCAAGATCGACATGCCATAGTAGAGGCTGTAGTCTACTATCCAAACACCCCATTCTTTTTTTTTCAACGTTTTTTTTTTGTTTTTCTTTTGTTTTTTTTTATTTTTTTTATTTTTGGGACAGAGAGAGACAGAGCATGAACGGGGGAGGGGCAGAGAGAGAGGGAGACACAGAATCGGAAACAGGCTCCAGGCTCCGAGCCATCAGCCCAGAGCCTGACGCGGGGCTCGAACTCACGGACCGCGAGATCGTGACCTGGCTGAAGTCGGACGCTTAACCGACTGCGCCACCCAGGCGCCCCCAAACACCCCATTCTAGACTGAAGGACTCCTCTCCCCGGGAGCACTCCCCGGCTGCTGAGGGCTCACAGGTGTTTCCTCCTCTGAGCACTGCCTTCTGTGGAAGGGAGCTGCCTCCCTCAAGGCTCGGTCCCCCACCTAGGGGCAGCCTGCATCGAAAGACTGGTCGTTTGGATGGGGCACCAGGGTGGCTCAGTCAGTTAAGCATCTGACTTGATTGCGGCTCAGGTCATGCTCCCACGATTCGTGAGATCGAACCCCCTGCCCGGCTGAGAGTGTGGAGTCTGCTTGAGATTCTCTCTCCCTCTCTCTCTCTCTCTTTCTCTCTCTCTCTCTCTCTCTCTCTCTCTCTGCCCCTCCCCCACTCGCATGAGCACCCTCTCTCGGTCACTCTCAAAAATAAAGAAATAAATATTTTTTAAAAAAGACGAGCCATTTGGAGGACACAAAGCCCCAACCTCCTTCCCTCAATTTGGGACCACTCTAAAGGACCAGCTCACCTCCAGAGCCAAGGGATCTGTTGTGCTGCAGGGCAGATCAACTCCTCGCCGCCTGATGCTACCTCCCTCGCTCCTGTGTTGATCCCACAGGCACTCCCAGTAAGCTTCGTGTACACAAGCACACTGTCCCGAAACCATTTACCAACTAGATTCTTCACTGAGCTCAAGGCTTAAACAGAACACGGCGGGGTTCAGCAAAACCTAGCTCTCTCAGCACACAAGATTCGCGTGAGATAAATCACCAAGTGGATGGATTCGGGAAAAACAGAAGGAAGGAGCAGGAACAACTTTAAGCCCCACAGAGGCTAGAGGGATTTTCCTTAGACCCCAGTTCATATGAAGTCTTTGAAATCCCGTGTGTGTGTGTGTGTGTGTGTGTGTGTGTGTGTGTGTGTGTATTTTACACCTAAAGGCATCTCGATTTGGGTGGTAAATTTTTATCAGAAATACTTGATCTGTGTTTAGATTTCATGAAATAGATGGTCGGAAAGTACATTCACAACGCTGAAGTTGCCACAAACATGCTAAAACTTTTCCGACAGCCCAGCCAAGGATCAGTTTTTAAATTTAAACTTACTTAAATTAAATTAAAAAATCAGCTCATCAATCACACTGGCCACATTTCAAGTATCCAGTAGCCACTAGTGGCCAGTGGCCGCCATATTGAAGGGCACAGCCTTAAGAGTTCTTGACAACTGAATATTCTGGGTTGGTAATAAACTGGTTATTTACTTGAGAACAACAACAACAACAACAACAACAACAACAAACAATCAGCCCACTCTTCCGATGGGAAGAAGTGACCTCCCTCTCGGTGATCTCTTTCGTGCACATACATCAAAAGGGAGCTTCCAATATAAATGGGCCACTCTTCAAGCACACTACACTTATTTCTATATGGTCTCCTTAAAAAGAATTCCATCTCCCACTACTTATTCTTTCCCACCACTTAGTAGGTTGGGTTCTCATTTTCTGGTGTCTGTCATGATTTTACTGCCACACTCGTGTTTCCCGGCTTGGCTGGATATTCTTGATATACTGTGGTAAGTAAATCATGTGTGTTTCCTTTCAAACTTTTCACTCGCGGAGCATCGCTGGAAAATTTGAATCTCTCTTACCCAAACTTATACCTGATACATGGTCTCTGTTCCTTTGACACATTTTTTTTTAAAAGGTAGACTATAAACCTTTCCCTCCTGCTCCGGCTGCTGTCTGGAACTTGAACTCCACTTGCTAAAAGAAAACATGCCTTTGGCATCACACATTGAGGGACTCTGCGGCGACAACTGTTCTGCATGTAGCGGCTACACCATTCCACTGGACCGGTGTCCTCGGGGACCAAAGAATCCAGGAAGGACCCCCACCAGAATCCTCAGAGTGCCTTATCCTGGGTCTCTGATGGTATACCAACTGAACCCAAAGCCTCTGGACACGGGATTTGCAGGGAACGATTCCTGTGTTCGCAGCTGGACAGTACTTGGAGATAATCACTGACTTCTGACCTCTTGAGGTATGCTGAAAGCTGCCCTGCTTTGCAGAAAATGCCTTTGATGCATTTAGGACCAACGGGGGTTCCAGCTGGAAGGAACATCAGAAATCGATTCATTTCTCACTGTGGACTTCAATGGCGGGAGACTGAGAAACTGGACCGGGTGAAATTTTCACCTTTAAGGGGGCAAGGCGGATCCGCTTTTTCATTATCCCCAACGCCCAAATGTGTCTGTCTGTTGCTCTACTTCCACTGTTGCTCTTCATCTCGGTCTCCCCCTTTCCCTTTCCCTTTCCTTCCTGCCCCTGATCTCCCCTCGAGTCAGAGACAATGCCCCCAACACGCAGAATCCTCGATGCTTTCCCTGATCACATTTCACATACCAACTAAATGCCTTGATCTTAACACAAGGGGACATAGCATCAGGAGACTCCCTGGGAAAATCAAGGCTATCGGATTGCAAACCAAAGCCAAAACGAGCCACGAGAATCTCCGAACAAATTTACGATCACTTCTCCACCATTCGATAGGGCGGGGGGCTCATCAGATCACATCTTGCTGTGAAACCATCCAGTGTTCTCTGGACTAAGGTTTCACCCCAGAGGTTAAGTGCTTTAACTAGATATTAGGCTGCCATCAATCCCTTCCCTGCCCCCCAAGCACACATTCCCATCCCGGAAGGTCTGAAGGTCCACCGCCAGACTCTCCTTGATCACAAAGGCTTTATTTCCTCCTGGCTTACACACGCACCGGGAGAAGAATCCCATAGTGCCGTACCTTCTTACAGTTTGCGACTCTGCTAATTTCCTAACTATAGAGATTTTCTGTCTTGTTATTCTAACATAGATTTCACTTAGACCCAGAGAAAAAAAAATAAGCCCCAAAATGTGGTTTGAACTTTTTCATTCTAGTGTAACCTTCATTTCCCCATGGTTTTAATTACAGCAGTAAAATAATATAAGTAACACTGGAAACGACAGAAGACATTTGTTAGACAGCAATTAATAAATGAGAGTATAACAGCAGTCATGTTCAAAGGTTAGAAACCAATCCATAGCAACTGAAGTGTTGTTTGGGGGCAACTGGGTAGCTCAGTTGGTTGAACGTCTGACTCTTGATTTCAGCTCAGGTCATGATCCCAGGGTTGTGGGGTCAAGCCCCGTGTTGGGCTCTGCACTGAGCATTGAGTCTGCTTAAGATCCTCTCTCTTTCTCCCTCTGTCCCTCTCCCCTGCTCTCTCCCTTTCTCTCAAAAAAAAAAAAAAAAAGAGAGAGAAAAGAAATGTTGTTTGAAAATAGCTTGTTTTAAATGAGAATTGGATAATCTATTTTTTTAAATGTAAATGTTGCTCTTTTCTACCCTAGTGGCTCATGCAAAACTGGGAGGGCAGGATAAGGAGGGGTCTAACCCACGGGTTCCCAGACACAGAGCTTCAAAGATCTAATCTAGTCAGCAGGCCTCATCATAGCTGTGGTTGGATATGGTCTCAGCTCTCAAACAATCTTTAATGTGCAAAGATAAAACAGACACATACAAACCAAAGTAAATAAATATAGAGCTGAACAAGAAGAAAGGCATAAAATAAAAGGCTCAACAAAACCAAAAGCTGGTTCTTTGAAAAGGCTAATGAAAAGATAAACCTCTGGCAAGAATAGTCAAGAAACAAAGAGAGAATACAAAAATAAATAATACTGGAAATGTTAAAGGATACAGCACCTAAAAGTTTCCCTCATTAAATACTAGTTCCAGCTACCCTAGTTGGGTATCAATTTTCTGAATTTTAAGGCCAGTTTCATTCATTCATTCATTCATTCATTCATCTCCCCATTCATTCATTCAATATTTGTTGATGTGCCAGAGATACACAAAGAGAAAAAACCCCCAGACCATCCAAAGCCTACTTTGCCTGTTAATGGATATAAAATAAACAAGGCAAATCAAAATATTATGTACCAGGTAGCAGATGTACCTTAAAGAAAAGTAAAGCAGGCCAGGAAGTGGAAAGTGATGAAGAGGTAATTTTATAGACAGAGGTCAAAGAAGGCTTCTTTCCATCAGGTGACTTTGAGCAGAGCCCTGAAGGAGTGAGAAAGCAAGCCATGAGAACATGGAGGAAAGAAAATTCCCCCTAGACAGAACAACAAGTGCAAAGGTCCTGGGGCATATTAAGAAGGCCAGGGTGGCTAGAGCACAGTGAGGAAGTTGGAGGAATCTGAGCAGAAAGAATGACAAAATAAGGGCTAGTAATCCTTATCATGCTTATCCCACAGGTTCCCAGCAATAATCACAGAGGATTCATGTGGAAGGGGAAAATACAAAAGGTTAAATTCTGCTCTGAAATGGACTTAGTGGAAAAGAGAGGAGAGGGGGGGATCATTTTAATTTGGGCCTATTACACAGGGGCTTCTTGGGCTTTACCAGGGAAACAAAAATTTGGACCAAAAGGATCAACCACTGTCACCATAATGTATCACGCAGGCCCTTGACCGTCTGTGAGAGATTGTGAAATGGACAGTGCGTGGGGGCAGAATATTCTAGTTGGGATAATTAAGGAGTGAAGCCCTGGCGTCAGAATGCCTGAGTTCAGCTCTGTCTCTTTTATATATGTGTGTCCTCAGGAATGTCACCTACCCACTTTACCCCTCAGTTTCCCCGGTTGTAAAGTAGGGATGAGGACACGGCTGCCTTGTAGGGTCGATGTGAGGACTGAGCGAAGTGACACCCGTAAAGGACCGGCACCGTCCAGGTGCATCGGCCTCTGGAGGTTGGCCACATAGGCCTGTTTTCTCCTCTCAAGTGAAGACAATAAACTTAAATCACCTGTTTTCAACATTCTTTTTTTTTTTTTTTTTCTTTCTTTGACTACAGAACTCATTCTGAAAACAAAATCTTGTGCGGAACTCCAACACTGTCTACAAGTCAGATAAGAGGGGCGCTGTTCCGGCCGAAGGCAGAGAGCCCCAAAGCCCCACCCAAGCTTTGCGCTCCCCTCAGCAAAGCCCCCTGAGCTCCTAGAGCGAGGTGAGGCAGAATCAGGAAAACACCGGCTAGATAGACATTCTGTGAGGCCCCCTCCAGTCCTAAAATCCCATAACTACCTTCGTGTGTATAAGATGAGGGACAGAAACAAAACAAGATTTCTGGCTAAATAGTCTCTCTTGAATGATCCAGAATTTCCTCTCTCGGATATATAGCCAAGAGAAATACAAACACATGTTCTCCAAAAGTCACGTACAACAATGTTCGCAGAAGCACTGTTAGTAATAGCCCCAAACCAGGAAATACCCAAATGCCTATGTACAATAGACAGGATAAATAAATGTGTTGTAAATGTAAATAAATGTATTGTGGCCTATACTGCATTCCTTATTACAATGGAATTACATGTGACTTAATGAGCCAGTCCCATACATCATGACAGGGGCGAACCTCCCAAGCATCTGTTGAGCAAAAGAGGCCAGATACAAAAAGGCACATCCTGTATGATTCCACTTACATCAAGCGTGGAAAACAAGCAAAGTTACTCTATGGTGTGAGAAGTCGGGACAGTGGTTGTCCTGGGGCTGGGCTACATAGAGACAAGAAGGGCTTCTGTGGTGTTGGTGATGTTCTGTTTCTTGTTCTGTCTTCAGCTTGGAACGATTCATCATGCTGTACAACTGACTGTGCTACACCTCTTCACGCCCATGTTATACTTCGATTTAAAAATGTGTTGGAGGGGTGCCTGGGTGGCTCAGTCGGTTAAGTGTCCGACTTCGGCTCAGGTTACGATCTCACGGTTCATGGGTTCGAGCCCCGCATCGGGCTGTGTGCTGACAGCTCGGAGCCTGGAGCCTGCTTCGGATTCCGTGTCTCCCTCTCTCTCTGTTCCTCCCCCGCTCACACTCTGTCTGTCTCTGTGACTCTCTCAAAAATAAATAAAAGATTAAACAATTTTTAAATAAAGAAATTAAATTACTAATTAATTACTTAATTGGTTCTTTACCCAATAATTGGATAGCCTGGATTTTAGCAGAAAAAGAAAAAAAAAAACGGAAAGAAAAGAAAAAAAACCCAAATGAACGAGAAACCACACAAGGTTTTTTTCTTAACCAGAAGTATTTCTGAAAGATCAGATGATCAGCTCTGTGATATGGGGGTGAAGCTGGCCTCCAACATGGAAGGAAAAGCACGTCATATCGTTGATAAGGGCTAAGGTTCCAACTTAATTAGATTTTTTTTTTTAAATTAATAAAAAGCATGTGAAATACACTTATGGACTCTTGATGGGAGAGAACAAATTTGTGGATCTGAACACATTAATATAAATCACCATAGTGATTTTTTTTTTTAATTTTTTTTTTTTTCAACATTTTTTATTTATTTTTGGGACAGAGAGAGACAGAGCATGAACGGGGGAGGGGCAGAGAGAGAGGGAGACACAGAATCGGAAACAGGCTCCAGGCTCCGAGCCATCAGCCCAGAGCCCGACGCGGGGCTCGAACTCACGGACCGCGAGATCGTGACCTGGCTGAAGTCGGACGCTTAACCGACTGCGCCACCCAGGCGCCCCCATAGTGATTTTTATCTCTTACCACACCACACTCCCACCTTGGGCATTTGGGAACGGACTGTTTCTGCTTGTATTACCAGCATATAAAAGTGGACACACTCATCCACTGTAACAGACAAAGGACACAAAGCCATGCACTTTCTGGACACGGCATGGAATTCGTTTACGCTTCTCACCTACCACATCCACTGCTGGTTTCTCCTGGAGAGCTATTTGCCAGGGTTAGGAAAAAAAAAAAAAAAAAAAAGGGTGAGGAATAAGCTCACCATGACACCCAAAACAATGAGGCTCCTCACCGTCCATTGTAGTCTGTAAAATACTTTAAAAGCCTGCCTGTTGCAGCTTGAGGGGTGAGCCTTTGGCAGGGTCAGCCTTATACAGGGTGGGCCCGAGAGAACAGGGAGTGCGTCTCAGGGCGGGGGCTCGCTGCTTCAGGGCGCCACGGGAAGGGATTTCAGGAGAGGGATTTCCTGCCTATGGGACCAAAACCAGGAATCACACAAAGGCCTAGTTACCATCAGAGTTTGGCCTCACCAAGAATTCTTTTGTTCTTTTTAATTTGACAGAGAGAGAGAGAGGGGAGCCTGGGAGGCTCAGTCACTTAAGCGTCCAACTCTTGATTTCACCTCAGGTCAAGAACTCACGGTTGTGGGATCGAGCCCCACGTCAGGCTCTATGCTGATAACTCAGAGCCTGCGTGGGGTTCTCTCTCTCTGTCTCTCTCTGCCTCTCCCCTGCTCACATGTATGCACTCTCTCTCTCAAAATAAAGAAACATTAAAAAAGAAAGAAAGAAAGAAAATTCAGGTGATAGGATATCTAACTCAAATCACTAGAAAAGGTGACATCACCCCTTGATGACCCACACCCTCAAGAAAAAGTCCTTAAGTAAGTAGTAGGAGCCCCAAACACCCAACTCTTATAATAGCGTGACCTTATTTAAGTTCATGTGTTGAGTCTGAAATGAAACCAGAGAGGAAACCGTATGTTTGACACTGAAAGGAAAGAGCAAGCGTTTGGGGGAAACTAGATGTGTCCCCTTGTTGTAAATAAAAGTACTTTTCTGTGTCTTCTGTCACAATTTAAAAGAAGGAAAAGGCAGCTTCAAAGGGACCAGGTTGGTTCATTAGGAGCATCGAGGGAAGTAGGGGACAAGAGGAGCCAGGGATCAAACAATGGAGAAGAGAGCACTGGATTAGGAGTGTGGCTGGAGCCCCAGGGCTGTCCCTCCATCTCACCATGCCTGAGGACGAGGGTTTCTCAAGTCCCACCCCGGGACTAGACGCTGAGCCCAGAGGGTGCTGGCCACTGCACATTAACGGCTGGTTTGAGGACACATCCAGCGCTTACACGGGACTGCAAATCTGACTTCTTCAACAGAAGCCTATGAAAGGAACCTACTAAGAGAGTGCTCAGTTTCTCACATCGTGACATCAAACACATCACTCATCTTCCGTCGCCTCCAAAGGTACAGTCAATAGCATAAAAGTTGGATGGGAACATTGCCCAGGACAGGAAGGTCTAGGTTTTCAGACTGCATCAACCCCCCGCTGACCAGAGATGATCATAAAAAATGAGACGTTAAGACTCTTGACAGTGGATAACAGATCTCCTGGCAATGGCTTCTTCCCCAGAGATGCCAAGGAACTTTCTGTTCCTCCTATCCATTTTCTTGTTGACAAGATTACAATGAGATTGTTTTCAGACTCTTTTCTTTCCACTAAGAGGTAGGTGCTTGACTACCCCAGCCCTGACCAACTCCTTGTACTGAAAACCTGCTCAAGACACAGACCTGGGTTTTCCATTGACTGATGAGCCCTGGAGTAAACATCATTGTTCGGTGTTTAGTTATATGCCAATCCTACCTGGGACGTTGCTTTGTGTCAGTGTCCTGGGCACTGAAATCCTAACGCCCTAATATTAAGACATTCCTTAAAATACCTGAAGACAACAAATTGGGTTTCTCCAGACTTCCCCCATCTGTTTTCCAACCACTTCCATATGGTATCTCTATCTCCCCCTTCCCAGCCTCGCCTGCCTGCCCACCCCACCGCCGTTCTCTCACCAGTCAATAAAGTGAAGATGATGTCCACCAGGACAGGAGGGCAACCTGCAAAATGGACGGGCAGAAGGCTGCTTCCCTTGGGGCCTGGAGGGTACCACTGGCTAAGCACCCAGCCAGATTTGAACTCCACCAGGAAACATATAGGGAACAGCTTTGGCACGTGGGATGTTACCCGCGATAAATCAGCAGCACCCACAGAAGAACTTGATGCTTTAAAAAGCAGATGAGGCTAAAACAAACAAAACAAAATGAAACAAAGGGACAAATGAATATTGCTGCACATAAACATACGAAAAGGTGGAAGACAAAAGCACACACAAAAAATGGTGTATTTCCAGAAAAAGCGAATGCTCTCCTATATCCTAGGTTCCACTGTGTAGTGAGTACTTTTCTTTTTCCTTTTTCCTGGAAGAACAGATTCTTCTGAGACGCATGCAACCCTATTCTTGCCCCTTCATATACTACTCCAGCAATTTGAGAAATTAGCCGAAGGGAATCTCATTTTTTTCTTCCACTCCATAAATACCATTACAAGTATTAACAATGAACAACCTCACCCCCATCAGAGCCCCACGCTGACAAGGGCACAAAGAGCCCCTTCCTTTCATGCTGTCTGCTGCTGTCTTGACCACATATGACACACAGAAAAGAAATTTCAATGGAGGCCTCCAAAGCGCTACTTTAATTCCTTCCATATTTTTTGCTTTGGGGCATTTCCGAGGACTTTTATGAGTGGAGCGGTCAACCGCATCATTTACTCACTCTGCAGTATCATTGCACTGTCGCCAAATGCACCCCAAAGCTCCTGAGTCTGAGTCCTGGTCAACCTCTGCACCCCAGACACCTTTTTGTAACCACTCAAGCCACCTGACCTTGAAACATGGATCGTAGCTATCCCAGCACCCTCGTGAGCACACGTGTGTGCATCAGTGACTAGCTGGCCACGGAGCATGCCCTCACAACTGGGTGGCAACGTCCCATCTTCTGTTCTACATCTGTCTTCCCTGGAATTGAAGGCATTTTGCAAACATAACACCAGTGTCCAAATATTGCCCGCCAGAGCATCAGAGACTATGGCTGCCTTGCTTTGGCAGGCTGGTATTGCCACACAGGTGGCTCTCCCCACCAACTCACACCCTCCTACTCTTCTGTGTCCACAGATTCACTGCCACCATGACATGGCTGCCTCTGGTCTAAACGGAGACCCTAATACATGAGAGAACTTGGGGTATTTTGCACTAGTATTTTCCTGAAATTGCTCTTAAAGTAAGGGAGGACAATGGTGGGACAAAGAGAGGACAGATCCTTTTAGCTGAGCACTGCGGTGGGACATTTTCCAGTGGACCATGAGACTTGGATCTTCCAAGTTGCTCCTCGCACCTGGCTGTTGGAGCAACCTGAGAAATCCAGAACAAACACGTCTCCCATCATCTTCATTTTCCTTGTATTACCTGAACTCAAGGGTGCTTCAGAGACTGGAGTCGTTCTCCATCCCTGAACTCCGAGGGGAGGGATGTGCAGGTGGGGACTCATTTCAGGGTACTGGTCAATCCAGGACAGATTTGGTAGTTATGGCTTCTGATAGTCATGCACGGACTCCGATACTCTAGGGTTGCAGTGGTCTCCTGGGGTCCCTGGCTTTTCAGATTTTTGGCTCTTGGTTTCTGCAGAGTTAGTATAATTCCAAATGAAGAAGAGTGAGGGCTCTTGGGGATCCAGGAGGTGGCCCAGCGACCATGTGAATCTTGAGTCAAAAAGCTGCTCTTTCACAAGATTTACACGGTCGCTGGGCCACCTCCTGCATCCCCAAGAGCCCTCACTCTTCTTCATTTGGAATTACACTAACCCTGCAGAAACCAAGAGCCAAAAATATGAAAAGCCAGGGACCCCAAGAGACCACTGCAACCCTAGAATATCGGTTTCAATAATGGCATTTATGTGGCATCTGAGGGTATGAGGTGCTACATCCGAGAAACATGAATATCATCACCATCATCTCCACCATCATCATCTATGGCAATGTTTCCAAGTTATATTATTTAATTCCCTCCCCTAATCAATAGAGTATAGGAACAGAACCTAACCATTTTTCCTAAGAAAACCACATGGACGGTGCCTGACAGGGTGGGGACAGCTGTTTGCTCTGTGACGGCAAATGCATGGGCTCTGTGATGACAACTCTATAGGTGCATCTCTCGATGTCCTTTTTGCCTTTTTCTTTTACTACCATCTATGTTCTCGAGAGTTCCCAGATCCCCCTTCCCCGACCACCCCCGCCCCCCACCATACATAGAGACCACAAAATAAAGTCCAGATGGGTGAAATGATGTTGTGAACTAGCTGGTGACACCAACTCTCCAGACCTGGACTTAAGTCTTAGCTTGCCCGTGTACAAGCTGTGCAACCTTGGACGGGTAACTTACTTATAGGAAGTCTTGGAGCTTTGGTTTCCTCACCGGTAAAACAGGGATAAAAGCAGTCCTCCATGGATCAGACTGCTGTGGGAATGGAATGCCACAATGTGTGTAAAGTGCCTGGAACAGGGCCAGGCACATCCTAAGTCTTCAATACATGTTCGTACACGCCCGTCTTATTCCTGCAGTTAGGCGGCACATCAATTAAATTTCACTGTCTGTGACGGGCAAGACAGCACAGTGGTTAAAAGCCCACAGGCTCTAGGGCCAGACTCCCTGGGTGAGAATCCTGGGGCTGCGTCTCACTGGTTGCGTGTCCCTGGGCAAGCTGCTTAACCTCTCTCGGGGACGAAGGTGTTCCTGCAAAATATGAGGGGACAGTAACTCCTAGCGCTCAGGGCTTCAGTGACTGAAGATCCATCTACAAAATATTTCTAACAGTACCTGCAGCTTGTAAGCCTTTAACAGATGCTGGCTGGCCAACCTTATTGCCATTATACACTCTGATTCTGTGGATGATTATTAAAGTAGCCACAGATTCTTCCTCTCCCGGCAGATTGCGACACGGCACAGCAGATTTCCCATCAACCGGTAGAGTTGATTTCCCCACTCCTTGAACTGGAGCTGGTCGTGTAACTTGCTTTGACCAACGGACCGTCAGGAAGCATAATACAGCAGAGGCTTGGGAAAGTGCTTGGGAACTGGGGCTCGCCCCCTGTTGCTGCCCTGGGGAGCCCTCTGTCTTGTGAACGAGCCCAAGCTAGCCTGCTAGAGGATAAGAGGTCACACGGAAGAGAACTAAGGCACTCTAGCCAACAGCTGTGCCCTAACAGCTTGCTAACAGCCAGACTCGTCCCAGCCACCGACTAACCTGCCTGCTGGCCACAGATGTATACGCAAGCCCAACACAGGTTAGCTGAACCGGCCCAGAGCTGAAAAACTACACAGACAACCCACAGAACTGTGAGCCAAATGAATGGTTGTTGTTTTAAGCCGTTAAGTTTTGGGGTGGTTTGTTACACAGCACAAGCTACCTAAACCAGGCCTTCTAGAGTCTAAAGTACAGTTCCGTGTACCATTCTAATTCCTGAATGCTTATCTGCCAGATTTCTGTGGCCAGCCCAAGAAATGAATGTTATAAGGCATTTTAAAATACACACACACACACACACACACACACACACACACACGAAGCCCTGTGCCTTGGCTAACTAGTTTTTCTAAAGAGAGCAAAACCCCCTCAAGACATTTCTATTAAAAACAGCTTAAGAGGAAAAGCTTCTTTGTATAATTATAGACACACAGATGGGATCTAGAAGCCGGAACATAACAAGCCAAAAGCTCTGTGGGTGGAAGGGACATTAAGACATAGGGCAGGCTCTCAACAACTACAAGCTTCTACTCATGCAACTCGGGACTGATGAGGCCAAGGGGCTAGAAGTGGCTCAAGGCCAACTCCTCTGAAAACTTTTCCTCAGCTCTTCTCACTGACATCAACCTCTTCTTGTTGACTTGCCACACCTGGAGTATGCATTTAGGCTTTAGACCACGTCTATCCCACATGGCCCTAGAGGACGTACATCATGTGCACCGGCGTCTTGTCGACCAAACAAAACGCTAAATTCTTTGAAACGAGAAACCCGTCTCAATCCCTTACAACACCCAGCAAAGTTCCCGGCACAAATTAGGCATTCAAGAAAATCTGATCAGATTGCATAAAACTAAGCCATGCATGTTTAGAAATGCAGTGGTCATTATCTAAATCAAATGTGCCAAATTAGAAATGAATACATATTTTGTACCCATGGAGAGGCAGCGCAAGCCAGAGGGTCCAAGAACACAGAATAATGCCACACTGCCTGGGTTTGAACCATGACCCTTCAGATTACTAACGGTACCTCAGTTTCCTCCGTGGTAATAAAAGCTATCTCATGAGGTTGTTAGGAGGACGAACTGAGGTAATACATGTAAGGCACTGTACCTAGAGCACGGAATACGGTTTGGCAATAAAAAGGAACAGACTTCAGAAACATTATCCTCAGTGAAAGAAACATTACCCCCATATTTCACAAAAGATAAAATCCCCAGGAAAGGCAGATTCAGAGAGACACAGAAAGGAGGTTGGTGGCTGCCTGGGCGGGGGTGGGACTGGGGATTGACTGGGCACAAGAGGTAACAGAAATGTTCTGCCATCAGAAGGTGATAATGGCAACACTATTCTGTAAAATTACCCCAAATCACTGAATGGTACACTCAAAACAGGTGAACTGTATGGTATGTAAATTACACCTCGATAAAGCTGCTTTAAGAAAGTGTGAAGGGCTGGGGCACCCGGCTGGCTCAGTCAGAAAGCAGAGCATGCGACTCCTGATCTCAGGGTTGTGCGTTCAAGCCCCACGTTGGGCGTATAGTCTACCTTTAAACAAAAAGTGTAAGGGGCTTAGAGAAGAATGCCTGGCCCAGAACAAGCGCTACATAAGTGGTGTGTCAAATAAATAAGCATTGTTTTCAGGAAAACCTGGGCACGGCTGAGTCCCCAAGGACGCCGAGTCCACCCTAGTCTTTCTAACCCCTTGTTCACCCCACCACTCATCGCAGGGATCTAAACCCGGGATCCTCTTCCCATGAGTCCAGGATGCTGCTAAGCCAGCCATATGTGTCTCCTTGGCTGCTATCGTCCCTGCAACTGCCAAAACGCTACACAGTTTATTAAATGCCTCTTGTTTATGTAGTTCCTGATGCCAAGCTGTATTTTATCATATTGAGCCAACTGCTCTTATGCAAGGTTTTTTTTGGGGGGGGGGGGCGGTGAGGGGAGGTGTTGGGAGGAGGGAACGATCACACTATTGAGGGAGGGAGATTCCTTAAAACTGGGACTCCAAAGAGCAGCTGCTGATTACTCACAGAAGCCCAAACATCCCTGCCCTTGACAAATGTCATGCCACAGGGTAACTTTAACTCTGCTCAAAGTCTGGACAACAATACCCGCTTGGGTAGAGAGAAGGGAGGAGCTGGTGAGGCAGAAGAGAGTTCGAGAAAACGGAAAGGGAAATGGATTTACAAACAGGCTCTGCCACATGTGCAGGAACAGGGAGGCTTTAATTTCTCCTGAAAAAGTCCTGAAACAGACAAGAGTCCCAAGCATACCATTCTTGCCAACTTGTGGCTTTCCCATCTTGCCCCAAACCATCCGCATGGAGCTCTCACTTCTCCCTGTTTTATCTCTGGGCGTTCATTAGGAACTGGCCCATTCACTCTGTTCCCTTCAGGTCACACGCTCAGTTGCTCACCATTTCCCACATCAATGCCGTTGGAGACTATCTTCCCAGCCACTTAAGTGCGTCCATCCAAATTTTTCGAGAGGGAAAGAAATATGACTCCATCGCCCCACAGCCTCCTCAGACTTGGCAAAATGGATACCTGGAGGCATGCCCAGACCTAGTAAGATCAACCCACTTCCCCCACTCAATGTCAACGTGCATGCAATCATTCAAAGATTATTTATGAAGCACCCACACGTGACAAGACCTGGGTTCCCGCCCTAGAAGTGCTTCTCAAACTTGAGCATGCCTTGGGATCACCTGGAGAACTGGCAGAACACAAATCCCTGGGCCCTACCCCCAGAGCTACTAAAATTCAGTAGGGTTGAGGGTGAGGCCTGGGTTCAGCATTCCTAATAAGCTCCCAAGCGATGCTAATGCTGCCGGTTCATGGACCACACTTAGGGAGTGGCACTGGTCTAGAGGCCACAAAGGTGGTTAGCAGTGGAACTCGCCTCAGGTAGCTAATAATCCCTTACTGAACAGAAGGCACAGGTACACACACGAACATGCACTAAACAAAATTGTAACCCCACGTAAAACATGGTAAGTCTCAGCCTCTTTTCAGGCAGCCGGCAAGATGGCGGACGTTCAGACTCAGCGTGCCTACCAAAAGCAGCCAACCACCTTTCAAAATAAGAAGAGGGTTCTGCTTGGAGAAACCAGCAAGGAGAAGCTCCTGCGATAGTACAAGAATATTGGTCTGGGCTTCACGCCACCCCAGGAGGCGGCTGAGGGCACCTACACTAACGAGAAATGCCCCTTTGCTGGTAATGTCTCCATCCAAGGGCGGACTCTGTCTGGTGCAGTGGCAAAGATGAAGGTGCAAAGGACCACTCATCCACCGAGACTACTTCTGCTACATCCGAAAGCACAACCGCTTTGAGAAACGCCACAGGATCATGTCTGTGCATCTGTCCCCCTGCTTTGGGGACGTCCAGATTGGCGACATCGTCACAGTGGGCGAGGACCGGCCCTTGAGCAAGACTGTACATTTCATCGTGCTCAAAATCACAAAGGCCGCTGGCACCAAGAAGCAATTCCAGAAGTTCTGAGACTAGACGTCTGCCCACACCCCCAAAGAAAAGAATTTTCCCAATCAAAAAATACAAACAAACACGGAAGGTCTTAGCCTTAGGCAAGACCCAGACAGCAGGCGAGGGAAAATAAGGGGAAAGGTTGGACCAAAGTGGTATCCGTGTGTACACACGTGTATGAACATTGACCTATGAATGCACATATCTCCATCCAGGAGCTCTTCGTGGACAAAGACCTCACCTTACTCTTTCTGCTTTTAACACCTACTACAATGCCTGGTGCACAGTAAATGCTCAGTGGAATGTTTATGGAATGAATGAGTGAACAAAGAAACACAAATGTAGGCATTCATCCATGAAATTGCATGGAACGAAGTTTCATGTCTGGCAGCACATTTGTCTACCTTATCAAAAACCAATGGTCCCAGGAAATAATCATTTTTGTACTTAAGATTTCGATTTCAGGCTATTAATGTGATTTTGTCTAAAATACATAACTTACAAAAATGTACTAAAACTTGGTTAAGCTTTTAAAAATCAATGAATCAGCAAGCACTGCACGAGCACAAGGACTGTGCCTAGAATATTCTGTGCTGGATATCCCAGTGAGCATGACATATGTGGTTCCTGACCTCCTAAAGCTGGAAGTCTGAAGTTCTTCTGTGATGGTATTCTTCACACTTGAGTCCAAAGCCTCCAGGGGAGCTTTCCCCAAGATCTATCTCTAGTCAAAATGCCATAGTCCCTGGCTCTGAACCCTGGTTTGCTGGCTATGGGTCTTCAGGTAAATTACTTAACCTCTCTGTGCTTCCTCTTCATCTCTGAACTGCAGATAATAGTAGAACCCCCGTCAAAGGACTAGAGTGAAGGCCAAGGTCGTTGATGTCATGCACTTAGAACAGTGCCTGGCAAATAGAACGTGGCTGTTAAGTGAGCACTCATTTTTATTACCATTATCATCATTATTACTATCTTCATCATCATCGCCATCATCAACAGCTGAGCCCCTCAGGAGTGCAAGACCCTATCAGCTTATAAAGTGTTAACCTGAGAAGTGACGAGATAAAGAAAACTGGACTTCTGAATCCTCAAAAAGCCCAGCCCAGTCTTACAGCTTTCTTGCTCCACCCCTATTTTTCCTGTCCTCCAATCAGCTTTCATAACAGCTTCTTGAAACATCCAACCCGGTTACAAATCAGGGCCATTGCCAGGATGGCTCAAGTCCAGGACCAAGCTGGCAGGATCAAGGAAAGACGGGCCCCTCTCATTCAGCCACACACAGTCTACTTGTCACCCTTTTGGAAACCAGTGACTCAGATGTAACTCTCCTGCAAGGTGGCAGCTGGTGGGCTTTGGCAAAGCACACAAAGGAAGCACATTCTCTCTCCTAGCGACCCAGGGCACCAAGGAGAAGGTCTTAACACAGTTCTCATTCATGGTTTAGCCTAATTAAAATGGCATTACCAGTTTCAATGGCGGGCTTCTTCTGCCAGCTGCAACTGGTTCCCTTCTCCGAAGCTTTTGCTTCTTGTTTTCACAGTTTATTGATCCCCAACATGGATTTGAGGATGCCTGGATTAAACGATAGCAGCTCCATTCTCTTTCCCCTCTCCCCTTCCCTGAGACAATTGTTTGCCGTCTTGGTTTATCTAAATTGGCTCAGAGGCCTCGCAACGGGCACAACTTTGTAAACCAGTCACCCAAACTCTTCTGGCTTAACAAATGGGCTTCATTCTATAATTTAGCTTAAGACTTTCCAGGGGCCAGAAACCAAAACCCCCTTGGCCTTCCCACCTCAAAAAGGCATAGCGTCCATTCTGGTACCTGGCAGGCGGAGGTGACAGGCAACAAAATGGATTTCGCGTCCCCTCTGCAAATTCTGAATTTCTTCCTCTCATGAGGGGGTTACTTGTCTGCAAAGATCTCCAGGAAATCCAGTGAAGAACTGAGTTTTTCCTGCCTTGGCTACAAACTGAGGGCCCCCTGGCAGTTCATGGCACATCTCTCTTTAGAAGCAATGTGATGGCATTTAGGGAGGGGCTCAACCGCCACATCCAGCAAAAGCAGTTAAACTCCAACTTGGGATTTACAGGAACAGAGCAATAGGGTTGATACCATTTGGGATGGGAAACCAAGAGATGACAAAAGATTAAATGACACCATCCAACCAGCTCTGTCGGTGGGCAAGTCATTTGGCTTCTCTAAGCCTCAGTTGCCTAGTGCAACTGAGTGTGGTTGTGGCGGTGAGCTATGGAATATGCAAGGATTGTGATGGTGATGTAATGAGGAAGAAGAGGAGAACAAAGAGGATTAGGACAAGGAGGAGGATCACTCTTGGGTCTTGGGAGGTAGCCAGTGGGAGCTACTGAGCTGGCTGTTAGTCCAGATCAATAGCTAAATTCCTTTTTTTTTTTTAACTCCACAATTCCCAGCCCTTTTTTGGATGAGAAACTACACTTGATCCCTCCAAACCCTTAGTATTCCAGCTCCCAGTTTTTGGGGAAGCTAGCCCCTGACAAGGGTAGTAGGTAGGGAAATCAAAGAGGGGACTCCATTATTGCTTTTCACGGCTGCCCATGATTCCCTCTCTTCTGGGACCATCTGTGATGGCCAAATTGGACCCATGAGTAGAAGGAAATCCACCTATTCTCCAGTCCCTCATCCTCAAGCATGGAGTTCAACCTAGTAAGGGTAGAAACCAACAAGGACTCTAATTGAGCATAAAATTAAGCCCTTTCATTGCAACTTGGCAGATGACCACTAAAGGTATTCCAGGCATAAAAGGAACCTCAGCCCTTCAGATTCTTCTCTTGGATGAACATTCGGTGGAAAGAGAACATGAAATCACCACGAGGCCCTTGTGATAGAGCCCACAGGTGCCTTATGCCACTCCCCGGTGCTCTCACAAAGTTTTTTCTTCTCCACATGTTTTCAGACCCTTTGATGCTCATAACAATTCTATGAGTTCAGCAGGGGACTTACTGAACTCACTTAACAGATGAGGAAGCTGAAGTGGACAGAAGCAATATGGCACTCCCAAGATCACACAGCTGCCACTAGAACAGTACAAATTAGCACCTCAGCCTCATTACACCAAACTTGTGCTCTTTTTTCCCCCACCAACCTTCAAGCCCTCATTCAGCTGCTTAACTGAGCTTGTAAACTCCTTGCCAGCAGAGTGAGGGGATGGATTGCTTGTTACTAGAAGAGGGACGGAGTCAGTCGTCCTGAGTCTAGGTATCGGGGCACCTCAGAGCTAACCTACATTAATGCCCATCTAGAATGGGATTGGCAGTGGATCGGGACGATGATAAGATGGTGTCCATGAAGAGTGGTCAACTTGCCTCCCATCCAGATCTTCTGTGGCTCTTCCTGTCCTGAGTTTAGTCCTTTATCCCACCACCCAGCAGCTTCTCTTACTTGGCTCTCCAATGGAGAAGTCATAGATAACCCAGCCCAAATGAGCTCCAATGACATCAACTGGCCTATAAATCAACAGGGCCCCAAAGACTCAGACTTGGGCTTCTACACACAGTGTGCCCACTCTACTTCCTCTTAAACTAGGGAAGGGAGGCAACAACTTAAGGGCTCATATCAGTCCATAATATAAAACATCTGGGGCCACAACAATGCCATACCAGCAGACATGCACTCCATGGAGCATGTTCATACATATACCATGGGGTGGGGGTACATCAGGGTGGCTTTAATGAAAAGCCTCCTGGGGCGCCTGGGTGGCTCCGTCGGTTGGGCGTCCGACTTCGGCTCAGGTCATGATCTCACTGTCCATGGGTTCCAGGCCCGCATAGGGCTCTGTGCTGACAGCTCAGAGCCTGGAGCCTGCCTCAGATTCTGTGTCTCTGTCTCTCTCTGCCCCTCCTCCGCCCAAGCTGTCTCTGTCTCTCTCAAAAATAAATAAATATTTTTTAAAAAAGAAAAGAAAAGCCTCCTGCCACCATTCTCTTTAAATCACTGCTCCGCTCCTTGCATGGCTTTGTCCCTGGACTACAAACCACCTGAATCAGTCTCCCCAGGACCACTGTAGGATTTCAGCATCAGGCTTTCCCTCCTTTAGACTAATACACACCAGTATAGTTCCAGTGAATTAGAGACCCCAGAGTGAGCAGTGGCCTCCAGGGTTGAGTACACGCAGCACAGGATTACTCCCTTGAGCAGAGGTTCCTAACTTTTGCCGTGCCATGGCCCCTTTGGCCGACTGGTGAAGCCTATGGGTCCTTCTCAGAATTCATAATGTATAAATTACAACATATATGATTGTAAAGCAAATAAATTGTGTCAAAATGCAGGTATCCAAATACTAACCAGAAAATTGGGTCACAGAATATTACGTGTGTTTATCAACACACGAAATAACAAGGTCTAGTGGTGAGCCTACTACTCCACCAGGATTTTTATGTAATGGGCATATTTTGAGATACCTCCAGAAACTATAATATGATACAGAAATGCCTTTGATTTCTATCCGTGAGCAAGTCACAGGGACAGGTAGCACTACTGTGGTCTACAGGTAGTACTACTGTGGTCAGAGACAGCTGTGGAATCGAAGGAAATATCAAGTTTCAGTTTACGGTTAGTGAAACTAAAGATGCCATTTTTTCCCAGACTTAAGGAATTCTATCCATAGACCATTTTGGTGGAAGGGAGGTTTCCAGGTTAGGTTCAATCCTTGTCCCAAAGAGGGCCTACCTGGATGGATTTCTGAAGAAGAAATGAATGAGCTATCTATCTGTAGCAATGAGGACATATGTCAATAACTAGTCGTTGCTGGGAAGGACAGAGGGACAATTCCTAAATATTGAAATAATACCCTAGGCCCCTAACAACAAAGAAATGATGATGTTCTAGGGCATGGCATTACAAGCATGGTGAAGCCACAGCTAAAACAATCCCTAGCAAGGGATCCACAGACCTGCTCTGGTACAATGAAAATGACGGGCTCCTGCATTTTTCCAACTTGTATATTACTTCTCTAGGTATTAAAAGAACTTCCTAAATCAGTGATCTGATGCCATGCCACATCCTTGGATAAAATGTCTAACATCCCAGAAGAGGTTGATGTGTAGGAAGATTACTTCAACAGCTACTTTTCCGTACCTTATCTCCCTGCCCCTCCTCATGCCATAGTTGATTGGTCCAAGGGTGAGCACTAGATTCAAGAGTAGCCTAACTATTGGCTGGTCAGCAGCCAATGGGATGGCTTGATTTTCTTTAAATGATCTGGGTCAAGCAGGCGCGCGCTCTCTCTCTCTCCTCTCCCAGAAAGTGAACTGAGACGTGGCAAGAAGGAAGAAATTACGGGTCGAAGTCAAAGCTAAAAGAAAACACAGAAGCAAGCCAGACTTTGATTCAGGGTCATAAAAGGGAAGGATCCAGAGAGAAGCTGAGTCCAGCCAATGGTAGAGCACTCACTGCACCGGAAACCACGAGCCCCGATGATGGGTCCCTAGAATGGCTTCAGATTTACACTGCTTTCCACTTCCTGTCTCCGTAAAGCCTCCATTTTCTGTTTCCACAGTAAAATCTCATGAACGGAATTCAGAGGGTCCTTGGAAAAAAGTCACATTTTAATTTTCACTAACCTGCAACTGAAACTTTGCATTTCCTTCTCCTTCTGGGGAACCTTCTATGAGCTCTAAGATTAGATGAGATGCTCCAACAACGTGCTCCCAAGCCCCTTCCACCCACTCTTAGCAATGTAGGAACAATGTTCATCGCAATGTCCTCCTGCCATATCTCTACCTCACCTTAGACCGTAAGTTCATTGATGGCAAGAACCCTACTGGCCTCCTGTGGATTCGCAGGGCTTAGCACAGTAAATGTACTATACTTAACACATCTTATTGAATGAAATTTCTACAGGAAGTCCTGGGGAAATAATAAACAACAATCCAATGACGCAAGCTTGGTGACCTAGCCATAGCTCTTAAAAGAGAAATAAGGGAGCAGATACCAAACGTTGCAAGCGAATATTCGAATCTAGACCTCTCACACAACTGAACTAAGGCAATTCAGTTCTCTGAACATTTACTGGGACCTGCTATGGGTCACACTCCCTTCCCATAAGGATTGAACAAAGATGAGAAAGGCGTGTAGGATGAGATACATACTATACAAGGCAGGTCCACTGGGGGCAAACTGTCACTAGAGCCGGAATCGGATGACCCATATCCGAATCCTGGCCCAACGCTTAGCAAGAGCAACTGTGACAAGTTGCTAGACGAAGCCTCAGTTTTGCTGTCTGTACAATGGGGCTGACGATATTGATCTCATAGAAGAATGATGAAGATTAAATGCCGCCATTACATTCAAGGACCTGGTACCACAGCTAGTACATTAACAGACTTTCGTTAAAGGTCTGGATCTTTCCCTCAGGTATAAAAGAAAAAAAAGCTTAATTGTACAGCAGCAGCAGCAAGGTGGTGGCAGTAAAAGAAATTTCATCTGTGGCATGTTAGTCCCAGATCTATTTTACCTATGACCGTGCTGCAAGAGAATCTTAGTGTATTTGGAGCAAGGTGGAAAGAAGGTTCAGCTCAGAGCTAGAGACCGAAATGGAGCCACGATGTGAGCCACGTGTAAACTGTTAACTTTTCTAGTAGCCACGTGAAACAAAAAAGTAAAAAGAAACAGGTGAAATTAATAATACATTCCATGAAACCAATACACCTAAAATAGTATTTCAATATGCAATCAATAGAAACATGCAGTAATGATCTATTTTACAGTCGTGGCTTGCACCAAGGCTTAGAAACCCGGTGTGTATTTTACATTTAGAGCACCTCACGTCTCGAGTTCCCCATCGGCCACATGCAGCGAGCGGCTGCTGTGTCAGACAGCCCAGGTCCAGCCTGTGTGGCGACAGCTGTGGGGGTCACCACGGTGGAAACGGATTCTATTTAGACAGTGGATGGGAGCTCAGAGTCTGGAACCAGACTGGGTGGAGATGCCGTCTCTGTCACTCACCAGCTATGTGACCTTGGGCAAGTGACTTCGTCTCCAACAGGGGACCAGCAATGCCAGCTTCCGGAGCTCGTGAGGATGCAGTGAATTAATGCGTGCCAAATACTTAGAACTGCATGAGGCACGTAGTGAGCTGTCCGTAAACGTTAACTGTTGCTGTTATGACAGCTCCAGAGGGGGGCGCAGGAAGAGAGCGGCACAGATGTATAAAGCCTAGAGAGGATTAGGGTTCTGCTACTTCCTTTTCAGAGTCATCTGTCTTGATGAGGCAACTCCGCCGTGCCCCTTACAGGCCAACGAGAGGGAGAACCCTGGTGCACAGCAGCCCGGCGTGAAACGGTCCCGGAGGGCGGCGGGCCCTCCAGTTTGCAATCTAAAGGCAATCTGTGGCGCTATGGTTCCAATTAGGAAAGCAAAGCTGGCCCGAATACCGTTCCCCACAGCTTGGCAGGAAAAGCCATTTGCAACAAACCAGACCATGTCTCCCATATTCTGTCTTTGTTTCTCTGTTCAAACATTTGTAAGTCGTTCCGAATTGGGGGGAGGCGGCGGCGGCAGCAACTGTTTTAAAAGGCAGAGCCATGATCAAATGAAGGCAGGCCAAACACACAAGTGGCCAGGGCTGGGGGAAGCCAGGATACAAATCACGAAAATAAAGAAGAAATTAAGAGCAATAAAATTCACATCTGCTGAATACAAGCAATTATGTCTTCCTGGAAATGACTTCTGATTCTTATAGATTAAGAACTATCTATGTCTCTCAACGTACGACTGGTGTTTCTTTTAACTCTCACTCAGATACGCCTGTTTCTCCTTCCTGCCATTCCCGGCCCGGCTTCTACGATATTGGCCCGGGTTTACTATCGATGCCTCCCTTTCTATTTACTCTTTTATTGAGGGGTCACATACGTACAGCAAAGTGCAGACATCTCAAGTCTACAGCTCAAATGATCATCGCACACATCTATCTACAGCCAGGTTAGCAGTGGATAGAAAATAGGGGTGGGTACTGTTTGGTGAAAGTTTGGGTGAAAACATGGAGTATTTCCAGGGTCCCAGCAGACTGCCTTGGGCCCCGCCCGAGATAACCACTCTTCTAACCTCTATCTCTATAGATTAGCTTTGCCTGGGTTTGAACTTCATATAAATGGTACGCCTCCCTTTTCCTTCCTGGTTCCTCAAGCACGTACTTAAGTGTATTCTAGCAGAGACACAGAAGGGGAGGCGGCAATAGGAAGTGATCAAGGTCACGAGGTCTGTCTCATTCATACAACCTAATACCGAAAATCGGCCCTAGACGGCCTACCAACATGCTCCACTCACAGCCTCCGATGCTAACACATGAACACTACCACTCTAGGTTCCCAGGTCCGCTCCTGGGATGGCTCAGTAAAGCATCGGGCCCACAGCCATCGGGCGGTGAGCTGGGTCATAACAAGACTCGCCTTCGTCTGGAAAAAAGGTGAGGAGGTCTCACTTCCCCTGGGGACATCCTTTTCGGTGTAGCATGCCAAGGAAGAGCTGGTGACAGCCAGGCTGGGTGTAAAGCCCAGCTGTGCCACCTCCTAGCTGTGTGACCTCGCGTAGGCTTCTTCACCTCTGGAGGGCACAGTATAGACCTCAGAACGGGCGGCGTGCACGTGTCAACACACGCTCACAGGTGCACATAAACGAATACACGTGTGTGCACACACACACCTGAACATATATTTGCACACCCGAGTGCACGTGCACACACACACGTAGGTACCTTGCCTCCCCTCTCCTCAGGACACAGATGAACAGAAATTCTCCTGATCTTCCTAGAAAGCCCCTGCTCATTAAAGCCCAGAGGTAAGAGATCAAAGTTAAGGAAGCGTGAGACCGGGAGAGGAGCCTCGTTCATGAGGAACATGTTGCCATAAGCAGGTCTGGGGAGCGCGGGCGTCTCACTCCGAGTGCACGCTGGGCTCCCTCATCCTGAAATGACATTGTGTGAGCTGGAATTCACAGAGCGGCCCCAAACCACCGTGGGTATTCGTGAGAGGAGAAACGGAGTTGGATTATTCTCGTTCTCAGAAGAGCAAACACAAAGATATAAAATCATGTCCCCCCACCCCAGATTATCATCTCAGAAATCCCATCCACTTCTAGCATTGCATAACACCCATGAAATACTCCAAAGCCCCAGGGCTGGAGAGAGAGAGGTAAGCGGCATCAGGCAATATCAAGGTGTCCTTGCCGCTCACAGGAGTATCTAACAAGTCGAAAGATTTTTTTCCTAGACACCAGTGAAAACTTTTGGAGATACTGCGATCATAGTAAGAAAATTTCCGACTAAAACGTTTTCTAGTATAATTACAAACGTCCTAGAACACATTTCTCTCCAGCATTTTACCCAGGAGGTTGCCATGAATGAAAATACAGTGCCATACTTACTTCACAAGAAGGTCAGAAAGAACCCTTAAAACCCAGTTTTAAAGATCACCTCAACAAGGCTAGGGGGAAGAGGCTGGCACAACGATGGAGTTTAAAGACCTCTGCAGTCCCAGGGAGGCCCGTAACTTCCTGTATGAAATCAACAAACACCTTTCTATGCAGAAACAGTTTTATACCCCTTTAGGGTACACATAAGGAAGGACCTCAAAGAATTCCAGATCTAGCAGTTTCTTCTTGTTTTATGATTAAAGAAGAAAGGACTAGAAAATTCTTCCCCCTCACCCCATGTGTGTGTTTGGGGTGTGTGTGTGTGTGTGTGTGTGTGTGTGTGTGTGCACGCGTATGCGCACGCGCGCGCACACGTGGCCAAAGTCCAAATTTTACTGTTGACTCCAAATCTTGCTAATACTGTGTCTATTTGTTCCCAAACTGCTAGCCAGCAAATGTTGATATGAGCCAAAATTACTTGGACTTCAGCCATAGCATGCATATAAAGACAATGAAATTTTATTTCCTTTTCCTCATCATTAATGAGCTTACTGGCTCAAAGTGCTTTAAAGTTCTCCAAAGTAGTTCTGTGGTTTATAAACACTCCAAGAGTATCCCTATAAAAACTACAATGTTCACCTGTCTCTCTGGCTCTTGGTTAAAAGACTGCATAAGAATTAGGGATCTGATTACCATTGAATCCCTTTTGGTAACAAGGAAAAGAGGCAACCGATGCCCACAGGTGCTAGTTAACAGATTACTTCACAAAAATAAAAAGGCGTGCTTTGAAAATTAGGATCTTGTGTCCCGAATGCCCAGCGGACACAGTTTGACTCTGGGGCAGTCAGAAAAGAGAAAATTCATAATTCTGACGTCGAGGTGAGTTCATGAAAAATCACCCCTTAGCTCTTGACTTTCTGAAAATAACCAGAGAGCAGGACATTAGGCATTTAATAGTGGCCTTCATTTCAGAAGCACATGGAGACCTTCCCATCTTGACAGCTATGCCCACCCAGCTCCTCACTGGCACCCACAAGCTCGGGGTACGCCATGAGGGAAAAAAGTAAAGCCTGTTTTCCTTCAGAAGACTTGGCGATGTTACTGACGGATTGCATTTTTATGACCATAAAAGCTGTTTAAAGCAGTTCCTAAATCTCATGCAAAAAAAGTTTAAAATATATTAAGCCTAATTTTGCTATACAAAGACCAACCATGTAACCAATAAAGGAGATGCTGTTGAAGAATATTTGGGGACACAGTAAGATATTCTTGTTCTAGTGAGTGAAAAAAAAAAAAACCGTTTAAAAAGCAGTATGTAGACTCTAAGTCCAAATTATTAAAATACATCCAGGGAAAAACCTGGAGGATATACACAAAAATACTGAGAGACTCTCTTGGGGTGATAGATTTAGAGACTATTTTTTTATATTTTGTTGATCTTTATTTTTCAAATTTTGTTCACTTAACAGGTCTTATGCTTGTAGACTAAGGACAAAAAAAATTTTTTTTTAACTTAGTTTTTACTCAAGTCCTAACTCTGACAAGAGTCCAAGATCAAGATTTGGTGAACATCCTTGCTCCCAGTCGTCTACAACTACACACAACCACGTGGGTGGACCTCACAAACCTCACACCGGGCAGAAGAAGCCACACACAAAAGAGTACAAACTGGGCCCTTCGCTTACCTAAAACACACAAAACAGCCAAAGAGCACCATGAGGTCAGAAGTGACGGTGACAGTTACCCTGGAGCCGGGGACTCTCAGCATCACTGAATCTCCTGCATCACTTCCGGGGTTTCTAGCTGTGCTCAGTGGGGAAAAGCTGGAAGCAAAATGAGTCTCTGCCAACTTTGTGTGCGGTGCCCAAACCAGGAGACCTGTTTAAAAACACCGTACCTACCCCTTATAAAAGACGAGTCTGGCGTCCACATGAAACGCCTGCTGTGCCCCGGGGGCGGTGACGCACACAGGACCAGCAATAACACACTCCTCCAGAGTTTCGGAGACACAACTCGGTCCGGATTCCAGCACAAGTACCAGGAAGGAAATATTTCCAAACTCATTCTTCCCCATACTTGGGCTCCCACCGGCTGGCAGTTCCAAACAAATAAACAAATGAACCGCGACAAAGAAACAACAACGACAACGACAGGAACAAAAGAAGCTGTCTGTACTGTTGCAAAAAAACACAGAGACAGCCAACCAGAGAGTTCTGCATGAAAATAATGCAGGAGGACTTCCAAATCCTTTTCGCCCCCAGTTCCCAACATGCTGCTACTTGGGACCAAAAGAAACTTCTCTTTTCAGGAAGCAGGAAAATGAGAAGTTGGGAAGGGCAGGGGGAAATGCGGTGACGTTGTAGAAAAGGAGAAGGACTTCTGGGTGACAGCGGTGTGCTGGCTGGTCCAGTGTTACCTCCCGAGTCGTCCCAGCCACCTGTAAAGCAGGCCCTGTGATCTCCCCTAAAAAGTGGGGGGGGGGGGGGAGCAGGGGGGACAGAGGCACAGCCACTTAGAGTAGTGCTTCCTCACCTTGGCTGCACACCAGAATCACCTGGGGAGCTTTGAAACACCCCAATGCCCAGGCACATTCCAGACCGATCGCTTTTGAACCCCATGTGCAGCTAAGGCTGAGAAGAGTGGTTTAGAGCAGCACATGTTAAATTTTCGCGCCCACGCACTGCACACACACAAAGTCGGATTCTGATTCAGTAGATCTGGGGCGGGGCCTCAGAATGTGACGCTGGCGCGCTCCGCCGCCCCCGATCCCCGCTTGCCCCGACCAGGGTATAGACCACAGCCTTTCTGAGGCTGCGGGCAACTTGATGAGCGTGCATTTCAAAAAAGGAGCAGGGATGTTCAGCCCCACCCCGTTAATCACTAGAGGCTGCTGGAGAAGGAATGGCTCCCTGCAGGTTGCTGGTGTGCGAGGGCCTTCTACACGCTCCCTTACTTGACAAGATATTAGGCACGAGCCATACCAGAATGTGCATTAACGAGACCCACATGTAGCTGCCGAAGAGTAAACACTCACTTAATCCCATGTAGCTGAACGGCCTAACAAACGAATTAGCTGGTGGCATCCACTTAGGATATATGATCCAATTTATATTATGATTCCTTTCTAAAGGCTGAACCGATTTTGACACATATAAAAATGTGGTTTCAATCACCCAAAATTGCACCGTTTGAACAGGGGGAGAGAAAGGTTTTTAAAGGCCCCAGACCTGAGGGGAGCAGAGAACAAGGTGAAACGAAGGAGAGCAGCAGTGCTGGTCCAGGGACTGTGGGGGCGGGGGGGGGGGGGGGGGGGGGGAGTGGGGAGGGGGCTCAGTGCTGCCGTCCAGGAGCCCAGGGGACTTTTATCTCTGCTGCGGGGTCCGCTCAGCTGACGTGGAGGTGCAGCCTGGAAAAAGCTCGGAGACTCCCTCACCACCTCCCAGCCCACACTGCACTCACATCTGCGGACAGCTCAGAGGCCCCAAAGTCACTGCGACGCACCCACGCTACGGGGAGAGGACGGGGCTCTGTCAGGCCCAGCACGCCATCCTAAGACCAAACAAAGCCTACAGGGCGTACGTGGTCGAAGAACCTCCATAGTGGCCTCAGGTGATGACACCAAGAGGGAGAAAGGGCATCTACCACAGGGGCTGAGAAATTCAGGAGTGCGTATCCAACCCTTGTCAGTCCTCGGCTTTTCCTCGGCCCCACCGTCACGGCAACCGTGTGAGGTCGTTAAGACTCGCCCCTGTTCACGCGTGAGGAAACTGAGGCACAAAGGCCAAAGTCACCCGACCGGGTAATGGTGTTGCTTCCAGAAGCCAAGTACGTAACGAATGTTGCTGTGGTCCCGGGCCTACGCTGCTTCCTTGGGCCTTGCTGGGCCAGCCACCCAACTGCCGAGACGAGCTTGCGACTGTGTCCCTGAGCCGATTCCAACAGCTGTCCACGTGAAGAGGCTCCCAACGCCACAACAGCGTGGCTCCGTCTGCCCATCCAGCGGCCGAAAGCAGAAAGAGCTACTCTGTCATCATGTGCTTGGCACCAAACTAGCAATTTTCATATATCTTATTCCGATTTTCAGAGAGAGAACAAAATCAGGTCCTGAGAAATCATATAACTACGAAACCACCTATTCGGGCTTTTCAGTGAAAATCTGCTGGTTATTTTTCCGACCCCACAGCTACACTGTCACGATGTTACATGACGACCCAAACTGGCCGCGGCAAATTTCCCCGAAAGAGCATGAAACATTCATTTGTTCTCTTGACACGAATGTGCTTTTCCGGTCAAACCAAACTCCTTGTGGATCCTCAAACAGGCCGTGGCAAAGACTGCTACATATTCATTCTCTGTTCTCTTTTCTACCCAGGCTCCCTTGCAGGTACGCGGAACCGTGTAACTGAGTTCTGGCCAATGGCACGTGGGTAGAAACGACGTGTTTGTCCTTTAGGCCTGGCACATAAAAGCCTTCTGCACAATCCTCCAATCCCTCCTCCCTCCACTGCTGCCAGATTCAGACGCTCTGACGGAGGACTCGAAGTGCCCAGGGAGTGGCCGGGCCACAAACAGAAGGAGCCTGGGCCCCCGAACGCCAGCATGGAGCAGAATACGCCCCTATCAACCCGCACTGGACTGGAACATAGACCAGAAAGAAAACTTCAGTGTGTTATGCCACAAAGACTTTAAGGCTTGTCTGTCACCCTGGCTAACCTATTTATTCTCACTAGCATACAGATCACATTCATTTCCTTTTTCTTGCACTTTTACGAATCTTACCTATTGTATAAGCCGGTGATTTCCCAAGCGCTGTCCGGCAGGAGGAGCTTGTTAGTAAGGCAAATTCTCAGGCCTGAGTCCTGTCTTAATCAGAAACTTGGGAGGGTGCGGGGCATCTGGAGTCCAGCCATCTGTATTTTAACAAGTCTTCTAGATGATTCTGATGCATGCTCAAGTTTGATACCTATGGTTTTAAGAGAACTGAGATCTACCGATGAAATCTACAAGGCTATCCGCCAGCCTCACCCAGCGCCTCCTTCTCTGATCTCTGTGCCATCCACTCATTTCAGCGCTAAAGTACGCATGGCCGCTGTCATTGTGACCACGTTGTTTCTACTATATGGTACACGCTTGTCCCAAATTCCCATGCGCAGAGACCATCTCCCTTACCTATTGGAAAATGCTGGAAGGAAGGGAGAGAAGGAGGGCATATCTATGATACAGAATAGCGAAGGATCCCCATTCAACAGATGGAAAATGTCAACTGCCAAAGACTGGCAAATATGGGCTTTTGCACTCACTGGTTGTGTGATCCTAGGCCGATGATTTAACCTCTTGGTGTCTCAGTTTCCCCGTCTGTAAAGCTGGGATGATAATGGTGCCTATCTTTACTGGGATGTGATGAAGATGTAAAGAGGAAATTATATAAGGTGCTTAGAACAATGCCTGGCATACAGAAGGGTCTCCATAAGGTTAGGAATTCTATCCTATTAGATGAGTGATCTGGGGAAGTCACCTAAACTCTGAGGCTCAGTTTTCCTCCTCTGCAGAAAGAGGGGTTGCCAAGATGACTGGAGACGATGAATGGTAGGTTCTGGGCACAGGGAGAGGCATGGAGCAGGGCCCCCAAACCTGCCTTCTTCCCATCTCTTGGTCTTTGCTTGTGCAGTGCATGGAGGGAGAGAATACATGGACACACATCTCCGGGAAAACAGGCTGCAGCAAGCCAGATAACAATCAGCTCACACAGGATTTGGCCTTCCAGGGGGGTTTGGGACTAGAGCAGGAACTGACCAGCCCCCCAGAAAGATGAACTATGAGACGATGGCTCCTTGGGCTCCCCAATTCCCTGCTTCATTTCTTTTTTTTTTTTTTTAATTTTATTTCTTGGGGGCGGCGGGTCAGAAAATGAGAAGGGAGGGAGAATCCCAAGCAGGCTCCACACTGTCAGCACAGAGCCCGATGAGGGGCTCAAACTCACAAACCATGAGATCATGACCTGAGCCAAAACCAAGAGCCGATGCTTAACCACCTGAGCCACCCAGGTGCCCCATTCCCTGCTTTATTTCTAAGTAAGAAACAACGATGGCACCACTGACTTTGATCTGGAGAAATCTTTGTCCATCTTTGAAAACCTGCCCACAGTAGCTAGAGCACAAAGGTTAGACACAGCTCTCCTGTTATTAATGGATACCTCCTTCCAGCTCACCCCTCCCTGAACTGAGGCAAGAGAGACAGGAAGATGAGGAATTCCCTTCGAAGCTTTTTTCTTGTTTCAGATTAAAAGCAAATTTGCAAGGTCAAGAAAACCCACAATGTTTACACAGAGTTAAGAGGAGCGAAGAAGGTGGGAATTTTAAGCTTCTTTTTTTTTTTTTTTTTTTTTTAATTCTCTAGCTTCCATCTGTCCTTGGGGTCTATTTTCTCTTGAGCTTTTCAACTTGAAAACTCACAGCAGTGTGAATCAGTACACTTGGAAGAGGAATCTGGCAAGCTCTAGAAAAGCCAAAGATGCACACAGTTTTCAACGCAGCAAGCCCGTCCCTAGGTTGACCATGACCCACACGGTAAGTTTAATTTCCCTAAACTTGTTTCAATGATAAAGTAATGGGCTATCAAAGTAAACCGTGTCACCTCGTAACTGAAAGAAATTTCGTGAAATAGGAACGCCTCTTACCATGGGAAACATATTCTGGTCATTCTCAATGTATTCTATTTTACTTTTTTTCAGTGTAGTTGCAACCCATCGGTTTGAGTTCATGACCCACAAATAGGTCACAACATACTCCGCTGAAAAACACTGCCCTGAAAAACTCACACGTATATGCATAAAAGTGACATATGTTCACTGCAGCATTGTTTGGAAGAGGAAAAAAGCTGCTCTTTCACACACATATTAAAATATAAAGACATGCCTGAGAATTTCTGAGCAAAAAAGGCAGGTTGCAGAAGGATACAGAGTATAAAACAATGTATGCCAATTTCAAACCAAGCAAAGACAATACTAAATGCTGCTGAGGAATACACACATATTAAAATATAAAGACATGCCTGAGAATTATGAATACCAAGTTTCAGGGTATGGTTGTAAAAGGTGATGCCACTGAGGAGTCCACATTACAATTTTACTTATAATAATGTACGTCTTCACGTAAATTCTGTTTCTTATGTTATTCTCTATCTTTCCTGTGTATCTGAAATTTCTATAATTAAAAAAATTCCTCCATGGAAGTAATTTCTTTTGACATTATTCACTTTTGAGAGACAGAGTGGGAGTGGGGGAGGGGCAGAGAGAGAGGGAGGCACAGAATCCGAAGAGGGCTCCGGGCTCCGAGCTGTCAGCACAGAGCCCGATGCGGGGCTCGAACTCACGAGCCACGAGATCATGACCTGAGCCGAAGTCGGACGCTTAACCGACCGAGCCACCCAGGCGCCCCAAAATTCCTCCGTGGAACTAAAACCCTGGGACAATTTTGCTTCTTCCTTTTGGAGTCTATGCAATAAAAATTCTCCACTTGTAGCCCCAATTCCCATCAGAGAGCCAATGCACCAATACGTAGACGCGTGGGAACACGCACCCGCTCTGCCTCCCAACACAGGCAACGTGCACCAGCATCAAAGGAAAATGGAGGAGGTGGCGCCAAGCCCAGGGAAGCTGGGGACACCGTGCTGCGATCTGCTGAGGGCCCGAGAAGGGTGCTGCTGGTGGTGGACCACTCTTCAGGGATTCTGACGCTCCCTCCTACTCAAACACAGGGAAATGCTGGTTCGGAATAAATTTTACTGGTCTGACCTTCTTTGCAAATCACCAAAATTACTGCGGGAGAACTAAAAGAAGGTATTTCCTGATGACGACATCCCCGTTGTATAAATGGAGTCACTTGACATTTCTGTCACCAGAGCTAGAGTTAGAAAGTACTAGATCAATGGAATCCTCTAGTAGGAAGGAGTCTTAGACCGGCGCTTCTCAAATGTTAACATGAAAGGGAATCCCCGGGGGAACTTATTAAAATGTGGCTTTGGGCACAGGAGGTCTGAGATGGCCCAGGACGTGGAGCTAAGGACCACTGTGGGAATAGCAAGGCTTCATAGTATTTTCGGCCACCCTCTGCTCTAAAGACGACCAAGGTGCTGAGGCCGAGGGAGAGAAACAATTTGCTCACTGTGTCTTGATACCTCGCCGGGACTCGAACCTGGCTCTTCAGAGTTGGGCTTCAGTATTTCTCCATTCATCCCCAGAAACTCTCAGCTCCTAGATGCACCAATCTAGCTGACTAGCCACAGGGCTGTCAAGTTTCAGGTTGCTCCAAATCTACAGGGCAGCCTTGGCCCACTGTCTCCTAGACTCTTACCTGGTGTCGAACTGGGGTCCACAGGCCAGCAGCATCGCCATCGCCCGGGAGCTTGTTAGAAATGCTTGCTAGAAAGCATTCCGCTAGAAAGCGGAATTAATGAATCAGAATCTGCAAGTTTTTTTTTTTAAGTTTATTTCTTTATTTTGAAGGGGGTAAGGAGGAGAGAGAGAGAGAGAGAGAGAGAGAGAGAGAGAGAGAGAGAGAGAGAGAGAGAGAGAGAGAGAAAATAAATCCCAGGCAGGCTCCACATGAGGCTCAAACTCACGAACTCTGAATTCATGACCTGAGCCGAAGTCTGACGCTTAACCGCTTAACCGACCGAGCCACCCAGGTGCCCCCGAATCTGCATTTTAAATAAGCTCCCCAGATGATCCATGTGTACAAAGTTTCAGATGCACCGGCTGAAATAATACGCAATCTCGCGTCTAGATGACAATTCCCTGCAGTGTCACTGCTGGCCAGTGACAGCGAGACTGCCAGCTCGCTCACTTGATTTCCTTCTCCCTCCCCACCTCTCCCTCTCTTTGAAATGCTCAAACTGGGGCGCCTGGGTGGCGCAGTCGGTTAAGCGTCCGACTTCAGCCAGGTCACGATCTCGCGGTCTGTGAGTTCGAGCCCCGCGTCAGGCTCTGGGCTGATGGCTCGGAGCCTGGAGCCTGTTTCCGATTCTGTGTCTCCCTCTCTCTCTGTCCCTCCCCCGTTCATGCTCTGTCTCTCTCTGTCCCAAAAATAAATAAAAAACGTTGAAAAAAAATTTAAAAAAAAAAAAAAAAAAAGAAATGCTCAAACACACGGCCACCCACAAAATTAGAGAACCTAGTGGATGATCCTTCAAGGGCTCTGTGTTTGTGACTTAAAAATAGTACAGAACAAAAAAAAATAACAGGGCACAGTTACTGGTCACTTGCCAGGCACACCCGATGATTTAATCCTCACAAGATTCCACAATGTGGGAACTAACACTCTCTATTTTACAGATGGGGAAACTGACACTTAGTGCAATTAGGTAACTTGCCCAAGCCTTCCAAGAAGCAGAAGTGGGAGACGAGGAAAAACTGAATGTCAGTTGCCCCCCATAAAGTGATCCAAAATGAAGCCAGTGGGGGCACCTGGGTGGCTCAGTGGGCTGAGCATCTGACTTGGACTCAGGTCACGATCTCACGGTTCATGGGTTCAAGCCCCACGTCGGGCTCTGTGCTGACAGCTCAGAGCCTGGAGCCTGCTTCAGATTCTGTGTCTCACTCTCGCTCTGCCCCTCCCCTGCTCGTGCTCTCTCTCTCTATGAAATATAAAACATTTTTTAAAAATTCAAAATGAAGCCAGAGAACTAATGGCTCTGAGACTGAGAACTGGAGCCTCCCTGGGAGAGACCCCAGGGCTCTCTGTCTTGTCCTGGAGGTGGGGCCTGTTTCCCTGGGAGGAAAGGGCGAGACTTCTAACCCTTAGCTCAAGAGCCCGCCTCCCAGGGAAATGGGCTGTGGGAGGAGGGCAAAGGGGAAGGGGACGAGGAAGTCCCAACCTCAAGTCATCAAAGTGCAAGATGCATCAAAGCCTCCCGAGTATGAGGCACATAATTCTTCAATGAGAGGTTTTCCTGGTGCTCTTGGACCATAGTGTGTGTGTGTGTGTGTGTGTGTGTGTGTGTGCGCACACGTGTGTTCACACCACTCAAGAAAGCTCCCAAAATGATTGCCTGCTTTGAAAGCACTGTTTTCATCTCCCGTCCCACTCCCTGAGATGTATCTTAGAGACACCAAGGAGGACATTCTAGGCTCGGGAGTTCTGACGGGCCTCGTTCAGAATCATCAGGAGAAAGTGCCCCCGTGGGCTCAGAATGCTCTGGCGCCCTCCTCCAGGGCCTCCCTGTAGGGGTGGCAAACACTGTTGTCAGATCATCTGAAGAGGCCAGGGTTTACACTGGCACACGAGCAGGGGCAACAGGAGCTCCAGAACCTACTTCAGAGCCTACCTAGCAGGGTATAACAGCGGGAGACAAACAAACACTACAGCAAATCCTCTCACCTGCACCCCAGGGAGACCGAGCTAGTCAGTTACGGCACTTCTGAATGAGTAAATACCCAGCCTCAGAATCCTTCTCAACACACATATTCCGCAGCCACTGTCAAATGATGAGGACTGGCAAGCAATTACCAAAACCCGCTTGTAATGGGCCTTGTCTAAATTCCAGGAGACCAGGTTTCCAGTCCTGGCTTTGCCTCTAAACAGTTGTATGACCATGGACCAGGCACTTGACCCCTGGGGCTTTCTGTTTTCTCAGCCGTCAAATGGAAGAACTGCAAGGTAAGAACCCTTGAGTCGGAGAACAGGGTTGTTTCTGGCACAGAACCCAAGTTGGCTCTCCTGGACGTCTTGGATTGCAGCAGGTTACGTTCAAATATGGGAGAAAACAGAAGTCAGGTCACATACCACCATGGCGGCCAATCACCCACAGTGGAAAATGATGGGGGGGAGGGGGTGGCTTGATTTTTTTCCCTAAATCTTTACCCGGAATCTCCCGGTAAAATGGCTACAGTATAATCATTGACATAATCACTACAATTTCACTTTTAAAGCAGTTGCTAGATATTGATATATATATCCATGAGGTCCGTATCCACATATACATTATTTTCAAACCTCTGTTCCCACGCCCAGCGGTCAGCATGCCTGCAAATGCATGCACGAGAGGGCACCACGAGAAGACAGAGCTCTGCTACAGAAGAGAGCTATTTTTTCCTTTATCCCTGAGGAAAACCCCTAGCTTTTCTGTGACAAAAACAGTAAAAATGGATCTGAACCTTTCCTTCTGTTTTATTCTTAAACAAGCTATCCTCTTTACTTGGGATGATTGCCCGCAAGCCTCACAGCCTCTGAGAGACACAGCCCTGACTTTGAGTCAATACCCAGCTCCGATATCTTCACGTCTCCAAGTTGGTAGTGTGAATGCTAGAATCATAAGATTAAGGCTTTATGCTTTCAAAACAGGAACAAAGTGTCTGCTTTTCAGGTTAAGGTCCAGCTCCTCATGGGTAAACAGGTCTGTATTTGCTACCAAGAACACTCCAGAGGCTTCCAGACACACAAACAAAATGGTGTGGCCTGGGGAAGGCCTGAGGCCTGCAAAAACCAAGCCTGTTTAGCACGGAGGCCTACGGCCTGGGAATCTGTGTTCTCCTTAAGACAGGCCCAAGGTGGGTCCAGAAACAATGGTCTGTGGAGCCCTCCATGAGGTGTAGGACCCCACGCTGAGCAGATACCTCCCACTGGGTCCTTTCTACAGGAGCCACGCGTGTCTGCTCACCAGCTTCCTGAAACGGCAAGCTGACAATTCCGAGGCTGCACCTGCACCCTGCCGGCCCCAGGGAGAAGCGGCCTCCAGCCAGTCGCCAGCCAGGCCTGCACTCTGGCCCTTCTCTGCTTAAGAAATCAGAGAGGCGGGTTTTTGCACACGCCATCCTTGCTCTCTCAGCCTGCCTCCCTCGAAACCACCAAAGGCAGGCAATGAGATCATTAGACCCTGCAAGATGAGTTCAGTGCTGGTGAAGCCCTGCCAGGCTGAGACCTCGGGGGAAAAGGGACCCTCCCCCCCAATACCCAGAGGAAAGAGCTCCTGGAAGTGGCTCCTCCTGAGCTCCTGCCCTGCGCCCCAGTGACCCCAAACCTCAGCCTGGAAACGACTTCAGTCTGAAAAGCTTTCAGTCCTGCTCCACACCCCCCCCCCCCCAGAACCGGTGCTCCCTTCCTCCTGCCCTCTCTTTAAAGCTGCTCTTCTAGGGCGCTCAGCCTGGGTGACTTCGGCTGGGGTCATGAGCTCACACTTCGTGAGTTTGAGCCCCATGTTGGGCTCTGCGCTGACCCTGCGGAGCCTGCTTGGGATTCTCTCTCCCCCCTCTCTGCCCCTCCCCTGCTTGCATGCTCTCTCTCAAAATAAACTTTAAAAAGAAGAATGAATGAATGAATGAATGAATGAATAAATAAATAAATGCTGTTCTTGTAGTGATTCTTGACCATGGCCATGCATCAGAATCACCTGGGAAGCTTCTTTTACAAATAAGATCAATGCCTGGACCTACCCCCAGACCCCGCACCCCAGGATTCTTAGTTAATTGGCCAAGTCTACCCCAAGTGCGTCCAAAGTGCAATCAAGGCTGAGATCCACTGAGCTATGCCCCTCTCCTAATACCCAGTTACCTATGCCACTTCTCTGCCTTCCTTCAGCTGGCCAAGTGTTAGTAGCCCTTCCCTTCAAGTGTCGGTGTAAATGTCATTTTTTCCTGGAAACTTCTCTGGCTCTCTCAGACTGGCCTAGGTCTCTGCCTATGTGCTCCCCTACTTTCCCTCACGCTGTCCTCATATTGTAGGAAGTTTGCACATTCAATTGCCTGTCTTCTGACAAATGCCAGTTCTAAGAGGACAGGGAGTGATGCTGGTATTGCTTGCCATCACGGTCCCCATGCCCAAGGTAATGCCTGACCCAGGGCAGATGCTTAACAGAAAACTGTTTGAACAAATGATTGCCCATGATTGCCCTTGGCTCATTCAACGCTGGCCCCTTCTCAGAGACATGTTGGTAGCAGTTTTTAAATCAAGCATTTTTCCAAACCACAATAAAATACCCTGTCTCTCCGTATGGCAACTAAGAGGGGAAGTTTCCAGTTTGTTTTCTGTGGCACAGATGAACTACTTTTTCACCAAACCATTTGCCTTTGCTCTGGGCACACTGCTAGACCCCATTTCCCAGCCTCCCTGAGCCTAGACATGGCCATGATGAGGCTGGCCAATGGAATGTGGGCAAAAGTGATAAATGCCATTTCCAGTCCTAGCCCTTAAAACCTGCCTTCAGGGGCACCTGGGTGGCTCAGTCGGTCAAGCATCCCACTCTTGATTTCGGCTCAAGTCATGATCCCGGGGTTGTGGGATCAAGCCCCACCTCGGGCTCTGCACTGAGCGTGGAGCCTGCTTGGGATTCTCTTTGTATCCCTCTGCCCTCCTCTGCTCACCTGTGCGCCTCCCCCATCTCAGAAAAATAAATAAATACAACAAAACAAAATAAAAACTCCTCCACATCCTCCCACCCTTGCCGCTGGCTGGATTTGGGGATCCGGTAGAGGACTCCAAGGCCCTAAGGGAGAGGGTAGAGCCACAAGACAGAAGGAGCCTGGGTTCTCGAATGACCGCATGTAAGTACAGCCCCCTCCTCCACCCTATGCCACCCCACATGGGACTGTAGCATGAGTTAGAAATAAACATTTACTGGGATAGGTCGCTGAGGTTTGAGGGTGTTTCAACAGTTAACTTACCATGGATAATATACGTAAATTTTTTTTCTCACCAGCTTACCAAAACTTCAGCGAATAAATAATCCACACATTCAAAGGTCAAAGTGAAGAAAAATTGTCTTGACCCACTCCACACCTCTGCTTAGATGCGCATGACTTCTGTCCTCGGGACATAACTCACTTCTCTACTTCCCAGCTTGGCCATATGTTACCTGATCCTAAACAACATGGTGAGATCTCTGCAGGATCCACCTGCCTTTGACCTGTCACCTGTCCTCTGAGCATCCAGGAGAAAGCCTGGTCTGCATGTAGACCAACCCTGCTCTCTTCTGGACCACTGGCCAAGTGACTTCTTGTTCTTTCTAATGAGCCAGCCATGAGAAGAGACAGGCCTTATGCCTCAGCTTCCCATTAGACAACCAGAGCATTTCCAACCATGAACCCAAGAGGCACAGTAACAGTGACGAGCTTTGAAATTCAGAACCCATTGCTAATAATCCATTATTTTTCAGACAGAACCAAAGGGTTTTTGTGCACTTTCATTTAAACACACACACACACACACACACACACACACACACACACACACACCATTTGAAAGAGTTCAAAGCAGAATGAAACCTATATATTTTCTAAAATTGTTAAACTCCAATAAAACTTTAACATCAATACGTTCTTTGAACTGAACTCACATTTTTATTTACTATGAGTCTCTGGCTCCCACTGTCACCTACCTCCTTAACTTTTACCTTTATCACTTCCTTTAGGAAAAAAGAAAGCCACACGCCATGAAATTGTTGGAGAGGTACTTTCTCTGTATGTATATGTCTCTGTGTTTGCATCCAGTAAAAAAAGAAAACAAACAAAAAAACTCAGCAATTTAATGTTTTAAGGCCACCATTTTCAAAAAGGATTAATTATTTACCAAATAGTTATTGCCCTCCATGCAAAGCCTCACAGGAAATACCAAAACAGTTGACCCAAGTTCTACTCTCCAAGGGCTGACCATCTGGATAAGCACAATTAACTCCAATAAAGGTTAAATGGGGAAAACTCCATAAAAGAACGTAGGGACAAAGTGCTATCAAAGCCTCAAGGAGGGGCACCTAAGTGGCTCAATCAGCTGGGCATCCGACTCTTGACTTCACCCCAGGTCATGGTCCCAGGGTAACGGGATCGAGCCCCACATTGGACTCTGCACTGAGCATGGAGCCTACTTAAGATTCTCTCTCTCTCTCTCTCTCTCTCTCTCTCTCTCTCTCTCTCTCTCCTCCCTCCCTCCCTCCCTCCCTCCCTCTGCCCCTCTCCCCCACTTGCATATACGTACTCTCTCAAATAAAAAAAAAAAAAAAGAAAAGAAAAGGAAAGAAAAGAAAAAAGAAAAACACAAGCCTCAAGGAGAAGTGGATTGCTCCCAGATGGGAGCAAATGTATTCATTCATTTGCTTATTCATTCACTGAACAAATATTTATTGAGCATCTGTTATATGCCAGGCACCAGGCACAGCTTCATAGAGGAGGTAATATCTGAGCTGAGCCAATTACCATAGTGGATGGAACATAGCATAGTAATAACAATAAATGGAGCTAAAAACTCTTGCCAAGAACCTTCTAATTAGAGTATTACATCCGTCAACCTATTTAATCTGCCCACTAACTGTATGAAGTAGGTATTATTCTTACTCCCATTTTACAGATGAGAAAACTGGTCTCTAAGAGGTTAAGTTACTTGTCCAGGGTCATTCGGAGCCAGGATTACCCCCAGGCAGTCTACCTCCATGGCACCCTAAAGCAGAGATGGTTTTGAATTCCAGGGCAAGAAACTTCAAGCCCAGTCCTTGCCATGACCCGAGCCACTGCTCCACATAGGATGAAGACACATGAATGGAAGTCGGAGCCCAAACCTGCCTGTGGTGTAAATCAGGGAAGGGATCCCACCCCAAATTCAGGTCAGTTCGACAAAGCAGAAGAAATTGCTCTGTAATTAAAGCCCCTGGTGGGGAGGGGCTGGAAAGTGGTGGCTTTTCCAGCCTGAGCTGCTTCTGTTTTAAGGGTAGCTTCTCCTCAGTGTGCCATACCCCTCCGCACCACACACACACACACACACACACACACACACACACACACACACTCCTCCCCTTCTTCATGGAATAGATGAATCACTAGGTTCCATCAAACATCTTACTAAACTGTTGAGTTTAAAAAAAACCAAAAAACAAAAAACATGGCCCTCCAGTCAAGGCCCAGACACCATCACACAAATAACAGCCTGCGAAATGAAGGACCCAATTAAAGGAGGCTGGCAACTGCAAGGCTCTAACTTGGGCCCTTGTCTGGGGGCAAACCTAGGAAAGGCAGTTCCAGATGAGATGAGAGCTGACGGAGCTGAACAGCTGGTTTATGTTGCCCGCAGATAGGGGGCTCAGTCCCTCGTGCTCTCTGGGGGGGGGGGGGTGTCATGTCTCCTAGGCATCCCTCAGGAGAGGCTGAACATCAAAAATCCCTAGTTCTGGCCAGGGTCACAGACCTAGGATAGTCATCAGTCTCTGGAAAACGAGACCAGGACGTTGCTGAAGACGATGAGCTTGTAGCGCTCATAAAAATAGCGGTGCCCCCGCTGCGTCCCCGCCGAGAGCCACCCAGGTCTACCGCATAACAACTCACCCCCCTTTCCTACCTTTGGGCCTCCCAGGACTCTAACAGGTCAAAAATGCATGACCTATTCCTGCAAAGGCCATAGAGAGCTTCCACAGGACCCTGCAGTGCCATTCATAGGCATTTCCCAGAAAGAAACAAAAATATATGATCACACAGAAACCTGTACACAAATGGTTCTATCAGCATTATCGATAAAGGCCAAAGGGTGGAAACAAACAACTATGAGCGAATAAACAAAATGCGGTACATCCATACAACAGAATATTATTCAGCCGTAAAAGGGCCACATATTGTGTGATTCTATTTATATGAAGTGTCTAGAATAGGCAAATCCATTCAGACAAAAATAGATGAGTGGTGGGTGGCCAGGGGCTGGGGGGAGGGGAAATGGGGAGCAGCTGTTAATGGGTACAGAGGCTTCTTTTGGGGGTGATGGCTGCACATCTGAGTTTACTAAAAACCAATGAACGCTATGTTTCAAACGAGTGAACAGTATTTCAAGAGATGGGTTTTTAACATTCTAAACAGTAAGCACTTTACTTAATAAATGTTCAGCACTCAATATATGGATGGATGGATGGACGGATGGATGGAAGGTAGAAAGAAAGAAAAGAAAAGATGTATAACCTGAATGGAACAAGGCAAAAACATCAGGAGAATTCAAAATAAGGGAAATTCTACAAAGTAACTGGCATGAACTCTTCAAAAATGTTAATATTGTAACAGGCAATGTCAGTGTCATGAAAAGGCTCTTTGTATTATTCTTGCAACTTTTCTGTAAATTTGAAATGGTATAAAAAATTTAAATTACCAAATTAAAGACAAAAACAGAGAGAGAGAGACCTGGCACCAACAGCTAGTGGCCTCTGGGCATTCAACGATGTCCAAACCTCCACCCTTGCAGCCTTGCACAGAGGGGAGGGGACGGCGGCCAAGGAGCCCCAAACGGTATTGGTGAGAAGTTCTGTGATACCACTCAGAGAACATTCTCCCCACAAACACCCAGAATGATCTCGCCTCCGGTAGGAAAAGGAGCAGGCCACTTTACAACCAGTAATGCTGACAGCAACTCAGCACTAACTTGATCCCAGGACCAAAGTCAACAAGTTGCCATGGGCCATAGCTCAAGGAAAGCAATAGAACATGTCTACGTCATGTCTTTTCTGATGCATCCCCCTGGGTTGGCCTGGCTGCCCCAGCCACGGCGACGTAATGGCTCTGCTTTGTCCCCAAGCACTTGCTGATTTTCCTCATCTTCAATCTTGCGATTGGCAGGACCCATGCCTAATGGGTGATAAAAGACCCTGTGCATGTGTGTCGCAGACAGAAAACAAAATGAAATTATAAGACCAGCCTGAAAACCAATAAAGTTCCCCTTCTCCAATTCCTCTGAAGGTCTTACTAGATTTTAATTCCCAGCAAGGCTCCTCAGATGCCTTGGAATTGCCCGCAGAAACACTTGATGTTACTGTGGACCAAATCAAAGGGAATTAAACATTAAAGCACTTGGATAACAGTGCAGGTCTGTGAAGGTTTGAGCTGTATGGCACGCACATGCGCGCACACACGGGCAGACGCATCTTGTCTTTAATAGACTTCGTTATCGCTTCTTTAGGAACTTCCCCTCTAATAAGGGGGTTGAGCTGCTAGGTTAACACTGGGAGTTTCTTGCCATCCCTTCTTTCCAAATCCTATGAAAATCCCTATATGCTTCCCACCGGTGCTTGCATATTGGTTACTAATAGTGACGGATTCCCTGTATCTACAGGGCACGGTACCGTGCCTGGTGCACAGTAGGTGTTACAAGTTCACCTGAAGTTAGAATTCAAGAGTGATGACAGGACAGGCACCATCTTTGGCTGTGGTGAACTGGTGCTAAGTTTCTTTCGTTTAACATACTCGGGCGAGTGTGCATATGCATGCATGCACACGCATACACACATACACACATACACACACACACACACACGAATTCAAGGGCAGAAAGGAGTTTAAAAGGCTTGAATCCAGGAAGTTCCAAAAGGGCATTGACTCGTTCTCCAACTCAATGTTCTGAGACTGGGCTTCACCTACCACTAGAGTCCCTGAAAACTTTCGGGCAGTAAAGGGCATATGGAGAGCTTTACGAGATTCTCTTTCCAGATCTTCAGCTTCCATATGTTTGCCTCTCTCAAGCTAACCTGCTCCTCTGTACTCCTCTGGTATATTGCCCACCCACCCTCAACCTTACTGGGGTGCATCATCCCCAAGAGGAAAAATCTCCTGGCACCCAAAGGGATACTTTCAGACAGCATCATGTTAGAGGGGGAATCCCAAGAGTTAAATAAAGCAAGCTCCAATAAGAAATATGGAAGGCTACAGTGCCATATTTTATCCAGGTGGCAAATTCATGGCACAGTTTTGTGCCTTATGGATTTTTCTAGCCATGCAGCTACCCATCCATCCTAGAATAGAACTCAGAAGGGAGAAGACTGGCCAAGCACACATATTAATGCATTCACTTGAATCAATGAACAAGTCAATTCTTTTTCCTAACAGCAAGTCTGCTTTGGCCGGTGGTTTCCCAATAAGAAATGGCTTCTCCAATTAGGGCACATAACAGACCTTTTTTTCACAAATGGAAAGGTTTTGATAAAGATACACTTAAAGTTTGTATATGATATACACCAGTGCTTCTCAGACTTCAACATGCACATAAATCACCTGGGAAGCTTATTAAAATGCTGATTCCGATTCAGCGGGGCCAGGGAAGGACTTGTGATTGTGCGTTTCGAACACACTTCCAGGGGATGCTGGTGTTAGTGGTCCATGAATCACACTTTGAATCGTGAGAACACACAAGGTGCTGGAAAATGCATTTATTTTTGCAACAAATTAAACTTATCATAAAAAAAATTCAGATGTCAAATATAAAATGTACAAGACGGTGCTTAATTTCTTTCAATATAATTCACAAGAAACGTTTGAAGACCTCTGATTTGGGCCGCTGTTGGAAGCTAAGAGGTTTGCAACCAGCCTCTGCTGTCTGTACAGAACAGAGCTCTGCTTTTCTTCTGAGGTTGAATCCCAGAGGAATTTACCTCTTTGCCAGCCCCTCACATAGCTTATGCTTTTGGCGGCAGCCCCAGTGGCCCAAACCCTCAGGTGTGGGAATCCCAGCTGCAGCCACTGAGCACGGACAGCCCAGTTGGGATGGCGGGGGCGGGTAACGCACTGTTCACAGCCAGCAGAGCATTCAGGATTCCTGATCCAAGGGGAAGTGGCCTCATACACACAATCATAGTAACAGTTGACAGGAGTTGGCCCACTTGGGCAGAGAGGGCTCATCGCACGGACACATATATCTGCAGGTGCCGAAATACAGGCCCACGTGTCTTGACAAGATTCTAAGCAAAACCACACACTTGCCCAACTTTCGTCTGTCCCAGCTCCTATCAGCACCCCTTCTCCTTCCAGGCATCCCATAAAGGTGGATTCGATCTCTTTCACAATTCCGTTAAGTCTACCTTCAATCCCCAGTACAAACCCATACCGTACTTCCTTTACTTTGGAGAGTGCTTTATTTAAACATATATTCCAAAATCTTCTGGACTGGCGAAAACCTAACCAGGCTGAGCGTGCCGAGTGAACGGGGGCTATGTACAGCAGATTCATCTCAAAACTGGAACTTCTTCAAGGCCACAAGTAGCCTCTTTTCTGCTCAAGAGAAGTCAGTAATTGCAGACCCTCAGCTCACCTCCACGATAGACCCCTTATAAAACAGGCACACTCATACGGCCTTCCTCTGCGGGGCGGCCATGAAGGGTACTGACTGCTGCCTTGAACGTGCTTTGACACCTCCAGATAAAAGGAACTAATCAGGGGCGCTCGAGTGGCTCAATCAGTTAAGAGTCTGCCTCTTAGTTTCGACTCAGGTCACGATCCCATGGTTCCTGAGCTGAAGCCCCATGTCGGGCTCCGTGCTAATAGTGCAGAGTCTGCTTGGGATTCTCTCTCTCCCTTTCTCTCTGCCCTCCCATGATCATGCACACTCTCTATTGAAATTAAATAAACTTTTAAAAAAAGGAACTAATTGCGGGGCCTGAGTGGCTCAGTCGGTTAAGCGTCCGACTTTGGCTCAGGTCATGATCTCACGGTTCGTGAGTTCGAGCCCCGCATCGGGCTCTGGGCTGACAGCTCAGAGCCTGAAGCCTGCTTCAGATTCTGTGTCTCCCTCTGTCTGCCCCTCCGCTGCTTGCACTCTGTCTCTCACATTGTCTCAAAAATAAATAAGCGTTAAAAAAGTTAAAAAGGAATGAATTAATGATGGTTCTCACCCAGGGGGGGCCCCATTCATTCATACTGGAGGTAGAAGTCTAGACACAGGTGAGATTATTGGAAGCCCAAGATCCAGAGAGAAAACAAGAGAACTCTGAAGGTCCCAAACCTTTAAAAGACATGGCATTTTCCAGCACCTAAGCATCCATTGAATCATGGAACGTTAAAGTCAAAAGGAAACTTAGCAATCATCTAATGATCCAACTTATTTTTATTATACTGAGGAGGAAGCTGAGCTCAAAAGAGGTAAAATGACCTGTCATACAGCTTATTAGCAAAAGGAGCAGAGTCATCACCCTGGTGATCGGCCACACGGCCCCATCACGCTGATTATAGCAGATGAGAGAACAAGGGGCAGTCTGCCTGTACACAACAGGTACACACAATGGAAGCACAGCAGAGAGCGTCCCCTCCCTTTAAGCTAAACAGCTCACAAGTGAGGCTGAGAGCATGTTAGGGGTGAGAAAAGCTTCCTATGTGTGCTGGTATTGAACAACCGGCTTGGGCAGTGGGGAGCCTGGATTTGAAGCATTCGACCATTTCCATGGTGTAAATACTCCCACCGTGACAGATTTCAAGCTACCAATATGAAGTCACTGAACCCAAACTGGGGGAGAGATGTCTGCGATCGGCTCTCGAGGGCTGGTACCAGATGATTCCAACACATCACTGGGATTTCTGAAAAGTCCAAATCACTTGGGTTGGAAGACGGAATGATCTTTTGTCTCACAGGGAAAAAACGTCCAGGTTTGTGAGAAAAATTCTAGCCGAACATCCCACTCATCGAACCCTAAAGTCTCCAGTTCCAATGCCCATGGGACTTGGAGAGAATCAAAGTTTTGAGAAGCACTTGCTTCAGCCTGCCTGCATCTCTGGATGACTCCAGGCAGGAGCGTTGAGAGGTGGAATCAACATTCCCTATCCTAAAGCTCTGGGTAACCAAGCGTTCCTTTCCCAGCAATAATGGGATCCAGTTTCCAAGGCGATGCGTGAGCTCAGACCTCCATCTTTGCCAATGTCAATGGAGGTGCTTGAATTCAGCTCCGGGCAGCCCTCCGCAGGTCTCATAAACGGGAGGGAAAACATGAACAACCAAATTCCTCCTTAATTTCCTTTTGCCGGGAAACCAAGGCTGGGGAGGCAACTCAACATGGAAAGTTCTGAGCCTGTGCTTTCTCTTTGCCAAACACCAATTGGCTAATGGAGAAAAAAAAATGGTGTATAAACAAAGGTGGCTGATGACATCGAGGGTCGAGAGCAATTCCTCTACATTGTTCTGACAGCTAACAAATGGAAATAGCTCTTAGGGAGCATGTTTAAGGAACAGCTGGAATATGTAATGGACATTTTTCTGTGAGTCTGACAGGTTGAGCTCCATCATGGTTGAGCTCCACTCACCGGACACTGAGCAGAACGAACTCTCCCATTCCTCACAAGGTTGCCAAGAGGCCTCTGAATACAAGGGACTCCAGAGCTTCAGCTTCAGAAATGAAGGAGAATAAATAGCAGACAGACCATAAGCAGACCTAATTTAAAGAGAAAGACCTATAAATGCCACTCTCTCAGCTTTCTCCCTGGCTTCCTGACCATCGTTATGTCATTCTGATCCATCCCACCAAAATGACAGAAGCACAACCCTTTCCAGAGGGTCACTTCAGGGAAGAAGCTGCCATATGTTGCCTCTTGGTCTTTACTTTCTTTTCCTCCCCCCACCACATATACACTTGATAAATTCAGCAGACAGAAGTTCTTGAAAGATACAAAATATTCCAGATACTTTACCTTATGCAAGGATTCACTCTAAGCATCATTTAAATGACGAACTCCTATGGGGCCCCTAAAATTACCTGACTTATCAAAATGTGGTTTGCCCTCAGCATTTCAGGAGCATATCCATAGTCTAAAGCAAGATGTTTTTCAAAGTCAATGGCCAAAGAAACTTCTCAGAAGAAATAGATAGAATTTTTAAGATTACAACATTCACGTCTGCACAGCAAAGGAAACAATCAACAAAACAAAAAGACAACCTACTGAAGGGGAGAAGATATTTGCAAATGATATATGTGATAAGGGGTTAGCATCCAAAATATATAAAGAACTTATACAACTCAACACCAAAAAACCCCAAATAATCCGATTTAAAACTGGGCAGAAGGCATGAATAGACATTTCTCCAAAGAAGACATCCAGGTGGTCAACAGACATACGAAAGGATGCTCAGTATCACCAATCATCAGGGAAATGCAAATTAAGACCACAATGAGATATCACCTCACACCTATGAGAATGGCTAAAATTAAAAAGACAAGAAACAACAAGGCTTGGCAAAGATGTGGAGAAAAGGGAACCCTCTTGCTCTCTTGGTGGGAATGTAAACTGGTGTAGCCACTATGGAAAACGGTATGGAGATTCCTCAAAAAATTAAAAATAGACCTGCCATATGATCCCGTAATTCCACTACTGGGTATTTGCCCAAAGAATACAAAAACATTAAGTCGGAAGATATATGCACCCCTGTGTTTACTGCAGCATTATTTACAATAGCCAAATTCCAGAAGAGGCCCAAGTGTCCACTGACAGATGAATGGATAAAGAAGATGTGGTATATGTGTACACACACACACACACACACAATGGAATATCACTCAACCATGAAAAGATGGGATCTTGTCATTTGCAGCAACATGGATGGACCTAGAGACTATCATGCTAAGTGAAATAAGTCAGAGAGAGACAAATACCGTATGATTTCACTCAGATGTGGAATTTGAGAAACAAAACAAATGAAGAAGAAGGTGACTGACAAAAAGAGCTCTTAAGTATAGAGAACTGGTTGTCGCCAGAGGGGAGGTGGCTGGGGGGATGCGTGAAGGGGATTCAAAGTGCACTTCTCATGAAGAGTGCTGAGTTATGTACAGAATTGTTGAATCACTAGATTATACACCTGAAACTAACAGAACACTGTAGTTAACTATACTGGAATTTTAAAAAAGATTACCAGGTTCAAATCAACAAATGATTGAATATTACTGGTACTATTCTTTTTCTTCTTTCAGGCTCAAGGGACTTATGACAAACAGTAACAAGCCTCGAAAAGATGCTGAGAAGGTTGCAAGACCTAAAGAAGCCACCAGTCCGAGAGCGGTAGACGCTTCCCAACGCAGCGTGGAATCCCTCTTCTGAGTCTGCACCGGGAAGGAGAAATTCATCTCATGAAAGACATGATCAGGAGGCATGAAGCAAGCTACCGCTGAGACAGCGGAAGTTCTTTCTATTCCGATTGGTAAAAGGCAAGAGAACACAGCATTTTCCTCTCAGCTTCTCTCTCCCGGGCAGTCTTCTCACCTTTCACAACTTCCCAAGTGACCTCCCTTTCCAGCAATCCTTCCAGCTGAAGGCCATCTGGCTTGACCTCTTCGACCCCATTTCCTCCCTCCGACTCCAAGTCCATTGAGCTCACCTTTGATAACTACCAGAACTCGATGATTAACACATTCTGAGCTAAGGATCCTCAGAAGTCATGCCAATTGATAAGCCAAATGAGTATCAAGGCATAACATAGGACGGCACTGCCTTTGTTCTCCAGCGCTCAGCCCATCGTCCTGCCCACCGTGCCGGCACTTTGCTCCATGAAACACACTTAAAAGTCAAGAGGGACACACAACTGCTGAAAGCGAATGAGGAAAATCAGGGCACTTCCAGCAGACACTCGCTGTCTTTCTTAATACTACTTAGCACTTCCACAAGCCTTTTCATCTTCAAAGCACTTGAGGAACATTAGCTAATTAATCCTCCCGACAGCCCTGCAAGGTGAGGAAGGATTATCTCCATTTCACAGATGGAGAAATGAAATATTTTGAACACAGGCATAAAACCCAGTGACAGACAGAATTGCCAGAAACTGGGCTGGGCTCCTTCTCGGTGTCTTTGATGACCACCTAAGCCTGCCAAGGTATCTCCTCCCCAACCTGAGGACCGCCAAAGGTTCCTAACCGGCAGGTGTCCAAGCAGACAGAGGGCCAGAGGCAAGACAGAGAAGGCTCTTCTGCTAACCCTTCCAAATCTACAATTAATTCATGATTTCACTGATGGTCTGCTTAGGGGAGGCCCTATACATCTCTACTTGGTGGGTATTTTAAACCAACGCCAAAGAAAGCACGTACAATGATGGGCAACCACTTTAAATCCTTCCTGGAACCAGGCAGGTTCTACACAAATAAATGAAAAGCCATCGGCATGGTGCTTTTATTATTCAATTTTTCTCATATTTTAGGACAAGAGTTTCTCTGATCAAACCCCAGCTGCAAATGCCAGTTGGAACCCTGGTCAAAACCTCATAATTAAAAGCACTATGGGAACTTTATGTCTACCCCAGGCCTATGACTAAAGGCAGAATTCCAAACCGTGGTGGTCTTAGAAGTTCTTGAATTTTCAAAAGCCATGAAAATCACTTAGAGATTCAGACTGCCAGCACATTCTTCAGAAGTGCCACTTTTGAGTTTGACCATTTGCCCTATCAATAGCTACCGGCAAGGCTGACCAATTTCTACTCTCGTGCCTTCTTTCATACTCTTCTCCACCCCAGAAGTGAAATCTGTGCGCCTCACACATCCAGGTACAGAGCAGAGAACCTGGAGACCACCTTCCCCGTTCCTCCAAAGTGTCTCCTCGGTTCCTCCTACCAGAAGTTCCCAGTAAGTATCCAAAACGGTGTATGAACTAAAATGTCGAAGCACTAGCAGCATGACCGGGACAGCAGTTTTCGACTGAGGGTGATCCTGCTCCCCAAGGGTCACCCGGCAATGTCTGGAGACACTTTTGGTCATCACGGCTGAGGGGCGGGGAGGAAGTAGGTGCTACTGCCCCGCCAGAAAGAAGTATCCGGCCCTAACTGTCAATAGCACTGAGGGTAAGAAACTAGATCAGAAGAGAACCATCTAGATGAAGCACACGCTGAGCATATAGTAAGTGGGCTTTCAATAAAAACTGACAGATTGATGGACTGAATCGTCAGCTGCTCCTATCACCGGGATCAACCCCTGTTGCCAGAACAATACAAGGAACTCAGACAAACCCAACGAAAAGAAACCCTGGTCGCAATTCCACTTTGTTAGAACCCAGACAACACCTTGATCGTTTTAGCTGTGAATAAAAGCATAAAGTGTATTGACTGTCAACGAATTGTGAAACAGTTGATGGCGGGGATGATGTCTCGTACCTCTTTCCCCAGTGATGCTGTATACCTAGTAGGTATTTAAAAAAAATTGTTAACTGATTGAGGATCGACTACATCATAGTGGAGGAGGCAAACAACTACATATAAGTAGAGAAGAATAGAATATTTTAGCTCAGGGGCACCTGGGTGGCTCAGTCGGTTAAGCATTGGCCTCTTGGTTTTAGGTCAGGTCATGATCTCACGGTTCGTGAGTTCGAGTCCCAGCGTGAGTTGGAGCCCTGCGTTGGGCTCTGCACTGACAGGGTGGAGCCTGCTTAGGATTCTCTCTCTCCACCCCCCCCGCCCCTCCCTTGATCACATGCTCTCTCTCAAAATAAATAAATAAACTCTAAAAAAGAAAAAAAGGTGGGGGGGGGCACCTGGGTGGCTCATTTGGTTACGTGTCTGACTCTGGACTTCAGTTCAGGTCACAGTCTCATTTCACGGATTCACTTTGGGCTGTCAGCTTGGGATTCTCTCCCTGCCCCTCCTTCTGCTCTCTCTCCCTACCCCCCCCAAAATAAATAAATATATATATATATACATTTTTTAAAAAAAGAATATTTTAGCTCGTTCAGTCCCATTAAAGTTTTAAGATAACACACCTGGAGAAGCAGTCAAAAGCAGTCATTACATAAAAATACAACACAGCAATAAAAAAAATAACAGCTCTTCAATATACAACATAGATGAATATCTAGGCATAATACTGACCAAAAGAAGCCCCACAAAATATACGTACTTTCTGGCAAGATTTCATTCTTTTTTATTGCCAAGTAATACTCCATTGTATATCTATACCACATTTTCCTTATCCATTCATCCATCGATGGACATTTGGGCTCTTTCCATACTTTGGCTATTGCTAACAGTGCTGCTATAAACATGGGGGTGCATGTGTCTCTTCGAAACAGCACCCCTGTATCCCGTGGATAAATGCCTAGTAGTGCAATTGCTGGGTCTTAGGGTAGTTCTATTTTTAGTTTTCTGAGGAACCTCCATATTGTTTCCCAGAGCGGCTGCACCAGCTTGCATTCCCACCAACAATGCAAAAGAGATCCTCTTTCTCCGCATCCTCACCAACGTATGTTGTTGCAACTACGTGGATGGAACTGGAGGGTATTGTGCTAAGTGAAATTAGTCAGAGAAGACAAAAACCCTATGACTTCACTCATATGAGGACTTTAAGAGACAAAACAGATGAACATAAAGGAAAGGAAACAAAAATAATATAAACACAGGGACGGGGACAAAACAGAAGAGACTCATTGAGAACAAACTGAGGGTTACTGGAGGGGGTGTGGGAGGGGGGATGGGCTAAATGGGTAAGGGGCACTAAGGAATCTACTCCTGAAATCATCGTTGCACTATATGCTAACTAATTCGAATGTAAATTAAAAAAAAAGATACATACTGTCTGACTCCATTTGTATAAAGGTCAAAAGTAAGCAAAATGAATCTACGGTAGGATATTACTGTTGCAGGATATGCGGTATGACTACTGACTGGAAAGGTGCACAAAGGAACTTTCTGGAACACTGGAAATATCCTATACCTGGATCTGGTTAGTGGCCAGATATATGTGTACACACATGAAAAGTTATCAAGACATACACTTAAGATGCATTCACATGACTGTATGTCAGTTATTTCTTACGTTTGAAAAGGAAAGCATTAATTAAAAATATGAAGCACAAAAAAAAAAGTTAGACAGGGAGGGAGGCAAACCATAAGAGACTCTTAAAAACTGAGAACAAACTGAGGGTTGATGGCAGGTGGGAGGGAGAGGAGGGTGGGTGATGGGTATTGAGGAGGGCACCTGTGGGGATGAGCACTGGGTGTTGTATGGAAACCAATTTGACAATAAATTTCATATTTAAAAAAAATAAATAAATAAAAGTTCGTTCTTCACATATTAAAAAAAAAATAGGAAGCACAAAAAAGAAAACATCAGCCACAGTATAAAAGTTTGAAATTATGGTTTAAACAGGTAGGCTTATGTTGACGAGTCTCTCTCCAATGGTAAATATTCACAACTTTCATCCAAATTTCAGCTGCAAGAGTTGTCTTCTTAATTAAAATGCAAATACAGACTTGATGGCTAGAAAAGAAGGCAGGAAAAAAATGACTCTGAGCCAGAAAGAACACACTAACTTATTTCCTTTTCAAACAATGAAATTAAATCCAAGTCTGACAGACCAGGTCTCTCTATGATCCAGGCCAACACACACACACACACACACACACACACACACACACACACACACACGCTGCCTTTGATGTGGCTGCCTGGGGCGGCTCTTCACAGAAATACTACTACGTAAAAAATCTCAACAATTGCATTTTACAATTAACAAGCCACCACTGTCCTCTCTCTCCTGAGGAGGAAAAAAAATCATTAGTTTCCTGCTCCTGAAAAAAAAATGACGGGTCTTTTTAACACCAGTAAATTCTCAGCTATGTCCCGACTGAATTCCCACACTCCCAAGCCCCTTAACTCCATGCAGCACCTGCCTCTATATTCATTTCCACTCTTAAAGTATACCTTTAGAAATTATTATAAAAATGCTATGCCTATAAATAAGTCTGAGAGTACAGGAAGAAACTATTAAGTTGCCAAAGTATGCCTTAGCACTGTGTTTTAAAATAACTAAGAATTGGGGCGCCTGGGTGGCTCAGTCGGTTAAGTGTCCGACTTTGGCTCAGGTCATGATCTCACTGCCTGTGAGTTCGAGCCCCGCGTCGGGCTCTGTGCTGACAGCTCGGAGCCTGGAGCCTGCTTCCGATTCTGTGTGCTCCTCCCCCACTCACACCCTGTGTCTCTCAAAAAATGAATAAACGTTAAAAAAAATTTTAAGTAACTAAGAATGCCCAATGCACATTTACTGTGATTAGGCCCTGCATGGTTGAAGAATGCTCTTCTAGAAGGAGGTTCCAAATCTCTATAAGGAATTTTTAGTCAGCCTGTATCCCCACTTGGATGTGAGCTTCTACAGGACAGGGGCTATTTTGTCACCTTTATATTTAAAACAGCAAGACGAGTGCCAGAGTGTCACAGGCCTTCAGCATCTGAGAGGATGAAGGGATGGATGGATGGGGGGGGATGCTTGAGTGGCAGAAAGAGCAGATAGGGGGATCAGAAGATGAAAGTCAGGTTAATGGGTGAACGGATGAATGAACAAAGTAGTAGCAAATGGATTACAAGTTTTGGCAAACTATTCTCAGCTTCCAAAACCGTTTGCATTAGACATCTACTTATAACCTCTCTCAGAGTCAGGTTCATGGTAGGTTCTCAGTTAATAGTCATCAATTTTAAAATTTAAAGTATCACCTCATCTTAGAAAGGGGAAGGAATGAGGGGCACCTGGGTGGCTCATCGCTTGAACATCCGACTTCAGCTCAGGTCATGATCTCACAGTTCACGGGTTCAAGCTCCGTGTCAGGCTCTGTGCTGACGGCTCAGAGCCTGGAGCCTGCTTTGGATTCTGTCTGTCTGTCTGTCTGTCTCTCTCTCTCTCCCCCCCCCCCTCTGCCCATGCTTGTGCTCTGTGTCTCAAAAATAAACATTTAAAAAAAGTGCTTTAGAAAGGGGAAAGAACAAGCCGATCGCATATGAGATAGAATGCTACAGCGCAGAGAGGTTAAGGAAAGAGTCTACAGCCACCATTCAGTTACCAGATCTGTTGAAGAACGCCAGAGTTAATACAATGGAAATCTATAGATCCACGAAGGTACATGAGTAAGGTGAACATGGGTTTGCTCCCAACATCTAGAAATGTCAGGAAAGATTTACAGAATTACTTATTCCAAACGTGTGCGTAAGCAGGACACTTTCACAGTCGAAAACTAGGAGCGTCTAGGAAAGAAGCCGCTGTAGATAGACCTCACCTTCAAAAGTGGCGTCAGAGATCATTCTAGCTTTTCATGGCACATACCCAACAGCTGGCTGATGGCAGAGCCCTAGGCTGGGCAGGTCATGAACATGACTAATGGTTTCTCAACTTCTATAGTTTCTAACCCATTATTCTTTATACACTAAATGTAGGAATATTCTTTCTCTCTATCAAGTACGTGCACAAATGGGCACTTACGGTTCTGTAAGCATGGCACCAAGCTTAGGCAACGTTATCTAAGCATAAGCAGCCCAGAGAAGACACCATCCAGGCTTCTCAAGGACAGTAGAGACAACACTTCTTTTTTCGTGTTTTCCACCTGTGCATTTTGTCTACATGTTTGCTCTCACTTCGAGCCAAAAATGTCACTCACCTTAAATCTTTTTTTAAGTGTTGTCGTTCTGAGAAACACACTAGAGTGCAGAATTTGAGAAAGTCCACTTGAAAAGGGGAAATGTTTCAATAGAGAATTTTAATACAAACCAAACATAGTAGTTCAGAATCCAATTTTAAAGTGTTCCTGGTGTTGGAGCACCTGGGTGGCTCAGTAGGTTGAGCGTCCGACTCTGGCTCAGGTCATGATCTCACAGTTCGTGAGTTCGAGCCCCGCATCGGGCTCACTGCTGTCAGTGCAGAGCCCGCTTCAGATCCTCTGTCTCTCTCCCCACCTCTCTCTGCCCCTCCTCTCCCCCCTCTCAAAAATAAACATTAAAATTTTCTGAAATTAAAAATAAAAATAAAAATAAAATGTTCCCGGTGCTGATGGCAAACCGTTGGAGATTCTCAACAAAACACCTGCCCATAAGAAGGACCATGCCCTTTAGATTTCCAGGCGTCCTAAAAGGGAAAACTGTTTATAAAAGTCTATAGTAACCCTTGATGCTTTTAAGATTCATTGATCAAAGGAATTGATCTATGTTGAACCCTAAAGACCCTAAGATAAACCTGCAACAAAAATATTTGCAGGGGAATAATCCATTTGTGGTCCTATTCACAAATACGTACACACAAGTCAGAAGGAGGAGGCTGCTCCCAAAGCCCTTCCCTGTGATACTTACACTGATCAGTCACCAGTCCAAGGTCAGCATTCTCCTCAATTTGCTCTTTGCCAGTTAGAGTTGCTCTTTGTTCCTTCCCCTGCCCCTCCCCCGCTCCCCTCTCCTCCCCCTCCACCTCTGCGTTTTCCTTATTCCTGCTTTGACCCCCTCTCAATCTCTTTGCATCATTTCAGCATCAGATGGGCTGGAGGCAAGTCAGCACAAACCTAAGCTTTGGGCAAACGCCCTGGGAAGGACCCCTGGCCCGGGCCTTAAAAAAAATTGACCAAAGGCTCCAACGCCACCGCACACAGATTTGAAGACTAGCATCCTCAGAGAGTAGAGATTTGTTTTCTTTTGTACAAAGTCAGCCCGAACACGAAAAAAGTTGAGGGAATGTGTAAGCTGCGTCAGCACTGGATTGACAGCAGCCAAGCGTGATGAGGAAGAAACTCCTGTCCTGATCTGAGTCCTGGATCTGAGGCCTCTGGGGACACGCTCTAGGCAAGCCCAGCTGAAGAAACTATAGTGCTTCCGGAGTGATGGCGGAAACTGCCCACAGCCCCCCGGAAGGAGGGGCCTGCCCTTGCCGGGATAATGAAGACAGCGTCTACACTCCTTACACTTTTTTTTTTTTTAATGCATCATCTCGCTTTCTTGTAATATTAAGGCATTAACAGATACATTTGCAATTCACTCATCGTTGTCTTTTCTTTTTGCATTGATTTCTTGCTGCTTAGTTTTGTCAGCAAGAGTCCCTGATGTGCAAAGAACAGTCTACAACCTTCCAAATATTATGCAGTGACACCAACAGGCTCGGTGACCCAGTGAAGATCTGTGAAGCCTCACAATAAATAATAGCGAAGCTCACGCTTCGGGACTTGACAATTTTAGAAGTTCCTTTGTGCACGTGCTCTGACGTGGCATGCATGATCAGGACGGGAGTTGCTTAAAATGAGGCATTTGAGAATGTGGCCGTAAAGAGAGGCCATCGCTGACAAAACCAAAAATTGCAAAATACACCAAAGGCACGACGCTAGCACACAAAATCCATGGTCTCTTATTCCTCATCCAAAGGCAAATCACTAGAGTCGTTCCACAGAAAAATCTGCAGCCCCGTCAGAAAATAATGCAAATATCCTGACCACGCCGTAACTTCTACCAACATACTTTCTAACACCCAATTCCAACTGGTCTCGTCGACACAATGCCAAAAAGGAACAGTAATCCTCTGTGGAAAAATTCGGCTTTCTCAGATAAGCCAGTGTTTAATCCTCGTGAATGAGAAAATGACCAATGGAGGCCACGAGTAACTGCTAAAAACTTGGATGGCACACTGGTCCTGCTGTATCTCCCTTCCCATGGTTTATAAGATTCTAAAAAGCTGCAGGAAAAAAATAGCTTTAAGATAACATCACTGCTGAATATTTATTCTTCACAAGTAGAGAATTTGCATCTTTATTTAAAAGTATTCTATTTTATGGGGCGTCTGGGTGGCTCAGTGGGTTAAGTGTCTGACTCTTGGTTCTGGCTCAGGTCATGAGCCCAGGGTCGTGAGTTAAAGCCCCCGATTCCACACTGAGCATGGAGGCTGCTTGGGATTTTCTCTCTCTCTCTCTCTCTCTCTCTCTCTCTCTCTCTCTCTCTCTCTCTGTGTGTGTGTGTGTGTGTGTGTGTGTGTGTCTCCGTCTCTCTTTCCTCCCCCACTTGTGCATACTCTCATGCTCTCTCTCTCTCAAAATAAATAAACATTAAAAAGTAAATGAAATAAAAATCGTGTAAGAAGTTGTGTAAATTATGTGTTGTCCGTGGCTGCTTCCCTGCTATAAGGCAGACCTGAGTACTTATAACAAAGACTAAATGTCTTGCAAAGCCTAAAACATTTACTACCCAGCCTTTTACAGAAGAAGCTTGCCGACCCCTGATATATAATAACTCAATGAAAAAAATCTTAATCTGTGTGTTTTTAAAACTGAGAGCTTGTGTGTGTGTGTGTGTCTTCTGAAATTCACAGAGACCCACAAAAGTCAGCAAAATACACAATTGTTTTATGTCATAACAATATCGGGCGTTCATCCAGAAGGCTGATAAATAAGTTAGAATTATCTTGCTGTTTCTTAAAGGAAACATCCCCTCTTTCAACACTCATTTCAAGAACTCTGACTCTTTTATAACTAAATAACAACCCAAATTGCAGTAACTGCTCTCCCTCTCCCTCTCATACACACACACACACACACACACACACACACACACACACACGTTCACATTTTCCTCACGGGCCTCAGCCATTCATTCAGGAAATAGTTACTGAACACTCAGGGGAGGCCAGGCACTGTGCTGGGCCCCAAGAACCCGAAGCAGGGTGAGATGCGGCCCCCACCCCCACTGGGCTGGCAGTGGAATGCAGCGGTCATGGAACACATGACAACGGTCCCATGCGACAGGTACTGTTCAGAGGAGTATCTGTAAAGTATTATCATATTTTGGCAGCAACATCTTGGAGCGAGCAAATGAGAAAGTCAGGGAAGACTTCGCAGAGGAAGCGACATTTGGCTTGGGGTGTGAAGTCTGAGTAGGAGTCGCAGGAACAGCATATGCGGTGAAGTGAAGCAAACGTGGGCCCAGGGACCTGCCCGCTGCCTGCGCTGGATGGAGTCCAGCAGAAGTGGGAGCGCTCGAAAGGGTGAGCCACAAAAGTGGACTGCGTTCAGACCTATGCCTTGCTAAGGAGTCAGCTTTTTCTGTAAAGGTGGGGGCTATAGACATTCCTTAAGCCGAGAAACAACAGGCTCAGATTTCTGTTTTAAGACGACATGGTGGGGGGGGGGGCTGGAGGCAGGCTGAGGGGGGAAAGAGGCTGAGATGAACGTCTTCCCAGATTTATCAGTTTGTGTCCACCCGTGAGCCCTCCCTAGGCACACCGAGTGCACGGGGCCTCCATAAATGGAAGACAGCCTAGGGCTTGAGTGAGCCGAAGAGAGAGTTCATGCAATCCGTTCGCTGGAAAATACAGAACCGTCATAGCATGCCAATTTTCCTTCGGAGGCAAAAACCCTTCCCCTCTCTATTGTTGCTTATGTGTCTCAAAATCCCCAGTATCCCAGCAGAGCCCTGCAAATGGCAACACAAGTAGACAGAAATGCTACAGTTACCAGCTTTTGTGCTCCTGGTCAAAAAAGAATGAAGACTCTGTTTCCAAGGCCAGAAACATCGATTATTACAATATTCCAATCACAGCCCAGACATCTCCAACTTGTGGAATGTTCGCTCCATACGCTCCCTTCAGAAATGCCTCCTCATTATAGAATTCTTGCAAAAGTGAAATAACTCCAGCTACTGTTTTTCCCATAAAAGGGACCACTGTGCTTCTGCTACTTGCCCCCAGCATGTTTCTGTAGGTGGTCATTTCAACAATAAAGGAAGTTCAAGGGTTCAAACAGATTTCCACTGTTGCAGACCAAAAATTTGAGGTTTTTTCAAGGAAGTCCCCCCTACCGAGCAATTATGCTTGAATTCAAGGCTGGCTCTTTCTTACCGAAGCTGTGGGGAGAGGTGGGGAGAGAGGAGGGCGGAGGGGAAAGGGGTAAGGAATGGGGGAGGGAGAAGATAAGTGACTAAAGAAATCAGAGCACTCAATCAGAAGTAAATGGTTGCAGCCAGCCATCCGATACCATGGTGACTCGGGAAGGGGGAGGAAAGAGGAGTCTGGGGGACTGTTTCACTCCCCGCCCTTATTGCCGGCAAATTTCTACTCTAATGAATAGATACACTTAGGGGAAAAGAAAGAAGGTATATAGGGGCCATATAGGGACTATAGCATGCCCCAGGGAACATGTCCAGAAGGTGCTAGAAGGAACCGGGTGGCACTGTAGTATCCCGCAGGGAACATTCGCTGGCTCATGGTGCAGTCTTGTGGTCAGCACCCTGCGCAGCCCACCCTGATGAGGTCTCCACCTCTGTGCGATGGCCCGTGACCTCTCCAGGGCAGAGCAGGCCCACTCCCAAGAGGCCGGTCTCCCCGCCCCCACCCATGGGGCGTTGCCAAGGGCAACAGAGAACCACCGCCTCACCATTTTCTCTTGGGCCTCTCTGTGGCCCATTCCTAGCAGGCCTCTGAGTGAAGGTGACGCCAAAGCCTCGTGGCAAGGGCCTTGCTGCGCCACCCCAAATCTCTCGTCCCTTTCCTCTGCCTCATTCTGGGTCTGTCTGTCTGTGTTGCCCATCTCAAAGTGGAATTCACTAGCCTCACCTTTTTCACAGAGTGGATGCATGAAAACATCAGAGGCTAGAAAAGTCCTCATTTCTCTTTTCTCCCTCCGCTAAAACCCCCCGAGGCCCCAGCCACGCCCCAGCCACTCGGTGGGCCACCTCCCAGCCCCCAGGGGCGACCTTCGGGAAAGCCGCTAGGGTGCCGGTTCCTTGCGATGCTCAAGAGCTCACTGCAAGCAACCCCTCGGAGGAAATGGCCCAGCCTAGAAGAAACATTCTTTTAAACGTATTACCCAATTATTTCACCAAGGGGGAAAACATTATAAAATAAAAGCCTTGAAAGCCCACATATTTTTAAGAGCAAATGGCACGTGAAACTATACTACCCTCGGACGGTGAAAATGACTGAACCATCACACTAGCATTCATGAATGCATGTGCTCAAGGCATTTATGAACGGTGCTGCCTCCAGCTCCACACACTTCCGTTTCTGCCCTCCTCCCCTCAGGGGGTTCTGACCTCTCTGCTCTCTGGTGTTAAGGATTCGCTCCTTTTCCAAAGAAGGAAACTATGGGGGAAGACAAGGGGGGGGGCGTGGTTCGGCAGAGAGGCTGCAGCCAATTGCATGGAAGGCGAGGGGGGACCAAATTCTTATCTGGACACTGGGCCGGTCTCCCCCAATAAAGCCTGGTGGCTTAAGTGCCCAGAGGAAGTAGCTGGGCCCCAAACAGTGCTAATATTTTGAAAGGTTGGGCCAGTCTATTTTGGTGCATCTCTCCACGCCTGGGGTTTCGATGTGGGGTGCACCAAAAGGAAATGAAAAGATCGATTAAAAAAAAATTAAGAGAATGCCTCCCCAGGCAACCCCGGGTTAAGAAGTGTCCAATTGTATTTATTCATTTGGATTTTGCTAAGATGAGCTCTCTGCCATTACGAAGCCGTTATTCTATTTCTTTCTATATGGGTTTTGAGGTTTGGGGGGCGGTGCGTCCAAAGAGTCTACATTGATTCTTCTTTGCCATTTTTTTTGACAAGGTGGGTATACCTTGTGCTGCCTTAGAAAGCTAAGATGGTTTCCATTATGGTTGAGGGTGGGGAGGGGACAGAGTACCCCTTCTTGTGGGTAGGTGACCTCAAGAAAAGTCTTAGAGAAAATTTTACTTCTATGCCCTGTTGTCATTTATCTAGGTGAAAATCATCATTTTAACTTAAATTCTTCCTATTTAGGAAAGATGGGTTCTATCTTTGAAAAAAATATTTAGAAAGAAAAGAGATGTTTAGCCCAAGAGTTAGAAAGTGAGACCTGGGGCCTGAATCTCTAGAAGACAGAGCTTATCAAAGGGCTTTTCTCCCCTATGCGTATCAGCTGTCTCTGGTCCAACTTTTGAAACTGTCTATCATTTCAACCTTTCCAGTGTAAAAGGATTTATAAAGAGTGATAGTTCCCCTGAGGACAAACAGGTGAGCAGATAGGACAAGCCAGATTTATCATCCCAATAAATCCACTTCTCAAAACAAACAGCCTTACCATTTGGAAAAGCATTGTTCTCTCCCATTTCTGGGCAAATGACTACAGTTTTGTGTTTTTTTTGTTTTTTCTGGGAAAAAAGAAAAGTATTTTGAATAGAGTCTGAAAAGATGGATCAATCTGACCAAACCTGTGGTTTCATTTCAATTAATGCCTAGTTTAAAACTGTATAATGACATCAATAGAGAATGACTCATAACAAATGTGACTCGCAGAACCCACATGAAAAAAAAGTCCATGTGAACAGCATCGTCACCACGAAAGAGTATTAATTAAGCAACCCATATGATCATGATGCAATGAACTTGAGAGGAGAAAAGACAACAATGAGCACACTGCGAAAACTTCAGATGGATTAGGTAGCCACAGTCCCAGAGAGTCAGAATATTTATTTACAAAGTGGAGCATATTCATTTACTGCAAGACTAAATTACATATATGGAAATTCTAAACTGATCTGAAAAAGGCACATAAACATTTCAGCTCATTCTTGTGTGTGCACACACACATTTGGATAGACACACACATGCTAAATATGGATATATTTATGTATTCAAGTAGGTGCCGCATCTAAATTGTTTCTCAATTAGGCTATAGTTTAAAGCTTCATAGTTAGGGGCGCCTGAGTGGCTCACTCAGTTAAGCGTCCGACTCTTGGTTTTGGCTCAGGTCATGATCTCACAGGTTGGTGGGATAGAGCCCTGTGTCGGGCTCTGTGCTGGCAACACAGAGCCTACTTGGGATTCTCTCTCACCGTCTCCTCTGCTCTCTGCTTGCTCTCTCTCTCTCTCTCTCTCTCTCTCTCAAAACGAATGGGTGGACACTTTTTTAAAAAGCTTCATAGTTAAGTTCAGGAGTTGACAAACCAGCGCACAAGTCAAACTGGCCCACAATCTGTTTTTATAAATAAAGTTTTATTGGCATCTAGCCATGCTCTCTTATTTCCATGTTGTCTATGGCTTTCACATTACAGTGATGAAACTGAATAGTTGCAACAAATACGGTATAGCCTGCAGACTTAAAATATTTACTATTTGAATCTTTACAGAAAAAGTTTGCCAATCCCTGTATTAAGACAATGAATACCTTCTAACTCCCACGTAAGTAAGCCTGCACACGCTGTTCACGTTTAATGAAACAAGCTCTAGACTTTAATTATTGAAAAGTGTTATTAAATATCACGAGCCACTAAGAATTCAGATAAAATGAAGTTTTCAGACTTAGTATAATTACTCTATTTTTGGGGTTTTTTTTTTTACATTTTATTTCTTTTTGAGAGAGAGAGAGAGAGACAGAACACAAGTGGGGGAGAGGCAGAGAGGGAGGGAGACACAGAATCTGAAGCAGGTTCCAGGCTCTGAGCCATCAGCACAGAGCCCAATGCGGGGCTCGAACTCACAGACTGTGAGATCATGACCCGAGCCGAAGTTGGACGCTTAACTGACTGAGCTGCCCAGGCGCCTCGACTCTCTTTGTTTTGAACCTTAATTCCTTCAGAAACATTTGTGAGGTATGCTCTTGATACGATGATATAGAATACATATATATTATTTTGATATGTAATACATATTAGAAATACGTTACTTAAGTATACATAACATCACTGAAATGGAGGTACACAAATGTTACTCATCCATGTTTCAAGAGCTTCATACATGCACAGGATTTCTCCCACTATTTCACATGAGCAGACACTCCTAACTCCGCAACTACATTTACTGGAGGTCATTTTCATTTCATCACAAAATTCACAGAGCTATGTAACAATCAGGGGCAGCTGAACAGCCATCAGGAATCCCCCCGTCACCAAAAGTATGAAGCTATGTATAATTCTAATACCGTTACGAAATACAATTCCCACATACATCTCTCCTGGATATAGCAATCGCTGACTCCTTACAAGAGGAGATTGTCCGATTTAAAAAAAAAATTACTTGTTCTCGTTTCTCATGAACTGTGTTTAAAAGTGCATTTTGGGTGAATATAAACACGGGGCAGGCAGCCAGAGAGAAGAAACTCTCACACAACATGGCCACGGGTTATTCTATACTACCTGAGTATACTTCGATGAACATTCTATTTTTGCCTCTATTTCTAAGGTCAATAATTCTGACTTCATTTCTCACATGGAACCTATTAATTATTCCTAGGTGAGATGAAATTCTCTTCTTGAAAAAAATCTAAATGTAAGGCTTTTAGTGTTTGAGGCTAAAGACGGAGCACAATACACATCTTGACTTGGCATCCTCTTGTGAAACCCACTCCCTGAAGCTGACAGCCCAGGGACCGGGTTATTCTGTATGTAGATGCAGGCTGTCACATTCACGATTTGGATCGAGGGTTCACGACCTCATTCCATAGCTAGTCGACCTCGAGCAAATGTAATTTATTGGAGCCAGGAGGCCTCATTATGATCTGGCATTCAACACAGCCCATTCCTGTTACCGAAGTAACTCACAAAGAAAAATGAGAGCCACATACGAAATCCTTATCAGTGGTCCTCATTTTACTGACAAGATTTCTAAGATAGTAGGAAGAAAATATATTGACCAGGGTTTGCCAACCCATTACAGAGCATACGTGGCACGTTAGAAATGATTGCGTGGAAAGAATAAGGCAAAATCATTCACTTGAAATCTCTCTGGAAAACTCTGGCTTTGGGGGTAGCCCTTTTATGATACATAGCCAAAATCCCCACCTCCGGGGAAAAGTTTAACCTGCCGTCGCTTAACTTAAGACTCCAAAATATCCTTCGTGTCTTGAAAGCCACCTGCAACTATCATTTGTCTTTAGAGGTGTAAGGATACTCACCCCCACCACACTGCTTTCTAAGTTCCACACAAAGGCAATCTGGCATGCCGACTCCTTTGAAATGATTTATAATGGGCTCTTTTAAGGAAAATTGGAAGATATCGCCCAAGAGGCAGGAGTTTCCTTTGACTAAGTGATGGCATTTTTGCCTTTTGAGATCAAAGGCAAAATTTAGGAGCAAGAAACAGGTGTGAGATGGTGTAACAAGGGGGAGATACAAGCTAACGATGTCAGCTCACAGGCTAATTTGAGATTTTTCCAGGTAAGTTCCATTCTAAGTAATTACCACAAAGACAGCCACTCCAAACCTAATGGAAGCCAAGGCCTGTGTGCTGGGAAGCCTTGGGAAGGGGAAGAAAGGGTGGCAGGAGGAACATGGGTCTCCTTACTCACTGGCATTCTAAGGACTGTTTTAAAAAAAAAAAAAAAAAAAAAAAAAACCAGAGCATAGAGTTGCTGTCAGAAAGGTCAGTCTAGTCTCCTTTCCATGCTGTTGCTGAAAGCCTGTACGACCTTTATCTGGGCAGATAATGAACTAGTTATTATCTCAACGGAAGGTCCTGACTCTTTCTACGCTCCCCATCATCAACTCACCATGCTTAATTCAATCTGTGTTTATGCAGCTCAAACATAATCCCATCAGATTCAGCCATTCCCTTTCTAGACAGTGATACTGTTGCTAACATCAGGCTGGTATCACTTTCAGGAAGGATAGGGAGGAAGCTTTATCATTACAAGGAGACCACCCTCAGGCACAGCCATTTTTTATAATGTTTTTGCATGTTTGGGGGTTTTCATTTCCCACTGGATCCGAGATAAGCCACCTGGAGAGTTTTTAATTGTTTCTTTGAGGCTATTGTTATTTATACCGTATGGACACTTCAAAGGCAGCTCTCATGGTCTCAATGGAAAATGGTTTCATTCTCTGAGTCTCATGCTGGGCAGAGAAGTACTCAGCTAGACTAGAAATCTCAGCTGTTAGAGCTATTTTGTAAACAGATCTTTTTTAAGAAAAGCACTAATAAAACTTCTCATGTAGGCCACAGATTTTGCTCAAGTTCCATCCACATTTGCCTAAACCTCACTGTTACCCCATTAGAGTAATAAGCAGTGCTATTTGCCAAATACTTTAGCCTTCCTCCCTAGTAAGATCGCTTCAGCCTCTTTGAGGTGGGTGTGGCCATGTGACTTCCTTTAGCCAATGAAGGATGAGCAGAAAGTGACACGTGGTACTTCCAGGTGAAAACTGGAAGAGAAATTTACTACGTTCTCCTTTGTGACAAGGTGTCAAAATGCAGCCTCCATCGGCCTAATTACAACCAGCAGAGCACCCCTGTTGACGTGAGAAAAACAAATACCTGTCATATTGAGCTGCTGGGATTTGGGGGATGTTTATCATCGCAGCGTAACTCAGCTAATCCCGACTTTCCTTCTGCACCTCTTTTTCCGATTGCTGCCCTGTCTCCAAGACGTGAATACCTTTCTGTAATAGGCGTGTGACTCTTTACACACAGTCCTGGGCCTATTTACATGGGTTGTCAAGTATCATGTTTATTTTTCATCACTTTTTTCTTGATCAGGAACCTCCAGATATTAGAGTGGGTAACAAGTACATTATGTTATGGACTGAAAGTCTGTGTCTCCCCAAAATTTCTATGTTGAGCTCGCTCTCTCACCACGAGAGGACACAGCAAGAAGGAGGCCACCTGCAAGCCAGGAAGAGAATTCTTACCAGAAACTGAATGGGCCAGGGCCTTGATCTTGGGCTTCCAGCCTTCAGAGCTATAAGAAATAAACTTCTGTTGGTGAAGCCACTTGGTCTCTGGTGTTCTGTCATGGCAGCCTGAGCTAATACACTTTATACCTAGTCAGATGGGTATACAATGAGGTGAGTTGGTGATCAAACGAAAGAAGTTTCTCTCAGGACTAAGAGCCTAGGATAAAAAACTCATGCTCTGGAAGAAGGAATCTAAAAAATCCTTGACAGGTGGACAGGTGTTCTGTGGGAGCACATGAAATACGTGTGACACGCCTGACGCTGGGTATGGACCTGAGGACACAAAGGCAAATGATACGCGGGCCCTGACTCCAAAGAACTCACCCTCTAATGGGAAATACGCTGAGTAAACACGTCATTTCATTACCACAAACGTTTGCTGGGTCTCTACCATGTCCTATGCGGGGACGTGAACCAGGCAATACATTATTATTGACCATCTGATCATTCTTCATGGAAGCACATATACTGCTCAGTTATCAGCAGAATCAATAAGCAGGTCAGTGCTGACTTAACCACAGAAGATCTCAAGAGGAGTCTGACAAAATGGCGTCTTGTAAGGACCAGGCACTCGCTAACAATGAACCAGTATCAGCCATATCCTCAGCTCCACCAGGCGAATGCTTGGCTCACAGCAAAGGTTATAGGACAACATGTCTTAATAGAGAATTCGATGGAAGTGGTCATGGCACAGCACGGCATCAGAACCAAGCACACCATTCGGCCGCCATAAGTAGAAACAGAGGCAGGTTTGAATTCTTACCTGACTGGTCCAGCCCCAAATGGGAAAAAAATTGACCCAATTATTGACCATTGGGAAAATAATCCACCCCTCCCCCAAAGCCAGATCAGTAGTCCTCAGGGAGAACTTGCTACTCAGAGCCTTTCCTAAAATCTTACATACCAAGCATCATTTCTTCATGTCAACCTCACTGAAGGGACCTCAGGCCAGATCGTAAAAGACCCGTGACTTCTCTGTTACAGAAAAACTGGGTTTTCTGTACGACAGGATGCACAGATGCCATCCAAGTTGTTTGGGCTTCTTATTGCTATTTGGAAAAGCAAGAAATTGGAGAAGGACTTCAAAATATGGTTTATAGGGACGTGAGGGGAAAGCCAAACAGGAAAAATCGTGTCAATAAACAACACGGACGGCAGGAGAAGAAACACCACCATCTCCCCCCAACTCTGGATTTACTACCTTAATCTTTTAATACAGAAAGGGATTTGCCAAGACGAATAGCAACACAGATACGATGAGGTGTCGGTCATGCTCTGCTTCTGAAAAACAAAAATGCGTGGCAGATGCTGCCAGAAGATGTGGGTTTCCCAGGAATGCCTGAGCCGGTTGTGGGGGGGGGGGGCGGTTAGCAACTGACACTCCCTGGTCTGTCCTCCCCGGGGATACTTTCTTTGTGCCGTTAGGATCTTGATGCTAGAAATTCTGTTGGACGTTGTGAGGGGTGAGGCACTCATCCTGACCCTGCCACTACACCCTCCCACACCATGGCCAACCTTTTAGCTTTTTTCCCTCCTCCTCCGTGCTGGCAAAACCCATAAACCAGACTATGATAGACTGGGGAAACTACAGGCTTCTTTAATGAGGTAGGAGGGCGAGGTGATGTCGGCTCTCTGTCTGAGCGGGGTTGGGGCGAGCGTCAAGGGTTCTTGGCAATGCTACACTGGCGCTGGGCAGCGAGCGCGCACATAAACATTTATTGAAACATCCTAGCCCTGGGCTTGGTTTGTTTCGTTTTGTTTTAATAAAAAAGAGTCCCATGGCACAACCCCACCTAGACCCTGTTGTAATTAACTGGGAATGTGGGGCACTGCAACTTGGAAAACATTGTAGCTCTCTTTGGTTTTCTCCGCCAACACTCAGAGGGAGGACCAGATCCACGGCGCACGGAGATATAAACACGGGGGAGGGTTTTGCGGTAGCTTCTTGCAGACCCGCTTGTTTAGACGGGAAAATAAATGGCCAGCGTTGAGAGGCCAGGTCAGTCATCAGACACATTTTCCAGTCGCACTAATTGAAAGCTAAGGGGGAATCTTCTGGAAAATGGTTTGCAGACTCCAGCAAAGGGGCTTGGGGGTGGAAACAGCGCGAGTGAAGAGCAGCCACGTGGTCTTGGGAAAGTCACACGAGTTACTCGGAGCCTTGGTTTGTTCATCTGTAACGCAGACATAATAACCCTTGGCTTTCTTGCCTCACCATGCTGTTACGAGGATGAGATGAGATAAGGTGTGGGAAAGTGCTCTGGAGAATTCTAGAGCCACCCACGGGCAAGGGGTTATTACACCCTAGCCCATCCAGAAGGTGAGTCTCTGGAGGCTAATTTTCAAACTAAACGGTAGCTATCACCACGTGCTTTGCTTGCCTCTTCCTACCCATGTGAGGAAGGAGGCTTTTGTCACCATTCGGGGCTGGACCGTGGCAGAAGCCCGGTGGACACTTCAGTCAGAGGACCCCAGGGACGCTCTGACCACGGAAGGGAGAAGGGACGTGTCACGTGCACTGCGCACACCGGCTCCCTCCCAGGCAGGACGGTGACAGACAGCCCGGCACATGCACGGGCAGGCTGCACGCCTCTTCCACGGGCCTGGGGGCGACGCAGGAAAGAAACGGACACCATTGCGTGCCCTAAGACCAACGCGGCAGTCCTCACTCCTCCTCTGTGCCCTCGGAAAAAAGACATTTTAGTATTAGTAAAAACCTCATCACCCAGAGGACTTGAGGGGTAGCACCTCGCTGCTGAAATTGCATCAGTTAAGGATCATGATGGAGGGGCCCCCGGGTGGCTCCGCCAGTTAAGCGTCTGACCTGATCTCAGCTCAGGTCATGATCTCATAGTCGTGAGATTGAGCCCCGAGTCGGGCTCTGTGCTGAGCATGGAGCCTGCTTGGGATCCTCTCTCACCCTCTCTCTTGGCCCCTCCCCCGCTCACTCTCTCTCTCTCTCTCTCTCAAAATAAATAAATACACTTTAAAAAAAAAGAATCAGGATGGAGCCTAGAATACAGTGTTCACTCATTCAACAAATTGAACAAATATTTACTCACTTCCTCCCATGTGCCAGGGAGGCACTGGTGTGGCAAAGACCAGCTGCTGGCTCACCAAGCCTGCTCACACCTGGGTAAGATTTCCCGGCATCCCCTGCAATTACATGTGCTCACGCGACTGAGTTCTGGCCCATGGGATATGGGTAGAAGTTAAGGACACAACTTCCAGGCACGGCCCGTAGAAACCCTCCTATATGATCCCCATTCTTTCCTCTCCCATTTGCAGACGCGGGAAGAGACAACAGTCCCAGGGGATGAGAAAGCTCCAAAACGTAAGAGGCCTAGATCTCTGACTAACCGTGTAGAAGGCCATCCATCGAACACCCGCATCGAACTGCCACGTGGGCAGGAAATCAAACTTGTGTTGTATTTAGTCACTTAGATGTTTGGGGTTCCTTGTTACAGGAATCAGCCTACCCTGACTAATATGATTGGGAGTAAAATAGCAAACAAGGCATGGTTGGTCCCCGATCCTATGAAGCTTTCAGCTCAGTGGGGGGAAGACGAAAACAAACAGGCAATTACAACAGAGCGAGAGAACTGCCACGAAAAGGAAGACAGAGCGATGCGACAACTTGCTCAGGGAGGCTAATGGGGTGAGTCGGGAAGGCCGCCAGGACAAAGGGCCGTCAAGGTCAGGACCAGAGGAAGCTGCAGGAGCTAGAGAGCATGGCACAGACAGCAACTGGAGGACTCTTAGGACAGGGGCCACGGCAATGACTTTAGGGAGGCAGACAGAGAGATGAGGCAGGAGAGAGGCCGGGACCGGCCTCGTCTGGTCTTGAAAACCGGTTCCTTTCAACGTTCTCAGAAGAGCAATAAGGAGCCACAGAAGAATGTGAACTAGGGAGTGATGTCATTAGATTTTAGCCTTGCAAGATTCACTCTGCGGTTGTGTGGAGGGTGGATTAGGGGAGAACAAGACAGGCAGACACGACGACTGATGGGAAACGTCTTCCACACACCAACATAGTGCATCAGATCCTTGGCCACGGACACCAGCCCAGCTCCCACGCGCCATGACCCCACACCATGGTCACTGTTGTTCGGACTACTGGCCATCTTCGCTGAGGGCCCGCCCTCAAGAGAGTCACTTCTCTTCAAGCCAACCTGGCATCAAGGTCCCAGCCTTTCATGCCGCTCAGCGAAGCCCACAGAGGGTTACGCCAAAAGGAAGAGGCTGTGCTGTTCCATGTCACATTCTCCATAAACAAAGCTCATTAAACACCCGGCATTCTACCAAGAGACAGGTGCCTCTGAACAAGGACAAGCCAGTGAGGCAATCGTCACCACAGCATTAGAGGCCACACGCAGTGTCCCAGAAAGACAGGCAGCACTTGACTAGAAGGGCAGGCACAATCACTACAGAAATGTCGCTAAAATAGCGGCACCTGTCAAGACAGCCCTGAAAACTTATGAAAAAAGTGCTCTGGGGAGGAAGCTTCAGTCAGAGGGATCCACTCGGGTGAGCTGATCCTGAGGAGAACTCAGGCCCCCTGGCCACAAAGGGAACAGATGGGGCTGGGAATGAAGGACACTGGGAGAAGAAAAGAGCCTGGGGCAGATTTCTATTTAAAGCACAACTGTAAAGAGGACGGATTCTTATGTTTATTCATTCCATGTCCCAGTGCGAAGAAATGAAGAAACCGCAGCTTATCTCCCACATGTGTGTCCCCCTCCCCTTTTAATGACAATGTGGACAGCAGGACTCCATTTGTCGTTCCGCAGGTGAGATGCTAAAATGGTCAAGGTCACCCTGGTCTTTAGTTCCCTCCTCAGGCATTACTAATGGAACGTGCCCCTGGCGGTACTTTTCACCTGGGACTATTCCCCCCCTCCCCGAGAACAGCGGAGGGGGGTGGAAAACGACCCAACCCTGCTCTCAGCAGTGACCATTAATACATATGACCTCTAGCTGGGCTCCAAGCCTACAATCCCTCTCCTTGTAACAGAGGCTGGCTAGCCGTCCGGCAAGCCTGTTTCCCTTCCCTTCTTGGGATACCCCCAACAGACGGCACGCACCCACCTCTCCTGCTCGTGTGACTGAGTCCTGGCCCAAACAATGCGAATGCAGGTGAAACGTCCCTTCCAGGTTTAGGCCATAAAAAGGTCCTCCGCTCTGTTTGCCCATCTGGTGGCTGAATGGGAGGCACCAAAGAGCTCAAAGAGGGCAGAGACAAAAGATGAAAAAAACCCTGGGTCCCTGAGTCACCATTTGGAGAAGAGTCACTGAGTGTAGTTCACCTGACCAGAAGCAGACAGCTGTAGGAAAGAAAAAAAAAACACCATTTATTGTGCTCCGCCACTGAAAGGTGGGGACTGTTTGTGATAGTCGCCAGCCCAACGAATACAGCTCTCTCTCCCCCATTCTTTTGAGTGAGGGTTCCAGATCATCACCATTTTTCTCTAGTCCGCTAACATAAGACCTCGCCTTATGTCTTAACAGCTCAATTGAGATATAATTCACATACAACAAAATTCACCCTTTAAAATACACAATTCGATGTTTTTTAAGCATATTCACGGAGTTGTGTAACCATCACCATCTAATGTATAAGGATTCCAATTTTTCCACATCCTCAGCAACACTTACTTGTCATTGTTGGCCTTTTTATTTTTATTTTAGGTATCCTAATGGGTATGAAGTGACACACCACTGTGGTTTTGATTTGTACTTTCTGGACAATGATGGTGTTGAGCATCTTTTTGCGTGCTTAGGCTCACTTTCATGTTTTCTTTGGAGAAATGTCTACTCAAATCCTCTGCCTACTTTAAAAATGAGGTTGTCTTTTTACTGTTGAGTTGTGTTTTTTTTTTATAATTCTACATATATGTCTGTTGTGGGTTGAATTGTGCACCCCCCCCCCAAATATGCTGAGGTCCTAACCTCCAATATCTATGAAGGTGACCTTGCTTGGAGATAGGTTCTTTGCAGATGAAGTCAAGTGAAGATGATGTCATACTGGATTAGGGTAAGTCCTCACTCCAATGACTGCTATCCTTATAAGAAGGCCACGTAAAGACACAGGGACACGGGGACACACAGAGAGGAGAATGCCATGTGAAGATGGAGACAGAATGGAATCATGCATCTACAAGCCAAGGAACACCAACTATCGCTGGCAACCACCAGGAGCCAGAAGAGAAGCAAGGGAGGATTCTTCCTTAGAGATTTCAGAGGGAGTACAGCTCTACTGACACCCAAGACTCGGGACTTCCAGCCTCCTGAGCTGTGAAAGAATAAATTCCTGTTGTCTGAAGCCACCAGTTTGTGACAGTTAACTTTCGGCAGGCTTCCGAAACAAACACAAAGTCCCTTCTCAGACACATGACTTGCAAATGTTTTCTCCCATTCTGGGGATTGACTTTTCACTTTCTGATGGTATCCTCTGAAGGACAAAAGTTTTTCATTTTGATGAGGTCCTATTTATTTTTTTCTTTTGTCACTTGTGCTTTTAGTGTTGTAGCTAAGAAATCACTGTCTAATTCAAGGTCATAAAGATTTACTCCTATGTTTTCTTCTAAGAGTTTTATAGCTTTAACTCCAACTTCATGCTTTTGCATATGGATGTTCAGTTGTCCCAGAACCACGTGTTGAAAAGATAACAGTTTCTCCCACTGAACTGTCTTAGCACCCTTGTCAAAAATCAATTGACCAGGGGCACCTGGCTGGCTCAGTCAGTGGAACGTGTGTCTCTTGATCTCGGGGTTGTAGATTGGAGCCCCACATTGGGTGTAGACACCAGTTAAAAATAAAATCATTTAAAAAAATCAATTGACCATAAATGCAAGGATTTGTTTCTGGACTCTAGATTCTATTCCATTGATCTATTTGTCTATCCTTATGCCACTACCATACTGTCTTGATTACTATAGTTTGTAACAAGTTTTGAAACTTGGAAGTGTGAGTCCTCCAACTTTGTTCTTCTTCTTAAAGATCATTTTGGCTCTTTGGAGTCTCTTAATTTTTTTTTTTTTTTTTTTTTAGTATTCCTTGCTAATATACGGAACACAACTGATTTTTGTATTTTGATCTTGTATCCTCAAAGCTTGCTAAACTCATTTATTCATTCTAACAGTTTTTATGTGTGTGGAGGATTCCTTAGGAATTTCTATATACAAGATCATGTCATTTGTGAACAGAGATACTTTTACTTCTCCCTTTTCAGTCTGAATGTTTTTTTTTTTTCCTTAATTGCTCTGGCTAGAATCTCCACTATGATATTAAATAGAAATGGCAAGAATGGACAGCTTTGTCTTGTCTGTCATCTTAGGGGGAAAGCATTCAATTTTTCACTACTAAGTATGATGTCAGCTGTAAGTTTTTCATAGATGTCCTTTATCACGTTGAGGAAGTTCCCTTCTATTCCTAGTTTGTTAAGCGTTTTTTGCATGAAAAAGTGCTGAATCCGGCTGAATGCTTCTTTAAGTTTGTTTATTTATTTTGACAGGGAGAGTGAGGGCAAGCACAGGTAGGGGAGGGGCAGAGAGAAAGGGAGAGAGAGAATCTCAAGCAGGTTCCACGCTGTGAGATCATGACCTGAACTGAAATCAAGAGTCAGACGCTTAACCGACTGAGCCACCCAGGTGCCCCAATGTTGGATGCTTTTTCTGCATCCATTTAGGTGATCACGTCGCTGCACCCTCTAATTACAAAGGTAATAACAACCGCCCAAAACAAATCAATTTCCAGCTCCTTCCCTGTAATAATCTGTTTATCTTTCTACACTCCCTTCCAGACTGTGAGTTACCTGAAGTAGGGGCCCATCTTAGACATATTTCTATCCTCAATATCTAGTTAAGTGTGTGATTCATAGAAGTCACTCCATAAATGTTTGTGGTAATGGTGAGGATGAATTCAGCCCTGAGAGGCATCTAAAAGAAAAGACTATGACTGGGAGTGAAGTAGGGATGTTCTTAAGGCACAGTGTCCCTTACAACAAGCAGTAAATGTCATCTGTCCCAAACACAAAGAATTTGAAAAGTCAAGTGGTGAGAGATCTCATGGTATACAGAAAGAGTCATGGTTATGGTCTTAGAAAGATGGCCTTGGAATGAGATAGCAGTTTCAAACATCTATTTTTTCCAATGCCCAAATTAAGAAGCGATGGTAATAATTCAGTATTCTTGTAGTAGGTAGACAGCAAAAAGGGCAACAATTCTTCCCTTCCTGGATGCATACCTCCCGGCAATTCTCTAATCAAGAAGTGGAGTCTCAGGGAGCCTGGGTGGGTCACTTAGTTAAGTGTCTGACTTGGACTCAGGTCATGATCTCGTGGTTCGTGAGTTCGAGCCCCACATCGGGCTCTGTGCTGGCAGCTCGGAGCCTGGAGCCTGCTTCGGATTCTGTGTCTCCCTCTCTCTCTGCCCCTCCCCTGCTCACGCTCTGTCTCTCAAAAATAAATAAACATTTTTTTAAAAAAGGAAGTAGAGTCTCTTTCTCTGCCTCCTGAGTCTGAGTTGGTCTTGTGATTTGCTTTGACCAGCTCCAAGCCTAGCCCTCAAGAGGGTATGTGCACCTCCATGTCCTACTGGAATCCTACAGATGATGAGAGATTCCAGACTCAGTTACATGATTACCCCAGCCAACACCCAGCCACCCCTAAGATGTGAGGCCATCTTAGCCCAGCTGGTTCTCAGGTGACTTTCCAGCTGACCAGCAACTCATCACCAACACGAGTGAGCCTGGGCTCACTCGGCTGGGTGTGGCCCAAATTGCCAACTCAGAACTGTAGGCTCAATATGGCCTGTTCTAAGCCACTTTGTTTGGTGGCCATTTATTATGCAGCAAATGTTCATTGAGACAGAGATAATATCTGCATCAATTGGAAGACCAGGTCTTACTCCTGGATTTAACTAACCAATTTCACAACGTTGGGCACATCAGACCACCTTTTGGGCCTCAATTTTTAAACCAGAGAAACAAGGAAAGATGGTGGACCAGCCCAGTGCTTTGTAAATGTCAGTAAGCAGACAATGAGAAGCAGACAGTGATGCTCCACAAGGAACCTCAGTATATGAAACAGATGCAAACGCACCTGCTCTGGTTCTCGAGGAAGCTAAACCCCATCTGTTCAGCTTTCCTGCCACTCCTCCCTCCTCCTCCCACCTCCACTCCCTGGAATGGCACCCCAGCAATCTGCGGATAAAGTCTGGAAAGCATTGTGCCATTCAGTTTTTCTAAGGCTTCTTTCAGACTAAAATTCCGTGATTCTAGGCCTGAAGGGGAGACTGACTTTTGCATGAATCGAGCCAGGTTGGCCCCCCTGGTAGCGCTGCCCACACCATGTGGTAATTAGTTGTTCGCTTGTCTGTCTGCTCCAGCAGACTGAGCAACTCAACTACAACCAGTCTTCCCCCTTTTGGAGCTCCTTCCCCTACCCCAGCGATAGCCACGTGCCCCTCAATGCAACGCATCTCGCCAAGAAATGCCATGTAAGCGGAGGCCTGGATGAATGGATGGATGAAAGGATGAATGAATGAACCAAAGGCCACATGAATGGATCATTATTGGCTAATAAGTAAATGGGCATGTGAATACCTTTGACATGTTATTCACAACGTTTGAAAGGCAGGATGAATTTAGCCTTCTCCCTAAGCAGGTTGGGGCTCCAGATAACATTTTCAACACTGTCCGATTACTCCCAGCAAAAAGTTTGAAACAACAGTAACTAAATTAGTACATCTTGGAAAGCTGCCCCAGTGATTTTCTGAGATTTCCTATCATTAATTCCTTTCAAGGACAGGAAGCATCTCTCTCCATGTCCCTACCCTGAAAATGCCAGCCACCCCAACCCGATGGATCACCCTCCCCCATCTTTGCAGTTGGCACGTGTGCCCAGATTTACTTGGACTCTACACACACAGAACTTTCTGCAGTAATCTCTGCCCCACTTGTCCATCAATGGGTTTTCCCGAGAAGAGCCAGGGAAAGCTGACTTCACGTGCCACCCCCTTTGCTTGTGTGGCCCTGATGGGGGTGGGGCTCCTGGGGCTGTTCTGCAGCTTTCCAGCTGTGCGCTGAGAGCAGGAAGCCAGGGAGAAATGCTTTAGCTCAGGCCAGGGATTCCTCCTGTCCTCCCATAAAGCTTCTGCTTCCTGCTCTAAGTTCTTAATGAATGCCTTCCATTTAAAGTCATCTTTAGCTTTAAAGGAGGCTAACTTTGACAGCACTGTAAGCCAAGATAATCTGGCCAGAAAGGACTCTGATGAATTTAGTTTCTTTTTTTTTTTTTTTTTTCCTTTAAGGTGGGGAATGAGCACGAAAGGTTGCAATCTGGAACAGAAGTAGAAATAAATTCCAGAGAACTGATGCAACATCACTGGAGTAAAGCAGTAAGTAGGGATGCTTGGTGATCCTCTGAGTTTAAAGAGGTAAGGTGGTGTTTTCTTTTCTTGTTACTCTAGTATTTAAACAGTGTGTCTCAATGGATAGATTTTTCCTGCCATAATGTTCTTTAAGTGACATAATGATTCTATTTAAAACCAAATTGATGCCCTGCAACTTTTTAGGAACATTCTGATGGTATAAAATAAGATGCTTACCTTCTTCCATAATAAGCACTTAAAAGTGTTCATTAGCCTTTGTATTACATAAGTAACAAGAGAAGCAAAAAAGACCCCCACTTCTAAAAAAAAAAAAAAAAAGTTATCTACAATCCCACCTGCCAGAGATAACCACTGTTTAACATTCTAGAGCAGTGTCTTTCAAACTCTATCAGGAGATCATAAAATCAACTTAAAGGGTCACAACTGGCACCTTAAAAAAATGAAACAGAAGAAAGGAGAAAAGGGGTAGAATTGGATGATAAAGAAAAGAAAAATACATATACCGGAATGCATCGCATAGAGCAAAGCAAGTATTTCATTCATTTTGATTGCCAAGTAACACTCCATTGTATATATAAACCACATCTTCTTTATCCATTCATCCGTCGATAGACATTTGGGCTCTTTCCCTACTTTGGCTGTTGCTGATAGTGCTGCTAGACACATGAGGGTGCATGTGTCCCTCCGAAACAGCACCCCTGTATCCCGTGGATACATGCCTAGTAGTGCCATTGCTGGGTCGTAGGGTCGTTCTATTTTTAGTTTTTTGAGGAACCTGCATACTGTCTTCCAGAGTGGCTGCACCAGTTCGCATTCCCACCAACAGTGCAAAAGCGTCCCCCTTTTTTCCACATCCTCACCAACATCTGTTGTTTCGTGAGTTGTGAATGTTAGCCCTTCTGACAGGTGTGAGGTGGTATCTCATTGTGGTTTTGATTTGTATTTGCCTGATGATGAGTGATGTTGAGCCTTTTTTCATGTGTCGGTTGGCCAAATATCATATGACTTCACTCATATGAGGACTTTAAGAGACAAAACAGATGAACATAAGGGAAGGGACACAAAAATAATATAAAAACAGGGAGTGGGACAAAACATAAGAAACTCTTAAATGTGGAGAACAGAGGGTTACCGGAGGGGGTCTGGGCTAAATGGGTAAGGGGCATCAAGGAATCTACTCCTGAGATCATTGTTGCACTATATGCTAACTAATTTGGATGTAAATTTAAAAAATTTGTAAAATAATAATAAAAAGAGAGAAGCAAGTATTGTTAATAAAACCATTGTTTCGGAGACTTGCATCTACTGGGGCCACAAATGTAAAATGTATTGCACACTGTGGGTCATGATCAAAACTTATTTTAGAAACACTGATTTGTGGGGCGCCTGGGTGGCTCAGTCAGTTGAGCATCCGACTTGGGCTCAGGTCATGATCTCACGGTTCGTGAGTTCAAGTCCTGCGCGCTGACAGCTTGGAGCCTGCTTCAGATTCTGTATCTCCCTCTGTCTCTGCCCCTCCCCGACTCATGCTCTGCCTCTCTGGGTCTGTCAAAAATAAATAAACATTTTTTTTTTTAATTCTAATACTGATTTATTATATATCCTTCCAGACATTTTCCATATTCCTGCATCTTAACAAACATGCAGTAATCTGCCGTAGAGTATTTCACTGTACCAATTTGTAGTCATGTTGCTTATTCAACCAATTTTCTACCATTAATCATTTAGGGATATTCCCAATATTTCTTCATCATAAGCAAAGGTAAAGCATCTATGCATTTTAATTTTGCTCTTCCAGTGATTTTCTTAGGTTAAATTCTGAAGTGAGATCTCTGGTATACAGTTGTTTTGTGTATTAATTCCCTAAAGGCCGACTGTTTCCCAGAAAAGGTATACCTCATCACGCTTCCATCAGCAGTGTCTGAAGTTACCCTCATGCTCACCCCATCTTCATTCCCGCCCCAAATCTGACCATCATCTTTTCATTTTGGCCTATTCGAATAAAGGGGGGGGGGTGGGAGGCAATTTATTTCAATTTGGGGTGATTAGTAATCTGAATGGAGGTCACCCACCGTTAATGCACATCAGCCTTCAAGCAACACCGTAGAAGAGAGAAGGCCGACCCCTGAGCTAGAAGGGAAACCTCTGTATCCACAAGGTGAACCTTTGGGTTTTCATAGCAAAGGCCTTGATGTATAAACTGACTCCTGCTATAGCGACCAACTTATTTCACACAATCGGCGCGTTCCCCCAAACTACTAGGTTACAAATAGACAACTAATCAGTTACAGCCAGACATGCAGCTACGGCCTTGCCCATTACACGTGTGAACATCTAACACGGCCACGTGTCTGTGCCAGACACGCAGTGGGTACTTCTTGATTCGTGGGCTTTCTCGTCCAAAGGTCCCAACCCTAGCCCTTCTGAGCATCCAAGGACCCACCTGGACACCGTCCTTGGGTCTTTTCTTCTACGTCTGTTTCCCCATCATAAACCGGGAGGCAGAAGGCTACCCAGCGGTGCTAAGGTGGTAGAGATGGGAGGAAGCGTGTGTGCGTGGAGAGCCCCTGAGGAAAGCAGGTGGAGCACCAAACTGCAGACGAGAGCCCCACTGAGTCCTGGATTCCAAGTTTCAACAGTGTGCTCTCAAAGCCACTTGGCGGGGCCTCTGTTTCCTCATGTACCAAAAGCATGTGTTTGCAGCACGGGCTTTTGAGGGGCTTGTGAAATAATACGAGACGAGAGTAGGAGAAAACATCCACGCAATAAGTTTAGAGGTGTGTGCGCGCGCGCACTCCAATCCTCTCCACGTCCACCTGAACCTCTTTAGAAGAATCCCCTTGACAACAGTCCTCTAAGACAAAAATTCAGCCATCTTCCAAAAACTGGGGGCAGGGTTGGCTGCAGGAAAAAGCCAAAGGGGTGAGAAAGAAACAGCTGTAGGCTGTGCTCTCGGCCATCGGACATCCACACGTAGTAGATTTAGGCAAGAGATACTCAGGTTTTCAGAGTATGTCTGGATTCTTAAAGGCCTCTCGTTCTGCATAAAGCTCTTTTGCATTTCACACCTGGTGGGTAAAGAAAAGCATATCCTCCGCCCCCCTCTCCCCACCTGCAACTTCATAGAGCTGTCTCACTAGGCCTCTGGTTGTTAAAAGCGAGAAGTCAAGTCTCTACATTTGAAGAAAATCTGGTTAATGGTCCAAAGCGGTTCCCTCATGGAAAAATCAGCTCACTTATCCTCTAGTTAGGAAAAAGAATGAAGCAAAGTAAAGTTTAAAGCCACGTCCAAATTTATTATAAAACCCCACTCTCCAAGGCCCAGCTGAGCGTCACTCTTTCAGATTCAGCTGCAGAGGCTCCCCACGCCTTCACACCCAAAGTGAACCCAACATTCCACCAAAACACAAGGTAGCCGCGGGGCTGCCTGGCCCTCAAAGAGGTCTCAGATATTCCCGGGATGCTTGGAGGGGAAGGCCCGTGCTGAAACATTCACCCTTCAATTCTCCAATCACGTCATTTCAGACCAAGCAGGGAAGAGGCCTGGGGCGCTGGGGTGCAGGGGTCTGGGAAGCTGAGCCTCGGCCAGGGGTTTGAAACAAAGTCCTGTGGGCAGTTTTAGAATTCGCTGGAGGCTGTTTCAACCCCCAGAATCCACAAAGCTCCATCTAGCCGGGGTTGCTACTTTGTGGATCAGATATCCGAGGCCCTGAAAGCAAAGAAGAACCGGAATAAACCCTCTCAGGGAGACAGAAAAGCCTCCCCTCCTCTTTGTCTGTTGCCCTTCTGAGGAAGTGTTCTGCTTTGCCTCGATTTTGCATAAAATTTTGAGGGTTGGGGCAATCAGAGAAGGCAACTCTCTGTAGCTCTAAGGCTAATCCAGCCAAGTGATTAGAGAATGCACCGGTCTTCCTCCTCCATTCCCAACCCCAGGAACGGAAGCAATTTGAAAATCTGAAAGGATCCTCCTCACAAAGAGCTGAAGCAGCGCCAATAAAGATTCCAACGTCAAACTCCGATTACATGGAGTTTGCGAGTGATTTGAAACATGGCTTTGTTAAGAGCCCTTGTCTGAGAATCAAAAGGCCCCATAACTATGCTTTAATTTAAAGAGAGGGGGAAGAAAGGTCTTTTTAAGTAGATCACATTTCCTCCATTTTAGACATCAAAACGTTGCCACTAAGGATCAGTGATAATCTTTACATTACGGAAAAACACAGCCAAACTTTTGCTTAGTCTAGAAGGCAAAGGACAAGGAATGAGAACAGTCACTGTCGCGGCCCTGAAGTGTCTTGTCGAGGGAGAAAGTTTTGTAAAGCTACAAGGGAGGGAGTTTTTACCAGACAGAGATCTGCAGGTATGCTCACCAAAAGGCAGGAACCTGGATGTTCACAGCAACATCATTCAAAAGAGCTAAAACTGAAAATCACGGAAATGCCCATTAATAGAACAGACAAATAAGCCATGGTATATCTGTCGGAAGGAATACTATATAGCGATGAAAATAAAAACTACAGTTCCATGCGACAATGCGAATGGGTCACGTAAATATAATTTTGAGGGGGAAAAATCCAGATATAAAAAAAGCACATAAAAGCCAAATCAGCCAAAATAATCCGTGCTATTAGAAGTCAGGGCAATGGCTACCGCCGAGAAGGTACGATTGGACGGGAACATTGGCATGATGTCTAGAAGGCTGCAAATGTGGTTTCTTGTTCCAGGGCCTGGCTACTGAGGGGTGTCCAATTTCTGAGGATTCCTTGAGCCGTACAGTCAGGATTTGTGCACATTTCTATATTTGTGTTATAACCATATCTTTGAAGTTTTACGACTATACGTACATCATTTACACATGGGGGAGAGAAGGGGGGGGAGAGAGAGAGAGAGAGAGAGAGATAGAGAGAGAATTCTTTTGGTTCCAGATAGCCACGTTTCTCTAGAAGCTGGAACTTTGTCAACAAGTTTTTATATCCATTTGCTTACTTGAGGAAAGCCGCCACACTGCTCTGGTCACACACACAGAAACGCTCTACGCCTCTCAGAAAAAGAGCCTACGGTTTAGCGCTTCTTTTGTTCAGTTACAGAACACCAAATACTTGGGAGTATTTTCACCATCTGTGCATTTTCAGGAAAAGCAGTCCTTTTTCCTCCCTGCACTGTACCTCCGTGTTAGTTCGGGTCCGCTGACGCCAAGTGCCATACCAAAGAGCTCCTAAATGGAAGAATACTTCTCCCTCATGCAAAGTCCGATCAGGTGTTGGCAGACAGCCTTCCACGTGGATTCAGGGACCCAGTGGTGGCCCTACCATCCCTAAGGGCCTCGGGGTCCTCTGCTGAACCCTCTGCGCGCCGCCAGCAGAGTGAAGAAGAAATAAACTGCCGGGGATTATGCAGGAGCTTTTATACATCCATCCTAGGGCAAAGCAACGACCTCTGTCTCCCATATCCATTGGACAGAACTCAGTCACATGGCTCAACCTACCTGCAAGGGAGGCTGGGAAATGTAGTCTGGCTGTGTGCCCAGGGAGGAATGGGAGTGAACAGCTGAGGCATTCTCTGCCATGGTCTGCCCAGACCTAGCATCTCCTCTCTTCCGCTAGCTGTTCCACTGTCTGACTACAGTGAGCAGAAGACAAAGGCCTGGACGTGTCATTATGGGAGAAGACGCGTACGGTTCCAGAAAGCAAGGGCGTGGGTGTCCACACTCGGCACCACTTCCACAACAGCACACATCCTAAGCCAGGCCTTCCCCGCCATCAGTAGAAGTCCATGGCCCCGAGAGTGAGGGCCTAATGGCTGCCAGACGCTAAATTGTTCTCGCTGAGCTCCACGACAGGAGTTAGGCCAGCCAGGCCAGAAAGCAGGGTGGCGTTCTTCGGTCCTCATTTTTACCACACGTCCACCTGGCCACAATATTTACAGTGGTTGAGGAGCCACAGGGGGTGGGTTTTACCCACTTTTATACCTATTTCCTTTACCCAAGCCCGTGATAATAATCATGATGAAACAGCGACGAAAATGGTGGCATCCGTGGCCTACAGCTCTTAGCCCTCACTGGGTTTTCGGTGTATGCGCCACACGGTGCCACGCCATCCACAGGCGGACTCACTTCATCTTTACCACGGTTCTCCGTGGGGGGTACTGACGGTGTCCCCATCTCACAGGGAAGGAAACTACGGCACAGAAGCTACGAATGTGTCTAAGATTCCACAGCTGGCAAGTGGTGGGACTGAGAGGATCAAAGGCCAACATATACTTCCAGAAAAGTGAGCAGGATGAGGACCACAGCCTGTGATCACGACAAAATTCCCATCCCTTGGGGAACAAACCTTGAACCACGCTGACCAGGCCACAGAAGACACGCAGAGCAACTTGGAAAGACAACTACAAGGTGACAAAGTGAAGCGTCTCTCTGGGGTTTTTTTGCTTTTGTCTTTTTAACTTTCCTTCTCACTCAACGGCCATTAAAGCCTTTGAGGTGACAAATCAAGAAAACCCAAGAGGGCTTCAAATGCGCACTGCCAAGCCAATACTCTTAATAGCTTGCCCCACTCGCTGTCTTTTCTCCAGTGTACTTGGAAGTGAACCCCACTTCTCATCATCTCATCCCCCCCCATCACCAGCCTGAGGTTCACTGGTCTTAGGGTGTGGGGCAAAGAGTTAAAATAAAGCCACACAAGTGGCAACCTTATGCAATGTATTTTTCTTCGTGCAATTGGATTAGTTTTAATTAGCAGAGGCTAAAACTTTGCCAGATGAGCACTCGTGACATCTGATACCTGAGCCGACTTCCAACATCTCTTCTCTCACACTGAAGGCATTTAACCCAAGTGAAACTCAGGAAACCTTCCACGGTGTCCTTCCCGGGGTCTCGTCTCGGTTTGTCCACTTTCCCCCACACCGCCCCAAACTCTAAAGTTCCTGTTCGTGAAGCAAAAAGCCCCAGGACTTCTCACAGGGAAAAGGATTTCTGCGGTAGTTATTCGTGCTGCACCGGCCGCCTCCGCCCCCAACCCCGAAGTTCATCTCTAGAATCCAACTCTCCATAAATACGCGCCATCTTGCTGCTGAAGCTCTGCAGGGGTGAGGAGGGGCTGGCTGAGGCAGCAGAACTCTGATGCGAAGTTAAAAAGGAAAATACAGCTTTACTTGCATTATTAAAATATAAATACAGGCTCAAGGAACAGAGTCCAGATGCATGCTGGAGAGAAACATAAATATTGATATTAAATTCTAATGAACATTATGTCTCACTGGCCGTCGTGTCTCCTCTTTGCTCCCTCAGACGTCTAGCACTCAAAATCGAGAGTAGGTGAACTCCAGAATGGGGCTTCTTATTTCACAGGTCTAGATGCACTCAGACAGAATAATCAGAAATCAGATTTTCAAAAACTTTGGTCACCCTCCACCCAGGCTTCAAGCATCAGCATTGGCTGAAAACACACGTACAAATCAGTACCCCCCACCACTTCCAAATTGGCCCAAGGTGAACAAGGTCCTTTTTCTCACGTCCCTTAAAATGTTATTTTAGCTTTATCTTAAGAAAAACTCCTACTTCTTTTTTTTTTTAATTTTTTTAACGTTTATTTATTTTTGAGACAGAGAGAGACAGAGCATGAACGGGGGAGGGTCAGAGAGAGAGGGAGACACAGAATCTGAAACAGGCCCCGGGCTCTGAGCTGTCAGCACAGAGCCCGACGTGGGGCTCGAACTCACAGACCGTGAGATCATGACCCGAGCTGAAGTCGCTCAACCGACTGAGCCACCCAGGCGCCCCAAAAACTCCTACTTCTAAGCAAATCCCGCGGCCTCTGAGGCCAGATTCTGATCCCTCCGCCCCGATCCTGCCTACAGCTCAGCACCAAGATGTTATCGACAGCCAGCGCCATCAGGCCAAAGTGAGGAAACGCCACCGTTCCAAACTGAGTCAGATCCTCCAGGAGAGCCCTGAAGCCGTGTGGAAACATTTTCTTCCATGCCCATAGTCATACAACAGGCCTGGCAGGGGCTGGGGTGAGGGCACCCGAGTCCAAACACTGCTCTCCTAACTCAAAGGAGCATTATCCATCTGGAGCGCGGAAATAGTCTGTATCTTAATAGGGGTGTGGGTCGCACAGGTGAATACAGTTGTTAAAACTCATCAAACCACACACTGGATGGTATGGAAAGTAGACCTTGATTTTATTTGAGTTTTTTTTTTTTTTTTTTAGGTCTCAGTTAGAACACCTTTTAAAATCATCCAAGACAGCAAAATATGATTAATCAACAAGGCTCTGGAAGCGCCGACTCCCTCGACATTCAGAAGTGGCTTTACAAAAGGCATTTGACATATGTGAGAATTTGCTCGCGCTCCTAGAAGGACTGGAACACGTTGTAACATGGTTTCCTTTGAAGCCCGTCTGGCAGGGTAAGAGGGGAGGAGAGTTTTCCTTTCCCCTTCAATTTTATGCCCTTCTGTATGGGTCGCATTGCCTAGCCCTAAAACATGAATCAAAAAATGTCAACAGCTCTAAAGTGGATCCAACCACTTCTCATGACTTCCGCCAAACCACCTCCGTCTCTCTCACCAGGAAAGCTGCAGCCGCCTCCTACTTGCTCCCTCTGCTTCTAGCCCTGCCTCCCCGCAGCCTTCTCCAGTCCCAAGAGCCGATGTGACCCCTTCCAACTCTAAGTCAGTGCTGCTACTCCTAGGCTTAAAACACTCCACTGAGGCCCCATTTCACTCAGAGTAAAAGGCCTCAAAACGGCCTACAAGACCCTCCATGAAGCACCCTCTGCCCCTCCTCCCTGGCCTCCCCCCTCTTCTCCCACTCTTCTCCTTAAGCCACATCCACCACACGGGCCAGCCCCTTTGCCATCCCTTCACCAAGCCAAGCATGCTCTTGCCTCAGGGCCTTTGTACCAGCCCCACTTCCTTCTGCCAGAGCCCTCTTCCTCCAGCTCTTTCTGACCTGGGCTCAAAGGCTGCTCCCTCCATGCTGCTTGAAAAGCAGCGACTCCGGGTACCCGAGTGGCTCTGTTGGTTGAGCAACTGACTCTCCATCTCGGCTCAGGTCCCGTTCTCAGGGTCGTGAGTTCAAGCTCCACGTGGGGCTCCACACTGGGCACGGAGCCTACCTCAAAAAAAAAAAAAAATTAAAATAAAAAACGAAAATAGCAACCCCACACCACAAACCTTGTCAGGTTCGAGTCCTCTGGCTGGCCCTCAGTTTCTTTTTGGCCCCTAACACAGCCTCCTAAAAGGCTTTGTAATCTCCTTAAAGGGGTGATGTTTGTTCTTTATGGGTTTTCTCTCTCTGCCGAAAGCTCTTTGTAATGTCTTGCTCACTGATGAAACTCCAGTGCCTAGAAGAGTGCCTGGCCTATAATAAATGAACGAATCTAAATAATAAGAGCATCGGTCAAATTTTGTTTATTTCTGTACTTCCCTGCATAACCAAAAGAGCCCCCAAAGAGCATAGAAATCTTAATAGTTCGCTGACCGTGCACAGGGACATTGCGCTGTTTGGCCGGCTGTCTCCTTCCCCTGACCCAGCATCTCACAGACTTAGGCACAAGGTTCACCTACCTGGAAAAAATGACCACGCGTCTCCCACTCTGCACGCTCCAATTACAGCGCCAAGGAAAGGACACCCAATAATGACCAGGGGCTCATCACGTGCCAGGCACGGTTTTCAGTGCCCGTACACCTTGACTCCTTCGATCCTGTCAACAACCGGATGCCAGGAAGTACTCTTGGTACCTCCATCCCATAATAGACCAAGAAAAACAATTCGAGAAATTGTCCAAAGTCACACAGCTTTGAAGGGGTGGAGCTGGGATTTGAGCCCTCGTGGTCTGACTCCAGAGCCTGCACTCTTAACCACATACTCACTTGCTTCTCAACAATTAGATAACCCGGACGCTCGCCAAACTTACTCAAACGGAGCCTAAGCAAACGCCAAAGGTCATGCATGAACTCCAGACCTTTCCCTCAGAACAGAGAACAAGGACACGAGGTTCCCCCGGGGGTCCTAAAAGAAAGAGATAAGCACTCTGATTCTCTTTCACAAACCAAGTGCCTTGGAGTCAGAGAAATCGACCCTAGGACCCAGAAAGTCCCCTTGCAGTCCAATGCTGTGGTCATCTTATGGCCAAAACACCAGAGTCCCCAAAATAAACTCTTTATCCATTCTCTGTAAGAACATTTAAAGGGCCCCTCTGATGGCTGTGAGTCCCGTTTGAGCCAAACTAACCTCAGTTCCCTTTTGAGTAGGGCTATTAGATGGGGTGATCAAAGGAATGCTACAGACATATGGTATCTTGATTTCAGCAAACCATTTGACAGTCGCTCGTGATGGTAAATCTTGTGGGCAAGGTGAAGAAATGTGGTTTGAATGGGAAGGTGGGGGGTGCATCTGTGGCGGCTGCAACAATGGTACCCAAGGAATGGTGATTGACAGACATCATCTCGGAGGGACACTGACGGTACTGCCTGCCAACCGACTCTGGCCCTGAGTCCACCTGAACAATCATTTTATCAAAGATGTGGATGACAGGCTAGAATCATGTTTATGTCTGCAGAGAGCAAAATGCTGTGGGCAGTAGCTGACACATTGCATCAAGATTTTAAACCATCACCACTGATTGGAAATGAAAGAGCAAGGCAAGCAAGATTCAATTGAACAGAGACAATGGGGGAGTCTTGTGAAATTTAAGTTCAAAATACCAAGCGCACAATGGAGTAGAGGAAACCCCGTGTAAAACAACTGCCGCTGGAAAGGGAAGTCTGCGGGCCCTAAGAGCAATAATGCGGCAACAATGCCCTGCAATGGTTAAAACAACAAGGGCCACTGGGCCACCTCAGTCCAGCAGAGTGTTCAAACGAAGAAAGGAACGGGTCCACTTGTGCCCTGCAACCCTTGATGGGAGGTTGGATTTGATAGGTGCTCGGGCCTTTCCCAACTCTGAGAATCCCAAGATTCTCCAATTCTTGTTAAATTCATTTTATTCTTGGTTAATTTCACATCGAAGGACTTAGGTACTTCACAGTTAAGTCGTCTTTCAGCATATGGACGCCCAGGTCTTCAGATTCCTGTTTCAGTACACGCTAACCTTCTCATGTTCGTTAGGGAATTGAGCAGTGGACATTAACGTCAGAAACAAAACTGGACCGTGCCTGTCTTAGTCATTCACAATGATGAGCTAGACGGGATCTCTGCCCTTTGTGGGCTTGTGTGGTTGAAGGGCTTTCCAAATCCTTGTTTCCACAAATTTAGATCTTAGAATGAGAGCCTTACGTTTAGAAATCACTCCCATCTCATATTTATTTATTTAGTTAGTTATTGAGAGAGCGTGAGCGCAAGCAGAGGACAGGCAGAGAGAGAATCTTAAGCAGGTTCCATGCTTAGCAGGGAGCCCTATGTGGGGCTCGATCCCACAAACCATGGGATCATGACCAAAGCCAAAATCAAGAGTCAGATGTTAACCCACTGAGCCACCCAGGTGCCCCCCTCATTATTTTTTATTTCACTTATTATTAAGACGTGATTCATGAGGAATTCTTGATGCAAAAAGAACTTTGAGGAATTTTTGTGATTGATGGTTTGTTCCAGGCATACTCTTCCTATGATTTCTAAGTACAGTGTCCTACAAAATCTTGTGTTCCATGATTTTTAATAGTAAAAATAAAGGAAAAAGAAAATTGAGCTGTCAAAACAAAATCCCAATCACATTTAAAATTGTCTCTGTCCCTAAAATTTAAAAGCATTATATGAAGTCAATGAATTCTTAAGACTCGGACGATAGAAGAGATTTCATATGTCATTGCAATTTAAAGGTAATGCCCATTAAAGGTAGACCAGAAGCTCTGAGACTGGAGACATTTCTGAGAGCTTATGTGGAATTTACACTTTCCTGACGGCATTATGTGGGAAAGGCCTCCACAAACAGGAAGGAAAAAAAAATCTTTTTTGTTACCGTCTTAGCATTCTCAGCCCCACAGAATCTCAAGGATTTCCTAGGTAAAGTGGTTCAATAGTTTTGATTTAAAAGCCCAATCCAGTACAGCAAGAAAAGTCTAGAAAGAAATGTGTTGCTGTTACTAGTTATGAGGAAATTACAACCATGAATTATTAACCTTTGAAAGATTGCTTTCTTCTCAGTTGTTCCGTGATGGATTTAAAAGCAGCTTTCAATGGAGCTGTTAGGATCTCATAACGCATCAGAGAAGCTCGCTGAGCAGACAGGAGGAAAAGAAATCTAACCACAGTTGCTGAAACATCCAAAACAACACTGCAAGGACGGGGGCGGGGTGTTGCAAGTGGTAGAAGAGACAGAATGGGGGAGGGGGAGAGAATCATCCCTCTAGGAGCAGAATGAACCCGTGATTAGTGTTACCATATGAGCCCAAAATGATGAATTCACCCAATGTGTTACTTCCTAGTATCTTTCTGGGTTTAGCAGTTTCTGTGTCGGCTCTGCTCTGGCTGAAATGCTTCTCAAATAGGGAGCTTGGATCCCCAGGGGCCATCACTGACCCCATTCCACAGGTCCATAAACAGTACTCTCAAAGGCTGACGAATGGCACACTAAAGAGTGGATGTGTCTTCATCACAGTAGACTTGAGTTCCTTCTGTACCCCTTCTCACCCCTGAAGCACTGAAGACCTGCCCTAAAGGGTAAGAAGTTATTTCCGGACCCACTGCAGAGCATCTGGGAGGGGCCAGGCATGTGGCTAATATAATAATCCTGGGGCAAACAGCTCAAGGAAAAAGAGTGAGAAACATCACCTCTCCTATACTCCTAGCCCTATGTCTCTGCCCTCACAGTTTAGAAATTAAACAGATTGTTTTGGTCCAGGTTCCCCCAGACCCTATGAGTGTAAATACAAGTTCAAGTAGTTTATGTGGAAAGCAACCCCAAGAACCACCCACAGGGGAATGAGACAGTGAGATGGAGAAAGGGAGGCCGAGAATACACAGTGCCTTATCAAACAAGTCAGCACGGTGGGCACCTAGAGCTCAATCCTACTGGGGTGCCCTGAGAGATGGTGTATAACATTCAAGGAAGCTGAGGCATTCGTCCACCAATGCCCCATCCATCAATGGTTGAGTACTGCTTCAGGAGCATTTAACTCACCGCCACTTCTGGCTTCCCCTACGTTCAAGACCAACCGTGGTCCATTAGCCAGGGAAAAAAAGCCCCAGGCAGAGTCAGGAGTTTACCATAAGCAGCCTTCAGCATGTGAGGTGAGGGCTGGAGGAATACAGACAGAGTGCCAACACTGGTGGCTGTTCGGAATGAGAAAAGCTAAAAGTTAGCACAGAGTTCTAGAAAACTTGTAGGTGGGGAGGTGGTTGGCAAGGAACTGGGTTCCACTTCACGGAGGAGATGCTGTGTTGGCTGAGTATCAAAGGATGAGCAGGAATCAGCCAGTGAAATGTTCCAGAAGCAAAGAGTAGTATACACACAGGCATGAAGAATGAGAAAGCCTGGCAAGTTGGGGAATGCCCAAGAGCTCAGTACGACTGGATTAGGGTAATAGATGGAGAAGACAGAGAGGGACAATGGGTAGAAGGGCAAGAGATGAAGCTTGTCAAGTGGACAGAAGCATATTGAGAAGGGCCTTGATTTTAATATAGTAATTCCCCTGGATTTGCGTGGCAGTGCATGGGAGAAAAGTCTAGTGCTTGGGGGCATAGCTTGTGGACTCAGCCCTGGATCCTAATTCAAGGCTCCAGCATTTTCTAGCTGTTGCTACCTGGAGCAAGTTGCTAATCGTCAGTAAAGTGGGAAACTAACAGTAGCTCTCTCACAGAGTTATTGTGAGGACTGAATAAGCAATTCATATGACTAGCACAAGGCCTGACATAGAGCACAACTGAATAAATGCTAGCTACAAAATAAAATCAATCCACTCGCTAGATGACAGAAGTGTCACTTCGGTGCAACGGAGAAATGACAGTCTTTTCATTAAGTGGCAACGGATTAATTGTGCATCGATATGGAAAAAATTAATCTTGACCCCCTACCTCACGCCATTTGCAACTATCAATGCCCTATGACTCATGACTGTAAATGACAAAGGCAAAACAAAAAACTTCTATAACACAGAAGAATATCTTTAGGACCTTGGGGTCGGCAAAGATTTTAAGAACAAACAGAACAGAACACAAAAAACACTAGCCATAAGGAAAAAGATTGATAAACTGAACTACAAAAAAATAAGAATTTCTGCTCACCAAAAGATAACACTCAGAGAGTAAAAAGGCAAGCCACAGAGTTAGAGAAGGTATTTGCAACACCTAGAGCTCACAAATGACATACATCCACAATATATAAAGACCATCTACAAGACAATTTTAAAAGGCACAAGCAATCTTACTGAAAAATGAGCAAAGGCCACGAACAGGTAACACAAAACAGCATGTCCAAAGGGCCAAAAATATACACGAAAAGGTGCTCAATCTCACAAGCCACCAGAGAAATGCAAATTAAAACCACAATGAGATCTTTACTGTTCTAACCCACCAGTGTAGCTACAATTGAAAAGACAGTACCAGTGTTGGTGAGGATGCGGAGCAACTGGCACTTTCACATACTTCCGGGAGTACAAATTGGTATAACCAGTTTAGAAAACGGTAGGCAGTAGCTACCAAAGCCAAACATATACATCCCCTGTGGTCCAGCAACTCCACTCTTAGACATATACCAAACAGTTGGGGATATATTAGGTCATCGAAACACATGCAGAAAAATGTTTGTGGCAATAGCCCTAAACTAGAAACAACCAAAATGTCTATCATCAGGAGAACGGATCAACAAACAGAGGAACATGCATGCAGCAGAATGTTTTTCAGAAACAAGAATGAACAATCTACTGTATATGTAACAACACGGAAGAAATCTTACAAACATAATGTTGGGGGAACAATGCTAGACACAAAAAGTGTATACCATGTGACTCCACTTACATAAAGTTCAAAGCCAAAACAATCTAACTGATGGGGGTAGAAGTCAGAATAGTGGTTACCTTTGGAGCGGGGGACAGTGACTGGTAAAGGGAGGTTGTTTCAGGATACGGCCACATTTTATTTCTTGATCTGGGTGACGGTTACGTGAGTTGTTCACTTTGTGAAAATTAACCAAACTGCACACTTACGGTCTCTGCACTTTTCTATGAGAATGTTAAGCTTCACTACAAAACCTACTTTAAAACTCAGTAACTAAATACAATCAACAGCAACCAAAACGCCAACAATATTAAAATGTCTAAGGATGAATGGCTTGGGGTCGAGGCTCGTGAAGTAATTCCAAAGTCTCAGGTTTTAGTGACTGAAAAGCTGGACTTACTTCAAGTTTATGACCATAAATCTCAGAAGGCTCTCAACACAGCCAGGTAATCCTGCTTCCTTACTGCGTCCGTGTTCCCTCCCTGAGACAACATTAACACCCTGCCTTCTCTCCTCACATCACTGACACCATCTCGGCTGATGACCCCACCATGAGAAAAACCCGCTGTAATCATGTAGGAGCACCCCATCCCCCCCACACACACACACACCAGCTCAGCAGCCTGCCAGCCATCTCTACCCGTATATGGTACTCACATCTCCAGCCTGGGCCTCTCTTTTGAATGTGGAATTCACACATCTAATTGTCTAAGACACATAAGGTATCTCAAGATAACATGGCAAAAATACAAAACGGTGCCACACACACACACACACACACACACACACACACACACACACTAAAATATCCACTCCTCCATTAATTAGCCTTACCCATTTCTGGAAACAGTACCCCCTTCTACAAGTTGTTTAAGAGCAAAAAAAATCTAGGAGTCGTCCATAATAATTTTTTTTTTCCTCTCCTCTCTGGTACCCAGTCCAATTAATAAATCCTGTCAATTCTATTTCCAACATGAATTCAGAATCCTACCACCTTTCACAGTCTCTATAGGTACCTCTCAAGTCCTGACCACCATCACCAGTCACCCTGTCTAACTGGTCCAGCCGCCTCCAGACTTGCCTCCTGAGTGACTTCACTGAAGTATATGCCAGATCGGGTCACCCCTGCAAAAACCACCCCAGCCTGGCTCAGGGCAACAGAAAGCAGCTGTCCGTGGATAAAGCAGCCTGCAGACGACATAGGATGGTGTTCAGGGCGGGAAGGCCATCCAGGGGGTATGGAGGTACCCAGACCCCTTCAAATGCGGAGAAAAGGAAGCAGGGGTCATTTTTAGGCTTCCTCTCCCTTTGAAACTCCCTTAGGCCTTGAACAATGCTGAAGGGAGATGCATCACACAGTAGATGCCAGTGGTAGTCCACCCACAGCCCCTGTGCCCTCCCCAGAGGACCCCCGCAGCCATTCCTGTACACAACACAGGCTTTGTGCAACTGTCTACCTGGCCCAGGAGCCTGCAGAGCACACACACGGGGCAGGCGCCAGGAGCCAGGGAGTTCGTGCTCCAAGTGTTACTTCCCATCGGTGAGGGGTAGAAGTTGGTGCGTAAGTACTGAAGCTTCCTCACCCCTCAGCAGAACACTTGTGAGGGGGGTGCTGGATTGAATCCCAGTTGCCCACAGTGGTAACCAACTCACAACATGCATGAACTTTCCTCCCTTCCCTGTCTCACCTCCGCACGCCCCCCTTGTACTTCCAGGAATCTGCTCTCAAAGAAACTCCTTGCACAGAAATCCTTATCTCTGGGTCTGCATGCTAGGAAGCCCACACAAAAACACAGAACGTGGTGTCTTTCCTTCCAAAGGTTAGGTTTTCTATGACACCAGACGACAACAATGCCATCCTAAGTTTATATGGACAAAAGAAGACAGAGATCTGGATACAGATGGTGGACACAATGTTTTAGAAAAATTAAAAAATAGGAGATTTTAAGCCCATCCCTGGGTATTAATTAGCCCCATCTTTATTTATCTAACCATGTATAAATACATATAAAGAGTATATAGTCATCAAAAATCCTCTCTTTTCTCCATCAACCAGTAGTTTGTACTCCTGTAAAAGAACCTGGAAGGACTGTGTTAAATTCCAGATACATAACTGCCCACTACTGTCTCTAAAGAAAGAGGGGAGAAGGGGGCACATTCTGCCCCAGCACTGAGTTTCACTTGTGTGAAATCTAATTGAAGGAGCCATGTGCCCCCTCCACACACACAGAAATGTATGCACCACTCAACAGTCTGCAAAACTTCCCTCCAGTTCTTTTGAAGTGAACTCACCACTCACCCCAACCGCACTCCCCCGATATCAGCGCTGTAGAAAGTGAAGGGCTTGTCCCTGCTGTGTGGTTTGGGGTAAAAAAAGGAGGCAGGATTAAAGCGCTCATTTCAAGTCCCAGAAGTAAAATATGACTTGGCCTACGGCAATCCTAATTCTTTCCAGAACTCATCCCGGAATTGCCCTTTTAAACAACCAGTCATTAACCCAACCCTGGGTCTTTTATAGCTTCGAAAACCGATCGCGCACATCATTTATTCATTAGGCTTATTATTATTATTGTTATTGCAGAAAAGCAGCGAATTCCCGGGGCGCGGCGCAATGGGGTTTTTGTTGGGGGGGGGGGGGGGTGCGCCAGTGGGGAGCGTCGGCGAGGACGCAGGGCTGGGTGGCAGGGCAGAGGTGCCCGGAAATCCCCGAGGAAGGATGCCGAGACAGCGCCCCCGCCCCGCGCGCTCCGAGGCCACCGCGCTCGGGCGCAGCTGCTGCAGCAACGGGGGAACCTTCTTATGTAAGTGAGAGCCGCTGACATCACCTTCGCCGGGAGCGTCGCAGCCGGACTAGGCGCCAAAGGACCGGCGCGCGGGCCTAGTGCCCCCGCCCACCGTCGGTTCGTTCCTAAAGGATTCTGCCGCCGCCTGATTTGACCGACCGTGCGCCAACGGACCCTCCGGAGCGCCTCTGGGAGGGCAGATGACACAGAATGACATTTAGTGGGAGCCCTAGTGTGTCGCAAGAGTGAACTTAAAGGGCAGCAAAGATGCCCAAGGGTCTTCCACACGCGGGTGGATTTGGGTGACAGTACGCGGTGGAGGAGTGGCGGGGGGGGGGAGGCAGGAACGGGGACACGCCTCCGGGATGCCCCGAAGGCAGATGGCACACAGAGCCATTTAGTAGGAACCCTGCGCTGGCGGGTGCCGAAAAGATGCACAGGGAGCTCATGGATCTCTCCAGGGCCCGGGCCACTCCTCCTTCCACGCCCTTTCCCGTGGCCCCTCCGGGCCACAAGGCTGGAGCAGAGGCTTTGGAGTTCACTTGCTAGGCGTGCTGCGCCGCGCTGCGTCGCACCCCAGCTCAAGGCACAAGTTCGGGGCTAGGCGCAGACCCTGTGGTGACAGTAAGAGTGACAAAACCCCCTAAAAGGACGCTCGCTACCCCTCGAGCCCCCCCAAACACGCATGGGGGGGTACTACATAGGGCTCGGGGCTGGGAGGCTGGAAACCACAGAAGTTGCACCAATCCCCCGCCCCCCCCCCCCCGGGGAGGGACGGGGTAGATGAGCTCCGGAGATGAATGACAGACCCCCCCCCACCTCCCGGGTCCCCATACACGCTCCCTCTCGGCCCGCGGCTGCCCGCGAGTTCCGAGGCCGCCCCTTTAACTTTCTCCCCGCCGCGACTGCATCCCTGTCTCCAGCCCAGCCCGAACTCCCAGCCAGAGGAGGGCTGGGGTGGGTCCCGGAGGAGGGGAGGGTGGGGAAGGGAGAGTAAGGTGCAAGCTGCAGCGGCCGCGGCGCGGGGATTGCGGTGACCGGGGAGGGCGCGAGGGTGCGGCGCCGGAGCGGAGGGGCGGACGGCGCGGGTACTCACGGACTGCCTCCTGCTTGGGGTCCAGCGTGCCGAGGACGCGCTGCACGCCACCGAGCTTGCCCTGCAGCGCCCAGACGCGGCGGTGGGTCAGCTGGATGTCGCTCTCAAGCTCCTGGAAGAGACTGCACGCGTGCCGGGCCACGTCCGAGAGCTGCCGGAGGACGCGGGCCAGCGCGGCGTTGCTGACCGCGCACAGGTCCAGCATGAGCAGTACGGCCGCGGCCGCCGCCGAGGACGCCTCGCCCGCCGCGGCCGCGGCCGCCGCCTCCGCGACCCCCGCCGCGCTCTCCTCGCCGGCTGCTGGCGCCTCTCCGTGCGGCGGCTGCGCCTGGTCGGTCGGGGCGGGCGGCGGCGGCCCGGGTGGCGCGGGGGGCACACGGGGAGGATCCTCCGGCCCGGGCGCCACGGCCTCGTCCCGTCGGCCGGGCGGCTGCAGGGGCGGCGGCGGCTCGGCGCTGCCTCCGTTCGCGTCCTCCGCCGGGCCGGGCGCCGGGCGCCGCTGCCGGCACAGCCATTGCGGCTCCACGATCCTCTTGGCGAAAGGCATCCCGCGAAGCCGGGCCGCGACTTTCCCGTCTCCTCAAAGAGCCCCTGGCGAGCGGGTAACCGGGCGCGCCCACCTGGGCGGAGAGGGAGCGGGAGTCGGGCAAAGGCGCGACCGGGCGGTCCGGGTACGCTGGGGCTCCTCCGTTCACCTGGTCTCCTCCTCTTCCCCGCCCCTCTAGCAAATCAGTCCACCTGGTCCTCCTCCGGGCGCCCCGTTCCCTGGGTAGGATGACAAGAGCCGGGCACGGAAATCCGGGGGGTGCGCCTGGGCTCTCCTCACTTGCTTCCAACCCCGGTCGGCTGGCTCAGCTCCATCATTCCTGCCTCGCCGCCGCCGCTGCCGCCGCCCCGGCCGCTGCCGCCGCCACCGCCTATATAAATGGGCGTGTATGTGTGTGTGTGTGTGTGTGTGTGTGTGTGTGTGTGCGTGCGCGTGTGTCTGTGTGTGTGTGCGCGCGTGTCTCGGTGTGAGTGTGTGCGCGCGCCTCAGTTTGAAAGTACCCCGGCGCAGGCCTCTCCCCGCGCGCCCCTCGGCCGCCCCGGGGAGCGACTGCGCCCGGGATCTCACTCCCTCTCTGGGCGGGCGGGGAGGAGGTTTCGGAAAGGCGCTTTGAAAACCCGGAGAGAGGAATCCGCCTCCAGCCCGGGCGCAGGAGGCGGTGCGGGGGCGGCGGGGCGGACGCAGGGCGGAGGGAGGCCGGGGCGAGGGGGGCGCAGCGCCCTGTGCGGCCGCTGGGAGTCACTGGTGGCCTCGCCGCGCCCGGCGCGCTCCGACGCGCAGACACTTCCTCGCACCCAAGGGGTTAGGATAGAGACTCTCAGCGTGGTGGGGGCGGGGAGTCCTCAAATTGAGGCTGGGGTTGTGGGTAGCGAGCGCAGAAGCTGGAGGGTGGGGTACTGGGGATGCGGCAGATTTGGCGTGTTGGAGCAAGTTGCTTCGCCGAATTCCAGCTCTGAGCAAGTCCTTTGGGTTCTTAGCAGGAAAAACTGGGCTGCCCCTCGGAGAGCCCCGGGCTCCGTGAGCGCAGTGAGACAGATGCGCTGGGAGGTATTGGGGCTCGGGCGCTTCCCAGAGTGGCCAGGGTGCGGTCTATACCTCTTCCCAGGCAACTCTCCGCCGCCTGCGCTGGGCCAGGTCTCTAAAGAATATCATGAATGAGGCCCAAACCACCAATGAGCGAAAGCCCCAGAAAACTGCTTGCAAAACTCATTGACACGTTAGGTGAGATAAGCCGGATCGCCTGCGCGTTACCCTACTGTGCTGATCACACACAGGGATTTTAGAGTTCTTTATCGGCGAGATGATGATTCCCAGAAGAAAGTTTTCCCCTTCAGCTAACTGAAAGGTATAATTTCTAAAAATGCATGTATTTCGATTGCAGCGGGCTGCAGGCTGGATGCTGTCAGCCTAAAACCTAAAAAAAGAGTTTGGGAAATGTTAATAAAACACATGCTTTCATCCCTCCAAAAAGAATACTGTAAAAATATTTTTTTTTATTCTAAAGCCACAAGCCAGATCTTGGGAATGCAGCCTTCATTTCATGTGTCTGAAGAGAACATGGAAAAAATATGTTTTATGGCAACAATAAAGTCCTCCAGTCCTGCCCTGGTGCCTCCTCTCTCCCTGCCTTTAGTGGAAGCCTGCACAGGGCCCCACAGTCAGCACTTTGGACCGGCCCACACTTTGGTTATAAAGGCTTCAACAGACCCTTCTCTTATTTTACAAAAAAAAAAAAAAAAAAAAAAGGCAAGGGAATGTCCTTGTTCGTAAAAGATCCAGGGTGGGAATTTGGGGGCAAAGAGCCGTGATGTCTGCAAGGTATACACAAATGGCTCAGTAACAGCAAGAATAATGATAACAGTAATGTCCATGTACAAAGAAAAGAATATAGCAAAATAACGTGTCTAAGTAAAGGGCATTGGGGTCATCGTACATTTCCTGCAACTGCAAATTTGATTTTGTTTCCAAGCAAACAGTGAAAGAAAGAAAACATTTTTGGAAAAGGATGTTTTAGGAGTTTCTTTTTTTTTTTAATCTCGAGAATCTAAAAAGCTTAGAGCTGGTTGTTTTCAAATTTAGCTTTACTTGTTAATATGTTCAAAATTCTGAACATGAGTTCTGCTAGGTGGCCAAGCCACACACGCCTCCCTAAACAAATGGAGGCATAAAGAACAATGAGGGGTTTTAAAGGCATCCAGTTAGCAAGCCTGTGGCAAGTCTGCCCTGCCTCTCACTCCCCCTCACCCAGCGGTGTCCTATTAATAGCCTCAGGGGGCCAGTGGAGTGGGCCCAGATGAGCCCTGATGTAGGCAGTGAGTGGTGTGGGGCTGATACTCCTAAGGGGAGCTTCTGGACATTGTTGAGTTCCTGCCCCGGACCCCAGGGCCCCTGCCCACCGCCAGAGGAGACTGAAGAAGAGGGGAGGAGGAATCCTCCTCCAGGCCCAGGAGCTGGGAGGATTCCAGGGGGCAGTTAAGTTCAAGAACAGGCTAGGGATGTTGGTGTCTGCCCCAAAGTGGTCAGCATAGACCGAAGTTAAGATTTCAAAATGAATTCAAAGCACAGTTCAACCATGCGAAAAGGAAAACTCTCTTTGTAATCTCCTGGGCTCCTGGTCATGTGCTGGCAAAGCCATTTGGTTCAAAATTAAAAGCTTTGATTTTGGCTTTTGAGCTCCTTCCCTCTCAGTCTGCTGTAAGGTACGAATAAAATCGCCTCTAGAAAGGTGATTGTTATACGTCTGTAACGCCACCTAAATAGACACTAGGTGTTAGCTTTGCAAGCACAGCTTTAAGGGGCACACCTGGGTGGCCCAGTCAATTAAGCCTCGGACTTCAGCTCAGGTCATGATTTCCAGGTTCCTGAGTTTGAGCCCCGCATGGGGCTCTGCTGATAGCGGGAAGCCTGCTTTGGATCCTCTGTCCCCCTCTCTCTCTGCCCTCCCCTGCTTTCTCTCTTTCTCTCTCTCTCTCAAAAATAAACATTTTTTTTTTTAAAAAAAGCACAGCTTTAAGACAACCCCCCGGCCTCACTGTACCCCTTCCCTATGTGGCTTACCACCCCCCAGCCACCCCCCACACACAGTCTTCAATTTGGTTCCTAATGTATAGAACTGAAATATTGAAATCAATAAAAGCGTAGCAACCACATGTAATCATGATGAGATGTATGAATATTCTTTTTTATGTTTATTTATTTAGAGAGAGAGTGCCCACACAAGCGGGGGAGGGGCAGAGAGAGAGACAGAGAGAGAGAATCGCAAGCAGGCTCCACGCTGTCAGTGCACAGCCCAACCCAGCGTTCAGTCTCATGAATCATGACATCATGACCTGAGCTGGAATCAACAGTCAGATGCTTAACCAACTGAGCCACCCAGGTGCCACGTATGAATGTACTTAATGCTGATGAGTTTTCCACAGGAGCTGTGCCTTTCTTATTCAAATCCCCAATTGCACCATTTTACTCTGACCTTTCCCACAAAAAACCTGATGGAATCAGGGCTGGTATTGGCAGCCAGACTGGTATCGGCATAAGACTACTTATGTGTGTGTTCACCTCTCTTGATCATGCACGCCACCCCCCCCCCCCACCATGCGTACATCTTTACCACCATGAGCTTGTAGCCAAAATGGAACGGAAAAGGCAGCATTTGAAAATGACCCCATGGCCTGTTCCCCGGCAAACTCATGTGGCTCAAAGACCAGGACGATTTCCCCACAGACGCTAATGTTCAGTCAGCATAGACCTAGCGCCATGGTAAAATGAATGAAATCCCCCGTCCATGTCACAATGCCCCACAGTTCTGCTCCTGCCCGCTGCGGCCTGGTAGGAACCAGGGCCAATAGTCAGGTTCCTCTAGAGCCTCGCAAGCAACAGAACAGATTCCTGAGAGGTTCTTCACCGAAAATGTCTGTTCTGTTTCAAATATCCCAGCCCTGATGCTGCACCATCATTATTTATACTTGAAAAATATTTCTTTTGTCCAGGAAATTCCAGGAGATACATGAGCTTGTTAGCATAATCATGTAATTATAGTGACTGGAGTCTCCCTTCTTCCACCCAATTGCACCTATTCCGCACCTAATCATTTTAATTCACTCCTAAAAGCCCTGCCACTAAGTAAAAAGCTGTTAAATAAAAAGCGTTTTCATTAATTTTATTGGGAAAAATTACGAGCATTCCATCCCAACCTGTTACCCAAACCACTTCACAGATAGAAAAATATGTCAGGTTTACATAAGGAAAAAGCAACAACTTGAAAGTAAATGAACACGGTTTGTCCTTAAAATGTAATGTTCAAATATCTTATCACGGAGGTGCGTTGTACTTGCCGAAGGACGAAGAGCGGACTCACGAGTGGGCAGCTGATGGCTGGAGGAGGAGGGAAAGGTTGCCATTTGCACCGTATGACTCCCCAGTAGTTCCCCGGGAAACTATTGGGGAGACATGTGGTTCACATTCAAGCAGAAACCTTTTTGGAGCTCATGGCTATCCAATACTGGAACTGCACCCGCAAATAAAGTTATGGCACAGAAAAACAACTGTAGGGCAAGATAAAAGCGAAAGATGAGAGAGGCACGAAACATGTGGGAAGGAGGCATCCGCAGAGTCAACAGAAGGGCTGCAGAAGACTTTGCTGGCTCCTCTCTTGCCCACGCCAGGAGGCTACCATCCCACAATCCCCAGGAGGTCCTCCCAAGTTTTATGTTAGCTTCTGATCTCTGACACTGACCAACTCCCTGACTCCTCGGGCTTTCCTGGTTCCCGGGAGGAAGCCAGCAGCCCGTGGGGTCGGCCCCCTTGTCCGAAGGAGCACGCATTCTCCCAGAGCTATGGTTCACAGCAGAAACACTGTGTCCAAAGCCTTCAGGGCTTCGTTTTTGAAACCCAAAAGCCCAAGTTCTTCTGGTTCAAGAACCTTAAATTTGGCTTTGTGTACGTATGTCCCCAGGAAACGCCAGGGGGAGGAATTCATTAATATATAAAAATATGAAGCCATAAGCACAGGGACATACCTATTGACAACTATCGTGTGTATCGTTTTTAGAGGGGAGACCGCATGGCCCTACTGAAGGTTGTCCTTTGTTTCAGTTTGTGCTTTTCTTCCTCAGGAATCCTCATTTAGTCCATCAGGTATGAAGGGCAAGGGTTTCTCTCTGTATTTTACTGACAGGGAAACATGGGCAGGAAAAAAAAAATGATGCTATTAAGTGGTTTTTCCAAAATGCCAAAGACTATGAATCCAAAGACTGTTGGAACCAGCTTTTTTATCTTCCCTGCAAAGAACTGTTGATTATTCACATTGTTTCCAATGGGAGAAATGTTGAGTTCTTTCTTATCTTCAAGACCCGTAGCCTCACATTTTACAACTGAATATAATTTTAAACATGCCAAATCTGGATCTAGTCAGAACTCCAAATACATCAAAATAACGACAGAGTTAAAGCAGATGGTGATAGCAAACAAGAAAGTTTCATTCACTGATTCTTTCTTCTGGTTATGCAACAAACATTTCCTGGAAGCTTTATTTACTGAGTGCAAACATCTATTGGGTGCTCAGACCTCTGTTGGCTGTCAGGGATATAAAAGGAAAGAAGACCTAAACATCGCTCTCAAGGGGTGGAGTAAATAGACTTGTAAACAAATAATGGTAGTACAAGGCCAGCAAGCTATAATAGAGATAAGAATTAAGTGCAAGTCAGAATCCCAGAGCGATTAACACCGTCTGGGGGGCACACAGGGATTCTAAAAGCAACGCTAGCTTCAGTGCAGGTTCTTACAGCTCAGGGACGGAAAAACTAAAGCTGAGACCAAGCGTGAGCACACGGTTGAAAGGAAAACAGTGGCCAGAATTAAGAACCCCTCCAGCCAGCTGCAAGAGGAGATGTGCTTTTGACTAGAATCATCAAACGGCCCTTCCAACAAGTCTTTTTGAAAAATCCTAGAAACCAGTTGGTAGGAGAAAGAATGTGGAAATTGTGTTGTTTCTTTAAAGCTGATTTGTAATTTTCACTCTTTGGCAGGGCTGAGTTTATAAAGAGGAAGTCGATTTTTAATATATTTACTATAAAGGAAAGTCTTCAGTTGGGTAAAATGAAGCACGTCTCTAGAGCACGTGGCGCTAATAAAGCCAAACAGCCACTCCCCAAGGGCTCATAAGCTCCCCCCACCAGCACCTCCCCTTTTTTCCGGAACTGTTCAGAATTTGCTTTCCAAGCTCCCTTCTGCGAGGACGAAAACACCCAGCGCTGGCCTTGACCCAGAGGAAGTGCTTTTGACTGTGGTGGTCCTGAAATAAACCAGCTCTTTTTGAGAGGAACTTGAGGGAGTGCCATCTACAGCTCGCATTATCAGTCTGGGACTGAGTCCTTGTGAACAGCAGTGGCGGCAAACTGCAAACTTTATCAAGATCGTAGTGCTCATTAAGGAAGTGAAATTGAGCCAGATTTGAAGGAAAGCGCTGTAGTAATTACAGAGTTATGAAGATTTAAAAGCTATGCGCCTGGGCACGCAGAGCACAGCGTGTTTCCTTTGGGTTCAGAGACACCGCAATTACAGGGCTTAAGGGGAGCAAAGCACCGAATTAGAACTCCCCATTAGTTTGATGAATCACTGATGTAAGTAAGTGCAGGCACCGGAAGCGGCTGTGGCTCAGCCTGATTTCTGTCCCTTCCTCAGCTCCCCTTTTTCCCCTCTACGTCCTTTAACCAGATGAGGGGTTCAGGGAAGAACACAAACCTTGGATGAATGCTAAGAAATTGGGTACAAGGAAGTTAAAACTTTCTGAAGCTCGAGGCGCCTGGGTGGCTCAGTCGGTTGAGCATCAGACTCTGGATTTGGGCTCGGGTCATGATCTTGCAGTTCGTGAGCTTGAGCCTCGCGTCCATCCGTGGGTCTTGGTCTCCGCATTGACGGCAGGAGCCTGCTTGGGATACTCTCTTGCCCTCTCTGCCCCTCCCCCGCTCTCTCTCAAAATGAATAAACATTAAAAAAAAAAAAAAAAACTTCCTGAAGTCCCAATAGTTCATTTTTGCTTTTGTTTCCCTTGCCTCCACAGACATGTCAAGTAAGAAGTTGCTGTGGCCAAGGTCAAAGAGATTGCTGCCTGTTTTCTCCCGTAGGATTTTGATGGTTTCCTGTCTCGCATTTAGGTCTTTCATCCTTCTGCACAGCAAAGGAAACAATCAACAAAACTAAAAGGCAACCGACAGAATAGGAGAAAGTATTTGCAAATAACATGTTGTATAAAAGGTAGGTATCCAAAATCTATAAAGAACTTACTGAAATCAACACCCAAAAAACAAATAATCCAGTGAAGAAATGGGCAAAAGACATGAACAGACACTTTTCCAAAGAAGCCATCCAGATGGCAAACACACACATGGAAAAATGCTCAACATCACTCATCATCAGGGAAATACAAATCAAAAAAACCACAATGAGATACCACCTCACAACGGTCAGAATGGCTAACATTAACAACTTAAGAAACAACAGATGTTGGCGAGGATGCGGAGAAAGGGGAACCCTTTTGCACCATTGGTGGGAATGCAAACTGATGCAGACACTCTGGAAAACAGTATGGAGGTTCCTCAAAAAATTAAAAATAGAATGACCCTACGACCCAGCAATTGCACTACTAGGAATTTATCCAAAGGATACAAAAATTCGAAGGGGCACATGCACCCCAATGTTTATAGCAGTGCTATCAACAATAGCCAAATTATGGAAAGAGCCCAAATGTCCATCAACTGATGAATGGATAAAGAAGATGTGGTACACACACACAATGGAATACTACTCGGCGATGAAAAAGAATGAAACTTTGCCATTTGCAACAACATGGAAGGAAATGGAGGATATTACGTTAAGTGAAATAAGTCAGTCAGAGAAAGACAGATATCATATGATTTCACTCATGTGGAACATGAGAAACACAACAGATGAACACAGGGGAAGGGAAGGCAAAATAAGATAAAAACAGAGAGGGAGGCAAACCATAAGAGACTCTTAAATATAGAGAACAAACTGAGGGTTGCTGGAGGAGAAGTGGGTGGGGGGATGGGCTAAATGGGTGAAGGGCTTTAAGGAGGGCACTTGTCGGGATGAGCACTGGGTGTCATATGTAAGAGATGAATCACTGGGTTCTACTCCTAAAGCCAAGACTATACTGTATGTTAAGTAAGTTGAATATAAAAAAATAAAAGTAAAAAAAAAATTTCTGAAGCTTAATGATTTCCCTACGTTGATGTGGGCTTTGCCAAGAGTTGTATAATAGCGTGTTCTTTCTTCTTCCTGGGCTGTTAAATGGTAATAGTACAATGACATGTTAGTAAATCTAATAAGAAAACCAGAGAATAAAGTATTTTACGTGGGTGTAGAACAAGTTAGCAACCCCACAGGAAGCTCACTGAGATAATAATATATGATATTGCATAAGACACACTAGATCAAACAAACAAAAAATAATAATATCTAGCTAATTAGCAAGAGTGGGTGAAAGCCTGGTTCTTTGTAAGGAACGGTGAGACTCTTCTGATCAACCTAGCAAATCTACTTGCAGAAATGCTGTCTTGCCCTGGAAAATGCTGCCGGTGGTGTGAGGTAAGTATTTCAGGGTCAGGTTATTTGACTCTGTGCCTCCACATCAATACGACGAAAAAGTACAGCCAATTTTTTTATGAATGGGGAACACAAAGGCACGAAGAGGTCAACACGCTAATTCAAACCCAGCATGACCACTCAGAGAAACAACTCTAAATGAAAATCCAGAGCTCATGGCTCGAAGGCACTTTACTGGACAGGCCAGCCTTTAAATTGTGCACCGAGGTGACGCTTGGTGGGAAAGGTGATTTTGTCAGCGGGAGATTTTTAAATAAAATACGTTACCAAAATTTACTTGGTGACCCTTCTCATATCTGCGCATGAACTACAGGCCTCCTGGGATCAAACGTGAGACAACCGACCAGCCATGCCTCCTAAATTATTTTTTTTCGGAGGTGTTTTCTTTCTCCGCCTCAACTGTAAAGATCCAGGAATAACAGCCCAGTGCACAAAGTAGACACTTTTATTTCTCATCCTGTCTCGACGGCCTCATAATGGTTCAATAAGAGTCTGGAAATAATGAAAGCTTCTCCATGGAGAAACACAAGACTCACCGTAAGGAACGATGGCACTAGGAGTCTCCTACGGTAACAGCAACACGAGCAGAAACATTCCAGGAGTCTGAGTTTTCTACTTAAGAGAAAAGAATTTTAAAAGTGACCGTCCTACACACTCACTAGTGTACAGATCAAATATCAAGCTACTAAGACGAAAATAAACCCTTGTCCAAGAATTCTTTCAACAGAAAGTGGTAGGGGCGCCTGGGTAGCTCAGTTGGTTAAGCGTCGGACTCTTGGTTTGGGCTCAGGTGGTGGACCTGAGTTCCATCTCCACGGCGGGCTCTGCACTCGCAGCGCTCATAGGGCGGAACCTGCTTGGGAATCTCTCTCTCCCTCTCGCTCTCTCTCTCTTTGCCCCTTCCCAGATCACATGCTCTCTCTCTCTCAAAATAAATAAACTTTAAAAGAAAAAAAGTGGTAAGCAAGTGCCTGGATTACAGGCTCATTTGTATTTATTTTGAAACATGTTTCAATGATTTCCTACTGACTTTGGGGAGAACTTCACCCCCAGTTGCTAGGAAAGTCATAATAAAAGGCTGGGGAAAGCGAAAAAGAGGGGGGGAGAAAAGATTGGAGTTTTTCAAATTATTTTCCATTTTTATTTTACTTTGCCTTTATTTGCCCTTGAGAGAGGGCATTCACTTTTAACCACCCGTGGGACTTGTGCAGTTTTGCTACAGTGGCAGCAACTGTCATTTGCTTCCCCACTACCCCTTTCTTCTTTGCTAACACAATTGCAACTTCGTTTCAGATGGCATTGACACCAGCCAATCTGCTCGCCATCCTAGATTCCCTCCCATTCAGGCTTGGCCGGATGACGCAGTTCTGGATAAAGGCATCTATGTGGACATCTGCTAGAGATTTCTAGGAATGTGGGGGTTTTCTCCCCCAATACAGGTGCTGGCCTTCCTGATTCTTCTTCCTCCCTCTCCTTCCGCCCTGGAGAATGGACTCAGGGCTGAGATGGAAGGGCTGTCCTGCGACTGTCACGTACACAAGAATGAAAGCCTCATGCATAGGGGTAATGCTTTGGGGGTAATGCCCTTGGGGTACAAACGATATCTCAGAGTGCTGCCCAGACCCGGACTCCCTCCCCTTCCAAATTTCTTATACTGTGAGAAAAATAACTCCCTATTTGGGTCAGCTAGTACATACAGGGGTGCCAATTCCTTACAAAGCAATGCTCCAAAATTCAGAATCCCAGGTTCTGGATCCCCCTCATTCATTCATTCCATAGAGGTTATTCAACAGAAACCTACTATGTGCCTATGACTGTTCTAGGAACCAAGGAACCATCTGTGAATTAAACAGAACAAAGCAAAGACCTGCCCTCATGGGGCTTCCTTTGCAGTTAAACATTATTAAGTAATCATAATTCCATAACAGACAGTGTATATATTCACGAGATGGTTCTAGTGGGTCTACATACTTCAAATAAGACGAAGAAATGACGTCTGTAGTAGATGATGTCGATTCCCCTCCAGATTCTTCACCTGGCTGGGCCGCTGAGCCCCGCACTGCTGGGAATGCTGACTGCTCTGGATTTCAGTGGAGCCACCTGGGAGCTGAAGTCCCCCCAGAAGCACAGCCCATAGCCAGTGACTCGGTGGAACAGTGCGGAACGCACTCTGTGCTCGTATTCGCACTCCAGAACTCCCCAGGGGATCAGGCCGAGAGGCTGCCTTCTCCTGAATCCACATGTTTGCTTAGCTCCTTCCCCGGCCCACCCTTCTTCCCCCACATTTCACAGGCTCCTCCTGAGAGCTCCCCCTCACCACCTCATCTGAGGCAAACACACCCCACCTTACGTTCTGCTAATGGGAACCTGACCCAAGGCACTGTCCGCCTCAGTTTTTTCCAATTAATAAAGAACATAAATTTTGCATTTCCCCCCTTTGAACTAACCATCCGAACACTTCCTTGTTTGGATTAAAGTCCGTAGAAATTAGAGGCGCTGCTCATAACTCAACATTGTTCGTCACGCAACGAAGTATAGCTAGTCACCATGTTGGTTCCATAAAAGCAAAAAAAAAAAAAAAAAAGAGGAATGATCATCTCCTTTAGATGAGTATTCAACTGATCCAAATAGTACACACACATCAGGATATTAGTGGTACCTGAAAAAGTAATGCAAAAGCGAAAGTATCATGATGATTATCTCCTTTCTGCATTTGCATTTTGGGGGGGAAATAGAGTATCCGTACTGTGAATAGTTATACTCCTACCTAACAGCACCAAAACTTTCCTCCTATACCATGTCTTAGTCCACTCGGGCTGCCATAACAACACGCTATGGACAGGGGAGCTTAAACAACAGACATTCATTGCGTACAGTTCTGGAGGCTGGGAGTCTGAGACCAGGGCGCCGGCATGGTGGGGTTCTGGTGAAAGCCCTCTGGCTGATAGGCTGCCTTCTCGCATAGGGTGGAGAGGGGAAGAGGCCTTCCTCTGCTTGGAAAGACACTAATCCCATCCTGGGGTCCCACCCTCATGACCTCATCTGACCCTAATCACCTCCCAAAGGCTCCACCTCCAAATACCACTGCAGGTTATTTTTTAAAACCCCAAGATATGTCACATACAAAAAGCACAAAATGAAAGAATTATTAACACCGTGTCATGAAAATAGTTTTTGTCTCTTTTGACGCCTGAACATAAATATACATTCAGTCTGTGACCACATACAATACGTGAATTTAAAATCAATTTGTTGACATACTCTAATTTTTCTCACATAAGCAATTTAAAGTCAACAAAACGCATCATTTGTTAAGTACAAAAATATCAAAACGTGTCTTTACAGATTGTGAATAGTAGTAGTAAAATTGGATTAAAACGAGTTTCTTAGTATAACTTTAATTACTTGTGAATCCAAAATTAAACAGTATTTGCTTAAAATCAGGTTCTTTTTTATCATTCACTATATAAAAAATGATCAAATGATCTTTTTAACATTTTATGGGATTGAAAAGATGGCATGCCACTTTCAAAGGGATTCAAGTGTCCATAAAATAGAAATGCCGAGATAGTTGATTTCTGGAGTCACATATGATCTGAATGACTATGATTCTCGTGTCGCTAGCTAGACCGGGAGCTCTGGCATGTTGGGGAGCTTTATCTATCTTTCGTTATATTGGTAGGTAGTTGGATAACAGTCCCTACATTTTTTTTAAGTTTATTTATTTTTGAGAGAGAGAGCACAAGTGGGGGAGGTGCAGAGAGAAAGGGGGACAGAGGAACCAAAGCAGGCTCCGCGCTGACAGCAGAGAGCCTGATGAGGGACTCAAACCCATGAACTGTGAGATCCTGACCAAGCTGAAGTTGGAAGGTCAACCGACTGAGCCCCCCGGGTGCCCCCAGCCCTTACAGATTTAAAAGCAAGACATTGCCCACTCTGCCCCACTCTTTCACTGCCCAGCTCTAAGGCGACTTCTTCACTGGTATCCCGCAGCCCACGGGGACTCCCTGTGCCCCAGAACCTGTCTTGTTATAGTTTCGTGTTTCTAAACAAGAAGTACTGGGCTTAATCGAGGGAAAAATGTATGCTAGGATGTGAAATGAACCAAATAATACAAGTGTCTGGACTCTAGAAACCCTGAACTGAGTTTATAGGTCCTCCACTCCTAGAGATCTTTTAGAACGTCTCCAAACTCAGCATCTTGGTGTTAAATATTCAAATACCTAGAGGGAAGGAACTGAACTAAATGATCCTTTCAAATCTAAGCTTCCATGTTTCCAACCACTGGTATTCAACATAAATCCAAGCTGAGCTCTTGCATGCCAATTTGTTGTTTTCAATTTTAAAACACCTGAAATGCATATTGTAGACTATGTCCACACCACAAGTGCAAAGCAGTGCATACAATGAAGATAACAAAGGAGAACTGTGTGACTTGGAAGATAAGAAAAGATGCTCAGACTGAGTTTCCACTTGGAGCAAGTCGTCAGCTCTACAATAACTGCTTTGGTTTTTCCCACCAAAACCAGACGATCCCATCTCATTAAATCCATGAAATCCGTGTGACCTTTCTTCCTTCTCAGTCTTGCTCTCCCATATATGCCAAACTGAGCGGCTAAAACCTAGAACTAACTGACAGGTCTGCCCATGCGTGCATCTTCATAGCTCGTAAAATCCCCTGGGCCAATTCCTTGTACACAGAAGGATCAACCATGTAAAAATAGTATTTTAATGAGACATTATATTGAGTTATAACATGTAACTACTTTTTTACATTCTTTTTTAAAACGTAAATCCAAGTTAGTTAACATATAGTGTAATAATGATTTCAGGAATAGAATGTAGTGATGCATCACTTACATATAACTCCCAGGCTTCATCCCAACAAGTGTCCTCCATAATGCCCCTCACCCCTTTAGCCCATCCCCCTACGCAAACCCTGCCAGTGACCCTCAGTTTGTTCTCTGTATTTAAGAGTCTCTTATGGTTTGTCTCCCTCTCTGTTTTTATATTATTTTTGCTTCCCTTCCTTTATGTTCATCTGTTTTGTATCTTAAATTCCACATATGAGTGAAATCAGATGATATTTGTCTTTCTCTGATTTATTTCACTTAGCATAATACCCTCTAGTTCCATCCATGTTGTTGCAAATGGCAAGATTTCATTCTTTCTCATCGCCGAGTAATAATCCACTGTATGTGTGTGTGTGTGTGTGTGTGTGTGTGTATACACACACACACACACACACACACACATCTTCTTTATTCATTCATCAGTCAATGGACATTTGGGCTCTTTCCGTACTCTGGCTGTTGTTGAGAGTGCTACTATAAACATTAGGGTGCACGTGCCCCTTTGAATCAGTGCTTCTGTGTCCTTTGGATAAATACCTAGTAGTGCAATTGCAACACCTAACTACTTTATAAGAGCCCTTTATGTATCAATGTCGGCATCTACTTCTTTTGTATGTTACAAATAGAAAAAAGAAAATCCAGTTCTGTGCTATTGAATTGTGGCTTACTTTCCTGTTTGCTCAGAGTATAAGAAATCCTGTGGGAATTTAAGAAGTTGTCACTGTAAAGCCATTCGACTTGCATGAAGCTGGCCCTCCGTGGTCAGGACAGCACCAAAGCGGGGAGCCTAGGGCCCAGAGTTGGGATCCCTGAGCACGGCATTCTCGCCCAGTGGTTTCCCTAGGCATTTTCCCACTTCTCTTTTAAGTCATAATTCCCAGCTTCACATGTGGCAGTTCTGAAAACAAGGCTCAACCAAAGGGCTTAGCAATTCTGGGATGAAATGAACCACCAAGCACTGCTGCATCCAGCATGATGTTTTTCTGGGGGAAAAATTACTTCTATGGCCTTTTCTCCAACGCTGTCGAAAATGGTTTCCTTGGCAAACACACCAGAGGCTTGTCCATTTTAAATGACACAAACAAAGAATCCTCCCCAAGTCCCTGGAGTTACACTCTTCTGCAGCTTCTCGGTAACTAGTCTCAGATACATTCCCATTACATATTTTCTTCCATGCCTCCACCCACCTCACAAAACCATTTCTCTGCCTTCAGGGTTCACTTCTGGCAATGAACACATGCCGGTTCTTCCCACGGTACAGTCCCCGCCCAACACAGTGATGTGCCCCCTTCTCTCACAAACTACCACTATTTCTGGACGTGTGAATTGAATGTTCAATTCGCTCAGTAAGGCTTCTGATTTTTCTCAAAGCTTTTCTATTAGATGTAGTATGAGAAGTATTGGATTACTTTGGTCCTACCTCATGATTTAATATGGTTCCCAACCTTGGGTGCATGCTGGAGTCATCTGGAAAGCTTTTAAAAATATTGATACTCTGATCCCCACCACCAACCCCCACCAAAAAGTTCCAATGTAATTGGTTTAGGGTACAGCTTGGGCATCAGGATTTTTTAAAAACTTCTCGGGGGTTCCTAACACACAGCCAAGGTTAAGAATCAACTGGAGCAAGGAGGCTTGATTTAAATGCTGCCACTAATTAGCTATACGGCCTTGAGCTAAAGAAATATTCATTTATCCGAGGGGTACTCCCTGAGAGCTTACTGTATGCAAGACAGCACTAGGACCCTAACCTCTCTAGTGTCCAAGATAAGCAAATTGGACTCAACAATTTACTCACTCCTTCGGCAAATAAGTATTGCGTGCCTATTACCTGCCAGGCACTGTGTGAGGCACAAGTCATGTGGCAGTCAACGAGATGGAGAAAATCCTGCCCTCCCGGAGCTGATAGTTCAGTTGCAGGAGGCACAACCATATATACAAGTAGTAAAAAGGTGAAGAACAATGTCAGGTAAAGGACGGCACGGATGATGAGAGGGACCGGCAGCCAATGTGGAGGAAGCGGTGGGAATGGTGGATAAGGGGGCAACGGACAGAGGTGGATGGATTCCAGAAAAAGTCAGGAAGATAACATCTCAAAGACTTGACAGTGGACGTGATATGGGGCGGGGGGGAGGAGAGAGAGAGAGAGAGAGAAAGAAGGCCCATTCCTAGACTGCAGGACTGATGAGCCATTCATTGGGGCCAAAAAAACGTGTGAAAAGAATGTCAGCCACCCCAGGGAGGTGTGAGGCTCTAGAAGTCAGGTATATGACACAGGGGCAATGGACTCACCCCCTCCCCAGACAGAGACCAGAGCAGAGGAGGAACCTTAGCTAAGAAATGCAATGGCTCTCCCGGGCGGTTACTTCAACACCTGAACTGGGTCTTTGGGTAGCTAAAGGAGAGGCCACTAAAGAGCCTGTTCCCATAGGCCCAAAGCAGACCAACTCGAAAGGGAAAGCTGAGCGGGAGAACCAATTGTGATTGTAAATCATTTGAGGTACCAAGTCCACAGTGAAGGAGGGACCTTGCAAACCGTGGAGGCACTTAGGGAAATAGTTCTCCTCCTTCTGGGTGGAGACTATGCTGTCTTTGAGAATTCATACCTGTCCTTGGGAGATCTAGTAAGTGTGGTGTGTGTGTGTGTGTGTGTGTGTGTGTGTGCAGGGAAGAGAGAGTGAGACTGAGAAAGATCCACAGCTACTATTGGAAAATCTGACAACCTCGGCGGGCAGATCTCGAGAGACAGTGGACAGGACACGACCCATGGGAGACAGCAGAGGTACTTGTCGACTCATGCGCACTCGGGGGAAACGTCCTGCTGGGGGCAAACGGATGTATCCTCGAGTGAGAACAGCTCTAGCGGATGAACACTTTTAAAAGGGAGAGGCAGAGGTGGAAGAAGGAGGAGATTCCACAGAGCGGAGAAGACTTGAGGGCAGGGGACAAGGTCAGGAACTGGAGTGTGCTTCTAAGAGTCCCCACATACCCACCCCCAGCACCGTGAACATTTAAACTCCTCAGGGGTCCTGAGGTTTCACACTCTTCTCTTCACTTGTGGTTTTCCCCCCTTTCGTGCTCCTCAGAGTTTAGCGCAGACCCACATAACAGTCTGGCTGTGTTAGGGAGGAAAGTGAGAGCAGGGACTCCCAGTTACCCTTGAAAGCTCCCTGAGGTCTTTCCAGAGGAGACAGGAACCTACAGAGGGGAAGGCCCCCTCTCAAGTTCCCCACCTCCACCCACAATGAAGTTTGTAACGCCCCCTGGCGGAGGCGGGAGTAACACACGCCTCAGAGAAGCAGAGTGGTGCAGGTGGGCAAGTTGAGAACAGACTGGGGTTCGATACCCGAATACCATGGGGAAGCAACCCTTAAGAGCGAGATGGAAACTTCCATTTGATTCACAGAGGCAAAACACCAGGCGCGGTGCCTGGTTCAGAGTTGGCACTCAGTAATTGGCAGCCATTACCATGATTATGATGATTATGATTATTGAGATTCAGTTTCTATAGATATCCCGTGGCCTTAAAGGATCTGAGAATGGTTCACAGAGTAAGAAGCCCCATAGGCTCCCAACAAGTAGACTGTAACGTGAAGGGGCTGGAGGGCGTAGTCAATAGTCCAGCTCCAGGTCAACCCTTAGCCTTCCTTCCCAGCAAGGGTACGTTGCCCAGCTGATACTCGTGTGCAGTATGTTTAGACCAGAAGACTGAGGGTTTCTGGGGGGGCTGTGCTTCTTGCTTCAAAAAAGTTCATCCCTCTCTCACCATAACTCCTTTCGTGCCGCTTCCCAAAGGGCCACCAGTTGTTTTGAAAGGCCCATGATGAGGAGGCCAAAAGACCATGCAGGAGGTGAGAAAAAAATCAGAGCAAAGTAGGCTTAAGGGGTGGGGTGGGAGTGGAGAAGACAGAAAGACAGGGCCAGTCAGGGTCCCAACAGGAAACAGATGGCACATTCAAATGAGGATGATTCCAAGAGGGTTCTTTTAAAAAGGGACTGATTACACAATGGCAGCATATGAGAAAATGCAGGCACTGGGGGCAGCCGCCCCTAGGTCTGCCTATGGGGATGAGGGGAGAGAGAGGTTATTGGAAAAAGAGAGTCATGCAGGCTTCCTTGAAAGAAGCCAGGGGACAGTCATCCCAGAGAGGGAACTGAGCAGAATAAACACCTGGAACTCACTGTCCTCCAATCCTCTGATCTACTCCCAGAACTCTGCTCACTTTAGACCCAACTGGAAGCCTGTAGATAAGGGAACCCTGTTGACATAATCCACAGAGGTCAAGCACCCAGGCCACAGAGCAGGCTGGAGAACGGTGGAGAAGGGCAAATAGAAGATACCAGGCACAGCAGGGGCGTCTGGGTGGCTCAGTCGGTTGAGCGTCCGACTTCGGCTCAGGTCATGATCTCGCGGTATGAGTTCGAGCCCCGCATCGGGCTCTGTGCTGACAGCTCGGAGGCTGGAGCCTGCTTCGGATTCTGTGTCTCCCTCTCTCTCTGCCCCTAACCCACTCGCATTCTGTCTCTGTCTCTCTCAAAAAAATAAATAAATAAACATTAAAAAAAATAAAAAATAAGATACCAGGCACAGAAGAGGAGAGACATCTCAGGATCGGAAGTGGTGTTTTTGTTTTTGTTTGTTTTCCAGAACGTCAGACCACAGACCCATCGGCAGCGGGATAGGCTGAGTGTCTTTATCCCAGAAATGATGATGGGTTTATACTCACCCACCTAACTAAAGACAAGGCTCCGTTTGGAAACAGTCACGTCCAGGAGGAGGAGTAGGAAGAGAAAATCTCAGCAAAGAGATCGCTTTCCCTGTGGCTGCTAACAGGACCACAGGGCACTAGAAAAGGCATCATGAGTGGACAGGTGCCAGGGGTAGGAGTGTCTGGGGAGAGCAGAGGGGCTCATAAAGGAAACCACAGATTTGGCAGAGAATAGCACGCAGAGAAGAGAGAGTAGCAAGTGACTACACAAAGTGTAGTTGGGGGTCCTTAACAAAGAGCTTTGGCCCAGAAAGCTGGGGCAAGGTTGGGTGCAGGGAATGGCACCCAGTTGAGATATCACATGGCTCACAGTCCAAGATTCTATTTCCTTCTCTCTTTCATCCTCCTGGAAGTCCTACAGATTTTTCCCTAACACCATGTGCGTGTGTGTGCGTGTGTGTGTTTTCACTTGTCACTAAATGATCAGCATTCAATGAAATGCTTCTATTTTGGGGGCATTACCATCTCTAAAACAAGACACAGAAAAGCGGAGGGAGGCGGCTAGGGGCTGCATTTAATCTTCTCTAATATCTCAGTGGGAAGGAAACTGGGGAATGAAAACATAGTCATTTAGAAAATGGTTGATGAGTCACTGATTGGCACCGGGTGGAGAAAAGGAGAAGTCATTATACATTCAGAGTGTGCCTGGTCTTTAAAAATAGGCTCCTTACTCTGACGGAGGGGGCGTCTGGGCTTTAGAGACAGAGAGGGTGGCCGAGGGCAAGGGCCGGGCTGGGACAGAAACTGCCCAGGGCAGGCAGGGCCCTCCTCTGCCAGATGCGCCTCAGCCCTTGCAAAGCCTCCGGCTTCAAGACGCAGAGAGACGGCGTAACACCTCCTTGTTCCTCCTGTACCTCTCTCTTGAGGCCTTAATGATACTTGTGGGGAAACTTCAGCTTCAGGGGAACCAGGCCAAATAGAAGAGACAGCACTTTATGTGACCATAATTTTGCCAACAGACCCAACACTCCATCACCCGCAGAGCTCCTTTCCCAGGCCCGGGATGACCCAGCTCTCTCTTGCTCTCCCGGCTTTTGACCACTTCGTTGTTTATTAGTTGTTCTGCATTTTAGTTTGCTGGGAGTGGGGGGATTCGAATCTGTCAAATTAGAACATGGTGAAATGTTTGCTGGAGGAGGGAAATTAAAGTCTTGGGTAAGCAGAGGTTTGGAGATGGCCTGGGAATTTTCTTTTTGCATGTGTTATAGGAAAACAAAACAAAACAAAATAAAAACGCTGCCTGCTAAGGGCTTTGCCTTTGCCTGATAGTTCTTGGGCCTTGACGTGCAGAACTGGGCCACTGGTGAGGCGCTGGGCCAAAAAGAGCTTGACTGCTTTACAGCGAGAAGGGCAGAGACAAAAAATAGATCTAGAAGGTAAAGGATGGCAAAGGCCAGGTCAGGCTGAGTTGGAGAGAAAGCCTAGGGACTTCCTGAGAGCCAGCGGAAAAAAGAAGGGCAAGTGTTGGACTGCGAGGACACGGGGTTTGTGGGAAAGGGCGTGCCAAGAGGAACTCGGTTGTGTGTTATGAATGGCTTTGCTTCTTTACATTTTGTTGATTCTACAGGAAAAATCTGAATAGCTGCTCAATTATTTTGGGTTGCTGGAGTGGCGTTTCTTCTGAATGCAGCACTGGGCCGGGACGGACCACGGGGTGGCCCAGACTTATGCGGGTTCCGAGCACGGAGGACATCTCACCCGTGCGTGTGCACGTGCCCCCCACCCCCACGTACAACTTTTAAACTGTTCGCACAACGTTCTCACATTGTGTTTTGCCTTGCCACTTGCTTCGTGAGTTGTCCTTGCTCACCCTGGGATCAATTTACCTACCCCTAAGTAGGGACAAAAGAGAAACGTCTGATGCTGGATCTGGTTTCAGAAAAGTAGGCAGATCTGCGAGACCCAAATTTATCTCAGCTTGGAATTCTAGCCTGAACACGCAACTTTGAGTGTACTGAATCTTCCCACTTTCAGTCTCCATGTTCTTCAAGAAACTACCGAGGCGGCTGGAGGTAAAAGAGAGACTCGGGGGCCTGCGGACTGTTGAGGAATGTTCCCATTTTGCTGAGAGCCTGTAACTAGTTAACTATCATACAACATTGTTTTAAACATCATTGTACGCACAGCATACACTTTCACCCTTACGTATTCAGTCTTTATCAGAATAAATAACTTGCATCGTAACTTGACGTGCTCGTTTTATAGTCCACCAACATGCTGAGAAGGACTTTAAGGCACACACTTTTTGTCCAACCAAGATGCAACGCTTCTAGAAAAGAAACAAAAGTAAAGCAGTATACTTAAAGAATCATACATCATAGTCCAGCAGGATTCATTCCAGGATTGTAAGGTCTCAGTAGATGTCTGAGAGGCAACTGATAACACATAATGCCCATTCCCGATAAGAATTCGTAGTTACCTAAGAATATAAGGACCCTTCCTGAACAAGATAAAGAATATCTCTCATTAGCCAACAGTCAGCACCATGCTTAATACTACCAAACAAACAACAAGAGAGCTTGCAGCATTTCCGCTGAAGTAAAGAAGAAACGAGAATTCCTGATCTCACCGCCCTTGTTCCATTCTTGTTCAACGCTGCCCTGTAGGCTCCAGTCACTATGATAAGATGTTAAATAGCAGTCAGTCGAAACACTTATCAACACTCCCGGATGATTTACTCGTTTGCTTGGAGAAACCAAAAGAATCTAATGAAAAACCAATGGGCCAAATAATCAAATTCATTAAGGTGGGCCAGTTAGAAAACAAACACACAAAACTCATTTATATCCTTTTCTACAAATTAGCAATCGGGTTAGAAAACATAGTGGGGGAAGATGGCATTTTTTTTTTTAATTTTTTTTTCAACGTTTTTTATTTATTTTTGGGACAGAGCGAGACAGAGCATGAACGGGGGAGGGGCAGAGAGAGAGGGAGACACAGAATCGGAAACAGGCTCCAGGCTCCGAGCCATCGGCCCAGAGCCTGACGCGGGGCTCGAACTCACGGACCGCGAGATCGTGACCTGGCTGAAGTCGGACGCTTAACCGACTGCGCCACCCAGGCGCCCCAAAGATGGCATTTTTAATAGTAACGTGTTTTTTGTTTCGGTAGGGATGGGAGTGTTCCACTGCGTGTTCACCTGTGACTCCCAGCAGCAGAGATGGCCACTTTATTCATGAAGTGCTGAACTGAGACCAAGCTTCTGGTATATTCTAGAGAAAACCCTAGCCCTTCCAACTCATGGTTTCATGGATATCACTGCTTAGGATGAGACTTAAGAAGTCTCTTTCTTAAAGTAAATAAATGTATTTCAGGTAAGAAAGCGGGGGTGGGGTACTTGAAGGGGGGAAATGGGAAACTGCTCACAGAGGCTGAGCACTGGGTCGGCTCCATTTGCCTGACCCCACCCCACCCAGCCACTCTCTCTGCTCTCCCTCCCCGGAGGGGGGCGGGGGCTGGTCTTCCTGGCTCACCTGGGGCGGGAGGGTGGGGGGGCTTGCGGCTGGCTGGGCGCAGCCAATGAGGAGCCCCAGCAGGAGTTGGGGGGTGGGAGGAGAGTGAGGCTGGGGTACTTGCCAGTGTCCTGCTTCCTCTCCTGCACAGCTTCCTCTAAACAGCTCCCCCGTTCTGCCCATGCTCCCTTCTCTTGCCCCCTTTCAGGCCTGGCATGCTAACAGCCCCCCACAATTGCTGACCTTGGGGCCTGCACCACACCTCAGCTGGTTTCCTTGAACTTTGCCCACACTTTTGTGACAGATCCCTGTACCAAACTTCCCTTAAAATGATCCTGACCGATCCGGTGATATGTGGGAGACTCAGGCCCGGGAAGCCCCCCCCCCCTCCCCCCCCGTGCTATTAAGGCATCACAACAACCTTTTCCGAGGAGCGTATTCATCATCCCCGCGTGACACGGGAGAAAAGGGCGGCTGACGGGGTCTGGGCAGCTCAGCCCGCGTCACCCACTGTCAAACACGTGTGGTGGGCCACCACCACCGGGGGCCCGCCGCCAGGACACTTCGCCTCGCAGCCTCTGAAGCCCTGTCCCACCTTGCCGGCCGTCACCTCTGTACAGTTTCCCCAAGTGCAATACAACAGTAACTCTGGACCGCTGTGATCTAACTGCTCGGGGTTCTCTGCGTCAGGCCCCATGCTCCAGAAGGAGTGGTTGGCTATGCAGACCTGCATCTAAAATCTCTGTCGATCTTCGGGCTGCCACAGAACGGACACTGCTGTTGCCGGCTGTGTCCCGGCTGAGGTGACAAAAATAAAGCATAATTAGCCCACACCCACCGAAGAATGGCAGACTCCTGAGGCGGTTCCAGCCCTTCCCAACCCAACACAAGGTCTGGTGAGATTTCAGCCAACTAACAAGGATTCACGTGGTTTCCCAGCCTTCCGCAGTTTCAAGGATTCATAAACGACACTAAACTTTATAAAATCGCTTTTCTGGGGGAGGATGAGGACTTACATTTTACTCTTTTTTTTTTATTTTTTAATATGAAATTTATTGTCAAATTGGTTTCCATACAACACCCAGGGTTCATCCCAACAGGTGCCCTCCTCAATACCCCTCACCCACTCTCCCCTCCCTCCCACCCCCCATCAACCCTCAGTTTGTTCTCAGTTTTTAAGAGTCTCTTATGTTTTGGCTCCCTTCCTCTCTAACCTTTTTTTCTTCTTTCCCCTCCCCCATGGTCTTCTGTTAAGTTTCTCAGGATCCACATAAGAGTGAAAACATATGGTATCTGTCTTTCTCTGTATGGCTTATTTCACTTAGCATAACACTCTCCAGTTCCATCCTCGTTGCTACAAAGGGCCATATTTCGTTCTTTCTCATCGCCACGTAGTACTCCATTGTGTATATAAACCACAATTTCTTTATCCATTCATCAGTTGATGAACATTGAGGCTCTTTCCATCATTTGGCTATTGTTGAGAGTGCTGCTATAAACATTGGGGTACAAGTGCCCCTATGCATCAGCACTCTTCATTTTACCCCTTAGGTAGATGGAAGTGATAAAACATTTTAGAAACTGGGGCTCCTGTGTGGCTCAGTCGGTTGAGCGTCTGACTTCGGCTCATGTCATGATCTCACGGTTCGTGGGTTCAAGCCCCGCATCAGCCTCTGTGCTGACAGCTCAGAGCCTGGAGCCTGCTTCAGATTCTGTGTCTCCCTCTCTCTCTGCCCCTCCCTGATGCATACGCTGTCTCTCTCTCCCTCAAGAATAAATAAACATTAAAAAATGAAAAAAAAATTTTTAATTACTTTGATGCAGCTCATGTAACTTTTTCCTGAGGAAAATCCAAGTGGTCTTACTCTTTTATTTAGTGTTTCCTTTTTTGCTTTCTTTGTGAGAGGACATCTTTTTTTTTATAGATTCCAATATTTAATTGTTTTTTAAATAAAAATTATCTTTTCAGTATTTAATAACAGGGAAATAAATTCAAATCCTCAGATGGTCCTTGGAAGGAAGTGTGGCCTTCTGGGTAAGAACTTAAACTTGGGCATCAGCAGCCCTAAGACGCACTCCCCAGCTGTGTTACCTTAGGCAAGTTTCTTAACCTCTCTGTGTCTCAGGTTCCTCAGGTATAGAATGAGACTAACGGTATTTGCTTCATAGGGTTACTGGGGGAAGTATATAATCCAGTTCATGTAAAACTTTAAACACGGTGCTTAACACACAGTCAACACTCAATAATTGACAATTACTATTAGTACCGTGTTGAAGCTTCTCTGATAGGCACTGAAGAGGGTCAAAGAGGAAAGAATCTCTACATGCGAATGGATTATAATTTTATAGAGAAAAGTGAGCATCAGCAACTATACTGCAAGGCAGGACTAATGGATGGTCTAATAGAAACACGGAGTGTGACGGTAGTACAGAGGGGGAGAGATTACTTCCAGCTTGGCATTCGAGGGACGGATGCATGACCAAGTGCCATCTGCACTGACCCTGAAGATGGCTGGGCCTGCGAACGTTGCATTAAAGGGAAGGGAAGGCTAGGCAGAGGGAACAATGGGGACAAAGGCCCATGGGAGAGGGGACCAATGTCATGCTCAGGGGACACTGAATGCTGGCGCTCAACCGCAGCATCATACGCATTAGGGATGGGGGGAGCCCGAGACACTGGGGCTGTGGACAGAGACCGGATGGACAGGAGGAGAGAGGGGAAGACAGGGGGCAGGTGGGTGAGCACGTGAGCATGTAGGAAACTAAAGCCCAGAAGGGAAGGAGAGCTCTGGGCGTCCTACTCCCGACCTTCTGTTCGTTGGGCCAGGAGAACTCTGCATTCAGTTTGTCCATTTAGGAATGGGGGCACCGGACCAGATAATCGCCAAGATCCTTTCCATAGGAACCACTGTGAGATACACCCCTTATGATCGGGGAACTCACCAGCTAGCCAAACTCACGAGGGTTTGTTTTCACTTTCCTATTTTCCTTCCTCCGCTCTTTCTTACCTTCTGGCTCTTCTTTCTGTTTGACTGATCTTCCAGATAGCTCAACACATGTCAGCCTGTCAACATATGGCATACTTTGCAAACAGACAAACAGTGGCACATATGCAACCATATATTCCTGGCATGCAAATGCCCCAGCTTGGCTCCGTCAGCCTCAGCAGAAAGCATCTGGTAAGTCTCTCTCAAAAATTCCAGAATGCCGAGCCGTCCGTGGATCCTCTGACAAGTGGTTAAAATATGTTGTTCCATGTCTTCTTTGGTGCAAAAGCCAGAACACTCTCCCCGCCCTCTCAGTCCAGGGGCATTTAACACCAAAGGCTCTGTCCTCCTTCTCAACTATTTGGGGATGTTCTGACCAGAGGTCAAACTGCCCATTAAAGTTCTTTTGTTTTTCCATTTGGCGGTGATTCATGATCTCTCTGCACCAGTGGATGAGCCCTACTAGGGCACGGATGGGCTGTACTCTAAGACTCTTGGGTCTGTTTTGTCCACTTAAAAAGAAAACTAAGATTGTGTGGCAGACTCTGTGAATGCCCCACCCCCACCCTTCAACACTCAGCACTTTGCCGGGCGCGCAGGGCTCAACACCTGAACGTGCAGTGCTCTGAGGGCTCTCTCTGCTCACGCGCACAGCAGGCCCATGGTGCTCCCGCACTTCCTCTCCCCCCACATCCCTCAACCGATGACAGATGAGAAATGACGGATAAGCCCTCTCCCCCTGCAGTGGGATCATTCTGAAGCAGTAGATCGCAGAGTTGCCTCTGAGAAACTGGCTTGATGGTGTATTTTCCTCGCTCTTGCTCTCCCTCCCCCTTCCCGCATCCCCACCTGTGTTTCCTGGAATTACTACATAATCAAAGTGCTCGCATTTCAATCTCTGTGTCAGGGCCTTCTTCCGAGGGTACCCAATTTAAGACAGTCTGTAGTTCTTGTTTGGAAAAAAGGTGATCAACGACAACACAGGATCTCCTCGACCTTGGACTTTTGACTGTGGCCCACAAGGCAATCTGCAGTTTAAAAATGCTCTTGAATCGGGGCGCCTGGGTGGCTCAGTCGGTTAGGTGTCCGACTTGGGCTCAGGTCATTATCTCACGGTTCGTGGGTTCAAGCCCCGCGTCAGGCTCCGTGCTGACAGCTCAGAGCCTGGAGCCTGTTTCAGATTCTGTGTCTCCCTCTCTCTCTGCCCCTCCCCTGTTCATGCTCTGTCTCTGTCTCAAACATAAATAAACATTAAAAAAATTATTTAAAATGCTCCTGAATGCCAATGACGGTAGCAGCTGATACCAAGCTTTTGGAAGTATATGCCCAAATTCTAGCTGGTCACGTGATCTGGTCAGAATTTGTCCCAGCAGCTAAGTGGAATTGTCCTGCCCTGACCACGTGAAAATAAGGGTGAAGGAGAAAGTGACAAAGTTCCATTCTGACACTTTTGGGGCTCCTGTGTGGCTTCTTGCCTCCTCCCCCTTAAGATCATATTTTGTTCCTTTTCATTGTAAAGATTAAAATGTACACAAACAATAAGGCAGAGGAAGACAGCAACGGAAGAAGAAAGTGAACACGACCGGCCGGTTGTTCTAATACTCGTTGGACGTTCAATGTGTACTAAACCCGAGTTAACATTTAACCACTAAAAACTCAGGAGTCAAAAGTCATTTAACAAAGATAACTCCAGACAGAAAGTTTAAAAGTATCTCAATACTATCGCCCTTCAACAAGCTACTGCAAATTTTTCAGGGGAATCCCAGTGGCACAATTTGATCTGTTCTAAGCTGAATATGGAGAGGAAGAAAACAAGAGTTTGAGATGAGAGAGAGGCCCATTACATCTCAACCTCTGATCCACTCAGTAAGCCCCAGGCCAGGGCTGTCCAACAGAACTTTCTGTGATGATGGAATGTTCTAGAGCTATGCTGTCCAATATGGTAGCCACTAGCCACATGTAGCTATTGAGTAGTCAGAATGTGGGTACTGCATTCAATTTGTATTATGGCTATTTAAAGAATTCATTTCTTGGGGCACCTGGGTGGCTCGGTCAGTTGAGCGTCTGACTTCGGCTCAGGTCATGATCTCACGGCCTGTGAGTTTGAGCCCCGCGTTGGGCTCTGTGCTGACAGCTCGGAGCCTGGAGCCTGCTTCAGATTCTGTGTATCCTTCTCTCTCTGCCTCTCCCCAGCTCGCACTCTGTCTCTGTCTCTCTCAAAAATAAATAGATATTTTTTAAAAATTAAAAAAGAATTTAAGAATTCATCTATTGCATTACTATATATATTGTACAATATGGTTATAACTTGTATTATAATTATAATAATGGCTATTCCAGTTCCAGCTGTTTCCCACCATCCCCTTCTCTTTCCTCTCCTCAGTGAAGCCTTGGCTTGAGCTCATTTTTCTGTCTTTGACCCAAGTACCTCCTTCAGGATTGGTTTTCTGTTCTTGCCCTCCAGACCTGCTCATTGTCCACCCTCTCCAGACTTCGGGAACTACTGAGGGGGTTGCCCTCATGAGGGAAGTATAACAGAGTCGTCCACCTCCATGTAAACTCCTCTTTAACCCCTTTCTCCTGACTCAACCTGGGGGGCAGGGACACCAAGGAAAATATTTTAAATCGCCAACATAGTACCTCCTTCCCTTCACTTAAAAACAAATGTCTATTTATTTCTTTTGAGAGATAGGCAGAGAGAGAATCCCAAGCAGGCTTCATGCTGCCAGCACAGAACCCCAACGCGGGGCTCAAACTCATGAACCGTGAGATCATGACCTGAGCCAAAACCAAGAATCGGACACTTAACCGACTGAGCCGCCCAGGCGCCCCACTACTTCCTTCCCTTCATACCTAGGCTTGCTCTGAATTTATGGAGAGACCCTTACAAATTACGCCTTGTGCAACAGTGAGGCAGATGCTGTCTGATGTCTGCACATATCCCCTTAGAGCCCTTCACCACCATCACACACACCTGTCACTGCCCCCACCGCACCCAGATGGCACCTGTATCTCTTCGTTAGAGGACAATCCGCAGGCTGCCAGAACCCAGTCTGTCCACGCAAGGAGATCCAGAAGTGCCTAGAACTCTCTGCGGCAGTGAGCCTTGATCGACTGATTATCATGGGGATGGGGGTGTCTATAAATACTCCAGCTCCCTTGTGCCCTCATGAGGACCTACACTATCCCCAGAGCAGGACTGAGCCTAAGCCGTCCTCTTGGAGACTTGGTTTGACGCATCATCCTCCTTGCTTCTTCCACCTCCACCTGCATTTCCGTATTGGTTTTTATGAACCCTCATCTCAAAGTCTTTTTGAAATAAGAAAAACAACCCCCAAAATTCACGAAAGCTTTTTTTTTTTTGTAATCTCATTTTTTTTTTTTTTAAAAAAGCTTGTTTGTGGATGGGTTAGATAGGTGATGGGGATTAGGGAGGGCACCTTTTGTGATGAGCACCAGGTGTTGTATGTAAGTGTCGAATCACTAAATTGTACACCTGAAACTAATATTACACTGTAAGGTAACTAACTGGAATTTAAATAAAAATTTTTTTAAAAAGCTTGTCTTTAATGGGGCCAGTAGGTAGAAATGTTTTCCAATCAAACACTAAAAGAAATTTTTTTTTTAAATTTTTTTTTCAACGTTTTTTATTTATTTTTGGGACAGAGAGAGACAGAGCATGAACGGGGGAGGGGCAGAGAGAGAGGGAGACACAGAATCGGAAACAGGCTCCAGGCTCCGAGCCATCAGCCCAGAGCCTGACGCGGGGCTCGAACTCACGGACCGCGAGATCGTGACCTGGCTGAAGTCGGACGCTTAACCGACTGCGCCACCCAGGCGCCCCTAAAAGAAATTTTTGAGATTAGCAGAAGAGATCAGTGTTATCTGACGAAAACTCGTGAAAGTGTCATCTGTCCAACAGATATGTTTGTAAAGGTCCTCAATCCAGACACTTCAATCAGTAGCTCAGCATCAGGATCTCAAAATATAAAAGGAAAGAGAAGGACGCTTTTAGATTCAACAAATATTTGTTATGGGCGTATAAAACAATTCACCAAAGGGCTATTTTATGACCTAGTTTCTTTATTAAGTAGTAACGTATGGAACATGGAACATCTTGTTTTCAGTCCCCAGCAGCTGCCAAAACCTGAATGTATCATATCCAACAGATCACAGCCATCCGGGAGTTCTATTAATAGCAAGATAATTTTCAAATCCACTGTACCGAGTAGTGTTTTGTTTTTCGGTTAGGCATATAATACATTCCATATCACGTCTGGTGAGTTGTGTTTTGAGGTTGCATTTTTAAAAATAAATCAGGCTTGTTTTAAATTATGGAAACAATAAATCCATCATTGTTTGGTATTTTGGCTTGGGATATTGTGGTACCATGGCTAATATCTAGGTTTGTGGAGCCTAAATTAAAACACACTCGTCTCTTTTATGTTCTTGTACTGTGTTTCTTGGTGTTTATCAGGAATCACAGAAGTGTAAGAAAGAAAATAGCTCTCTGGCAAGGAAGCAAGTTGCAATGATCCCGCGAAGCTTATTATCTAATATGGATTCTGGACTATTTGGGGGGCATCTCAAATGAGGAGGAGGACCTTCAGAGAGTATGAAAACATTTCCCCCCAGTTCTCTCTCTCCCCCCGCGTCTCTCTCCCCACCCCCTGTGTGTGTGTGTGTGTGTGTGTGTGTGTGGTTTAAAAGTCTTTTCCAAGGGTGCCTGGGTGGCTCAGTCAGTTGAGCGTCCGACTTCGGCTCAGGTCATGATCTCACAATCTGTGAGTTCGAGCCCCATATCGGGCTCTGTGCTGATGGCTCAGAGCCTGGAGCCTGCTTCGGATTCTGTGTCTCCCTCTCTCTCTGCCCCTCCCCTGCTCGTGCTCTGTGTCTGTCTCAAAAATAAATAAAAACATTAAGAAAAAAAATTAAAAAAAAAAGTCTTTTCCTGCCACAGGGTCATAAACCTACTGTGGTGTGGTTAATTTTCTTTGTTAACTCAGCTAGGCTGTTGTGCTCAGTTGTTTGACCAAACATCAGTCTAGACGTTGCTGTGAAGGTTTTTTTATAGGTGTGATTAGCATTTACATCAGTAGACTTTGCTAAAGCAGATTACCACCCATAGTGTATGTGGGCCTCATCCAATTAGTTGGAGGCCTTAAGAGAAAAGATTGAGGTCCCCAGAAGAGGAAAGAATTTTGCTACCAGATTGCCTTCAGACTCAAGGTATCAACTTCTTGCTAGAATTTCCAGCCCGGCAGCCTGCCCTTGAGATTGAGGACTTTCTAGTCCCTGCAGTCAGGTGAGGAAATTCCTTAAAATCAATCTCTCTCTCTCTGTCTCTCTCTCTCTCTCTCTCTCTCTCTTCCCATGTATATGTGTGTGTGTGTACGTGTATATGTATTGGTTTGTTTCTTTAGAGAACTCTAATACAGATATCAGATATTCTCCTACATGGTCTTCTAAAAGTTAAGTTTGAGGCTTCACAACTAACTTTTTAACGCAGCTGGAACTGATTTTGTAGATATCTTCTTAATTTATTGTTTCTTCAGTCAATTTCATGTGCTTTGAGAAGAAGAGATACATGTGCGTACTGACCGGTCCTCCTGGACTGTAAGTTTGTGTATCGCTTTAAAAGCATCGACATCTAGCTCTCACTGTAGAAATTCTGATTCAATAGGTCGGAGTTGGGGTCTAAACACATATATTTTCTTAACACAGGCCATTCTGAAGGTCTATATAGAAGAAAATAAAGATGATATTTTTATATCCTTTAGATAGGGAACATCTGAGAATGCTATTAGAGGCAAAGCCCATCAAGAAAAATGCTTGAGCCATTTGACCATATCAAGTATTTTTAAGCTGTATAAAATTACCAGTTATAAGTATAAAATTATCAGTTATAAAACGGATGAATTCTAAGGCTCTAATGTATAACATCATGACTACGGTTGATAACACTGCATTGTATAATTAAAATTGGCTGAGAGTAGAGCTTAAGTGTTTTCACCAAAAAAAAAAAAAGGAAATATGTGGGGTGACGAATGTGTTCATTGATTCGATCAGCTGAATCCTTTCACAATGTACACGTGTATCAAGTCGTCATGGGGTACACTTAAAATAGATGACACTTATTTGCCAGTTCAACCTCAATCAGACTGGAAGAAATTCATGCAGGAAAGTGCATCCGTAAGATTTGTGAACACCTGGACAGCAAGCAATGCCGTAAAGAAAGTTAAAAGTAGAAAGACAGAGAAAAATGTACAACATGTATGAAAATAATTAATATCCAGGGGCGCCTGGGTGGCTCAGTCAGTTAAGTGTCCGACTCATGACTTTGGCTCAGGTCATGATCTCACGGTTCGTGGGTTCGAGTCCCGGCTCGGGCTCCGTGCTGACAGTGGGGAACCTGCTTGCGATTCTCTGTCTCCCTCTCTCTCTGCCTCTCTCTGCTCGTGTGCTATCTCTCAAAGTAAATAAACAAAAATAAACCCCAGTTAATATCCGTATGTAAAAAGCTCTTATAAGTACTGCAGTAGTAAGAGAATCGGTCAGAATGATTAAGAAGCTAAGTCACAGGATCTAGCTGTCTGGATTTGATTCTTGGCCGCATCACTTACAAACAAGATCCTGGTGGGCACACTACTGAATCTCCGCCTCCATTTTCACACTTCTAAAACAGGTAGAATAATAAGTTTATATGGCCATGGTGGATATTAAAATAGGTAATGCCTATTAAGGGATTAGAAAAGGGACACGCTGTAAGGCATCAGTAAATACTAGCTTTCTTTTTTGTTGTTGTTTATTTATTTTGAGAAAGACAGAGGGAGCGCGAGCGAGGGAAGGGCAGAGAGAGGGAGAGAGAGAATCCCAAGCAGCCCGATAAGGGGCTCCATCCCACCACCTTGAGATCATTACCTGACTTGAAATCAAGAGTCGGATGCCTAACCAACTGAGGCAGTCAGGCGCCCCAAATATTAGCTTTCTAATGAGAAGAAGAATCCCCGCCCCCCCAAAATGGGCAGAGGACATAAACAGGCAATTCAGTAAAAGCAACAGTAACAACCCAATACAAGTGGTGTTGGACCATAAAACATAATACAAGATAGTATTATTTTCGTTGTTATCATGGATCAGATTTGCAAAGACTGAAAAGAAAGACAGCACCTTCGGGTGGAGAGGGTGATGGAAAACAGATTCCACACGTTTCTCCGTGGCAGACATCTCGTGTGCTTGTACTGGTCAATAAGATATCCCAGCACCACCACCTCTGAGTACTACTCACTCCCAGCTGCTTGGCCTTCTGTCCTGTAACCTGGACCTCTCAATCCAACAATTAAAGGGTTACTTTGTAGACTCTGCTCTATACTGAGGTCAGTATCCGTTCTTTTTATTTAAAAAAAATTTTATTTATTTATTTTTGAGAGAGGAAGAGAGAGCCCACAAGCATGGGAGGAGCAGAGAGGGAGAGGATCCTAAGCAGGCTCTAAGCTGTCAGCACGGGGCCCAATGTGGGGTTTAAATTCACAAACTGTGAGATCAGGACCTGAGCTGAAACCGAGAGTTGGACGCTTAACTGACTGAGCCACCCAGGCGCCCCAGTCAGTATCCAATCTATTGCTGAGTATTTTGAATATCATCTCCGGAGAGAATCTTTCTGTAGGGTATCCTCCCAATATGTCAGAAGTTGAAATGTGTACGCCAAGGAAGTAATGAGAAAATTATATAAAAGTCTACATATTCAGAAGTTTATTGCAAAATTGGAAACACCCTAAAAGTCCTACAGGACACTTTATTTAAATTTGTCATGGTAAACCCATACACTGTAATATTATGTACATCTTAAAATGAGGACATTAAAATGCCCCAGTATAGAGGTGCCTGGGTGGCTCAGTCAGTTAACCATCGGACTTCAGCTCAGGTCATGATCTCGCAGTTTATGAGTTTGAGCCCAGCGTCATTCGAGCCCCACTTGGGGCTCTGTGCTGCCAGCTCGGAGCCTGGAGCCTGCTTCAGATTCCATGTCCCTCTCTCTCTCTGTCTCAAAAATAAACAAACATTAAAAATATTTTTAAATAGGGGCGCCTGGGTGGCGCAGTCGGTTAAGCGTCCGACTTCAGCCAGGTCACGATCTCGCGGTCCGTGAGTTCGAGCCCCGCGTCAGGCTCTGGGCCGATGGCTCGGAGCCTGGAGCCTGTTTCCGATTCTGTGTCTCCCTCTCTCTCTGCCCCTCCCCCGTTCATGCTCTGTCTCTCTCTGTCCCAAAAATAAATTAAAAACGTTGAAAAAAATTTTTTTTTAAAAATATTTTTAAATAAAAAAAGAGAAGTCATGTGTATCAACCTCCAATGGCCCCTCACCATTTTCAAGATAACCTCTCATCTTAGCCCAGAGATTCCTCAGCATCTGATCTGTGCCTGCCTCCCTAGCCTTTTGCCCTACCTCCCTCCTGCAGTACCCTGCACTGTAGCCTATCGAACGTCGGTCTTTTCTCCTCCCTATAATGCTGCTTCCTGCCTCCATGCCCTCACTGATTTCGGCTCAGGCCATGACCTCACGGTTTGTGGGATCGAGCCCCGCCCTGGGCTCTGTACGGACAGCACGGAGCCTACTTGGGATTCTCTCTCTCCCTCTCTCTTTCTGCCCCTCCCCTGCTCGTGCTCTCTCTCTCTCTTAAAATAAATGAACTTTAAAATAAAATAAAATGCCCCAGAATGTAATTAATGGGAAAAAACACAAGGCGAAAACACCCTGTTTGCTATCATCACTTTAAAAAATATATAGAAATCATTAAGAAATATGATCACTTTTGTTTGGGCGTGTAATTTTTCATGTAAAAAGGGCATACGTATATGTATACATGCATACACATGTATATTTTATGTATACGTAATTTTTAACAGTATTTATTTGCAACGAATTACAAAAAAACAGCACAAATTATTGCTATCTCCGTATGCTTGTACCTTTGTATTGTGACCTTGGCTCTCCTCAGATCAAACAGCGAAATCTATCCTTGACCCCTTACATCTGTGCTTAGCCATGTCACTGGTTTGGCCAGCGGGGCTTTGGCAGGTGTGTGGTTTCAGCAGACGCATGGAAACTGCTTGCACTTCGGTGCTTTGTCTCTTGGTGCTGCGCTGGGAACCCTGAGACCGCCGTGTGAACAGGTGACCAACCTGTTCTCTGGCAAGTGAACAGCCTGCTGGGAAGTTCATGTGGAGGAAAACTGAGGTGTCCTGGTCAACATCTGCCAGCTGCCAGCTGTGAAGGAGGCCATGGTCGGCCGCCCGACCCAGCCAAGCCTCCAGGACACAGCAGATACACTGAACCCAAGCTGCCAGACCCAGCGTTATGAAGTAATGATTATTGCTTCGAGCTGCTAAATTCTGGATCGTTCGGTGTATTGTCTCAGGATAGTAGAATGTGGATACTTCAAAGTTTAAAAGCAATTTTGTATAACTCTTCATTTTTTAAACTTTTACAAAGAATATGCATTACTTTTAAAACCAGAAAAAAATGTTTTTTACTTAAAAAAACGTTTAAAAACCTGAAAATCTCTACTGGATTTAAGCTTGTTTAGCACACAAGAATCCACTTGCAAAGAATACTATTATCATTTCCTTTTTCCGGCTGAAGAAATCAAGGCCGAGAAAGGTTTAACAACTTGTCCAAGGTCACACAGCTAGTAAAGTGGCAGCTCTGGGGTTGATCCCAAGCAGTCTGCTTCCTGAGTCTGTGCCTTTAATTGGCCTAAGACAGAGACAAAACTATATGTAAATGTAAAAGGTCATTTCTCAAGGATCTGGTACCTGAAAGTTATAGCTGTGAGATATCCAGGATGCTCCCCAGTCTCTCTTGGGTTCCGTAACTTCATATGACTTCATCAAGCAATAAAACTTCGGGGTGGATATGGTAGAAAAGATGGGCCAGGACTCCTACTGCTCCATTTTGCTGCTCGTTATCAGCTCCCTTACGGAGATCTGTTGGGGAGGTGGAGGGTGTTAAACTTTAAGAGGGTGGCTGTAAAGGTCAAATGATATGATTCTTGTCAAGAAATTGGCAAGATCTGCTACTCTCTATCGTCATCATCACATCATCATGTCAACTTCTAAACAAAAAGCTTAGAAGAAAAACTATGACCTGATCAAATTCCAAACAATCTGTAGACTTCAGCGTCCTCCAAAGCAAAAAGTAGGACATCTTAACCATGGATGACAAAACTGAGAGCCTAAAATTCTTAGTGACGATCCTTTCTTCTGGTGTTGATAGTATAAAATCAATCCTTAAGTGGTCAAATGGAATCAAGATTGGTATTCCCATCTGGAGTCACCTGATGATCCTTGCCATCTGCTGGGAGAAATTGCCTCCAAATACTGTTAGGACTTGAGGAAAGGAGTCCCTTGGCACCTCAACATGGCCGTAGCCATAGACTGTCAGTGCCTGAAAACAACAGAAAGCAGGCCTGGGACTGTTCTGCCTTTTCATTACTGCCTCCCACAGCCATTATTACCCAACATCACAGGCTTTTGCTCTTCCAAAAGACAGAGTTAATCCGTCCAGTTTTAGATAATAATTCGAAGCCTGCAACAGTTACATTGTAAACAAGACAGAGTCGTGTTGAAAAAAAACAGGGAACAGATTTTGTTAAATAAAAACAAATGGAATTAAAAGAAAGGTCACCGTTTTTGTATTTCTGTAACAAATGCAATCTAACGATAATCCATATCTGCAGGAATCCCTGGGGTTTTTTTTTAGGTTATAATTAAATTTCTCCTTGAATAATCATCTTGCACACTTTCCCTAGAGGAAACTGTTTACATTTCATCATATCTTTGAAAATGTAATGGATCTCTATTTTAATCAGCCTTTCCTATTTGGATCATTCCTTGAAAATGATCCAAACTCATGAACAGGTTTGTTTTCAAAAATACAACTCAGCAGTGATTTTGACTGATATCAGGGGTGCCAGAAGTCAGCGTGGTTTTAGAGATAGTTTTGATAATGAACGGCCATGATGACAGAAGTGCTTTTGGCAGATTGATGCAGTAATGGCTCCTGATTTGTCCCATCTCTCTATACCCGTACCCTCGTGTAGTCTCCTTCTACACTGACTCTAGATTTGGCCATGTGATGTGTTTGACCAGTAGGATAATCACGAATGTGCTACAAGCAAAGATCTGAAAAGCACTTGCGTGTTGGGGCTGTCCCTTTCTTGCTATTCTTAGGACTCTCATTAGAGCTGCCACGTGAAGAAGCCCCTCCAGGACTGCCTGATGGACGATGAGAGAAATCCATGGCTGGAACTCAAATGGCTGCCTCAGTTAACCACCAGCTCATATCCCAGCTGATCCAGCAGTGGCGCGCAGACACGAGTGACACCAGTTAAGGCCAGCAGAAGACTCCTCCATCTGAGCCCAGCCCAAATTTCCAGACCACAGAATCCTGATCGTCGTTTTATTTAAGCCACTATCGGGGATAGTGATACAATGAAAGCTGACGGACCTAGTGTCCCAGTGAGAGCGGAGTTACAGCACCAGCATTAGGGCAGATGTGGGATCCCATGAGGATGATTTTGCTTATAAACAGCCGATTGACATAAACATAAAACAAGAAGTAAGCAAGTACGGGTTGTCCCATCCACCCACAGAAAATTATCAATGTAATGACTAAGAAAACTGGAAGACACATGGCAGAAAGTACGGGTATGGGTAAAAGCTGACCCCTCACTATTCAGTATTTGGGATCAATGGACTAAACACCTGAAATTATAAAGATCTTAATAATATTGAGGGGCTCCAGTTCAGCACAGCTTAAAACTTCATTTGCTTGCTACTTTGCATCCTATGCTTTCCATAAACCTCCTGAAGTCCTTGGTTGGACCAAGTCAACAGGTGCATAAAACTGGGACTTGCTGTATGTCTTTCTCCATCTGCTTTTCCTAAGTATATACTCTGTAAAATGTCCACTAAGAAAAGGGTTCCATGGTCACGTACGTCACTGCATTGATTCCTCTTGGAATGTCACAGTGTATCCTGGCATATTAGAGACCTGTTCATCCTTATTTATCCCAGGGTTGCAATGTATTTGGCCATGGAATCCTTTTTGTGAGTAACATATTAAAATCTCACCAACCAATGTTTCTCAGAGCATACTTGGAGAAAGCTTTTTCTTCAACCTTCTTAAAACTAAGTACAACACATGGAAAAGGACATGAAGTGCAAACATGTAGCATAATGAATTATTTGTAGACTAAACACTCCTGTAACTACCACCCAGGTCAAGAAATAGAATATTGCCAACCTCTCCGTTAGACTGCTGTGTACTCCTGGCCCATTACAAATTCCTCTCTCCGTTTCCATGACTTTTTCCTACTGACTTTATGGTAATGACTTCCTTGCAGTGTTCTACTGTTTTGCCACCTAAGTGTGCATACCTAAACTATACACTTGTTTACTCTGTTTCTGAAAGCTAAATAAATGGAATTATACAGTATGCATTGGAGGGGCATAGGGTATAAGTGTCTTCAACATCAACACATAATGTCTACCTCTTTCCCAAATCAAGGGCACCAACTGATACTCCTACCAGCAGCGTATGAGAGTTCCAGTTGTTCCACATCCTAAATTATACTTGCTAATGTCAGAGGTTTTCATTTTTGCCAATCTATTTGATGCATAGTGGTGATTTTAATTTGCATTTCTTTGATTGGTAATAAGGTTGAGCACATTTTATGTTTACCGGTCATTTGGATATCTTCTTTTGTGCAGCCCATGTCCAAGCCTTTTGCTCTTTTCTCTACTGGGTTTCTATTTCCTTCTTAATTTATAGGAGTTCTTTAGATAAAAGTCCTTTGTTGGATATAGGAGTTGCTAATATCTTCTCTTGCTCTATGGCTTGCTTTTTCTCTTTCTTAATGGGGTCTTTTGTTGAACAAAATTTCTTCATTCAAATGTAATCAAATGTATCACTTGTTTTCCTTTCATGCTTAGGGTTTGGTTGTCTCCTTCCTTGGAGTCTTTTCTTTAGTCACTGGCCCTGGTGAAAGCCCCAAACTGCAGGCCCAATGAGAAAAAGGGGAGTGAGTGGGAAGGGGAAGGGCAGAAGGCGGGGGGGGGGGGGGGGGGGGGGGGGGGGGAAAGGGGGGGGGAGAGGAACACTATGACCTGGCAGGAAGGTGACAGAGGCCCTGCAGATGGTGAGAGGCTGATTGAAAGTGGATTCAATGTCACATTCACCATCCGGCTCTTCATGCATGTAAAAGAAGTCGGCAGTATTTTCAGAAAGAAAGGAGAATCAGTCAGGATTTGTGGGGAGCATGGTGCATATGTCAACGTCTCAGAAGAGAATCGTGCTGATAATGACCACTTTGGCCGGACCCTCTAAAGCTACCTTTCAACGTTTTTTTTTTTTTTTTTTTTTTTTTTTTTTGGGACAGAGAGTGACAGAGCATGAACGGGGGAGGGGCAGAGAGAGAGGGAGACACAGAATCGGAAGCAGGCTCCAGGCTCCGAGCCATCAGCCCAGAGCCTGATGCGGGGCTCGAACTCACGGACCGCGAGATCGTGACCTGGCTGAAGTCGGACGCTTAACCGACTGCGCCACCCAGGCGCCCCCATAAAGCTACCTTTAAATCCTTACCTATGATGATTGACAAACTGGAAGAGGACATCAGCACAATAGCACAGCTGCTCACACAACAGTGTGTGGTCACGCTGATGCGGGTCACCCTGAGCCTGACGGTCCCTGCTATCAGTGTGGCTCTCTCATCGGGAAAGGCAGTTTCAGGGTCAAGGAAATACAAGGAGGGAGTGCGGAGACTCGGGTCTGGCGACAGGCGATACGCTTCCCAACTCAGCCATTACAGCTGCTGGCATTTGGCAATCCATCACTGAGTGTGTCAAACAGACCTGTCTGCTCACAACGGAGCCACCCCAACCCTGAAGGTCATCCAACTCTCTGGCCATCCTTGCAGGTGGTCGGGAAGGGCAAAACACAGGCAGCAATCGTGTGAGCTTTTCTCACATGTGCCCATCCACGTGCCTCAACCCCGATCTGAGGGGACTCCCTCTAGAGGCCTATACTCTTCAAGGACAGCACGCCATCCCACAGCCACACTGACCACACTGCCCCTGTTGGCAAAGCACCAGTCTCGTTTTCCCATGATGCATGGCAACCGTGGATTCAGTGACATTGAGTCCACTCTCCAGAGGCGAAAGGCCATCCGGCAGGTTTGGATGCATCTACTAAGACTACCCATGAACTCCCCATTCCAAGCATTTTAATTGACTGCATAATGGGGTGTCGGGGCGCTAAAATCAATAAGGTATACCAGATGTCTTGGGTGTAGATCAAAATTGCAAGCCCAGAAAAAGGATCTACCCACGGGCAGGCTACCCCACTGAGTCCGCTGCCAGCATTAGCCTGCTTCAGGATCTAACTGCCAGGCGCACCTCAGAGCTGGGTAGCATGGGAAGCAGTTAAAACAATGCAGATTCGCCTGTTCTCTTTCTTGGCTGTTCACCCCGCTTGATCCATCTGGGTAGTTTCTGAACAGTCAGCAATTTCGGTTTTTAAACAGTCTGTAAATTTTCAGTTTCTCTGCACTTTACCATAAACTTGTGATTTTTAAATTATTTTAATTCCTTTCTCCATTCAGCTGTTAGAGCTTAGTTCCATATTTAGTTTTATAAGCTTCTCTGTGTTTTGTTTTATTTGGGGTTTTTTGGTCACGAATGGTTTTTTTGTTTGTTTGTTTGTTTGTTTGTTTGCCATAGCAGAGCACAAGAGTAGAATGTTAATACAATTCCGTTTAATCTATAATGTCAGAATTAAAAAAAATAGTTAAAAAGTGGACTGGAAAAAAAATTAGCCAGATAAGATTTTCCTCATATTTATCTTTACCATTGTTTCATAATCACACAGAGCTAGGAACCCTGATACATTCTTGCTCTGGGTGTCTGTCTGTTTTATTCTCCCATGACAAAAGCTATGAGGACAAGAACATTCCATTCCACTGGTAGAGGCTGTGAACAATCGACTGCAGGTCAAAGAACTGACATTTACTGGTCTGCTACTATATGCCAGGCACTGTGTTGTTCTGTTGATATAGTTAATTTTCTCAACAATTGTGGAGGGTGATAGTATTATCCCTCTTTTGTAAGTGGGGAAACTGAGGCTCACTGAAGCAAAATAACATGAGCAAGGTCCCACAAGGCAATCAGCCAGTCCATGGCCAAGGTGGGATCTGAACTTAAGATTGAATGTAACCCCGAAGTTCAAGGCTTTCTCACTGCAACATGATGCCATCTGGTCAGAGCAGGGCACTTGGCAAAGTTGCTCTGTGAGAGGGAATTACAAAGTGTTGCCTTCACTTCACGATCATCGGTAGGAAAAAAAAATCTTTATATTCACTTTCTGTCTTCGTGTGGGTTACCCTAGAAGCAGAACCTAAGAGAGGGATTTTTGAGTACTAGTCATTCATTTCTTTGGGTGCCGATTGGAGGAAACAGCAGTGGGGGAAGTGAGACGGGAAAGGAAGGCAGCCAATAAAGGAGACCTTATCGAACAGAACACTGGGGGTCACCGGAGTGCGGTTCTGCTGGGGAACTCCCGGAGCCCACTGTTACCCCATACCCCAGAGTTACCCCAGCTCAGAGGTGCTCCAATAGAGGGGAGAAGCAGCTGGGTATTTACCCACCAAGTCACATCCATCATTAGATGAGGACAGCTGTGAAGGGATTAGCCCTCCAGGACTTCGGGCTTGCCCTGAGGGTGGGCCCAGATGCTCCTTGGGCTAGAAAGACTCCCAGTGGCACTGGCAGAGCTTTGCAGGTGTTTGCAGTTAAGAGCCTTTAGCATAGAGGTGGATACCAAGGGGACGTGGCAGAAAACCAATACCGTCTGCTACACCCTCTACTAAGAAAAGCCAACAAAAAACCCCAGAAATCAACATGAGCTCTGGTAAAAGAGAAGGCTATAGAAAAGCTTAAAATCCCTCCGGAGAGCTATGCAATGTAATATTCCTGAGACGTTGGCCCTGGCACCTCCAAATCTAATTTGCCACACTAAGGAAGTGACACCCCCACGCTACAGTTTAATAATTTAGCTATTATTCGAGAGCGATCCTATTAACAGTCCATTCATTTTCTCCACAGCAGTTCAGTCCTTGAAATTCACCCACTGTGTCTCGTGACTATTAGTGATACTTTGGGTAGTATTATTTATGAGCGTGTACAAAAAAAGATTTGACAGAGATTTCCACGTGCAACCTGATAGGAAGACCAGATTTCCAAATGTGACTAGGAATGGCCTGGGCTGGGTTTCGTCTCAGACCTCTGAGAGCTGGACTTTTCTCTCCAGCTTTCCCAGTCACCATGGCGGGAGGGGGCGGGGGAAGGATGGATAGTGGTGGTGGTGGTATTTAGAGATTTTAAATACCCGCTAAATAAAGGGGCTTTCTCATGCAAATTAACCCACTTCCTCCCTTTCAGAGACTAGCACTTTCCACAGCTTTAAAAATAGAAGAAAATGTAATCCAAGGAGGAGGGTCGACTCCTGAAGGAAGCAACAACCGAAGTTACCTCCTAGCATAGAAGGCCGTGATGCTGGCCTCACGCAGCAAGGGCAAACATTCAAAAGAAAAACACGACAAAATCGAAATAATTTTCCGTTTCTGGCTCAGGTCCTCAATCCACGTACATACTGGCCTGCCTTGTACAGAGGTGCTGTGATTTAACACATTGGCTCTGGCACAAGTAGTTTTACACTCAGAAGAGAAGTAAAATAAGGCGAAGTAGTTATCAAAGCAGTCACTGCGTTGCAGGATGGTGATGGTGGGGGAGGCCGTGGAAGGGGGCAGGGGCCGTACGGGGAATCCCTACTTTGGATTCGAGTTTGCAGTGAACCTAAAAGTGCTCTGAAAATCAAGTCTCAAATTAGATATATACATTTTATATCTGCTTTCTATTTTTTAAACCTTTGCATAAAAGTCGTTACGAGGAGATAGGGCAAATATAAGACCTTCATATTCTAGACAAGAAAAGTACAGCTTTGAGTAGTTCAAGTTCAACTAACAAGTGGAAGAGCCTTCTGATTTTAAGTTCAGTTTGCACAGAACACAGGTCAGTCTCTTGTGGCATGGAGTCCTAGGGAAGCTGAGGAAGAAAGTGAAGAGAAATTTTCCTGTTTGGCACATTTTGTCCCTGATAGAAATAGGAGTGGACTCTACTTAATTCGGGCCAACAAAGTGTGTCTCAGTATGAGGGCGTGTGTGTGTGTGTGTGTGTGTGTGTGTGTGTGTCTAACTTCTCCCAGAACTCATGCGTGTTGAGCTGGTTGTACCTTGAGAGGCCCTCCTTCTATTCCATCCCCACCCCTCCTACAAACCTGCCTTCACTGGCTTCCCAGGGGCACAGGGGTCTACGAGCACGCCCCACGCAGAGTGGGACCAAGGCTCAAGGGTGGAGTCCAGCACTGTCAGTGTGCCAACTTCAGAACCTCTCTGGTAACCCTTTCCCTCTGCCTGAGAAATCTCCTTTCCCACCTTTACCCCCGCCTGACGAATCTTCCTCTTTAGAGCCTCAATCTAAAGATTACTTCTCCCAGAAATGCTTTCTCTGACCCTCAGTATAAATGAGGTTTCTCCCATTATTCTTTTCCCTAGGTCTTGTTTTTTCTTCAGAGAGCTCATCAAAACGTGTGAATGTTTAGACATTTGCCAACCTGTTTCATCACCAGAGTTCCTCTCCGTAGACCATAAGGTTCATGAGAACTGAAACATCATTTACCACCAATAACGCAGTATTCAGCACAGGCCCTGACATGGAGATGTGTTGAATGAGTGAATGCATGAATGAGTGAATTAAATGAATAAAATGAATGACACTAGTTACCCCTTCTTACCTCACAGAGCAGCCTTCTCTACCTCCAACCAGACTATGAATATCAAGATACCAAAGGTATAGGAAAGGATTAGGGGATCAGGGAAGGTTTTACAGATGGTTCTAAGGACTTGGGCTTATATTCTGAGTAATATGGGAAGCCACTGAAGGGTTTGATACGTCTTTTATATACAGTCTTCTACTTCACCTAGCACTCCCTCCCATCCCTAATGACTCCTAGAAGGCACTCAAGAAATTTGTTGAATAGATGTATGAGTGCATGAATGAATGAATGAATGAATGAATGAAAATATTATCCCTATCCCTAAAGAACTTAACGAGCATTGTGATAAGATACAATTCATATTTATGGAATTATCGGAGAAGTCCAGGAATGGGAGGGGGTGTAGGACACATGCCAGACTTCAATCAAATATTTCATGAAAGAAAAAACAATATTTTATGAAAGAAACTTGATCATCACTTTTACATATTTTGAATTGGTTCATTGTCTGCCTAGTCTCCACTATTTCAATTATAAACAGCTTCAGAGCAGTGCCCAAGTGATTCAGATCCCTGGGGGCCTAGTACAGAGCCCAAGGGCATGAAGTGTGCCAAAAATATTCTTCCGGTTCTCATGATGCTTCAGCGGGTTGGATTGATTTGTAATGCAGTGCATTTCACACACCAGCCCTCCAGCTAGACCCTGGGTAATCCCTCTTGGGGAGCTACCAAATGTGGTTCTCGTCATCTTGTGCAGCCAGGAGACAGCTCTGAAGATTATGGTCTTTCTCTTGGTTGTCCTAACCCTCCAGTCCTCCTTGGCGATGGGGGTGGGAGCAAAGGTTGTTGGTCAGGAATGATTGGCTTTTCTGTTTAAAAACCAGGGGTGGTGCTCTGGGGTTGCGGGAGAAGCAATGAACTTGTTTCTAGATTCAGCTCACTATCTATGTGTCTATAGACCCCTCATTTCATCTTTCTGTGCCTCATTGTTTCTCATTTATAAAATTAGAGGGTATAGGGTAGATAAGAGAATTCCTAAGATCCTTTCCTGTTCTTCTAGGACTCTAATTCCTGGTGTGACATGAGAAAATGATTCCTTAAATGGCCACAAGCCATCTTCTAGCTTCCAGAACATTCCATATATTTGCTGTATCTCTGGACCATTCCCAGAGAGTTCAGATTTTGCTCATCCAAGAGGCTCTCTTATTTCCGAAATGCCAGACCCTGATCAGTTTAGTAACTGAAGCTTATTTTTATTTTTTGGCATTGGATTTCTGACATCTGGAACAACTTCCTGTCAGATCCCAGAAGGTTCCCTCCCAGAGTATCTTCAACAGCAGCAAACAATTTACACCCACCCAGGACCCATCATGCCTAAGATGTCTTAGGGCATCTTATTGCAATTAGGAGAAAATGAAACCAGGAGCTCAGTCTGATGAAAACTGAGGTTGGAAACTAGCGCTAAAATAGAAATCATTAACGCACGTGAAACATAGCTCAGAGTGCCAATTCATGGGAGGGAGTGTGTTTGGGAGGGCAAGGAGAGAGTGCCAGTAGTCACGTCTGCAGTCCTGTGGAATCGGACAGACTCGAGAACAACATTAAGCATCTACTTGTTGGTTAATGTGCCAGAGATTCTGATGAGCTGATAAAGCAGGAGAAGCTATTGAAAGGCTCCTGGGACAGTGCCCTTAAACATCGTTACCATATTGAGCTAGGAGCTGACTATTTTAGGTTGCATTTACCCAGATGCAGACTCTGAGAAAAGGAGAGAAGCGTAGCAGTTTACTTAGGAGGTGATTCCAGAAAGCATTGTAGGGGAATGGGGAAGTGAGATAGGGAAGGGAAGGAAGCCGATAAAGGGGGTATTACTGAGCAGGGTACCACTGTGGGTGCTGAGGCTCGATCCTGCTGGGGACCTCTGGGAAACTGGGTAGAACTTGGCCTAGAGTATGCCACGTGATGGGCACGGAAACTGAGGTGTTTACCTTCTGACTCTCATCTGTGACTGGCAGAGGGCTGTTCCTGGAGGCACTGTTGGCCTCCCCTCCTGCAGGTTGATCGAGACCCCCTAGAAGAGCTGAGATGCCTTCAGTGCTAGAATAGTAAGCGCTGAGAGGATGTGAGTGCCACGCTGATTGTGCCTGCTACGCTAACCTTGCCTGTGGTTCACATCGCTGGGTAGTCAATTCACAATGCATCAGGTGTGGAGGGGGGGGAATCACAGCGCCTTTGAGAATGAGTGCACCTTACTAATTTTTGGCTTAGCCTCCTCATTTTCCAGATAAGAAAACCAAGGTTTAGAATAGCACTGTCTAAAAATATATAAGGCAAGCCACATAAGTAATTTTTAAAATTTTAGTAGCACAATAGAAAAGTAAAATGAAACAGGTGAAACTGATTTTAATAGCATATTTTGTTTAATCCAATATATTCAAACTATTGTATTTTTCTTCTTTGTTCAAACTATTGTATTTTTAATGTGGAATCAACATAAAATTATCACTGTGATATTTTGCATTTTTTTGTCCCATGGCTTTGAAATTTTTACTTAGAGTATATACCACTCTGGCTACATTTTAAGTGCTCAGTACTTGTGGCTAGTGTCTACCATATTGGACAGCACAAATTCAGAGCATTTCTATCACTACAGAAAGTTCTAGTGGACCGTGCTGGTAATTAGTTTGTGTCATTTGCCCCAAGTTAGACAGCTTGTGGGTAGGAGAGGTAGTTGACAAGAAGCCAGAAGAGAATGCTAGGCTCTCTGGGTAGGCTGGAATTCTGAGTTTTAAATCTTCCAAAAACTAGGAGGAGGAAAGGAGTTTTTCACGAGGCCACAAGCTATTTAGTTCCAAGATTAACTTGGCTGGTTGCTCAACCGCCTAGATAAAGAAGACCCTGCTCAGGCAGCCCTTCTGAGGGAAAGGGCCAGGTCTCTCTTGTTCATTACTTCATCCCCAGACCAGGACTTAGCCCCTAGGAGGTCCTCAAGACAGCTCTGTTCAATGTTGATTAGAAGCATCCTTTGGGGGGCAGCACCTGGGTGGCTCAGCCAGTTAAACAACTGACTCTTGATTTTGGCTCAGGTCATGATCTCATAGTCGTGAGATGGAGCCCTGTGTTGTGCTCTACGCTGGGCATGGAGTCTGCTTAAGGTTCTCTCTCTCCCCTCTGCTCCTTCCCTGCTTGAGCATGTGCTCTCTTTCCGTTCTCTCCCCCCCCCTCCTTCTCTCCCCAAAAAAGCATTCTTTGGGTGGCTGTCATAGAGTTATCAGCAGGTGAGGGCTGAGGACCAGCTGTGAGGTAACCATGAGCACCATTACCATTTTGGAAGTTACCTGGGTGAAGAAGTCATGAGCAAACAAGTAAAGGGGAAGTTGGACCAAGGAACCTAAAATAGAATCAAGTATCTTCCCACTTACCAATCCTTATTTGACATGCCATTCTACAAAGAGAAACAGAGGCACAGAGTAGTGGAGAAAATTTTCCAGCAAGACCACTGTAAGTGCCTGGAGTGAACTGCTTTGACATTGGGCCCAACACACACATTTAACAAGAGGCTATTTGCCCAGGGTTTTATTCCCACAATAAATCTTATCATTTTCTGCTTCTTAGACTGCCTGTCTTCTCTTCTCTGCATTACACTAACAGCTCCCTTTCCTAGCAGCAGTGGTAATAAATGGTGTGCTCACAATGTAGAAGTTAGGGTTTCAAGGTGAAGCCTTTGGAAGTGATTCCTTTGTAATTTCATTTATGGCCATGCCATATTTTATGGCGCAACTCACTAACTCTGTGGGTGGCTTTGTGTGTGTTCCAGAGAAAGCGAGAGTGCGAAGCATCCCCACCCTCCAATCCTCACACACCCCTCCCAGTGGAATTTGGAAGTTAAAGCACTTCCCAGGTTTTTAAAGGGAGATTTTAACCTCTCCCGGTATTCTTACAGAGATGCTTGCTATCCAGCCAGCCATGACAAGAAATGTTGGAGATGTGGCTGCTTCGGGAAGCTTTTTCTAATCCCTTCAGCCCACCATGAGGCCCTTTCCCTAGCAATCTTACAACACTAATTGTCAAGCCAGACCTCTGCCTTCTGTCCACAATTAGACAGCCATTTCTCTCAAGAGTGGCAACAAGGGAAGAGAGGTTACTTTTCTGTCTCCCTCCCTGCTCCACACAAGCAACCCAAACTCACTGGAGTACTGGTAATTGGTTGATTTACTAATGAATGATTGGCAACCTCTCTCTTTAGTGTACAAAAGAAATTCGATTAGTATGGGCTTTTTAGGAGGCAAACAATGCAACATGATTGGTCCATATCCTCCAAGAAGAGGCCAAGAATCCTGCAACCAAGGAGGGAAGAAACTCAATATATACGTTTGGGGTCTAGATCAGTTTCAAGTTCTCTCTAAAGCCAAAGCATAGCCTGACTTTGCACATAGACTCTCCCATCTCTCTCTCTCTCTCTCTCTCTCTCTCTCTCACACACACACACACACACACACACACACACCACACACTGAAAAATCCTTGGGGACTTCTTGAGGATACAGTCAATATATTCTTTATCTGGTACATAGTGGATGCTCAATAAATATTTGTTAAATTAAATCAGTGAAGGTGTCACCATAATTTTGCTTATCTTGGGGAGGCTACATGATAAAGTGAGAGAAGCATGGGCAACAGACCTGAATTTAAACCGTTCAAGCTATCTGAATGGACTTGGGCAAATGCCTTAAAGTCTCAGAGTCTTAATTTCCTCATCTGTAAAATGGAAATAATAATATCCACCTTCTAGAGTTGTTTTGACAATTATATGAGATGTTCTCAATCAAACTTCCAGGTATGTGATAGGCATATGGGAAACATCAGCTATTTTCCCCTCTGTGTGTAATGTTCTTGCTTACTGGGCCAACTCCCGGGCACCCTGTAAGGCTTGCCCTGTACATAACAGACCAAGAAGACTTGATCGCTCCTCCTGCCCTGCTTTCCTTGTATCTCTTCAGGCAGCTATGATTGCACTTCTTGCCCCATATTGCAATTATTTGGGACATTGCTCTCTATCCTTGAGGTCAAGACCAACCTTCCACCATTTTGTATCCTCACTGTTTAGCCTACTGCCTGGCATGTAGGAGGCACTCAGTAAAAACTTTCTTTTGTGTAGGAAAAGAGATTATGAAGGATACATAGCAAAATGTAACTGTGGTTATCAATGGTTGGTGAAATTACGGGTGGTTTTCTTCTTTTGGGGGGGGGCATCTATATTTTTAAAATGTTTTTCCCCTACAATAGTCATGTTTTATTTGAGTAACACAATGATTCAGTAAAAATAAATGTATGCCCAATGAGAATATGGATAAATGGATGGATGGATGGATGGATGGATGGATGGATGGATGGATGGATAGGCAGATGGAAGGATAGGTGTATTCAATAAATTTAGATAGCTTCCATTCCTCTAGATTCTTACTATCTGGGTTGAGGCTGAGTTTGCTGCAGAGTGAGTAAAGGTATTTCCAGTCCCCATGAGCCTACTCCCTATTTCCTGCCAAATGGCTTTGAAGTTCTACTCCTGTTCAAATTCACATTTGCTGAATGCCCACTTCAGGAAGGAAAACTCACCCCAACTTCCACCTCAGTCTATGCCAGGACTCAGCAAACTTTTTATATAAAAATCCAGATAATAAATAGGTTAGCCTTCAGAGGCCATACAGTATCTGTTCACAATTTCTCAATTCTACTCTTATAGCATGAAACCAGTCATCGATAATACATAAGTGAATGAATATGGCTGTGTTCTAATCAACCCTTATTCACAAAAATGTGGCAGTCCAAGGGCCATACGGTTTGCCGATCTCTGGCCTACTACTTTGCCAATGTTGTTCCCCTTCCCTGAAGACCCTTTTTCCTTGCCTGCCTATTAGATTCTATTCATCCTTTATCTTTCAAGAAGAACATTACTGCTTATCATCTCTGTGTTAGCATGCTGTTATTCCACTGTTGTTACATGTATAGTAGTAGATGCTAGAACCATTTGCTGAGAAGCTTTCTACTTTCGGGGAGATTTTTGAAAGGGGTATGTGCTGGAATTATGCTCAAAAAGAACTGGAATGGGAGGCTGTAAATAATAAATATTCATCATAATAGTACACAGGGCGTGACCCTTATAATGACGTGCTCAGCCTAGTGATACCCACCTTAGAAGAAAAAGACATACCAAAAAAACAAAAACCAAAAACCAAAGTTAGGCAGCTCTAAAATGACCCAATGGCCAGCAACAGAGGAGCCGGGTACTGTTACTCAGTGTCTCATTCCTTAAGAAGTGTTTTTACTCTATTTCTAAAATCTGAAAGAAAAATAATGGAAATTTCTGTTGGGGAGTTTAAGATCCAAGTACAAAGGAGCTTTTCAGTGTCTCTGGACAAGCTGGGGATGATAAATCTAATGCCGCCCCTGGAGATGTTGAAATTTCCCTTCTAAATTAGCCACCATATAGCAGTCTGCGCGGAACTCTGGCTTCAGCTTCCGGCGCTCATTTTTCTCTGCTCTCCTGAATGCTGAGCCTGTGCTCTTGGCCACGATGGGCTAAGGTTTATGCTTAGGATCACGTGGCAGCCCCAGCAGCTCCCTGCAAATGGGACTGAGTAGTCCATAAATGGTCCTTGTTTGGTGGCAAAATGCTTGGCTCCCTCTCCCTAAAAAGGAAATTATAAAGAAAACGTACAGAACAGTCGCCATGCCACCGATAACACGATTTCCTGGCTTTCAGACCACTTGCTGACAGAGCAGACCCTCGGAGAGCAGAGATGCAAAGCCTGTTGATTCACACTCGGGGCTTTTCTGACACTTGACGAGCCGGTACCTGCTGCAGCGGCAGCAGCTCTGTGAGCACAGGCACCATCTGGCCCCAGAGCCCCTGGAACTAAATGAAGGGAATACATTTGAATAGAGCTTTGACCTGGGGCTTTGAAACACGCCTCCTATGGCTTCCTTTGGAATTCTAGACTTAACGACTTCTCCTTTCCTTCCCCTCAAGCCATTCCAACCATACCCTATCTTTCTAAACAGAGCTGGTGTAGTCAGCCTTTGACTCGGTCCCTCATTTACTCATTCATTCGGGAAGTCCACATCTATGGAGCATTTCACAAATGCCAATACTTCAAGACGCAGCACTGTAGAAGTCAGACACGGTCCCTATCCTCCCAGAAATTACAGTCAATTAAACAAGACAGACATTAAACATTTTCAATTAATTGTGAGGAAGGTTATGTGGGGGACGGTACAGTGCTGTGGGTAAGATGACCATGGAATTTGCCATCCAAACCCGGATGCTTTTGAGAGTAAAAGAAGGTACTATCTATTAATAACTATTCCCAAACAGCAGGTTAAGCTAGGATTGTCCCAGGCCAGCCGGGTCATGTGGTTCCTCTAGCTTTGGTGATGGAGCAAGGGACCTCAGATTTAGGTTTACTTCCCCCCTTTCCCTTTTTTGCTCTGTTCTACTTTCCCCTGCTCTCCTCCCACTATTGCCCCTTTATAAGGTAACAGAACTAGGTGGCATGAGTGACAGAGCCCATCAACCGCAGTGCTCTCAATCTAGCACTTAGCAGTGTTGCCGGGCATTGATCTGTCATCATTTCCTCCTACTCCAGGTTACCTTGATAAGAGCCTTCACCGAACAGAAGCTCTAAATCTTGACTCCTGCCTTTGATTCCAGCCCCCTTCCCATAGTTCAAGAATGCAGCCAGGCCTCTGATTGTTATTTCGCAAAAATCACAGGGCTGACCTGTGATTGCATATTCTTTAGCAATATTAGGAGTAGGCTGGCTTTGTTTTTCTGGAAGCTCCTTCTACAGGGATGATGAGCTTCCCAAAGCCCAAAGCTCAGTGGTACAGTGTCACCCCGAGGGCATCTTACCAACAACCTATCATCTTGTTCCTCCCCTAATCTGAGCTATTGAAGAGTTGTCTTTTCATTATCAAGGACGGACCAACAAAACTGTATCATTAATGATAGGCTTGGGGCATGTGGCAGATGCTAGTGTAGCTCTGTCGCACAGCCCCTAGGACCACTTCTGAGTTCACCTACAGCCACAGTGGATACTTCCCAGCAGGCTGGTAGCTTCTCACCACAAATACAAACCCTCTGCCTAAGCCCCTCCTTGAGCTTGTTCAACTCATACAAGGCAATCCTCAACCAAAGAGGGACAGGAGACAATGAACGGGTGGGTGGTCAGGTTCTAAGATGGTTCCAATGATCCCTGCTTCCTGGTATTCATGCTCTTGTATAGTCCTCTCCCACAGTGAATATGGCTGACGTTTGTAACTAATACAGTATAGTGGAAATGATAGGACATGACTTTGCAGGCTATATCATAAAAGGCATTGTTGTTTCCATCCTGCTCTCCTTTGGATCACTTGCTCTGTGGGAAGCCAGCTGCCATGGTGTGAGGACACTCAAGTAGCCTTATGGAGAGTGCCATTTGGGGAGGAACTGAGGTCTCTTGCCAACAGCCAGCACTGAGTTGTCAGCCAAGTGACGGAGTCATCTTAGAAGTGAAACCTCCAGCCCCAGTTAAGTCCTCAGATGACTGCAGCCTAGCCAACATCTTCACTGCAACCTTAGGAGACACCCCAAGCTGACCACCCAGCTAAGCCAACCTCAAATTCCTAATTCTTCAAACTGTGAGAGATAATAAATGTCAATCATCGCTCTAAACGGGTAAGTTTAGGGTAACTTGTTACACAGTGTTAGATAACTAATATGGTGGATAAATGCACCAGCTTCCTCAGAAACATATTCTGCATGGTTCCTCTAAGCAATCCCCAGTGGGATTGAGCCCCAGTTGCCACAGGGGTAATCTTCTCACTGTGTGCTTTTTCTTTTCTTTTGTATTTCCCCCTCTGTATCTCATTCTCGCCACTCCCTCACTTCTGCTTCTTGTGATCATCTCCCAAGTCCTTGCCTTGGCATCTGCTTGGCATCTGAGGGAACACAGGCCAAATAGGGCATCTTGTTCAGATGCATGGATCAACTTTTCAAAGGAAGACTAGCTTTTGTAAACATTTTTATGTCTTTAGAAAACTCCAATCCTAAGTCTTTATCAAAAATAGCTTTACCATATATTGCATGATTCCACTGATATGAAATGTCCAGGATAGGCAAATCTATAGGGACAGAATGTGGATTAGTGGATACCTTGGACTGAGGGTGGGAGTGGGTACTGACTGCAAATGGACATGAGGGACCTTTTGGCGGTGATAGAAATTTCCTGAAACTGGATCATAATGATAGCTGCATAATTCTATATACTTACTGAAAATCATTGAATTATTCACTTTAAGCAGGTAACATTTATAGTATATAAATCATGCTTCAATAAAGGTGTTTTTTAGAAAAGAAAACTGATGTTCATAGCTATGATGTGTAGAAATGAGAGAAAAAGAAAGAAGTAGGACAGAGGAAAATGTGAAGGAAAGGATCCCTACCAACAGTCACATTCGATCCCTAAGAACTAGATTTGCTACAGTCTCTTCCAAAATAAAACCAACATATTTGATACAGAACATGTAATAATTAGGCCAACTATGATTACTCAAATATGGAAAACTAATATTAAAGACAGAATTTCCTGCAAGCTTTGTCTAACCAAAGAAGACTCCCCCAGAAATGCCACTTCTGTAGTTTTAGGAACCAATACCCATGTCTGATATATAAGGACCACTCCTAGGGAACTTGTCTTGGGACAGCCATCAGCAACAAACAACCCTTGTGGGATGTGAGGTATGGTGTGGGAGGTTGTGAGACTCTGGCATCTCAACATCATGAAAAGAAAGAGGAAAGCACCAATGGTTATCCGTTTCCTTACAATGAGAACTTAGGTGCACACACATGTCTTCCTTCATCCTTGCTGGGGCTGCCAAAGAGAAGCAATATTCTCAGGAAAAGAAGTGGTATGGCCCATTCTAGGTACCTCCTTCCTTCAGATTGGTCAGGTTTCTACCTGGCCAACATCCAAGTTCAGGAGTCTGGCACAGGAGAGGGATGAGAGGGAAAGGAAGAATGATCACTGACTCGTCTACATGTTTATTTATAGAGTTTCGAGTTTCTACAGAGCATCCAAGAAAAGGTCTTCCCTGGATTATACTGATTTCAGAGTATGCTGGGAACATCTATAATTGATATGGGAGACACACATACAGGCACACACAGGCACTAACACACATATGCATACATACACACACACACATGCATACCAGCTACTTGATTGCATCAGTCAACTTTTGCTATATAACAAACCATCCCAAAGCTTAGTGGCTCAAAACAAACATCATTTATTTAGATCACGATTCTGAGGTTTGTACAGGTAGTTGTTTTGGTCTGAGCTCAGACTTCTCATGTGCCTACAGCCAGTGAGCTATGTAGAGGCTGGGTGTCAGGATGACCACACTCAGGTGTCTATTACTAGCAAGCTATTGGCTGGTGCAATGGGCACAACGACATGTCTCTCTTCATCCAGCAGGCAATCGTGGGTCTCAGGGTCCCAGGACCCGCAAAAGAACGAGCCCCAGTACACAAGCATGTTTCAAGTCTCCGTTTGCTTCATGTTTGCTAATGTTCCATTGGACAAAGCAGGTTACATGGCTAGACTAGACTCTAGGGGTGAAGAAACAGATTCCACCTCTTGATGGGAAGATCTGCGATGCCACAGGCAGGGGAAGTATCTAGGACCATCATTCATATAATCTACCACACCTGTTCGTTTTGTTTTTAAAAATTCTCTTCTCATTTGAGATCTGCATGTTGTCATTCTTCTCACTTGCTGGAGAATGTGTTTTGTTCAACAGCTGTTCTAGCAGCTAGAAAATATAATTTATTTTGAGATGAACTATTTTGCTCTGAGATTAATTAAACTCTAGCTCTTTCTCTCGAAGAGAAAATTCTCTGTTGCTCTAATCAGCTATTGGCTGCCATGTAGATACCCCCAGAGTCTGGTTACAAGCTAAATATAGGATGCCATTCTAGGGAACCTGTTGACAGTGTGGATTTGGCTCACAAGTCACGGTGGGCCTGAAGAAAAGGAAAATGGCAGTGTCAAAGTCATGAAGAAGGAGTGGGGAGAGGGAGTAAGAAAGTGAGAGGAGAGAAAAACGCTCAGTTAATAGAACTGGCCTTGGTGTCACTGTGGAGGAACACCCAAGCACGTATCACTCAATACCTCAGGAGGAATTTGTAGCCTGCAGACCTAGGTGTATCTTTTTAAGGGTGATTCAAGGGCATGTGGGGTAAAGCTTGACTAATCACAGTGGAGGGAAAATGCCCTGTGTTCAATTACATACTGTCATAGCCAGTCAACACTGTTCGGGTCTGTGAAGGACGAGGGGAAAGAAAAGATTGTTGGGTAATGGAGGTAGGTGGAGAGGGGTACATCTGGATTGGAAGGACTTTCCAGGAAAAGAGATTTGAGACTTCAGTTTCAGCTCCCCACTGTGAGATAAACATGCAGGGGCAAGAACAGAGCCCTTCAGCCCACTTCCCTCCTGCTTTAATCAGCTCCTGAAACAAACACAATCAGCTCTAGCTTAACTTGGAATCAGGCAAGGGATCAAAACTAGTAAATAACCCTCCTGCCCAAAGCCCATCAGACCATGATACAAGCGTGCACACACACAGGGTAGATGCAGGATAGGCCAGAGTAGGAAAAACTCTCATTGAGGCCTGAAGAATATTGCTCTTCCCTCAAAGTAAGTAGCCCCGTGGGTGGGGGGGGGGGGGTCTGAGGGCTTGCTCTCGGGGACAAACGCTGCCAGCTACACATTAAAATCCACTTTCCCCTTCTTACTGGTCACACAGCTTGAGTGTATTTCCCAGACTCCCTTGTAACGAGGCTCGGTCATGTGATTGAATTTTGGCCTGTAGGATGTAAGAGGAAGTGACGTAAGCCACTTCCACAACCAGGATTTAAGATAGTAGACCTGTCTCCTCCATGTTATCCTTCTCCTCACCACCTGGAGCCCATCACAATCTAGTTACAACCATACAGATAACAACCATACCTAGGGGATGGTGCAGCTATGCAAATAAAAACAACCTGGGTTTCTGATGGACTGTGGAGCAGAGCTGCCTCAGGAATCTGAACCCTGTACCTCTGAATCATTACCTGAAAGACAAAGAAACCTCTTGGTTCTGTAGGCTACTGTGTGTGAGTCTCTTTGTTACAGCAATTTAGCCTTTTACCCTAATACTTGCATTCATTCAACCTAAATGTTGTAGGTCCCCTTTGGAGATTCTCCTGTGTCTTGAGGTCACCATGAGGCCAGCCTTAAGCACAAATAAATTTTAAAAAATCAAAATATATATCCAACTCTAAAAAGACTGTAGAATGATGGATGCTTTTCCTGAAATTTTCTTTGGGAGAAGGTACAGAGGAGGTGTTGATATTGCACATGCCTCAGTAAAACTGCTTCAGAATGTCTTTTTTCTCCCCAAAGTTTATTCCCTATGGCAATTATCATCCTTCATGTGTATGTTTCTCATTCTTTGTCTTGCTCTTATGCTCTACACACACACACACACACACACACACACACACACACGCACACACAGACACGCACACACAGACACGCATGCACTCCTCCTCTTGGGCCCCTCTCCCACTTCTGCTCTTTGCTCTGCCTCTGTAGCCTCCTCCTTCTTCTAGTCTTGTCTCTCTTGGTTCCCCACTTTGTAGCCGTAACAGCCATCCAGTTCATAAAAAACAAAAGATAATCCTTATCATCCTTATTAGGAGCCAGGAAGATCAGTGAAATAGTAACTATTCTAACTCTAATTGAGCATCTACTATGAGCTCACAAGACAGACACAGAACCATCTGGAAGGAATCCTAAAGAGCAACCAATGAGAAAAACCAAAGCTTAGAAAATCACTTGCTTGGAAATTATTAGTGAAAGAACTAAGACTACACTCCTGTCTCTTAGCCACTCATGCTAAACTTCTAGTCCCATGCTCTTTCCTGATGCTACCCTCACTCCTTGCTCTGAAACTTAGAGGAAAGTAGCTTTGGCACCTCCACAGAATGCTTGCTGGAACTTCTGTACACTAGACACACCAGAGGGGGAGAAAGGCAGGCCAGTCAGAAGGCTGGGGAACCTAAGCCCTTCATAGAGGCAACCAGAGCAAAAGCTTCACACCTACTCTGGTGATCTACCAATTTCACTCCTACATATTTACTCAAGAGAAATGAAAATACATGCACATAAGAGTACCTGTGCATAAATGCTTGTGGAAGCTAGATTCATAATAGATAAAAACGGGAAATAATGCAAATATCCAACATGATGAGAACTGATGAATAAATTATGGTATAGTCATACCATGAAATGTGACCCAGCAATAAAAAAGGAATGAACTGCTGATATACACAACAACATGGATAATCTGAAAAGCATTCTATTGAGTGAAAGAATAAGACATAAAAGAGTACATACTGAATAACTTTATTTTTGTGAAGTTCTAGAACAAGTTTGACTAATATGCGATGATAGAAATAGCAATGATTGTGTCTGGTGGGGGGATGGGGACTGACTGCAAAGGGGCACAAGGGAACATTCTGGGGTGATTGAAATACTCTATATCTCGATTTATAAGGTCAGGGTTGGGTGTATACATTTGCCAAGCTCATTGAATAGTACGTTGAAGAACTGTGTATTTAATTATATATAAATTATACCACACACACACACACACACACACACACACACACACACACACAGTATTGGGAGGAAAAAGACTATCACAAGAAAAATGTATCCATTAAACTTGCAGCTTTTGTTTCTTGCCACATAATGTTACAAAGCAAATCTCTCCTCAGTACCATTATCTCTTGGCTTCATCTATTCTTCACTTTCATTGCATCCTTGATAATCATATCAAAAGCTCTCCCTATATCCATCAAAACCATCATGCCAAATGTGTGGGATGCAAACATACAGCCTCAGCCTGGGGCCAAGCCTAAATGACCACCCTAGGCTCCTCCTTGGGTTCTGTACCTTCCGGTCAGGCTGTGAATGAAAAACACAAGGGCAGGGAGGTGACAGAAGCTCTTTACCACATTTTAGAGCTCAATCTCACTGGGGAACTCTGGGAGATAGTATGGAACAATCCCACCAAAGTGATGAGGAAGCTGGGGAATTTACACACCAACTCCTGTCAGTCACTGGTTGAAGGTGTTAATATGCCAGAACATCTGGTCTACTCTGTGCACAGGCAGGCTGGGATCTGGCAGCTAGAGAAAGCCCTCAGGCAAAGAAATGTGTAAGTTGGCAGCTGGAAGTCAGAAAGATATGTATAGAAGTGGTTACGCCTGAAGGGTTAAGGGTGGTGCATTACAACCATCTGCTACAAGACCTAAACATACAGGACCAAGTATTGTTCCCTGATTGGGTCTGGTGTCTTAATTCAGGCCCCCTGTACTGGCTAGCTTTTGCTGTGTAACAAACTACCCCGAACCATAGTGGCTAAAAAAAACAAATATTTTATTTAGCCCACAGTTCTGTGGGTTGACCAGATAATTCTTCTGATTTGGGTCAGCTCAGCTGATCTCTGCTCAGCTCTCTCATACGACTGTAGACATGAGTTAAATGAATGGTTGTTTTAAGCCACTAAATTTTGGGATGGTTAAATGGTAAAAGCTAACTCATATGCAGGGTAAAGGAGTGAAGTTAGATTAGGTTATCAGTTAAAGCCTCACTGAAAAGGGGACATTTAAGCTGAGACTTAAAAGATGTCAGGAAGATGATGATACTAAGAGCAGGGTAGGGCATTCAAGGCACAGAGAACAGCAAATGCAAAGGTCATGACAGGAAAGAGCTTGGTGTTTTGAGGGAACTGAAAGAAGATGAAGAAATGAGCTAGGACTTAAGATGGGAGAGAGAGAGAGAGAAAGAGAGAGAGAGAGAGAGAAGGGGAGAGAGGAGGGGGAGGGGAGAAGAGGGATGGAGGAAGATTGAAGGGCACAGGGAAAAATCTATGCATCCTCTGACTCATAAGAGGAAAGGAGCCATAAGAATACATTCTTTATTAGTTATCTTCATTAATAGAATCTTACTCAAAAATATATTCTGAATATGCAGCATTTTTATTATGTATATTATTCATAGAGAATATGCTAATACAAATTATTCATATTCTTTATACAGTCTTCTCCTGCTTTTCACTCTCCCCTTTCTCTTCTCCCCAGGCTCAGCTACAGGAAGAGACAGCTGTGGCAGAGGCAAATGGAACAGTCCTTAACATGAAGACAAAATGAAAACCCATTGTCTAAACAAAGAGTTCGCAAAAGCAAGACAGTGGTGTGAGTTGGCCATTCAGCAAATTGGACATTTGGCAAACTGGATTCCTGAAAATTGGCTTCCAGCTTTGCAACCCTGAAAACCTCCAGCTCTTCCCTCTTTGTGCTTTAGTCTTCTCAGAAAATAGACTGGATGAAGCCTAAGTCCCTTCCAGCTCTAGTGTAATGAGGTTTTATGGGACCCATGAGTTCCATGGGGTTGTGTGTGGGTGTGCATATGAGTAAGTAGAAATTAATTAATCTCAGATGCCTGACAAGTATCAAATAGAAAGGGAGTGAGGGACCTTTGAGGTTGAAGAAGGAAAGAGAAGGGGGCGGGGGAGGCATTCACTAGGTCGTCTTGAATTGCACCAGATTTTAGTTCAACAATAAACTAGTCCTCTAATTTCAAAGTCTAATGCTTGGGCACGAATGTGTTATAACAGGAGAATGGATGTGGAAATAGACCAGAATTGAAAGCCTTGTCTCAACAATCAATTAAATTCACCAGGCAAATTCCCAAATAAGCCTTGTTTAGTTTTGTTTTCTTCAATGAAGGAAGGAGACTATACCATATCTGGCATGGAAGCAGACTTCCAACCAAAAAAAAGGGGGCAAATGTGGAAGGAAAATTTAAAAATACATCGTGTTTAATGTACTGATAAGGAGACCAAGGACACAGACCTTGATACTGCTATTAACTGTGTAACATGGAGAAAATCACATCATCCTTCTGTGCTACAGTTTCCTCTTAGGAAGACATGACTAGATCACAGATGATAAAAAAAACTTAGCATGTATGATACCATCATCTCTGTCCTGGCCAGCAAGAGATATCAATAATCAGTCATAGCAATCTTTCCAATAATATCTAGAGATGTTCCCAGAATCCACTCAACACAGTGCTTCCAAGAACCACTACCACATTAACAGCATTGACTCTCAAAGTTAAACCTATCTACTTTTCTGAACTAGTCCACTGGTTCCCAACCTGTGGGCTACAGACTCCTGGGAGGCTGTGAGGTTACTGAAAAGTGTCTGTTAAGTCATATGTTTACCAAGCCAAATCTATAGTTTTAGTAAAGTGCTATCTTATCAGTATATTCATTCCCAAAAGAGACTGGGACTATCTGGCCATGGGCATTTCAAACTCTTCTTCTGCTCTGGCATTTTCTATTCTGAGGCTGATTTTCTTTCTATCTTATACCCACTTCCCCTCTATTTCCTTCCCCCTACCTGAGGTTTTCTAACACTAACATGAACTCTGGTAAGGAAGGAATTTTCCAATCCTCTCAGATAAGAGAAAGAACCAGGCAGCAGAGGTCAGCAGATGAGTCACAATAATCATCATTGCTTTCTCCTTGAGATGGGCTGTGACCAACTTGAGGGTCATCTGCCCAAACTGGTTCTGGACTTCACTCTTTTATCTCAGGTCATAAGGCCAGGGTCTTCCTTTCCATATCATTTCCCAGACTTTCCTAAATGTTTAATATCATCTCAGACTCAAGTTTCGTTTCTCCTTGAGCATTTTAGGGTAGAAAGCTAAGACCCAAGGCAGTATGGAGTACAAGCTTGGGCACCATCACTTACTAGTTAAATGACCTTTAGTAGTTTTCTTCATCTATTTAAGTCTCAGTTCCCTCATCTGTAAAGTGAGATAGTTGTGGTGATTAAATAAGACAATGTACACAAATTGCCTAGCAAAGAGCCTGCCACATAGGTGTTCAATAAATGATAATAATGATGATAATAGATAAGTTTATTGGATGCTTACTATAATGTCAGGTACTCTATTAAGCATGTTACAGACAACCCATTTAACCAAACATAATTCCTTTTTGTTATAGGTTGCAAAAATGGCCATGATTCTTTGCAGCTTCTATATCTCCACTCTTTGATTCTGGGTATAGGCCAATATAATGTAACAAAAAACACATTATGCGAGTCCTGAGATTGGGCCTCAATAGACTCTGCAGGCTTCTCCTCTTGCTCTACTGGAGGGTGAGAGACAAATGGAGCAAAGACATGCTTTCCCAGCTAAAGCCACCCTAGACCAACCAGTCCCCAGCCAACACAGCAGCTGGCCATATTTGCATGAGTGAGCCCAGTCAGGTGATCAGCTGAGCCTTAGATCAGCACAACTGCCTAGCTGATCCTGTCCCAAGTTGCGGCCCCACAGAACTGTGAACTAAATACAGTATTGTTGTTTTAAACCACTATGTTTTGTGATGGCATGTAATGCAGAAATAAGTGATACACTTTTCTTCTTGAGTATACACCTAGAGACTATATTTCCCATACCCCCTTGCTCCTAGATTGGCCACATGACTAGTTCTTCCCAATTAAGTGTGAGTGAAAAGTGGCGTGCGTCACTTTCACGACAAAGTGGTTTAGGAGCTAGTATACCTTCGTACTGTTTCCTCCTCTGTTGACTGGATGCAGGGGTTCTAGCAGAGGGCTTCAAGGTCTTAGGAGATGTTAAGCCAGAATATGGAAAGAACCTGGGTCCCTGAATCACCACCACATGGAGGACAGCCACACACCAAAGAAGAACATCCATTTGGACTCCATGATCAAGTGATAAACTTCAATTGTGTTAAACCACTGAAGTATGAAGGTGTCTCTGTGGTAGTTAGCAGTAGCTTAACTAGCACACAGGGATTATATAATTAAATTATTCCCATTTTCCAATGAATAAACTGAGGTAAAAAGAAATTAAGGTAGTAAGGGTTGGAATATGAACCCAGGCTGTCTGATTCATAGCAACTCCACATCTTATCTCCCCAAGGTAGTTGTAATAGTCATTATTGTTAATATTCCTGGAGGTTTTAATCTATCTGAATGATGAATTACTTTGCAGAGACACAACAGTGCAAGCCTTTGTCATTTCTTGCCCTTCTCTCATTCCCCAAACTGCATAGGCTTTGAGGTTGGTGTGGAGGGAAGAATTTATATCATTGTTTCCATCTCTTCAGACTCCGGCTGCTCAGCCTGTCTGTCACAGAGAATGGCCTGAAGTGTTTGCACCTCTAGGGCTTCTCACTAATGAGGAAGCTGCCTTCCTCTAGAGCTTGCTGCAGAGCTCTGGGTCCACCACAGGCTGCACACTCTTCTGCAATTCAGCCTTCTCCCTTGGTTCCCCATGCCTCTCACCTTGTTTACACCATAGCCTCTCCTTAGTATCACAAGGGTCAGTGAAGTGGCGGGGACAAAGAAATGTCTGTTCCTTGCACGTTCATTCAACAACTACTGAACACCTATTATGTGCCATGTACTGTGCTGGGCACTGGGAATATGATGATGGGGAAAACTGACAGAATCCCTGCCATCACCAAGCTTCTATCTGAGGGAAAAAGGAAAAGGAGTAGTTAGCATGTTGACAGAGGTGTGAATCTGCTTAGATGTAAATGAATATCCCTAACAGAAGAGTGATGGTGTATATGGTGATTATTTTGCCAACATCTAGGGTGGCAGTTCTTCAATTTAGCTTGTATGAGAATCATCCAGAGAGCTTAAAAAGCACACTACAGCCAAAGTATGGAAAGAGCCCAAATGTCCATCGATGGATGAATGTATAAAGAACATGTGGTATACATATATACAATGGAGTATTACTCAGCAATCAAAAAGAATGAAATCTTGCCATTTGCAACTACATGGATGGAACTGGAGGGTATTATGCTAAGTGAAATTAGTCAGTCAGAGAAAGACAAAAATTATATGACTTCACTCATATGAGGACTTTAAGAGACAAAACAGATTAACATAAGGGAAAGGAAACAAAAATAATATAAAAACAAGGAGGGGGACAAAACAGAAGAGACTCACAAATATGGAGAACAAACTGAGGGTTACTGGAGGGGTTGTGGGAGGGGGGACGGGTAAGGGCCTAAATGGGTTAGGGGCACTAAGGAATCTACTCCTGAGATCATTGTTGCACTATATGCTAACTGACTTGGATATAAATTTTTTAAAAATTAAAGAAAAAAAAAATAATAATTTTTTTAAAAACACACTATAGGTCCTTGTCCTCAGAGGTTTTGATCTGGAAGATCAGGAGTACGGATTCAGGAATCTGCATTTAATTTTTTTTAATGTTTATTTTTGAGAGAGAGACAGAGTATAAGCAGGGGAGGGGCAGAGAGAGAGAGAGAGAGGGAGGGAGAGAGAGAGACAGACAGACAGACAGACAGACAGACAGAATCTGAATCAGGCTCCAGGCTTTGAGCTCTCAGCATAGAGCCCAACTCAGGGCTCAAACTCACAAACCAGGAGATTATGACCTGAGCTGAAGTTGGACACTCAACCAACTGAGCTGCCCCAGGAATCTGCATTTTTAACAAACCCACTGGGAGATTCTAATTCAGATGGTATTTTAAAAAAAAATTTTTTTTAATGTTTATTTATTTATTTTTGAGAGAGAGATAGTGAGCAGGGGAGCAGCAGAGCGAGAGGGAGACAGAGAATCCCAAGCAGGCTCCACGCTATCAGCATGGAGCCTGATACAGGGCTTGAACTCACGAACCTGGAGATCATGACCTAAGCTGAAATCAAGTCAGATGCTTAATCAACCGAGCCACCCAGGCACCCCCAGATGGTCCTTTGAGAAACTCTACTCAATGGTAAGGTGTGGCATTCCCATAGAACTTCATGTATGTGGTACCAGAACTCAGGGGCAGATCTAGGCAAGGCCTCTGAAGCCAAAGGCTGGGGGCACTGGGGAGCAACATGATGGTGCATCGAACCACTAGCAAGTCAGCACCACAGAATGCCCAGAAGAACAGAGAACAAAGAATCCAATTAAATCCATTGAGTCCCCATGAAAAGACAGAGAGAAAGGGCAACTGTCATCACTAAAGTGACAAATAACATGCTGAATGTGAGTACTTTGCCTGAATTAAGTTAGCAGAAGGCTTTCAGGGAAGCAGCTTGTGGGAACACATTAAAATAGCACAAGAGACTGAAGCACTTTATGGGAAACTCAGATTTTTCTTACCTTAAATCAAATATTCATTGAAAGGAAGAATTCATACCCAAAACAAGCAGCACTGAATTGTTTCAAGAAGAGGCTCCAGTTACAGCTGTGTCCCTAGCCAAGGCCCCGCTAGGTAAGCAGATCAACTGTCTTCTAGTAAGAGTTTCGGTTCCTGACGACACAACAAGGACACGTGGGTAGAAATTACAGGAAGGCACAGTTCAGCTTGCTGTGAGGAAGAACTTTTGAATAAGTTAAAAACGGAATAGGCTGCCTTTTGAAGCTGTAAACTGTCTGTTATTTGAAGAATTCAAGCCAAGCCTAGATGTACTGCTGTGTATTTACCAGGCTCTCTTTGTATCTAGTGATACAAAGACCAAGATTAAGACACAGTCCTTGGCCTCCATGAACTCATACTCTAGTGGGGGAGGCAGACAAATAAGCCCACAATTGTACCATGCATGGTACAATGACAGCATGACTCCAGGATACCTGAGTACTGCAAAAGCCTAAGGGAGGAGGTGGTGGCTCAGATGGAAAGGTCGGGGAAGGCCTCCTGGAGGACGTGACATGAGATTTGAATACTAAGCCACTCAAAGAAGAAAGAATGGCATTCCGGGCAGATGGAACAGCATATGTGAGGGCATGGAGGCAGGAAGCAGCATTATAGGGAGGAGAAAAGACCGACGTTCGATAGGCTACAGTGCAGGGTACTGCAGGAGGGAGGTAGGGCAAAAGGCTAGGGAGGCAGGCACAGATCAGATGCTGAGGAATCTCTGGGCTAAGATGAGAGGTTATCTTGAAAATGGTGAGGGGCCATTGGAGGTTGATACACATGACTTCTCTTTTTTTATTTAAAAATATGTTTAATGTTTATTTATTTTTGAGAGAGAGAGAGAGAGAGAGGGAGAGAGAGAGAGAGAGAGAGAGAGAGAGAGAGAGAGAGAGAGGAGGTGAGGCAGAGAGAGAGGGAGACATGGAATCTCAAGCAGGCTCCAGGCTCTGAGCTGTCAATACAGAGCCCGAAGCAGGGCTTGAATGACACTGGGCTTCAACTCATAAACTGCAAGATCACGACCTGAGCTAAAGTCCAACACTTAAGCGACTGAGCCATCCAGGAGCCCTGACACACATGACTTCTAAAGCCCTTTTCAATCAAAAATTCTTTGAGTCTAGACAACTATTTGTTTCTTCTAAGATTACTTTATAAATTGGTAACGTATATAAAAGCGATGCAGTTTTAGTCACAAACATTTATAGGATCTTGGTATGTGAATGATGTGATATTTTAAATCAGTGGAGAAAGAAGACACTATTAATGAATAGTGTTGGGACAACTGGCTAGCCATAAGGCGAAGGATCAATTTAGATATATACATCCGTCCATCATGCACAAGCATAAACTACAAATGGATCAGTGATCTAAATGTAAAAGAAAAAAAGATGAAACCATAGAAGTGCTAGGAGAAAACATAAGCACATTCCTCTGTAATGTGGGTGTGGAGAGGCTTTTTAACTATGCTTTAAAATCCAGAGGCAATAAAAGAAAAGTTTGACCAACGATTACTTAAAAATAGACTTTGCATAATCAAAAACACTATAAACAAAGTCAAAAGACAACTGATAAATGGAGAGAACAATTCTCAAATATACCACAGAAAACACATTAATATTCCTAACATATAAATAACTCTTAAAAATGGAAGGACAAGGGCTTGGGGGGAAAGGTAGAATAAAGAGTTATTGCTTTATGGTTACAGACTTTCTATTTGGGGTGACGGAAAAGTTCTGGAAATAGTGGTGATGGTCATACAACACTGTGGATGTACTTAATGCCACTGACTTATACACTTAAAAACTGATAAAACATCAAGTGTTATATATTTATATTTATATTTATATTTATATTTATATTTATATTTATATTTATATTTCAAGCATCCAACTTCTGCTCAGGTCATGATCTTGCGGTCCGTGGGTTTAAGCCCTGTGTCGGGCTCTGTGCTGACAGCGACAGCTCAGAGCCTGGAGCTTGCTTCGGATTCTGTGTCTCCTTCTCTCTCTGCTCCTCCCCCAATCACTCTCTGTCTCTCTCAAAAACAAACATTTAAAAAATTTTTTAAATGGACCTTAAACGTAAGAAATATCATTCATAATTAGAGAAATACAAAAATAAAGCAACATTAAGATATCATCTCTCACCTACCTGACTGGTAAAACTGTAAAAGTGTGACAACAAAGTGTGTTGGCAAGGCTGTGAAGAAACAGGCAGTCTCATACATTCTTGGTGGAAATGTAAACTAGCACAACCCCTCTGGAGGGAAGTTTAACAATATGTACAGAATGATATATGCAAGTTATCTTTTGACCCACCGTTATCTGTTCTAGGAAATGTATACAACAATACAATTATACATATGCACAAGATTATTTATTGTGGCAACACTTATAATTGTAAAATACCAGAAACAAACTAAATGCTGACAATGGAAGAGTGATGGAGTAAATAAATGAACCATCAACACAATGGAGTAGTATATGCAACTGTAAAGAACCAATGAGGAAGATATCTATGAACTGATAGGGAGTGAGTTTGAAGACATCACGCCAAGTGGAAAAAAAAACAGTGCAAAAGATGACCCATATTATGCTCCCCTTCATGTGAGAAAGAAGGGGATATAAGAAAATATACATGTATCTGCTCAGTTGTACAAAAGGAATATAGAAAGGATAAACTAGAAACTGAGGAGAGCGGGTAACTATAGGAGATGAGTGGGAATGGAGTGGAAATAATGGGGGAATGAGAACAGGGCAGTAGGGATGAGTGGGAAGTGACATTTTCGTAAGTATACATGTTTGTCTACTTCTGGATTTTGGAACTGTGTGAATGCTTCGATTACCCTAAAAAAAAATTACTGATTCAAACCAGGATATGAAGAGAGCTCAGGATAATAAATAATTGATAACAAACGAGTCTAACTGTATTACAAGTGGACAGTATAACCACACTGAAGGGAAAATAACTAACCTAATTTGTTGAACAAGAGTTTGATTGTACACCGAAAGGTTAGAGATATAAAGAACTGTATATTGTTCTCTAGTTAGTAACTTGTTTTTCACAGGAGTTTAGTTTAGCAATTCTGAAACTACTTTAGGTGTGTACTAGGACTGAGCGAATATATAAATTTATCATGGATAATGAGAACCAGGATTCTCACTGTTGGGGAATGGGATTGCAAATAAGGAAAAGAGGAAGGCTAAAATGAACCCTGTAGTGTTGGACTGTAGGAAGTATCAATATGAATTCATGGTTTTTATTTTTTATTTTTAAATTTTTATTTAAATTCTAGTTAGTTAACGTATAGTTCAGTATTGCTTTCAGGAGTAGAATTCAGTGATTCATCACTTACATACAACACCCAGTGCTCATCACAAGTGCCCTCCTTAATGCCCGTCACCCATCTAGCCCATCCCCCACCCACCAAATTCATGGTTTTTAAACATATGTGCACACGGAGAGGTACAGATATAAATACAGGTGTGTGCTATCATTTGTGAACATACATGTATATATTCCCTAGCTCTGTTCACTGAGAGGACCAGGAAGTAATGCCACTCTGGTAGCAATAAGCATACCCAGCACCCACATCTTGATTTCTAACTACTTTCCTCCAATAAAAGGAACCAGGGCTCCTTAGAGAAATGGTGACTTCCAGTTCAGGACTGGTAAAAGAAAATATAAGATAAGACTGGCACATCCTGTGGAGACAGAAAGGAAGCAATCAAAAAATGATGGGGCATGTTGAAAGGACACAGAACCAACACAAAGGAGCCCCCCCATGGTCAAATCTGGGGCAATTTTAACAATCCAATAATGATAGTAATGGATTATAACCCACAGGAAAAAAATGTCTGTACAGACATACCGCTTCGCAGAAAGCGTTTTTTTACAAATTGAAAGTTTGCGGCAACCCTGTGTCAAGCAAGTCTATTGACGCCATTTTTCCAATAGCATTTGCTCACTTCACATCCGTGTCACGTTTTGGTAATTCGCACAATATTTCAAAGTTTTTCATTATTATTGTGTTTGTTATGGTGATCTACAATCGGTGATTACAACTCACCGAAAGCTCAGATGATGGTTAGTGTGTCTTAGCAATAGAGTATTTTTTAATTAAGGTATGTACATTGTTTTTTTAGACATAATGCTATTGCATATTTATGAGACTAAGTATAGTGTACACATAACTTTTCTATGTACTGGGAAAGCCAAAAATTCATTTGACTTGCTGTGCTGTGATAACCGCTTTATCGCAGTGCTCTGGAAACAAGCCGGCAATATCTCTAATGTCAAAGAAATGATGGAAATTGAAAAACAACGTTTAGCAAAAACCATGGTAATAGTTATTGGAAGCAAGAACCATTGATGGATGCTGTTATGGACTGAATTATGTACCCCCCCACCACCAAATTCATATGTTAAAGCCTTCCCCCCACATGACTGTATTTGGATGTATTGGGAAACTAAGTAAAGGTCTGCAGCGTAAGATGGCCAACGAGACTAAAATTCTAGTTCCTAGCTTAGAGACCCCTCTTCTGGGTTCTTCTTCCCACCCTGCTTGCCCTGTGCACCAAATTACTACTAATGAGGAATGCGGAAGTAACAAACTAAATTGCCTCCCATGCTTGCGCTCAGGGCTCAGATCTTTGGAGAAACCGTCTCCTCTGAGCCCGCCGGTGTTAAATAAATCTCCAATCCACCAAGATCGCCGAGTGCCACTTGGTTTTCCCGCCAGCGTTCCAGCCTGATTCAGTTAACAGATGAGGCCTTTGAGGAAGTACCACTGCACAAAACTTGGAGTATCACACATTAGGTAAGCTGACAGCCTCCTGTGTGCCCCATTCTCCCCGTTCAGTGCTTCTATAATCCTGTTGAGCAGTGGTTGATTTCTGATACCTCTGTCTTTCCACCAGACCATGGGCCCCTCAAAGGTAGGCATGTCTTGTTCATCTGTGTATCCCCAATTCCAGGACCACAGTAAACACTCAAGGTTTTTTTTTTTTTTTTTTTTTTTTTTTAACTGGATAGAATCGGCACTAAAAAGGAGTAAATTAGCATGTCATCTGTTGCCGGCTCCCACCTAGAGAAAGTTCTTTGGCTTTGTTTCTAGTTCAATGTGGTGGATGCCATGTTGTGCCTCCTCAGTCCTACCTTCAGAATAAAGTAATCCTTCCCCCCGCCGACTGGCAGCCAAGTGCTCTCCACTTGATGGGAAAGAGCTACCTCAGCAAAGGTGTGCCCCTTTACTGGGGGCACCCATGTCTAATGACTGGTCGGTGCAGAGATATGAAGACCTGGGCCCGCGTCCTAACCCCAGACAATCTGCCAGGCAATCCCAGCTCCAGAGCTCCCCACACGATCAACGGAGGCCTTTGTTGGGACCACACTGTAGCTCAAATTATGCCCTGCTTAATCTTGCTACTCCCTCCTCTTTCACAGGTGTTGATCCTAAGAGCACCCCTGATAAACTCTGCGAACGACTCTTTCAGTCTGCTTCCCAGGGGGCATGGCGGCCAGCACTCTCTAACCTCGGGTGTACGTGTGCCGTTCTCACGCCGGAGCTTTAATACAGTGAATGCCTGTCGGAGCCCAGATTGACTTCCGAGCTGAATTTTCACAGAAGAGGCCTGGAGGCTTAGGAGACAGGACCACCGTCTCACTCACAAGACACCACTCTGTTCCCCTGCGCCCCCCTTCCTTCCTACTCCTCTACAAATGCCTATACATCCCTACTCAGAGATCCTGTTATGATGCAAACAGACAAAAATTTGCTCTTTGGGCCCAAAGTAACTGTAAACTGAGCACCGTTTAGTTGAAACTGAATCCCTTTATAGGAAGTGTCTGCTTCCAATATCTTTTAACAACTGAGCACATCCCAAGTTCAGATCCCAGCCTCCCTGCCGAGAAGCTGTCCCGCCTCCCATGGCAAAACCCTCAGCTCAGCAGAGGCACCCCTCGCACAGACCAGCTGCTCTCCCAGCTTCGTGTGCAGAGTTGCCACAGCTCGGCTTTTCCCCACCTGGAACCCCTCGCAGCTGGGGCTGGCTTTTGGATTCCTATGAAGGCGATGGCTCCCACTGTCCTTCAGCAGAGCTCAGCCTGGAGCTTTCCCAGACTCGACGAGTCCCAAGCCAACCAGAGATGAGACTCATTGAGAAGAATAAGAAAATTATGGGCACAGTCAAACACAGATTGACCTGACTGGTTTTGAGCTGACAGCGAGTCACATAAGTCCCTTCATTTCTGCCCTGGAGCTAGCTGCCATCTTGTTGCATCAGATGCCCACAGCAGATGCTGAACCTCAGTCACACAATTATCTGGACATTGCTGTGCAAATGTCTCTTTATTGGCAATAGAGGCCTTTTCATCTATTTTCCCTCTGCCTGTGAAACATTCTCTCATGCCCACAAAAAAGAAAGGCATCTCAGGAGGCTCTAACATTCCTCTTTCAACCATCCCCCTACCCAGCAATACAGTTTTTTCTTTGTATTTGATAGAATCAAAATCAGATGCGCTGCCATCAGGATATGATAAACTGTACTCTTGGTGTTTCATCATAATAGTAGGTTTGGGACTAAAGCCAAACAGTGGCAATCTCTTCCCTTCAGAGAAAAATTGCTTTCAAGAGTTAAATAAAATTCTCCTTCACACCATCCTCAACAGATCCTTCTGTTGGTACCCATAGTACAATATTTTATGAGAAAGACCTTTTTTGCAAAGTCTCTTCAATATTTCCGTATTTCAAATCAATACATTTGATGCCTCTGGCAAACATAAATAAATAAAGCTGAGGCTTTAGCAAATCATTTCAGAGTCACAGGCCAGATAAAATGAAGGTGAAATCAGGCTTTAAAGAGGAACGTTTAAAAAAAAAAAAAAGTAGAGGTCGAAGAAAGACTACACTGCCTTGCTCTGTAAGCAGAGAGAATTGATCTGAAGTGGAGATTTGATGGACTTTAATCTTACCCCTGCTATTTGGGGGCCTTCCAGCACCCACACATTTTTGTCAGGCAGTGTTTACAAAGAACTAGAGAAGCAGCACCATTTCAGAAAAAGATTTTGTTTCAGGATGGAAAAGATTAATCATGAAGTCACGTGGTCTATTATTATGCAACAAGGAGTAATGGACTTGTAAGTAAGTGGTGAAAGAAATGACTTAGGAAACAACCTTTTTCCCCTCCAAGAGGATAAGAGGAAAAAGCGCTAGAGGCAATTTCAGCGCTATTCAGGAGGTGGAATTCTCGAGGTTTGATCATTTCTGCAGATGGGGTAGCATTTCTAAAGTTGTAGTAAATACTGATTGTATCATTTCTATAGATTTTCTCTGGGGCTCTTAAGAGAATTAATTTTCCCAGACTGAGGTTTTTCCATTGCAGCTAGGAGAAAACGAGCATTTCTTCTGCTTCCCATACTGCGATTAGTTTATTGAGAGCTGTGTGCAATCAGTATTACTGTCAATCATCATCATCAAATGGAGATAATGGTGATAGTGATGGTGATGACGGGGAGGAGAGTGATGAGGGGAACATTAGCAGACATGGCATGATAATGGAGGTGGTGATGGTGGTCATGCTGTTGGTGGTGCCGGGTGGTACATGACACAGGAAGTGATGGTGCCAGTGGTGATCATGGTGATGTGGCAGAGGTGATGATGCTGTAAGAGTGATGGTGACAGTGATGAGGTGGTAGAGATGGTGGTGATGCTGATGCTAATGGTGGTGACAGCAACGGGAGTATGATGGCAGTGGTGACAATGGCGGTGGTGGTGATGGTGACAGAGATTATGATGGTAACAGGGCTGATGATACTCGTAGTCATAATGATACGGTCAATATAGTGATAAAGCCACTATATCTGCAACAGTGTTGCAGAGATTATGTCCCTGTTGAGAGGCTGCAGGGGTCCCTGGGTGGCTTCATCAGTTAAGTATCCAACTCCTGATCTCGGCTCAAGTCTTGATCTCAGGGTCATAAGAGTAAGCCCTACCTTGGGCTCCATGTTGGGAGTGAGTCCGACTTGAAAAAAAGAAAGAAAGAAAGAGAGAGAGACTGTAAAATTCTACTACAATTCATTTCTTTTTTTTTTTTTACCAGAATTTATTTTTTTAAACAATTTTTTTAATGTTTATTCATTTTTGAGAGAGAGGGACAGAATGTGAGCGGGGGAGGGGCAGAGAGAGAGGGAGACACAGAACCCAAAGCAGGCTCCAGGCTCTGAGTTTCGAGCTGTCAGCACAGAGCCCGATGCAGGGCATGAACCTACAAACTGCAAGATCACGACTTGAGCCCAAGTCAGACACTTAACCGACTGAGCCACCTAGGCGCCCCAACTACTATTCATTTCTGAACTTCCTTAAATGAGTCTACACAACAGTAGGGGAACTTATTTATTCTGTCATTCAAAAAGTATTTACTCAGCATCCACTATGTTCCAGGCACTGTTCAAGGTACTGATGATATAGCAGTCAATGAAACACACAAAACTCTGTACTCTAAAAGAGCAGCCATTTTAGCCAATGAGACAAAGTAGACAAGTAAAATATGTCATTATGTAGGGTGATGATAAGCCCTAAACACAAAAGGCATAGGAGATGAAACAGGGAGTGTAAGCAGAGGTGGGTGTGGGTGTGTGTATGTGATAGTTTGGGCGACTATTCAGCAAATATCCTTTCTTCCCCCTCCCCTCACCCACTGTGAGCAGAGTATACTTCACTAATTCGTTAAGGTTGAGTTTGGTCGTGTGATTTCCTTTGACCGAAAGAATGTTCGTGCAGTGTGATGCAAGCAGAGATCTCAAATTGCTTATGTTGTTTGGGCTCGGCTCTTGTGCCCTGATGACAGATCATGAGAAAAGCGTGCCCTGGGTGGCCACTGACCCTTCACCCTGGGCCTCAACACAAGCACACATAGAGCAGACCTGAACTCAGCCTGCAGCCTAAAGCAAAGCTGCCAAGTCAAGCCCATCCTAGAGCAATCCGGTCTCAGCCAAACCCGTGAGTATGGAAGCAAATGCTTGTTGTAAGCCACTGAGTTTGGGCATGGTTCATTATGCAGCCTAATAATGGCAATAGCCAACTAACACAGAGTAGGTACAACTTTCCCTCATTGGGAAGACGGCATCTGAGAGAAGAGCTGAAGGAGGTGCAGCAACAGGTCACAGTGCAGGTAACTCATGAAAAACCATTCCAGGCAGAGGGAACAGCAAGTATAAAAGCTCTGAGGCAGAACAGAAATGGCCTGTTCAAGCAAGGAGGCCAATACATCTGCAACAGAGAAAGAGATGGGAAGAATAATAGAAGATGAAGTTATTGAAGTAATTGGAGTGTGGGGCTGTACTAGGAATACTAGGAAGCCATCAGAGGGTTTTGGGCAAAAAGAGTGACACAATTTAACTTGTGGTTTGAGAAGATCAATGTGGTTTCAGTGTGGGTGAACAGTAAGCTGTAGGGGATAAGAGCAAAAGCAAGGAAGGCAACTGCTAAAGCGCCAGAGAGAGATGACGGGGGTTTGGGGGGGGTGACTTCCTGTCTCAGACCATCTCCATGGGATGGCCCAGACTCTTTATCATCCCATCCCAGTAGCTACGGAAACTGAGGCCACTGGGGGTTGGCGTCAGTGTTCGTTACCAGTAAAAGAGCCAACATGAAAGCTCCCACTCATACGTCTCCAATCAGTTGCCCAGCACAGCAAGCGTCGCCACTCCATCCCTCTATTGTCTGGGGGGTTCTCAGCGATTCAGGAAAGGAGGATCTTTTCAGAACAGCTCAGGCAGACACAAATGCAGCCTGACAGTCCAGCCACAGTCTCTTGTGTGTGTGGGTCCTCCACTTTGTCTCAGTTGGCAACACAGCTTTTATTCCAAGTCTCAGACGAAGAGCTTGCCTGCATCCTGGGGGCCCGGGCTGCTCTTAATTTTTCATGGTGGCACCTAACAGGTTAGAGTGCCTATGTCCTAAAGCCCCTTGCTCTCTTAGGCCCTGTTGGAAATGACTTTGCCTGGCTCAGGTGCTCTAATAATTTGCCGCCTCCCCCATGGTACCACATTGTCCTTAACCAACTGCTTCTCTGTTTGGCCTGGACCTCTGTGGAGTAATCAAAAAGAGAGACTTAGTGCAGCATTTTTCCAACTCGGAGGGGGACATTACTCTTTTCTTCAAGTTCATCTGATTATATGGGAAGGTAGCTAAAGGTATGTGTGTGTGCAGCCGTGTGTATATAAGTGTGCTAGGAGGGGATACTGCTCAGAAAATTTATTTGAGTGTTGTATTTGATTACTTTTATCTGAATATTATTAGTTTTTTAAACTTTTGTCCCCTGCCTTTTTTTCCCTGGCTCAAGTTTAAGCAGGCACAGACTACGTTTTAGAAGAGAAAATAATTTTTTTTTCCAAATCAAAAGATAGTCTAAGATAAATGTATCTATCTGTAAGAATAGTAAAAAAGATTAGCAAATTAAACCAAACTGGCCCCAGTCCTCTCTTATTTTGTCAAGTGACCTCTAAGTAAAAAGGGAGAAATTGGTGAAAAATTATGAGTTGTCAAAATACTTTGTTTCCTTTTAGCAAATCATCAGGTTTAGAGAAATACTCTGTCCTGACCTTCTGTGGCCATGTATGTGGGTCCATTTGGTTGGACTTGGTGTTGCCCTCAGAACTTTTGGCTGCAGGTTACCATGACCACAAACTCCACCCCAGTGAAAGAAGAGGGAGGAGGTTTTCAACAAGGAAACAATGCCAGGCAGAAGTGTTCTTTAGCTTTTGGGAAGGAAAGCTAACTCCATCTAGAATCTAAGCAGATGCTTGGTGTAAGGGTCACAAGATCACCATCCAGCATCACAGCTGGAAGAGGCCTGGAGGGGAGACTCTGGGAGTCCAGCCCATTTTAGTTAGCCATCCCATTTTACAGATGAGGAAACTGAGTCTCAGTGTTGGAGGTTGCCAGATCTGATCCACAGTACTGTTTTGGAAGGGGGGCGTGGACTTCCTAATGCAGTTCAGTTGCAAACATAAATGGCTGATCAGAAATTTAGAAAAACGTGCTCACTGAGAAATTAAACTACCGTAAAAGGCTGCTGCGGGGTGTCAAACTGGTCTTGTGTTCACAGTGTGTGAGGATTGGATTAAATATTGAAGCAGAGCCACTGCTCTAGTTGGATTCCCTTCAAGGACTGTATTTGAGGATGAACCAAAAGTGTAAAGCTGGCTGAAGAGGAAACCGCAGTCGGGTGGTGCCTATCAGCTGATGGCAATCTGCATGCACTAATGATTCCTCCCTGACTCATAGCTCTCCCAGCCTGACTTCCAGGCTAGGCTGTGGACTTCCTACCTTTATGCTCTCTTACCTTCCCTCCAGCTGTATTTGTCTAGCTAGGTGGCCTTCAATTAACTGCTGTCATTGTAACTGACCCTGAGAGTTTCATGTATTCTCTCATTCTAATCACTTAGCAAAATGAGTCTCAGGGAGAGACAAGTTCAGTGATTTGCCCAAGGTTACGTTATCTTGGAAGTAACAGAATCAGGTCTCTGGGACAACGAGTCCACTGCTTTCTCCACCAACCAGACCCTGCCCCCGTCAGCAAAATGTTACACATTGCTAATTGGATGGCACAACTTAACACTAGAACCGGTTAACAAGTAGAAATGCCACAAAAATGCACAGGTGAGGGCAGTCTGTAATACAAGTGAGGGAAATAATTTGCAAAAGCTAGGAGAGAGATCAAGCCATCAACTAAAGGAAAAAATGAAAAACGACTTGATTTTCTGGAAAGGCAGTCAACAAAAGGAGAACACCGAGTGGGGCCCCCATCTCAGCTTCTGTTAGATCATGAATCTACGATGGTAAAGCAGAGTCAAATACTGGAACAAGTACAGAATTTGGTAAAGGAATGACTTCACTTATAAAAGGCAAGACAAAACAAAATGCATGAATTTGAAATGGGACTCTTCTATGAAAAACATTAAACCCAACGTCATATGAATCTGAGCAAGAGAAAAAGACTCTGATTAGCTAAGCAAACGGGGGAGTTAACTAGTAAGCTATCAAGGGCTTAACACAATCAGTAAGAATCTGGAGGAGGAGGCTTGGGACAACCAGCAGGACCCAAGGGTGCCACTGAAGTGGCAGAAACCACAGCCAAAGCCCAATTGCTGGGCACAGCACTCTCCTCAAGTTTCTGCTACTGCTGCTCTGTACCGGATTCTGAACTTGCCCTTCGTCTTTGTGCCCCTTGTTTAAGATTGAGTCTCCCAAGAGCAAGAGTGTAATCGACTATCTAACCCTTGGCTATTCCAGGGGCAGAAAGAAGGGGAAACTGGACCCTTTTGCATTCCATAGTGGGAACATCAGCAGGAGGCTGCAATGGCTGTTGCCCTTCTACTAAGAGCATGCACAATGGGGATGTATTAATTAAGGCAACATTAATTGTGGTAACAACCCCAAGGTTTAATGGCTTAACACAATCGAAGTGTATTCCTCAGGCATGTAACTGACCAACACAGATATTCTCAGTTGACAGTCAGCCTTCCACAGGAACGTTCACAATTCAGCCTCCTTCCTTATTGTGACTCCACCCTCCTCTTGGACCTTGGAGTCCTTCCCATTCAGCTGGAGTATGGACAAAGAAAATAAAGGTACAACCACTGCTTAAGCTTTCTGACCCAGGCATGATGTACAGCACAACTGCTCCTGTTCCACTGGCAAGAACCAGCCTTGTGGCCTCAACTACATGTAAGGAACCATGGGAAATGCAGTTCCTGGTGGGCAGATGCTTCCAATCAATGGTTCTACACTCTGCAAGAGGGAGTCCACATTTTCTATGGACGAAACATTGTTTTGGGTATGGGAGACCTCCTACATAGAGAGATGGGGACCAACAGGGTTAAGTGGGTAAGATATGTGATAGCCAAAAGTCAACATAAGTCTGTTACCAAATGTGTTTCCAGACACTTGTAAGGAAACCTCCATTTTAATTTTAATGAAGTTGGCTGCACCTTCTTCACCAGAGTTTATAACTTTCAAGGCCAAATATTACCCCGAGAGGCCCACTTGCTGTCCGGTCTAGAATTTCCCTCTGGCGTCCCTGATGACAAGACAGCATTCAACCTGTATTCCCAAACTCCTTACGGGTAGTGTATCAACTAGGATGTTTTAAGCTAGACATAATAAAAACCCCAACTCAAGGTGAAATCCAGAGGTAAAGGAGCCATCAGGCATAGGATGATCAGCAGTTCAATGGATAGCTTCTTTCCATCTCTTTGCTCTGTAATCTTCAGTGGTGATCTCACCTTATGGCTGGTTCTCCTCATGGCCACAAGACGAGTGCCATTGAGCATGGAGATTAATGAGTCCTGATGCATGTCCAGCAGGAGAGAGGGAAAATCTCTTCCCCAACCATATAACACAAGAGCTTCCTTTAACTCTGATTGGACCAGCTCAGGGTATGTACCAACCTCTGGACCACCAAGAGCTACTAAGAGAATGCCATGTGCTAAATGGCTTGGACTAACGAAGATCCATCCCAGGGGCTGGGGCTGGGGTCCCTCTCCCATAATCACATGGAGATAATACTTCAACAAAATTGGGGTTCTGTAGTCAAAAGCAGGAAAGGAGAGGAAGAAGAATTGATATGAGTGGTCAATGAATAGCCTCCACTAAAGATGGAGAAAAGTCTTTAACCTGATAAGAAAGGCCCTTCCACTTTGATGCAGTGCTAATTATTAAAAAGTTCTTTATATTGAGCGCAAACCCCGCTCCTAGCTTTGCGGTCCAGAACTCCACAGCAGAAGTCTAAAATTTCCCTTTCAAAACTTTCAAGATAGATATTATATATTCTTACTCCATGCGAAAATTTTATTTAGGCTGAACCCCCTTGCTTTTATCCTCCTCAATATATCATTTCCCACCTCCTCATCACTCCTGTCTTTCATTTATATACAGGGTAATGTCCAGGAAAGAACAGCAATACTGTACCTTCCTTTGTTCTTCCTATAATCCCTCTATTATTGTAGCCAATGACTAAATATTTAATTAAGGTAATGAAAGCTTTTATAACAGATAAACCCAAATATAATATTGCCTTTGCATAATAAAGGTTTATTTCTCACTCACACATAGTCCCAATTGACAGGTGGCTCTCCTCCAGGCAGTGGTGACCCATGCCTCTTCCATCTAGTAGCTCTGCTATATTCAACACACAGCTTCCAAAGTCACCCTTTCTGCCTCTATCAAGCTAGAAGGGGAGAGAATACGAAAGATCATGTGTGGGCCAAGCTGGAAATGGCATCTCACATTCCGTTGGCTAGGACTCAGTCACATGGCCACACCTACCAAGGGAAGCTAGAAAGTGTAGTCCAACTATTTTCTGCCACAGATATTTAGCCATTGAGAGCCTGCCTCCCACTGATGGTTCTTGCTGAGCTTGCTGTTGCCCAAACACCACCAGATTTTATCTTAATGAGTTACTGCTAAGATAGTCTCACTGTCCTATAATCATAGACTTCATCTTTTGAACGTAGGGGTAGGGCTCCTCATTGTTCCCACTCACCATCCATCTGGGCCTCTCATTCTGCTTGCTATTTCTAGTACTCTCCTCATTTTTAGGAAGTTATCTTTGGGTACTTTACAACTAAAACCTACCTGGAGAAGAACAATTTTTAACTGAGTGCCATCAAGTTTGTATAAGTCAAGCAATGGTGCTGACTTGTTTCAAGGATATCAAGGGCCCCAGGGAGTTACTAATTAATACCTCCAGTGAAAATCACATGTTAACACTGTCACTTGCGATATCCTTTTTGCCACTGTGGGGTTCTTGTTGTGTTTTTTTTCCCCTGAATTTTCAAGTAGATTTCCAGATCCTCTGTTGGTTCATTCTTCTGTGACTTAAGTGCCACGTGAAAAAGAGGATAAATTGTATGGCTGGCTCTGCTCTGCAATGCTGGGAATTTTGAAAATGAACTTGAAGTCTATGTTGCTTTCATTGCTTTTTGAGGCTTTGTGGGCCACAGCATTTGCTCTGTGTATCTATTTCCAACCCATAATGCAAGACATGTAATTAGTGGTGCCTCCGCCTCTCCTTGCAAGCTCAATCAGGCAGAGCCCATCCAAATGTATTCCATAGACTCCCCTTCCACAGCAAACCAAGGCAGATGTTTCTTGCTCCAAAACACCATTTTCAAACAACTCTCCAGCCAAAAAAATTGTCATTGGAATGTCACTAAATGGTATTTGCTCTGAAGCACCTCACATTAATTCGTAGGGTTATTAAATACTGGACATGGGGTTGTGTGTGGCTAGAATTCTGTTACAATAAAACTTCAGAGGAGTGGGTACCACATAGGTAAAAAAAAAAAATATCTTAAAAGACCCTTTCTGAAAAGCCAGTATGTGATTCAACTTCATGATGATACAGTTTGTTTTAGACCTGGAAGAAAGCCATAGATTCATTCATTCATTTATTCACTCATTCATTCATTCATTTATTCATTCAAAGATTACTAAGAATCTACTGTGTGCCAGGCACTAGAGCATGTGATAGAGATAGAGATGAATCCCTGGCCAGAGAAGCTTCCAGACCAGCAGGGAAGACAGACATAAATCAGCAATATGATATTATAATAGATTTATAGAAAATTCAGTGGAAAGATAATAGACTGGAATGAGGTCACACATAGCATCAAATGCAGTCTTTTCTGGGCCTTTTAGAATCAGTATGCCCCAATATCCCTCTTTATATAAAAACAAAAATCTCTAGGCCATCCCTCAGGAAACTACAATATCACCTCTCACTCTCAGGAGATGGGAATCTTTTAGGAACATGGAGTTGTCTTCTGTGGATCTTGGCCATCCTAGATTTCTTCCTACTTTCCTTTTTTGTAGTTTTATTTTTTAAAGACTCAATATTTTCTAAATACTAAAATTCTGTTAGGTGTTCTTGGGTGGCTCAGTCAGTTGAACATCCAACTCTTGATTTTGGCTCAGGTCATGAGCCCAGGGTTATGGGATTGCACCCCAGGTCAAGCTCTGCACTGAGCATGGAACCTGCTTAAGATTCTCTCTGTCTGTCTGTCTGTCTGTCTGTCTCTCTCTCTCTCTCCTTCTGCCCCTCTCCCTTGCTCGCTCTGCCTCTCTAAAATTAAAAAAAAAATCCTATTTTAAAAACTCCTCCCTTCTCTCCTCCCCGCATCCACCACCTCAGTTAGCTCGTCTAATCCAAGCCCCACACCCTCCCTCATTTTGAAGATGAAGACGAGGTCCATAGAGGGGAAGACCAAAGCTTGGGGACCCTGGTGCCTCCAGTGTTGCTTGGGGTTGATGATGATGTGGGATGATGAAAGAAACAGCAGGACTGGTTTAAAAAACAGTATAGTCTTTGCTTCTCAAAATGTGATTTGTGGACCAGGAGCATCAACATCATCTAGGAGCCTGTTAAAAATGCAGAATCTCAGGCACCACCCAAGACCTGCAGGATCAGAATCTGCGTATTAACAAGACTCCCAGGTAATGTGTACATACACTAAAGTCTGAGAAGCACTGCTGTAGCAGTCTTTGCTGATGCCCCCATGCCGTATCTTGTCTACCCACCTGAGTTCATCAACAGATATGGTAGACAGTTTCTAACATGCCAATAGCTTCTTACTTCAAATGCCTGCGCTTTAACTCCTTATAAGCATGGTGGAGTTAATGTCCCAGGGTAAACCCTCAACCAATGAAAGATTGAAGCCAGTGGATAAATGCCCTATTCTCCCCATCTTTTAACCAGGGAGTTAATTCATCCTTAGCTGGTATGGTTTGTCTAATGATACAAATATCTCATCAAAAAGAATACCAAATAATTCTGAAAGATTTTGTCCCAAAGCTGACTAGAAAATCATGCTGACTCTTATCAAGATCTACTTTGCTCGGGTGATTGTTTGGTTTTTCCCTGGCTCCTCGCCATTCTTCCACCTCCTAGTCATCTCCCATGACTTAGGATTACCCCAGGCATGGGAAAATAGCACCCAGTAATTTCTTGCAAACAGACTCCACCTTCTTCTCTCATACAGGTTCCCCATGTTGCTTTGGGAATTCATCCAATAGTCTCTACCTTTCAAAGCCTTGAATCAGACACCAATCTGACTGAGGCTGGAATTTCAGGGACTGCTTTCTTTATTTGGACTGGGTTTTAATCATAGGCTTGCCCTTCTCATGTCACACCGACCTTAGTCCCTCGGGGTCTCTAACTTACTTATTTTACTTACTCTTAGAGGCACGCCTTCCAAGGATGATGAATGTTGATTTTCTGCCACCTAGTGGAGGAACTGGAATGGCAGGGATGGAGCCTAAAGTCTGAAAAGAAGGGATCAGTAATTTAACACCCTCCCATGTTCTTATTGAACGTTTATTATGTACAGACCACTCTATACATACGAGCTCATTTATTTAAAAAAAAAAAATTTTAAGTAGGCTCCATGCCCAACATAGGGCTCGAACTCACAACCCTGAGATCAAGAGTCACATGCTCCACTGACTGAGCCAGCCAGGTGCTCCACATTAATTTTTTTATATTTACAATTATATTTTTGTAGTTTCAAGTTTTTATTTAAATTTGAGTTCCTTGACATATAGTGTGATATTAGTTTCAGCAGTGGAGTTTACTGATTCATCACTTACATACAACACCCAGTGCCACAGGAGCTCATTTAATCTTCATAACGACCCTATGATGAAGATGTGATCCTAATTTCACAGCCTTAAGAAAACTAAGCAACTTGGCAATAGTGACACAGGGAAAGCACAAACCAAATAAATGACCTCATTAATGAATGGGTTACAGCTCTGGGCAACTGAGGCTCAACTGTGCTGGGGATCCTTTGATAAATTATGTGGAACATGCCTCAGAATCATCCCACTAGAAGATGGAGAGGTTGCAGTATTTATATTGACTCCTATTCCTCATTGGTTGGGGCTTCCCCCAGGGATGTCAACTCACCCACAATACTGAGTTACACCTACTTGTGGGAGAGAGTGCTCCACAGGAAAGAAATGGAGATTCGGGCCCTTGAGGTGGGAAGCTGCTAGCATGCTGGAAACTTAGAAAGTGGTAGAATAAGATTCTAGTTCAGGCATGTCTGACTCTAAAATCCATCTCCTAACCTGTCCATCATACTGTCTCAAGAGCTCAGCCGTGTATGAAGTATATCACATGTCAAGTTCTTGCCTGGAAAGTTCTTCCATGTAGTCAGAGCTCTAGGCAATAATGGTCAGTCAGACCTTGAGTTCTCATTGCAAAGGGCTGATGATTACAAATCCTTTTATTTATGTACTTGTTTTTTTATTATTTTTTATTTTTAAAAACTTACATCCAAATTAGTTAGCATATAGTGCAACCATGATTTCAGGAGTGCTTCTAAAGCAACCACCTGCCACCTAGGGCAGGCTGTGGACATGTGGTACAGCAGCCCCAGTCTTTGGCTTTACCTAGGCCCTCCAGTGTTTGCAGTAACATCATGTTCAAAATTACTAAGATACAAATTGTTACTAGGGAAAGAACATGGGCTTTCACCAGACAGACCCAGATTCCAATCTGAACTGTGCTATTTAACAGCTGAACAAACTTGAGAAGATCACTTGACCTGCCTAAGTCTGTTACCTCATCTATCAATTGCGGCTCATAATACCTACAACCCTGAGGGTTGTTGTAGTGATTGGACAAGATAATGTGTATAAATCAGACCATGGTACTAGGCTTTGGGTGCAGCTAGTTTGCTTGGGAGGTGCAGACAAGGCTGGTAGGGAAGTAGGAGAAGTGAAGCAGGAAAGGGAGGACGGCCAATAAAGGGTGCATTGTTAAGCTGGCTGTAATAGTCGGCAACTGGAGCCTCATCCTGCAGGAAAACTCTGGGAAAGTGTAAAGCCCTCAGCTCAGAATTATCCCAAGCAAAGGCTGAGGGAACTGGGATATTTATATAGCAACTCCTGAGAGTCATTAGTTGAGGGTTACTCCAGGAGGGTGTTAATTCCCCTATCTTTCCACAGTCATGGGGGCAGGAGGGGGGCAGGAGTGAGTGCTTGGGCATGTACATGCAGACACTGGCAGTTGAAAATAGGCCAGAGCATCCTGAAAGGACCGTGGACCTTAAGCAGGGCATCACAGCATCTGCTCTAAGTAGCCAGCCCATGCTAGGCACAGAGGATCCGCTCCATATGTGGGCCCACTCTCTTGCCCCTTCACCATCACCACTCCCCTTCAAAGTCTCTCTTCTGCCATTTTGCTGAATACAACATGTGAGACACTTGCCATTCTCCTCCTCTCTAACATGTTCTTATTTAATCCTTATGCTTCATGCTAAATCTCTTTTCTGCACTGCATTCACCCTCCCTCCCAGCCTATATTACTACCGTCTTCTACAAACTGTCTCTTGCTCAAGTCCCTCATGTTTGAGCCATTATTCTTGGTTTCCCCCTTTCTGGCAACCATCACCTTCTTTCCCAAATGTTCTGTAGACAATCTTTGTGATATCTCAGAAGTCCTTTCTTCTATGACTTATGTTAGCAAAAGCATTTACTTCTCTCTTGCTCCATAAAAGAAGCAAAGTTACCCTTTCAAAATGAGTATTAAGGGAAAGAGCACTGCAGAAGGCATTGTGTATTGCCCAGCCAAAGGCCATTTGATTCTCAACTTCTTCTTCTTACTAAGAATACACTAATTTTTTTCTTTTTATCATTCAAGAAGAAGCCTCTTTCAGAGGAGGCCAAAACCAAAGAAGAAATTTTTTTGGTCTAAGCCAATCAGGGCACTAGCCTTTCCCTTGTAAGTGACCAGTTCAGACATTGTCAGGTTAGGTGCTGGCCAAGGAGACCTAGGGAATGCCTGGTACAGGTCTCTGGGAAGGTTGGACTTGCTCATACAAAGGGATCTTTCTTGCTCCTGCTTCAGGCTATTGTCCCCTGTATGTAACACCCAAAATTGCCACAATCCTCTTAGAACCATGAGGGAACTACAAGAGAGTATTATAGAAGTGAAAGAGAGCCACCATGTCATTGAACCACTGGCTCCACCAACCCTAGAGCAAACCTATTTCATTGTTTAAGCCCATTTTAGTTGGGTCATATGTTACTTGAATCTAAAAGCATCCTGAAATGATATGATAAAGTCTTTAGACTTTAGAACTTGGTTTTTAGAAAATCATTATAAGAGAATGATTTTAACACAGAGACGATCTGTTCACAAATGTTCTTAATGGTCCATATATTTTTTGCTGGACTTGGCCACATTTTCTAACATAGTGCCATTATGTATGTAATGTCTATAAGAACCAACCTGAACAGACAGAGTAGCACATCTAAATGAGTCTATCTGGCCTTTAATTAATGCAACTCTTGAAAAGTCAGGTGGAAATTGAATTTTTCCTACATTAAAGAGCAAGCTAACTAAATTGAATAATGTTTTGGGAAGCATTCTGGATAAACCCAAGGGAGTGGTAACTTGCAAATCACTTTAAACAATATTTCCTTTGAATAAACAAGTCCATGACAAATCCTTTTGGGTTAAGAGGGGTTATTTTATAAAAGTATATATTCTCCCTGTGATGAAAGGCTCCTTAACTTGGGGTTTGACTTCAGGAAATATGTGAATCCCATGAAATCATAAGCAACATTCTGTGTCTATGTGTAAATGTGAATTTCTCTGAGGAGAAGATTTAAAGCTTCCATTGGCTTCTGAAAGGAGTTTGTAACTGCCCTCATACCTCCAAAAAAAGGAGTTAAGAGCCACTGCTAATGTAGGTGTTTTCAAAGTCTGGATTTTCTTAAAGAAGCATATGCTTATATTTGAAGGCAATCTGACAAAGGGCTAACATAATATTTTGAGGATCCAGTGTTCATATCTAGTTTGTGAATTCTCAGATGTCACACCAGATGTCCTTATTTTTGTGAGGGCCCTTAAGCCCTTTGGGGAAAAATATGCGAAGAGAACTTTGGATATAGTTGCCATGCTCTACACTCTAAGAAGATATGGTGATTGCTATAGTAATGACGTCCAATTTTTTTGACACGTCTCTGAATCCAGCTCTTGGGTAGTCACCTCCCATCCTGACTCTAAGGGATGGCCATGTGACTTTCCTTGGCCCAAGGAACAATAGTGATTGTGACAGAAGCAAAGACTTGAAAAATATTCAAAATTGGGGATTTCTACCTTTTACTATTACTAGAGTCCCTACCACCACTTCCATATGAAGAAGCCTGGGCTAACCTGATGAATCATGACAAACATATGATCGAGTTGCCCACCTCATCCCAGCCTATAGATACTCAATCCTCAGAAGCAGAACCATGGATATGGGTGGCAGCTGACTGCAGGCCCATAAGTGAGTCCTACTGAGAGAGCAGTAGAACCATCTAGCTGAGCCCAGCCCAAACTACCAACCCTGTAAGATAAGTAAATAGCTGATTGTTTTAAGCCACTAAGTTTGGAGATGTTTTGTTAAGCAGCAAAAGCTAACTGATACAGGAGGGAAGGGAATACCTGTTCTTCTCAAGCAGCAGCATCGGTTGTAGAGCTGCAGACCACAGGCAGGTGCCTGAGGCAGTGGTTAGTAGGCCAGTCTGAGCAGGATGAGGGGCCAGTGAGCAGAGAGGAATCAGGATCCCTACACGGGGTCTTCACTCACTCTGGCCTAGCTGGAATTATCTGGGCCCTAGAAAGAAGAGACCTACTGGGATCCTTCCTTCAACCACCATATCTCCCACCAAAGGAGGGCCTGTAAGTTGGAAGTTAGTAAAAAGTGTTTAAGGGTTACTCAGGCCCTTGTTTTTTTCCCAGACTTGGCATGACCTGACAAAATGAGAGTTATAGGAGATAAAGGAGGAGATAAGAACATCAGGAATTGAGTGTCAGAGAAGGAAAAAGGGAATAAAAAATGAATGAAAGAGAAAAATATGAGAAAAACAAAGAGAAAGTAGAGATGCCAACTATCCCCCAGACCTGATTATTAAGAGCCAGAAGGAAAATCATTATATCATCATTATTTTTAGGTGCTTGTGTGTCCAACAAGCCATTTAATCTTCCTAATTATCATGGGAAACTGAGGCTCATATAGGTTATGTGAGTTGCTCTACGATTACAGTGACCCTAAGTGCCAGAACTGGGACTTGAGCCAGTACTCGCCCCACTAAGTAAAGAAGTCTTGATGTGGAAATAATAATAGACAACACTTTTGGGTGCGTACTGTGTCCACACACTATTCTAAGTACTTTACCTGGTTAACTAGTTTGACACACTCAGAACAGCTAGGCACCACGATGATCATCATCCCCATTTCACAGATGAGGAAATAAAGACACAAAGAGGCTAAGCAACTTGCCCAAGATTACTTAGCTAGAAAGTGGTGATGCAAGGAACCCACATAGTTGGGCTCCAGACCCCGCACTTGTAGCAACTACACTGCAATACCTATCAGAATGCTTCCAGATTCCAACCCCATTGCTGCTGCTGACACTCTCAGGGCTCCCAAGTGGACCAGGGATGGGCTCAAGGTACCCAGACAGGCCTCAGATGAGGACTGATCACAGTGTGGGGATCTATGAAGGCAGAAAACTTCACAAGGAGCTCAAATGAAACCTCTTGCACTTTAGATAGAAGCAAGAAGTCCAGGGACAAGGCCTGGCTGCCTTATGCTCTTCCCAGAGCCAAGCACACCTCTGGGGTACAAACGAGTGGAGCATGGAATCTAAAGCACAGCTGAGTGCACTGAACTGCATGGGAAAGAGCCAGGAATGGCTTCTTCTCATTTTGAAGTCTGGGCCTTTGGAAGCTCGAAAGACACTCTGCTGGGAGCTTTTTGAAGAAGTAATAAGGGCTTGCATGGGGGAAGATAAGGGCATAGAGACAATATTGGAAAGACAGGCAGAGGGGAAGAGAGCCATAAAAGAGGAGGTGCTCGCCAGGGGTGTTTCTATATTACTGACTGCGTAGCTCGTAAACTTATTTTAAGTCCATTGGGATCCACAGGTGTATCCCAGGTGTACCCAACATGAGTCTGGCTCAGAACTTGATTCCCTAGAAGTCTCTTGCTATTTAGATCTTAGACAATAATCCCAGAAGAAGAAAGGGTGGGAGATTTTAGAAAGTAAAGTTTCATTCAAGAATCTGTTTAGTTTTTGAAGTTCCTCTAAAAGAAAATCAATCGTCTAGGACTCCCAATCTCCACTAGCATTACTCTTTTCTGACTTCTTCTTGGTCACTAATACATCTAAGGCACTGCAGGGCAAGACACATCAGCAGTAAGTTTATCATGGAGACTTGTTTTTAAAAATAAGAAAAATAAAAGAAGAAAGAAAAGGCTTTGGTGATGATGGCAATGCTCATTTTTGTGGTATGGATCCAACTGGAATGAGATCATGGCTTCGGCAACCTGGGAAATCTTTCTCTTTTTTTGCTGGAAATCTCTGGATCTCTGGACTTCAGGGAGTTTCAGCATCAAACCATCTGCCCCCATTCCAAACATAACAGAAGAAAAGGAATGTGAAGTCCTTGATTTCTCTCCTCCGTGGTTTGAAGTGTTTCTAGGGAGAGTGTTAACACTCTTGAGAACCCTAAGGTGTGTATTTAAATTTCTGAGATGGAAGTTAAAGGTAAGGAATGAACACAAGGTTTCCAAAGGGAGAATTCCAGAAGAAGTAACCATGGAAACCGTTCCAAGGTCTTCAGAGTAGTGTCACATTGAGCCGAGAGAGACAGCAAGCCCCATTAGTGGGAAACGAAACCCTAAAGCAGAGAAGCTGAGCAAAGGAGTGAAATGAATTGAAAATGAATGAAGCAATTTTTAATAACCAGGTGAATCGGACTCAGTAAGCAGTGAAAATCAAGGTAGCAGAAATCATCTGCTTCTTTAAAAGAAAGATGAAAACAGAGGTATGTTTTTAGAGCACTTCTTCCTGTGGGCTGTATTCCAATCGTATGCATAACCCTAGGCTTTTCAAGCGTACTGGTGCCAGATTTCAAGACTTTATTCATTCTCATACATTTATTCATCAGTTCACTCTTTCATTCAACAGCTGTTATAAGATATCTGATGCCACATTTATTCACCCATTCATTCAATATTTATTGGGTACCTACTATGTGCCAGATACTCTACTAGGTACTAAGGATATTATAGTAAACAAGACAGATATATTACCTGTCTTTACAGAGCTTACCATCTAGCTTACACTGTGCTCAGCAATATGAAGGATTCAGAGAAGCAGAAAAACTGAGTTTGCTAACCTCAAGGAACCCACAATTTCCTTAGGAGAAAAAAAATACAAGCATAGTAAGAATTAAATATTTATACAAGAGCTAGATCAGAATTCCAGGCAAGAATACAAGCAATGTCACAGGCAATATATTTCCATTTTCCCGTTTCATCGCTGCCCAAGTTCATTCCTAACCTTGCCTCCAGTTATTTAATACATTGTGAAGTTCCTTTATGAGAGGAATCCTTAAAGAGATGAATATCTTTTTTTAATGCTTCAAGTTTTTATTTAAATTCTAGTTAGTTAACATACAGTGTAATATTGATTTCGGGAGTAGAATTTAGTGATTCATCACTTACATATAACACTCAGTTCTCATCACAGAAGCCCTCCTTAATATTGATCACCCATTTAGCCTATCCCCCCCCACCTCCCCTCCAGCAGTCCTCGGTTTGTTCTCCATTGTTAAGAGTCTCTTATGGTTTGCCTCTTTCTCTCCCTGTCTCTCTCTCTCTCTCTCTCTCTCTCTCTCTCTCTCTCTCTCATTTTTTCCTTCCTCTATGTTCATCTGTTTTGTTTCTTAAATTCTGCATATGAGTGAAATCATATGGTATTTGTCTTTTTCTGACTGACTTATTTTGCTTAGCATAATACACTCTAGCTCCATCCATGTCGTGGCAAATGGTAAGACATCATTCTTTTTCATGGCTGAGCAATATTCCATTGTATATGTATACACCACATCTTCTTTATCAATTCATTAGTCGACAGACACTTGGGCTCTTTCCATAGTTTGGCTATTGTTGATAATGCTGCTACAAATATCAGGGTGCATGTGCCCCTTCAAATCAGTATTTTTGTATCCTTTGAGTAAATACCTAGTAGAGCAATTGCTGGGTCATAGAGTAGTTATATTTTTAACTTTTTGAGGAACCTCCATACTATTTTCTACAGTGGCTGCACCAGTTTTCATTCCCACCAACAGTGTAAGAGGGTTCCCCTTTCTCCACATCCTTACCAACATCTGTTGTTTCCTTTGTTGTTAATTTTAGCCGTCTGACAGGTGTGAGGTGGTATCTCATCATAGTTTTGATTTGTATTTTGGTGATGATGAGTGATGCTGAGCATCTTTTCATGTAGATGTCTTCTTTGGAAAAATGCCTATTCATGTCTTCTGCCCATTTCTTAACTGGATTATTTGTTTTTTGGGTATTGAGTTCAGTAACTTCTTTACAGATTTTGGATACTAACCCTTCATCAGATATGTCATTTGCAAATATCTTCTCCCATTCTGTAGGCTGCCTTTTAATTTTGTTCAATGTTACCTTCATGTTACAAACATTTTTATCTCAATGAAGTCCCAATAGTTCATGTTTGCTTGCCTCCAGAGATGCATCTAATAAGAAGTTGCTACAGCTGATGTCAGAGTGTGCTGCCTGTGTTCTCTTACAGGATTTTAAAGGTTTCCTATCTCATATTTACGTCTTTCATTCATTTTGAATTTATTTTTGTGTATAGTGTAAGAAAGTGGTCTGGTTTCATTCTTCTGCATGTTGCTGTCCGGATTTCCCAACACCATTTGTTGAAGAGACTGTCTTTCTTCCATTGGATATTCTTGCCTCCTTTGTCATAGATTAGTTGACCATGTAGTTGTAGGTCCATTTCTGTGTTTCCTATTCAGTCTATTGATCTATGTGTCTGTTTCTGTGCCAGTACCATACTGTCTTGATGACCACAACTTTGTAATATAGCTTGAGGTCCAGAATTGTGATGTCTCCAGCTTTGCTTTTTTTTTTTCAAGATTGCTTTGGCTATTTGGGGTCTTTTGTGGCTCCATACAAATTTTAGAACTGTTTGTTCTAGATCTGTGAAAGATATTGGTGGTATTTTGGTAGGGATTGCATTAAATGTGTAGATTACTTTGGGTAGTATAGACATTTTAACAATATTTGTTCTTCCAATCCATGAGCACAGAATGTTTTTCCATTTATTTGTATCCTCTTCAATTTCTTTAATAAGTATTTATAGTTTTCAGAGTACAGATCTTTTGCCTCTTTGGTTAGGTTTATTCCTAGGTATCTTATGGTTTTTGGTGCAATTGTAAATGAGATCGATTCCTTGATTTCTCTTTCTGCTGCTTCATTATTGGGGTACAGAAATGAAACAGATTTCTGTATGTTGATTTTATATCCTGTGACTTTACTGAATTTGTGTATCAGTTCTAGCAATTTTTTGGTGGATTCTTTCAGGTTTTCTACATAGAATATCATGTCATCTGTGAATAGTGAGGGTTTGATTCTTTGCTGATTTGGATGCCTCTTATTTCTTTTTGTTGTCTGATTGCTGAGCCTAGGGCTTCCATTACCATGTTAAATAACAATGGTGAGAGTGGACATACCTGTTTTGTTCCTGACCATTCAAGAAAAACTCTTAGTTCTTCCCCACTGAGGATGATTTTAGCTGTGGGTCTTTTGTATATGGCCTTTATGATGTTGAGGTATGTTCCCTTTATCCCTACTTTTTTGAGGCTTTTTATCAAGAATCAGCGCTGTACTTTGTCAAATGCTTTTTCTGCATCTATTGAGAGGATCATATGGCTCTTATCCTTTATTTTATTAATGTGGTATATCACATTGATTGATTGGAAAATATTGAACCACTCTTGCAGCCCAGGAATAAATCCCACTTGATCATAGTGAATTATTTTTTTAATGTACTGTTGGATTTGTTTTACTAGTATCTTGTTGAGAGTTTTTGCATCCATCTTCATCAGGGATACTGTCCTGTAGTTCTCCTTTTTAGTGGAGTCTTTGTCTGGTTTTGGAATCAAGGTAATGCCGGCCTCATGGAATGAGCTTGGAAGTTTTCCTTCCATTTATATTTTTTGGAACAGTTTGAGAAAAATGGGTATTAGCTCTTCATTAAATGTTTGGTAGAATTCCCCTTGGGAAGCCATCTGGCCCTGGACTTTTGTTTGTTGGGAGATTTTTTATTATTGATTTAATTTCTTTGCTGGTTATCTGTTCAAATTTTCTATTTCTTTCTGTTTCAGTTTTGGTGGTTTATATGTTTCCAGAAATTTATCCATTTCTTCCAGATTGTCCAATTTGGTAGCATATAATTTTTCATAATATTCTCTTATAATTGTTTATATTTCTGTGGTGTTCATTTCGATCTCTTCTCTCTCACTTATGATTTTATTTATTTGGGTCCTGTTTCTTTTCTTTTTGATAAGTCTGGCTAGGGGTTTATCAATTTTATTAATTCTTTCAAAGAACCAGCTTCTAGTTTCATTGATCTGTTCTGCTGGGGTTTTTTGTTTATTTCTACATCATTTATTTCTGCTCTAATCTTTTTTTTTTTTTTAATTTTTTTTTCAACGTTTTTTGTTTATTTTTTTGGGACAGAGAGAGACAGAGCATGAACGGGGGAGGGGCAGAGAGAGAGGGAGACACAGAATCGGAAACAGGCTCCAGGCTCCGAGCCATCAGCCCAGAGCCCGACGCCGGGCTCGAACTCACGGACAGCGAGATCGTGACCTGGCTGAAGTCGGACGCTTAACCGACTGCGCCACCCAGGCGCCCCACTGCTCTAATCTTTAATATTTCCCTTCTTCTGCTAGCTTTAGGCTTCATTTGCTGTTTTTTTTTTTCTAGCTCCTTTAGGTATAAGGTTAGGTTGTGTATTTGAAATTTTTCTTGCTTCTTCAGGTAAGCCTGTATTGCTATATACTTCAAAGAGGTGAATATCTTGAAGTAAGTCCACCCAATGTCTGTCTACATTTCATTTATCCCTTAATCTATATCTCCAAAGACAATTTGATACAGAGGTGACCTTACCAATTCACCTGATAGAGTTGTAGGGTGAGAAGAAATAGACTTTGAGTATAGCTACTTTGAAGGCACCATAAATGGCTGGTCTGCTTTGAAACATGGCTCTGAACCAGCTCTCAGCCTTTAGGGACAACTGAAGGAGGCTTCCCTCTACCTTTGGTGTTGGGCCAGTACCAGACAACTCTGCAGAATTCAGAACAAAACCTTATATTCCTGCTTTCTAGAAGATGAGAAAAACATGTGAGTCTTATGAGAAAAAAAAAAGGAATATCAGTATCAACCTTGACCACAGATCTTGCACTGGTGACCACGTGAAAATGGGGCAGAGTCAGTGCAGGTGGAAGGGAGCCCTGTCCTCCTTCCTCTCATCTGGCACCTGGCATGGTCCCCTCCCCTTTTTGAATGACACAAGATGACTCATTCCAGTTGGGAAGACCACTGTGCTTATTCCAAGAAAGTGATCACTGTGTTGCAGAAGACAAACTTTCTTGAATCTTTGGTTATATAATTATCAAGATGAACTGTTGGGAAAAGTTATGTGATAGGTGAGAGAGATTATTTGGGGAAAGAATATTCCCATGGATGTGTTTCTATTTTGTCACTACTTTAGTTATGGCAGAGAAAGAGAACTTAGTGAACAAAACAAAACCATGTTCCTGGCCTATCGTGGGTCCAAGGATGGCTAAACTTGAGGAAAATCGGAGTGGGTGGTGGTGGGTTCCAAAAGCCTATGGCAAAACTGGTTGATAGACTGTTTTCAGGCAAAACTGTGGCAGTCTTGATGAAGAAAGAATGCAGACTCTGATTCATTTCTATTTCCTTAAATTTCTCAATGAATCAAAATCATTTTCACTTCATTGAGTTTTGATGGTAATTGGGTGATGAGCTACTCATTTGTCAGAATTTTCTAGTTAGAACAGAAAAAAAAAGAGTTTTCAACATTTTCTGTCTTGTTTGCCTTCCTCTAAGGCAGAGGTCATAAATTTATGTAGTTGGCTATCCTCATCATGGTTTTTGTTTTTATTTTATTTGGTAGAGCCAGGGCAGGGAATGGGACTCAAGTTCTGACCCAGGCTCACAACTTTATACTTGGCCTAATTCTTACCACTCCAAAACTTAACAGCTTAAAACAACAATCACTTATTAGCTTATGATTCTGTGGGTGAGCAGTTTGGCCTGGGATTATCTGGACAGTTCTTCTAGTGGTCTGACCTGGACTTATGCATACAGCTGCAGTTAGCTAGAGGACTGACAAGAGCCTATTCAGTCTATGGTGGCCTCACTCACATGTCTGATGGTTGGGGCTGGCTGTTGGTTGGGACAATGTGTGTAATTGGGCCACACATCTTCAGCAGGCCAGCTGAAGTTTATTCACATAATAGGGTTCTCAGGGTTCCAGGAACAGCAAGAGAGGATAAGTCCAGTGCAGAAGCATGTCTTAGATCACTGTTTCCATCATGATTTCTAATACCCCACTGGTTAAAGCAAGTCACATGGTCAAACCCAGATTCAAGGGATGGAGAAGTAGATTCCATATCATGATGGGAATTATTAAAAAGTCACATTGTAAAAGGGAGTGCATGCCAAGAGGACAGGAGTTATTGTGGCCACTTTTGTAAATAGTCTACCATAACCCTGTTGCCATTTGAGATAGCAGCCCATGCAAAGAGTCTATTGCATCTGGCGGGCAGCATTACAGGCTTGGTTGGACTCCATGTTTCATGTTTTTCCTGTGGTAAAAGGAAATGGCTTTGAGGAAGCAAAGGAAAAGATGTGAAGTTTAAAGTTGCCAAAGGGTATTGTTTCAATTACATTTCCATATCTCTACAAGAACAAAATCACACACATATGTATATTTGATATATGTGTATATACACACACAAATTATGTATATACATATATATACTATGTTCTTTTGGTAACTATGCATGCTAGTACAGAGTCTGGGCATCTTTTTTTTTTGTAAAAGCAATGTTGATTATGTTTAGTCAAATAAATAAATAGTCCCAATCTTGACTTACTCATTTGATAGAAATAGAAAATTTTCATACCAATTTGTAAACAGATCTATATAATCTCTTACAAAATACACACACACACACACACACAATCATCATATTTTCAAGCTAAACAATAAGTATTTTGAAGTGATAAGATTTTCTTTCACTTTCTTAGTTTTATGACAATTGTTGATCCACTCCTGTCATTTTGTATAAGGAGCATATTCTGGAGATTACAAAAATAGTGATGTGGGTAGGAGAGGTATTGTATAATTTATCCAGGTAGGAAAACTATATATGGTATATATACTTAAAACATATTTAACCTAGAAGGACATAATAAGGTAATGGTTGAATATATATTTCAACTGCTTAATCAATTTTATCATGGCAAGCAAACAAAGGAATTATAAAGACCCTATATCAATGAGGGTTTGGTATGGAAATCAGAAACTAGGTATTCAAAGAAGAAAAGGATGTAATTCTGAAAATTAGATGCTTAAAAAACCATTGGAGGGGTTTGGGAATGAAGGTCAGGAAAAGCTGCCCCTAGCTTTTAAGAAATGAAGAACTGAAGGGAAGGAAAAATAAGATAAACACAGAGAAGAAGACAAACCATAAAAGACTCACAAATACAGAGAACAAACTGAGGGTTGCTGGAAGGGAGGAGGATTAGGGGGATGGGCCAGATGGGTGCTGGGTATTAAGGAGGGCACTTGTTGGAATGAGCACTGGGTGTTACATGTAAGTGATAAATCACTGGGTTCTACTCCTGAAACCAATACTACACTATATGTTAACTTTATTGAATTTAAATAAATACATTTTAAAAATTAAAAAATTAAAAAAAAAAGAAGTGCGGAACTTGCTAGAACTGTAGGAAGCTGCCATTGTCTCAGCTGCCTGCCTCATTGAACGGGGTACTGTACAAGAGAATGCCTCGAAGCTGCTGAAAAACCTCACATCTACTGTCTGGCAAAGCCCACATACCTTCCTGCTGCTGTCTTAATGGCCTCTGCTTCTCTTCTACTTTTCAAATCTTGCAAAGAAGCCTCTTATCAGAGGACTCTATCCTGGAAGCTGGCTGGCAAGAGATTCTAGGAGATGTAGCTTCTAGGCTTCTAACCCCTCAGTAGAGGGGAGATCATAAAAAGAAATGGGGATGATCCTTGTCAAAATTAAACCATTCAGCATAGACCCCCAACTCCATTTAACCTTATAGCATCTACTATTCTTAAGACTGTGGCCCCATGTTGTACAAATATGTTTTAACAAAATGCCACCAATCTATACATACTAGTTTTGTGATCTTTTTTCCTAACTTGAATTTACTGACATATCCATACAACTATCAAACTATAAACTGTTGATTTTGTGGCAATAATACATTTCTTTTGTTTAATATATTTAAGTACCCTTGAACTCTTGTATAAGCAGATTTGTAATATTTTTTCTTCTGTTATTAAAAAATAGCTACTTTACACAAAAGTTATTTTTTCCTTTTTGCATTCATTTCTTAAGTGTTATTCCCCAAATGAATTAATGAGTCAAAATGTATAATCAGTTCCTCAAAAAATATTGCCTTGTTAAACTAATGTAGAATAGTAAATTGTACTAACAAACATTATGCAGCGTAATCTTATACCATATGGCATTAATCAATCTGTTACTAGCTTTTGTTTTCTTCTGGGTATATAAGGGATTAAAAAGTACAGATTCACACTAAGACATCTGGCTTCAAAACAATTTAAATCACAAAGAAACATATATATTTTTGCTTTCTTGCTATTCTTCCCTAACTTTTACAATCCCACTCTCGGAATTTCTGGCTAATCCCTTGAAAAAAGTCCACCTGCCAAACTTTTGATTGCTCCTATCTTTCCATAATTTATCCAGTGTAACCCCATGTTGAACTTTCTATCACAGAATGTGGAGGGTCTCTGGACAGTAGGCCACTTCTCAGGGGTCCTAAGAGGCCCTGGGAGTCATCCCTCACTCAAAAATGGTGTTTTGTCTGAATGTGGGCCAGCCCTCCCTGCTCCAGGACTTCTCAGGGGAGTGATTAGGTCACGACCACATCTCAGCTTCTACATGGAGCTCTCTCTCCTTCAACCCTTGACATCTTCAACCACTCTGCTTGACTGCCCTCCCCTAGCTCCTCAGAAGGTCAAGGCTGTAGCCATGATTCAAAGCTATACTCGAAGGCCACCTCCTCTAAGAGGCCTCTGATTTCCCCAATAAAAGAGATCTCACTGAAGAACTGCCATGCCACATTTCTACTAGTTTTTACATAACTTTAATTTTTTTCTCATGTGTGAAGTGATTTGTGCTCATTGCAGAAAAGTTGAGAAATATGGAAAAGATTAAAGAAAAATATCACTCAATCCCACAACACAGAGAGATAATCATTGTTAACATTTTCCTGTGTTATCCTGTTAGCCTTTCTGATGAGTTTTTAAAAGAAACATAATCGAGAACATACCATGGATCCAGTCTTTTTTTTTTAACATTTTATCATGAGCATATTTCCATGTTGTTAATTTTTTGATGTCTCATTTCAACAGGAACATAAATTTCATTGTGCAGATGTACTATAATTAACTAATTCTCAGTTGTTTAATATCTGGGTTGTTTCCAATTTTATGCTATTATACATAATGCTACAATAAACATCCCTAATAATAAATCTTTGTCTACATGTTTGACTATTTCTTTAAGATAGGTTTCTAGAAGTGGGAGTATTGTAGTGAATTTAACAATGCTTTTATTTCAGAATTAGACAAAATTAAGGATCCTCTCCCAAGAACAATGCAATCAAACACATAACCACACTTTTGCGTACACTTTAAGGAAATTTACCTGAAGCTCATGTGTGGATTTCCTAGGGGGCCAGGGATCCCTAGGTTAAATATATTTGAATGATTAGTTCACAGACATGAAAAAATTTAAGGATACTGCTAAATATTCCTAATTATTCTACAGAAACAACTTCTGTCCTACTTTTATGGTATAGATACCACTTTATACCTTTTGCCATTGTTATTTATGTCTCATCACTTCTACTAGACCATAAGCTCTTTGAGGGAAGGGTCATGTCTGGTTTGTCTCTGAATTTTCTGCAGGACCAAGAAGAGCGCATAACTCACAATAGATGCTCGGTAAAGGCTCATTGAATCAACAACTCAATTTCAAAGTCAGCAAGTCCAAGGAAAAGAAAGTTCCAAGTTTGATCATCTGGAAAGTGATTTGGAGTATGCTTCATACTCATGATGAATGCCATCAGGAGATGGTCAGTGGGGGCTTCACCAAGCCTGATAAGCAGAATGTGCATGCCACTTTGGGTAGCTAGAGGGACAATGCCACAGACAGATCTTCAGATTTCAAGACAGGTGTCAAATGCTCCTTTTTCTGTGGACAGTGGTTATTGTCTGTCTCAGAGATACTGAGGACTCTGCACAAGCACTGGCCATCAGTTGCTTGCCAGCGAAGTATTTTTAAGAACCACAATGACCTATTAACTCTTTGATTAAAATTATATATAAGTCGTATTACCAACCTCAGTTACCTCTTTGCATAATGCACATTTTCCAGGGAACTCAAAAGGGAATAGATATCTTGTGGCAGACACGCTTAGTGGCCTATCCAATAGCCGCCCCCTTCTCTAGGAGAAGATACTCACTCTAATTTAGTTTGGGTTGGCAATGTGCCCAGGCTTAGAGGGTGAGTATGATAAATGAGAAACCAGTTGAGACAGTTCCATTCCCCCTTTCCAGGTACAGACTTAACTCACATGATGATTGCTCAGTTAATGACTTTTTGTCATAATGGCTCTTGAAAAGTTGTACCACTTTTTGAACAATGACTCCTTTTTCCCCCAATACATTGACTTTTTCACCACCAAAACATCCTAAACAAATATACTATGAGAGGCGATATGACATCATTTCAGTTTCAGGCTAAGTCACACTCACCAATTTTACTCATCATACATTTACTTGTCGGAGCACATCATATGGAACACATTTGAATTGACCATCATGTTGAATGAGCCCAAAATGTTCTGCTTTGCACATGGACACCAAGTGTAGATGAAGAGGTATCATCTACATCTCTGTAGCCTTTGTGTGTGTGCAATTTTACACGTTTCAAAACACTCTTATGTTTACCTTTTATTTTGTACTAAAGGTTACTTTCTAAGCTATAACTTTATTATTATTTTTTTTCAACGTTTTTTTATTTATTTTTGGGACAGAGAGAGACAGAGCATGAACGGGGCAGGGGCAGAGAGAGAGGGAGACATAGAATCGGAAACAGGCTCCAGGCTCCAAGCCATCAGCCCAGAGCCTGATGCGGGGCTCGAACTCACGGACCGCGAGATCGTGACCTGGCTGAAGTCGGACGCTTAACCGACTGCGCCACCCAGGCGCCCCGCTATAACTTTATATTTAAATGCAGTTGGAGTACAAAATAACCTTGAACCCTCTTCCCAAAGTTGGAAAGCTGATGAAACAAGTGGTGTAGACAAACAAATTCACCTTCCAAAGAATGACTCCCTGACCCTCTCCGCCACCATTCTTATTGAGTCTACTTTTTCTACATTACATTTTGTGTACAAACTATATTTATCTGCTTGCAAATTGTTCTTCATTTCCTGTGAAACTTTTTTTCATTTTTTACGTGATATATTTTCTTATCTGGGAAAATTATTTGGGTATCTGGAATTGGGATAGAACATGTTGTAAATTCTCCCATTAAAATTAGTGGAATTTTTAAAAAATCAACAGCTTTCCATTTTAGTGGCAGGGCTTTCAAGAATGAATTAAAGTCGTTCAGTGAGGTACTGGGGTACTCACTTCTCAACCCACCTTGTAGCTAGGTATAGAAATGAGAGTAATTCCGGCCAAAGAGAGGTAAAGTCTCCTAGGAAAGATTCTTCTCCCCATTACAAGAACACTTTTCTCCATTCCTTGTCTTCCTACCCTGAATTTTAAGGTATTTTAAAGAGTGGCTCACACAGGGCGATGGCAGCCTTCAATTTGAGGGAGAAAACAGAGAATCACACAATACCAACCCAGTACCTGACCTGGTAGAGTTGAAGAAACAATCCTAGAACCATTCACTGAAGACATTTGTGTGTAAAGCTGACTTTACTAAAAGTCTGAGTTTATACTGCAACAAGGCCAAACAACCTAAAATTGACTATCAGACGTTTTTATCTTTATAAAATATTTAGGGTACCCCTCCATGTTCTTTAGCCTTGCTGCTTGTCTTCTAAAACTCCTTGCTTACCTGGTTTGGGGATTATCATCTCAAGGTCTCCCTGAAAATCCTATTCCCTCAATGTTATGCAAAGTCTTTTAGCACTCTACACCTGTACTCAGGTGGGCAGCCGCTGCTGCACATCGTTATTGTAGATTTTGTTACAAAATGGGCCAAATACTCCACTGACAGAGGTTTTGAACTATCTATCCTTGCCTCCTCCCTCACTCCATAGTCCCTCTCATGAAGAGAGCAGAGACTTAGTTCTTCATTGCTGTGAATTACGCTACCACTTTAGAAGGCAGAGGTGGACACAATCGGTTTGGGGCTTAAATGATAATTTTTTTTCAGTTTCAAAATATTAGGGCTGGGAAAGGCACCATGCCTGGGTATTTGAAAAGAGCATAGAATTGGAACTTGGAAGACCAACATTTCAATCTAACTGAGCTCTACTATTTATAAGCATCTCGGGGTCTCAATGGCCTTAAACGCAAAAACATGGGGGAGGGACACATTAAAGAATATCTGAGGTCCCATCCTCCATTAGCAGTTTCTAGATGAGGAATCTGGGGCCTCAGAAGCCAGGTGACATAATAATTGAACTTACCATGTGTGATCAGGCGCCTTTTAATTTTTACTTCTGAGGCTTGATTTATCAAGGTTAATTGTATATTTGATATTTGTTCAGATGCTCTATTTCCTCCAACTGCAGGCAGAAGAAGGAAATGAAAGGTTATGAAATAAAACTGAGTGAACAGATAGAGTTACACATGTGGGAAAAGTATGTACAGAGCTGTTCATTGTGGCTTTGTTTGTAATAGCAAGAGAGGGGAAACAACATAAATGTCTATCACTAGAAAATTGTTCTTACCAAATTATGCCATATTCCCAATATAGAATACTAGGCAACATTAAAAAGAATGAGACAGATATTCATGTACTGATATGAAAGGTGCTCCAAGATAGATAGACAGACATACAGACATCTATGTCTTTGCCTATGTATATTGCATATACACACACAAACACACAGCGCACGTGACAGCAAGCAAGCAGGGGGAGTGTTATGGCGATCAATAATGTGCCGTTAATTTAAAAGATTCATATATTTGCTTGGCTATATATAGAGTGTTTCTGAAAGGATATACAAAAAAATGGGATGGAAAATAATCTGGGGGATAAAGATAGGAAGAAAACTTATACTTTATTGTCTTTTTTTGCATCTTTTAAACTTTGTATTATGTGTATGCAGCATTGTCTGTTAAAATATGTTAAATCAATTTTTTAAATATTAAAAAATCATTTAAAGAGAACTACAGAGTTAAGTGAGATGTGGGCATTATTGGTGGGTTTCAATTGTCCACACTTCCCCTATCCTAAACTGGTAATAGTCCTCTATGTCCTACTCGGGCCTAGAGAAGATTCTGTGACCTAAAGCTGTGATGATGAGTGAAATACTGCTTTGGAATCCTGCCTGAGTCTCACCCTTGCTGCGGATGCTCATCAGACCTTGGGTGCTGACTTTTTTTTAGCTCATTAGGGAAGAGCCTGTGTTCCCTCCTTGGGACCAGCAGTCATTATTGCACAATTGCTCCAGGACATCTCTGACTCTTCCTGGCTTAAGTGAGAAGTAGCCTTGGATTTATGGTAGCAAGGGCATGGGTAGTGGAGTCAGACAGACTTTGGCTGGATCACCAGATCCACCTCATAATAGTCAAATGTTAACTTATGTCCCCTAAGCCTCTAGTTCCTCGTCTACATGACAAGGTGATGGCTACTTCTTCACAAGGTTGCTGTAAGACATTAATGACATTAGCAACATGCATGGTTGGGGCCAAATAAACATCCATTCCTCTTCTCCCTACCTGTTCACTTGCTTCACTGTCACCCATTCATCGTTACTCCTCTGTTTTCAGAGTAGTATCCAAGTTGGTGTTTCCTGAACAGGTTTTCTAGAACAGTGGTTTTCCACCAGAAGCATCTGTGCCTCTAGGGGACATTTGGCAGTGTCTGGAGACATTTTGTTGTCACAATGGGAGGAGGGCTGCCACTGGCATCTGTGAGTTAAGACCAGAAATGCTGCTCAACATCCTTCAAGGCACAGGACAACAAGAATTATCTAGTCCAAGATGCCAATAGTACTGAAGTGGAGAAACCCTGTTTTAAAGGTTTTTATAAAGCTCAAAGGCAGCATATTTGTATAAATTGGCAGGATACTGCATTTGAGAAAATAATTTTATTTCAGAGTAGCCCATAAATAAGTTCAACCAGTAAAATTTCAGCAGTTTCCACCATTGTTCTGTGTTCAAGAACATGTGTCTACATTAAGCAAAGGGGAATGGAAACTGGAGGGAAATAATTACTACACCTTTTACTCTAGGAACTTGAGAAACTTGCCTATGCCCTTTAAGACTAAAAACTACAGTAGCTTTGTATATTGCTATATAGCAAACAACCCAAAATGTAGTAACCTATGACAACAACCAGTAAATAGTTTATATTCTGCTGGAAAGTTTTCTGATTTACATGAGACTCTGTTGATCTTACTTGGCTCAGAGCAGAAAAACCACTCAAATGGGCCTAGTCCAAATTGCTTACCTGCAGAATCATTGTAGGTTCCTGTTTTGGAATCTGCTAAGTTTTAGATTTGTTTGTTATGCAGTCGAAGCTAACTGATACAATGAGTTTTGGGGCTTTTAAGTCAGTTTGGGGCTTTTGGCTATAGTGCTGCTATAAACATTCTTGTATACAACTTGCACATATGTGCATCAGCTCCGTTGAGTGTAGGAGTGAAAATGGTAAATACATAAACATTATTATTTTTTTTTAAAGGGGTGCCTCGGTGGCTCAGTCAGTTAATCATCTGACTTTGGTTCAGGTCATGATCTCGCAGTTCAAGAGTTCGAGCCCCATGTCGGGCTCTGTGCTGGCAGCTCGGAGCCTGGAGACTGCTTGGGATTCTGAGACTTCCTCTCTCTTTGCCCCTCCCCTGCTCATGCTCTGTCTCTCTGTCTCTCAAAAATAAATAAACGTTAAAAATTTTTTTTTAAAAAAACAGGAGTGAAAATGCTGGTATATTTGCTTCACTCTTAAAGTACCAAATTATTCATGCACGTGTGCGCACACATGCACACCCACACACACAGAGCTTCATTTTCTTTTCATAACATTTCTTTGTTGCCTTCTGCTGCAGCAACTGCCATGAGCCTATTTTTTCTAAAAGAAAAGGCAATTGGCAGGAAGGTAGTTCACGATGATTTTCCAAGCCAGGCTGGGAGCTCAAACTCCTGGTGCCCTACCTCCATCTCTCCCAAAGTGAAAATACCTTCTTTAATTTAAAAAAATACTTTTCATTTTGTCCACCCAAAGAACTGTTCCTAAACATTTTTGCACACAAGAAGAAAATTACCAAGGGCACACAATAGGAAAATAATCTCTCAGGTATGTGAGAACATAAGAGCTACTGTGGTTTAGAAAAAGCACACTTCAATGAATAGGACAGTTTTGTTTGCTTATGAATCAGGACCTTGAGGCAATACATGGGTAAGAACTGCTAATTACTGTGGACAAGATGAATATATGTTAGGAAGAAATGCATGGGTTGCTCATGTAACCAATCAACAAATATTTATTGAGTGCCAACTGTGTATAGAGGGCTGCACTTCTTGTAATTCCTTTGGACCTTGAGGAAGAAAAGAGGAGGGCCATGAGCTCAGTCTGGTGTTATAGATACCCAACATTCAGAAACTGGTCACACCCAGTTCAGGTTTCTGTGATTTCACCTTGGTTAAGTTATTTTCTTCTAGTGTAACTCTGTTTCTTCATCTCAAGAACAGAAATATATATATATATATATATATATATATATATATATATATATATGAGCTTAGGCAGTCCTACACTTTTGAGGAATTTACTGGATAATGCCATTAAATTCAATTGACATTTTCCATTCTCCTCTGACTTGACTTCATAAAAGATTTAATCATTGTGAGCCACTCACTATTTATTAAAATTTTCACTTCTCTTGGCTTCATGAAACAAAACCTTGCTGTTCTTCTTCCTACTTTTCTTAGTTTTCTATCTCTGGAGTAGGTTTATTCTCTTCTACCAAGCTATTAGATTGTGGAGATCCTCAATACCTGGCCCTTGACCATTTCCCCTTCACAATCTTCCTAAAACAAGCTTATCTAAACCTGTACCTCAGACATTTACATAATAATGGCTCACGAACTTCTTCTCTATCATAGAGCTTCCCTCTGAGCTCCAGACCTCTACCTCCTCATGGATGTCTCAAGGGCACCCCAAACCAAGCAATCCAAACCAAATTCATAAGTGTCCAAAACAAACCTAGTTCTTGTTTATTATATATTCCCTATCTTGATGAATTACACCATCACCATCCAGGGGATGCAGAACTGAAGCCAATTAGTTATTCTTAGCATCCTTCACTCCTCCCTCTGCTGAAGCCTCATGACCAAGTATTACCAAGTTCTGTTGAGTTTCCTCCTATATACCTCTCCCATCCTTCCACTTCTCTCCATATGCAGCTAGTACAAACTGTTATCATTGCTCACCTCAGTTACTAGCCCTTCCAGTCCATTCTCCATACTATGCAGCAGAATTATCTTTTCAGTGTCAGGGTGCCTGGTGGCTCAGTTGTTAAGCATCTGACTTTGGCTGAGGTCATGATCTCACAGTTCATGAGTTCTAGTCCCAGATTGAGTGAGCTTGAGCCCTGCTTCGGGTGAGCACGAGCTCCACTTCAGGTAAAACATGAGCCCTGGGTAAGCCCTGCTTGTCTCTCTCTCTTTCTCTCTCTCTCTCCACCCCTCATGGGAGTCTCTCTCTCTCTTCCCCCTCCCCTGCCCCTTACTCACTTGTGCTCTCTCTCTCTCTCTCTGTCAAAAAAAAGTATAAATATGAGCCTGTCAACTTCTCTGCTGAAATCCTATCAATGTTTTCCCATGGCTTCAGGGCTCAAGGCAAAATTATTTCACATGGCCTAAAAGGTCCTATATAGTCCCTGTCTATCTCTCCAGTCTCCTCATGGCCCACCACTCTGTAGCTTCTAGGCTCCAGCCACACTGACTTGATTTCAGTACCTTTTATTTGAAATGCTCTGTCCAATCCCAGGGCTTTTGCACATGTTGTTCCTCTCACCTAGAATACTCCTGTGGTAGACAGGGTATCAATCCTCCAAAGATGTTCATGTCCTATCTCCAGAATCCATGAATATGTTACCTTATATGGCAAAAGGGACCTTGTAGATGTAATTAAGCTAAGTATTTTCAGATGGGGAGAACATTCTGGATTATTGGGGTGAGCTCAATGTAATCACAAGTGGCCTTATAAAAGAAAGAGGTAGGCAGAAAAGTCAGAATCAGAGAAGGGGATACAATGATGACAATAGAGGTCATAGAGGAGAGAGATTGGAAGATACTATGCTGTTGGCTTTGGAGATGAAGGAAGGGGCCAAAGGTCAAGGGATGTAATGTAGGTAGCCTCTAGAAGGTGGAAAAGACAAGAAAATGGACTTTCTCCTAGAGCCTCCAGAAGGAATGCAGTCTAGCTGAAAGCTTGATTTTAGAACTTCTGACATCCAAAACCATAGATAATAGATTTGTGTTGTCTTAAGCCACTAAGTTTGTGGTAATGTGTTCTAGCATCCATAGGAAATTGATATTCCTCTCCTCTTCATCTAATTGATTCCTACTTTCCATCAGATCTTACTTAGCTCCTCAGGGAAACCTCAACATTCTGACTAAATCAGATCTACCTAATGTAGGCCCTTCTGGATTGAGTACATCTTCTTTTCAGCTTTTCTTGCACTTGTGAGACTATTGATTACTCCTGCTAAAGGCTCCATGAGGGTAGGTACCGTGTCAATTTTTGCCCATCTAGTTTATCTAGCACCTAGCACAGTGCTTGGCATATAATACCCTTAATAAATGTTTGTTCAAAGAAATATAATAAAGCTCTAAGATAGTTGTCATAAAATGAGCTTCCCAGAAATGAACAGAAGTGATAGTATTGGATATTAGGAACAGGTATCAAAATCTTTCAGAACCAGTTTACAACAAACTCTCCCTGGGAAAGCTTTCAAGTATACCTTTATTTATTATGAAAATGGAGGTATTCTTATTGAAACTGTGGCTATCACACCATCCTTCAGACAAAATTTTGGCACAAGGTAACATAAATAATCACACTGTAAGGTCCTTTACAATTTACAAATGAATATCACATATATATTTTACTTAATCCTCAAAGCTATCCTATGAGGTAGATTCAACTGGATGTCTTACATAGTTTTATACAAGAAAACTGATGATGCTCATAGAAATTAAGTGACTTGCCCAACAAACCACAACACCCAAGAAACAAAGGTAGGTCTCAAGCCCAGCCCTTTTGCCTCTAAATGATTCCCATTGCATTATGCCCTACACTATGTCCCAGCAGATTTAGCAGGTTTCTTCATTCCAGTGTTGAGCACACTATCGGGGGTTACTGTTCATCTCTTTTAAGCAGCTCTTAACTAAACTGGCTAAAGCCATTCTGCATTAAGGGTATTGTGGGTAATTTTGTAATGCCCCAAATCTACTTTTCATAGAATCAAAACAACTGCTTGGACTTGGTGCCTTGGAAGAACAGAGATTATGAAGGAGATGAAGGAATTCAACTGTATGGTTATGAGAATTTGTGGCTGAGGAGGGGAGAGACAAAATTGCTAGAAGAAGGAAAGTCAAAGTACAGACAGTAGAACGTTGGAAAGGTTATTGACATGATATGGAAACCCCCAAGAATCAAGATGAGAGCAATATTAGAGTGAAATTTTAGAGGAGAGAGAGAAAATGACACAGGGTTGGCTGATGACTGTAACCAGGAAGAGTGGTGGGTGGTAGAGTCAGATGACTTGACATTCAAATATGGGTATGGGGTGGTATGAGTGAGGAACAAGAGAGAATGATGTGGGAAACTAGAACTAAATAGCAAGGAGGGGCGCTTAGGTGGCTCAGTCGGTTGGGTGCCCGACTTCGGCTCAGGACAGGATCTCATCATCCATGAGTTCGAGCCCTGCGTTGGGCTTTGTGCTGACAGCTCAGAGCCTGGAGCCTGTTTCAGATTCTGTGTCTCCCTCTCTCTCTGCCCCTGCCCTGCTCATGCTCTGTCTCTTTCTCTCTCAAAAGTAAATAAACATTTAAAAAAAACTTTATATATATAAAAAAGAAAGAAATAGCAAGGAAAAGTACCTATCCCACCTTCCAGGTTAGGGATACGAGGAACACGGGAGAGAATATAGCCACCATCTGAGAAGGTGGCAGGAAAAGCTTTGTCCTCAAGGGAAAGTCAGGTTCCATATAGAGCAAGAAGGTAAAAGAAATATGCAGAGAAGAGATTTACAATAGAAGGAATTTTGTTGATGACCGAACAAGAAGTCCAGAGGACGCAGTAGAAAAGTTTAAGGAATTGGGAAAAGATAGACCAAAATGTCAGGAAGGGGTGTGTGTAAGCTTGTCTCCAAGGATTCCCCAACTCCTGCCTTCCGCGCATGCTCATCAAGAGGTAGAGAGCCTATTTATCCTCCCCCTGAATCAGTGCTGCCCCTTGACCAAGAGTACTTCTTTCTTTGGACTACTTACTCCCTTTCGGGACTCAGTTACCATTCTGTGAGAAGTCCAAGCCATATGGAGAGGATACATGGAAGGCAACCAAAGAACTCTGGTCAACTGTCCATTGGAATTTTCTTCCAAAAGCCTGCATTAACTGCCAGCCATATCAGCAAGCCATGTTGGATATTCTAGTCCGGTCAAGCCCCTTGATAACTGCTGCCCCAGCTGACATCATGAGCAAAAGAACAATCCAGGTTAGCCTGTTCAACCCATTGAATCGTGTGAAATAATAAAACGGTTGGTGTTTTAAGCTATTAAGTTTTTGAGTGGTTTGGTTACAGCAGATGACTGAAACAGGATTCCAGGGACTAGGGTAAGTAAGTGAGGGATGGCCAAGGAACTTTGAGTTTCTTTTATGACTGACATCATCAGGGATAAAGGCTTAATGAGTTAAACTTCTTTTTTCCACATTGTAAAAATGGAATTTCCTCCAGAAGTGTGCCTTCTCCCTACAGTCTCTGCAGTGAGTCATTACAATAATGACTTCTTTTCTGCTTTCGGACACAATCTCTGTCACTGAGACATGTATGTATGCAAGATCCAGAGCTCCAACCAGATCTGAAGAGGAAATCTCCAGATGAATTGTGGTTTCAGGCTGAATCTTAAAATTTGTTTCTACTTAGGAGGTACCTTCATCTAAAATCATCACCCAGACCCCTGGGAATTAGGACTCTGCCTCTGAAGGAGACAGTGGGTGGTTTTCAGGTTAATTTGAAAGAAGCTTGAAGATGCAAATGAACTGAGTAACCATGACAACAAAGAAGGGAAGAAAACAAAACAAGCCAATTATGTCTATGCAAATTCCTTCCTGAAGCATCAAGGTGAGAGGGAACATGGCTGTCAGCAATAATTCCTAATGGCTGATGGCCAATGCAGAATGAGTTAGGACTGGAGACACCTGTGGGGCAGCTGCAGTAGGGGAGGAACAGAAGTCACTGCTATATGCTCAGGTTACAATGGTGACATGTTTGTGGGTAGTGTGTGTATGTGCGTGTGTATGTGTTTTAGTGTTTACTGAGTACCTATACGCCAATGACTTTCAGATAAGGTACATTATATTTTACTTAATTATCTTAATTAATTATTATTCAGGCATTCATAGACTTCTGCTCTAAAAGCATATAAGCCCTTAGGTCATCAAAGGCCAACTGGCATAGGGTACAGCAGTCCTTCTCCAACTGTAATATGCATATGAATCACCTGGGCATCTTGTTAAAATGCAGATTCTGAGTCAGTAGATCTGGGGTCCGCCCAGGATTCTGCATTTCTAACAAGCTACTCCAAGAACCACACCTCAAGAAGTGAAGGAGGAAGGTTAAGAGTGTGGGTTCTGCATCCAGACCAGCTAGCTTCAAATCCTAGCTCTGTATATTAGCTATGTGACTTCTGACCAGCTACCTGGCCTTTCAGTACCTCTTTTCTTGTAACATGGGGATGATAAAAATAGCAAAGAATAGTGTCTACCACTAGAGGTTCTTGGGTGACCTAAACGAGTTTATGCATTTAAAATGTTTAAGCAGTGACTGGAATATAGTAAACACTCAATAAATATTAACTATTGTAATCCTCTTATGTCTTACCCACTCATTGAACATTTCCTATATACTGGGAACAATGTACTGTATGCTTTACCTTGACCATAGATATTAATTCTCACACCCTGTGAGGAAATTGGTCCCAGTAGACAAAGAAAAACAAAAGTTTAGTGAGGTCATGGAGCTAGTGGAAGCAGAATCTGAAGCCCGGCTGTCTTATTTCAGAACCCACAACATCTATGCTGTGAGTGTCATGAGGGAAGAAACTATTCATGACTATACCTCAGGGAGCTAGTACAAAACCAGTATGCGCTAGGTGCTCAAAAATATTTGATGAATGAAGAACCTAATAGACATTTTGCCCTGAATTTAGAGACAACTGAACTAAAGAATTTTAAAACATGTCCAGTTACACCATAAATGGGAGAGTTGTCATTGAAACTCAGACCCCTTATATATAAAGGCAATGGACTATTCTCATCACAGAAATACTTTTGACTTTATCTACTGGGAGACACAAAAGTGGGCAAAGTAGACAAGCCAAACGGTGAGCAAGCACTTAAAAACTGTCCAAATCAACCAGGACTGTTTCACTTGTTTTGAGTATAAGTAATCAATGGAAAGCTAAAATTAATGCATTTCTTCATGTGAAACTGCCAGAGTTTCTTCCCTCTGTTGGAGCCTATAAAGGGTATCAAAATCATTAACCCAGGCTTCCTTGCTCTTTCAGTGAATGGGTTAAGGGACGCTCCCTTAATGTTATTATATAATTTTTAGAGGGTACCTGAGTTTGGGTTCTCCTGAGAGTTCAGTGCTAGTAGTTTACTTGGGAGATTTGGGGAACATGAATAGGAGAGTGGAAAAGTGATTCGGAGAAGGGAAGGCATCCAGTATGGAGTACATTATCAAGCCATCCATCTGCAATAGATAATTGGAAATTAATCCCATAAGGCAGCTCTGGGGAATGGTGTAAAGCACAGGTCTCAGATTTACTCCACACGAGGGGAAAGGCAGCTGAGGTACTCATACCCCTACAGCCAAGAGACATCAGTTGAAGGCTGTTCTCAGGGGTGTTAATTCCTTGGCACTACAAGCCTGCCACATATGGGAGCATAGCGGCCCCACTGTCCAAGAAACAACCATCAGGCACAGAGATGTAGATGCTGCCATTTGGAAGTCAGTGGGAACACTCTGAAATGGTAGAGTTCAAGAGATATGTACAGGAAACCAACAGAGTCTGCTAAAGAGGAGCTCCTTTTGCTCCTTCCCACTACAGCAGCTCATAAAGAGGGGAATTACATAGGGAAAAAGTTACCTACTTGTCCAACTGGGGTTGTTGGGGAAAGGTAGGTCCTACACATTATAGGCTAGACACCGCATAGTCATTTCCAAAAAGGGGGGTGCAGGATACAATGGATCACGTCGATCGGGTAGAGTGCTGATAAGCAGCCCATGTTTGTGCCTTTTAAACCCTGAATTCCTTTAAATGGATTCTTGAATTTGGTTGTGGTAAAGGGAAAAAGAGGATCAGTGCTTGGGGGTTGGGGGATGGAAGAGAAAACTCAGAGGAGGCGTCCTGTGTATGTTATTAGATTTGTTCTTAATCCCAGAAGGAAAGAATACATATATTTTCTGAAATATCAGTGTTTTCCAGAATCAGTGAGGTCATGGAAACCGTAATCTTTGCCATGTGCTCTCACAGCCACAGTTATGCTAATTAAACCAGGGGGCTCTGGTGAACATGGTGAAATCAGACTTGAGCCTATGGGCTAGAGGGGGATGGGAAAGCATGTGGCACCTTCAGCAGTTGCTTTTGAGTTCAGGGCTTAAGTATGAGGCCAAGTGACCCCTGACCTTCCTTTTATTTTCCTGGCACCTGAGCCTTGGAAGCTGCCCATACTCCAAAGTGTGGAGTAGCAGTCAGCAAGACATACCATCGCTATTAATCTGATCTGTCATCACCAATGCCAGGGGGGAAATAATTTCAGGATGTTTTTTAATGTTTATTTATTGAGGGGGGAGGAGAAAGAGAGACTGCATACGTGAGCAGGGGAGGGGCAGAGAGAAAAGGAGAGAGAGAATCCCAAGCAGGTTCTGCACTGACAGCACAGAGCCTGATGTGAGATCGTGACCTGAGCCAAGATCAAGAGTCGGGTGCTTAACCGATTGAACCACTCAGGCGCCCCTCTAGGATAGTTTTAAAAGTGGATTTGGGGTTTAGGGGGCTTCAGATGTTGTTGCTTATTTTATTCAGTTTCTTCAATAAAGGGGCTCTGATGCTACTGTGGAATTCCAGTAATGTGGATGGCATAAAGCCACAACAGGTATTCACTAGCATTTGGAGCTCTACTTCTAAAGGTGGAGTTAGAATGTCAAATATGCTTTCAAATCGTCAAAGACATTTAAAAGAGCCTAGGCAAGGTAGATTTGTTCTGTGTGTCCGTGCAACTCTGTCTCTTTCTTTCCGTCCCCTCTCCTTCCTGCCATTCCTTGTTCTCCATATAGAAAATGTCTTTAAACCATAGAATGACTCTATGTATATTTGCATAACAGCATTCCTCTATATAAAAATAAATCCTGAATAGATTGCTCCATTGTATACATGTGTTGGTATACATGTCACATACACAGATTGATTTTTCCAAGAACAAATGTCTTAATGTTTCTTTTCCTTGAGAAAAATGACCAACTGCCAGATTCTCAAATTCCATGTGGAACTTTGCAATAACAGAGAAAATATATGTAAAAAGCCACAAAGAAATGAGATATATTAAGGAGTCAGATTTTTGTTTCATATAGCCCTGAATCTCCAAAGGCTTCACAAGTCAAGTAGAAGGCTATTTTTGGAATGATTTTGTCCTGTGCAGCAGGTGATTAAGTAAACAAGGCTCATTCTTTCCCTGAAGCATAGTGGCTATAGCCACAGGATTGCTACAGAACTGTGGAAAAACACAGCTTTCAAAACAGACTGCCCTGAGTTCAAATCCAAACCTTCCTACTAAGTTGGGAAAGTTTCTAAACCTCTAGGAATCTGTTTCCTTATCTAGAAGATGGGGCTCTTCACACATACATCGCAGGGTTATGGTGAAGATTAGCTATATTGTATGTGAAAGCACTTGGCGCAAAGTACGTGTCAGGAACTGCAAAAGGTCTAAGATTTTACCATCCTTACTAACTAACAAGCTAGCCTGTCACAGTTTTATAGATGCTGGCAGAAGACACAAGACTCCTGGCAGAGATGAAGGGCAGTTTCTTACAGCAGTAATAGTAGCCAGATTATCAGCATTTTTTGCATCAATTTCCCAAGCTGCAATTCTCACAGGAGGATGTGAAGAGGGCCATGTGAGACCTGCATAAGCAAGTGGGTTTTATTATAGGAGAAGAACCGTGGCAGGTTGGATGGGGAGTGGTGGATCAAGGGGATGGAGGGGAGAGTGGGCCCTGAGACACACAAAAGAATACTCTTTTTGGAAGAGGCTGGAAAACGGGAAGAATGTGGAATAAGACCCTGGTAAAATGACAGGGTGAAGAAGAAATGGGGTCAAGGGTGTCCAATGGCTTCTAATCTTCTACTGAGAAAGGGAACAGATCTGTGAAGCAGATGATATTTTCCAAAAAAGGCCTTAACGATATTTCCAGTTCCATATGCTTTTCCAGATCCTTCCCGCTCTCCCATCGAGGGGTGGAGTCTATTTTCCCTCCCCTTGAACCTGGGTGGGCCTTTGTAACTGCCTCAATGAACAGAATGCAGAAGTGATGTGTGACTTCCAAGACCAGATTAGAAAAGGCGATATATCTTCCACCTGGCTCTTTCTTGGGATGCTCTTCCTTGAAACTGAGCCACCGCACTGTGAGGAAGCCCAGGCTACACAGAGAGGTCATGTACGGGACTTTTGGCCAACAACCCCAGCTATGGTCCCAGGCATGTTTAGTGGACAAGGCTGCAGATGATTCTAGGCCCCAGCTGTCAAGTCACCATCACCCTCTGAGGCCCCGCTGTTTCTGCTGTGCCCCGTCCAAACTCCTGAACCACAGAATCCGTGAGCATAATAAGTGGTCGTTTTATGTCACTAAGTTTTGGGGTGATTTGTTATGCATCAAGGGACAACCACTACAACCAGGCTGGGGAGTGGGAAAGCCTTCTGAAATAGACACTCTATCTAAGAAGATACTCTCTAAAGACGACATCTTTCAGAGAGAAATGAAAGGCTTTTGGTGGAGAGGAGCCTACCTGAGGAACGTGAATTACAGCTTTGTGGAGGCAACAGGCTCAGTGCGTCAACATCCTTGAGCCAAGCAGGAGATGAATGTGTCAGGCAAGCAGAGCAAAAGAAGGCCCCACCTCCTCAGCATCTCCAACTCATTATTCCAGCTTTTGCCACAATTCCTTGGTCCATTCTTCTTTGGATAAGTTGTACTTTTTAAAAAGTATACCAGGGTCCATATTTACAACTTACACACTGGGATGTACAGAAATACAACTTTCTTTCCTTCTTGCTCTTGAGCTCCTATCTTCATTGAGGATGCTAATTATATACATCTCAGTTTCTTCTGGCTTTAATTGCTTCTTTCAGAAAGTTACACAGTTTTTCAGAGTTCTGCCTCCCTATGGACGACTATTCCTCCTCTTTTTTCCCCAATATGGTGATAGGTACATTTTTATGGTTGAGGGAAGATGGCCTCATCCTCCTGCTGTTCTCTGGGGGTGGCTTGACCCACCGGGCTGCTTGGTATCCTGCCCTGGTGTCTACTGAGGAGTGGCTGGTCTTTTGGTCATTGTGGCCCTTGCCGTCATCTCCATTTCAAGGTCCCCAAATTCTGCAAGTTTCCCTCAGGCTTTCTCAAGTGCATCTGCCCTCTCAGTGCTTCCATGCCCAAGTCAGGGGTCCAGGAACTCTTACAAGACTATGAGGCTGCTCTTCCTTCACTTCTCCCTTATCGAGGAGGATGAAACACAATGCTACCATGGGTTTCCCTGAGATGTTCATACTAATTCAGGATGTTCCTGATGAGGTGGCCCCTTACCCTGATGCTTTCAGATTCTCCCAAGCCAATGTGGGTGTTTCTACCAGACCTTACTCCTGCCCCCATGCCCTATTTGGAGAGTGGGAAGGATGGGGAGATAAGGGGACATTTGCTTCTTCTTTTCTGTGACCATCTTGCCCTCCTAGAACTGGGAGAGCATTCCCTCTCCTGTGAGGGAGCATCCCTCACCTGCACTGTGTCCTCATCCTTCCCTCTCTATGGCATTTCCATGGTCAACCTTCTGAGCTTTGGTTTCTGTCTTATAAAAGCCCAATTTTGGGAATCCGGAGAAAAATCCTTTTCTTTCCCTTGTTAGTCTGGCTTTGAAGACTAGTGTCCGAGTAAGGGTTTTTAAAAATCCAGTTGCAATTTAAAGCTAAGCAATGATTAATTTGTCCTGTGCTGTATCTACCTCCTCCCAGGACAGCAGGCCTAAATCTTATGGCATAACCTTAATGAAAAAAGAACAGGGGCGCCTGGGTGGCGCAGTTGGTTAAGCGTCCGACTTCAGCCAGGTCACGATCTCGCGGTCCGTGAGTTCGAGCCCCGCGTCAGGCTCTGGGCTGATGGCTCAGAGCCTGGAGTCTGTTTCCGATTCTGTGTCTCCCTCTCTCTCTGCCCCTCCCCCGTTCATGCTATGTCTCTCTCTGTCCCAAAAATAAAATAAAAAAAAACGTTGAAAAAAAAAAAATTAAAAAAAAAAAAAAAAAAAAAGAAAAAAGAACAGCAAGGAGTCCTTTTTTCTTTTTTTTTTAGTAAAAACTACCTGCAAAAGAGGGAAAACATATTTGGACGATATTTTAAAACATTATCCTAATATCTAAGTTGAAAAACAGTCATCAGAAGTTGTGGCTTCTATTTTTAATTGTATCTATTCTAAGAAAATAAAAATTGGTTTGCCAATAATTAAAATATCGAGTTACTTTTATTGCATTTTGCATAAATCTGAATTCAAGCTAATTATCATTATGCCGTGGGGGATTTTGAAGCTAGGGAGAGAAATTTTTAAATATTAACTCAAATACACAATATACAACATTATAAAATGTTTTCCCAGGATAGTATAAGCAAGATCATAAATTTAGAATTAGAAGACAAAATTCTCATCATCAATCATCATCTGATGGATCTAGAACACCCACCAAAAGTCACATTTGTGTTAATGATAATTTGATTTCCCAACGTGTACTTGCCCTTACAATTTTAGGCTGATTTTTTTAAAACTTGGAACACATATTTGGGAAAAGACGAGCTTTGTGTGTAGATGAGATTAGACTGGGCAGGAAGTTCTGTTGCTCTATTTGAACAGAGCCAGAAAAGGTCTCATCCCTAACTATCTTCCTCGACCAGGTGCCAAGGTGCTGAACAATTTACCATGACCGAGTTATTGTTCTAGCTTACAAATTACCCTAAGCAGTGATTCTCTTTTAAAGTCCTTTCATTAGCTTCACCAAATGTTTAATAACTATATACAAGTCACTATACAATGGCTCAAAGATGACTTGGGTGGTGGGGTGGGCAGAGTTGAGGGAGAAACAGTAAATTAATTAACTAATCAAGTCAGCAACACATTGGTGTGACTTGGTTTTTCCTTTATTTGGGAAGTAGGCTTAATGAGAGCCTTGAGTATATGAAGAGACCAGAAAGAAGAGAAATAGAAGGTGGAAGTTGGGGGAGGGTAGAGAAGCTGCTAGAAACTATCATATTTCCTTGATTTCAGTTGTAATTTCTCCCCCTCCACGCACACACACACTCACACACATTGGAATATTTCTCAAGTCAGGACCTGTTCTGCAATCTATAAATAGATTTAATGAGGCAGTGTCTTTCTTTTTTTTTCCTAAGTTATTAAATTGAGCTTATTATTAAATAGTGCTTCTTGTAATCCAATGTAATACTTACAGATCAGTAGTATTTTTAATTGAAATTTGTACTGAGATCATCGTAGATTTACATGAAGTTGTAAGATATAATACAGAGATATCCTGTCAACTCTTTATCAAGTTTCCCCCCATGGTAACATTTTACAGAACTATAATACTACATATCACAACCAGGACATTTATATTGATACAATCCACAGAATTTAATTGGATTTCTCCAGGTTTTGTGTGTGTGTGTGTGTGTGTGTGTGTGTGTGTGTAGTTCTAAGAAATTTTATCTCATGTGTAGGTTTGTGTATCCACCAACACAGTCAAGATACTGAACAGTTTCATTACCACAAAACTCCTTTATGATGCCCTGTTATAACCACACCCACCTTTCTCTCACCTCTCCATGCCATCCCTAACCCCTAGCAACCACTAATTTGCTATTTCTAAAATGTTGTCATTTCAAAAATGTTACATAACTGGAATCATAATGATGTAGTCTTTTAGAATATTTTTTCTCTCAGCACAGCACTCTGCAGACTCATCTAAGTTCTGTATGTAGCAGTAGTTCCTTCCTTTCTATTGCTGAGTAGTTTTCCATGGTCTGTATGCACCATGGTGTGTCTCACCATTCACCTGTTCAAGGATAGAGCTGCCAGTTTTTGGCTATTAGATCAATAATATTTTACTGCACACTAACTGTATATGTTAGGCGCTTTTGTATCTATTGTCCCAATTAATCTTTACCCAAAAAGTCCTGTGAGCTAAGTATTAGTATCTGTGTTTTAATTGAGGTTCCATGTTGCCAATTAACATGCCACGGTCACACAATTCTTAAGTGGCACAGTCCACATTCATGCTCAGATCGTCAACTCCCAAGCCCATAAGTGCCATTTGCTAGATAATTTAATGGGTTTTCCCTTGGGCTAGCACAGGTATGGGGACTAGGTTGGCCAAAACAGGCCCAGAAAGCACGTAGGGCTCTTTACACACATGCCCAGGTTTCTCCATTATTTTCCCACCATAACTCAGGACTGGCCTGAGGAACTGGGCAGTAAGATGTCTGGCAGCTCACCAGATTTGTCTTTTAGAGGTACCTGTGCTTAGAGGATGGTCAAATGAAAAGGTGAAGGTGAGATTTGGTCTCTCCCCCTCTTGATAAACATTCAATTGTTTCTTCGGCTCTTTTCCCACTTTCTCTTCCAATTGACAAACCTATCAAGGGAGTGGTAGTTAAACTGACACATTGTCATTCTGAAAACAAATGACTATAAATACCATGCCAAATCATATAGTTCCAGAAAAAGGTTCAGAGCAGCCCATCTTCCCAGGGGAGGGACACATTCTTCCTGTCATGACTCAAGCACAATCTCCTGAAGGAATGACTATGCCTGTCAATATTGAGCCAGCTCTCTGAGGGGACAGCCTTCAAGAAAATAGGCACATAGATGCTATCCCCCTTCTGGGATTCAATTCTAGGACAATTCCTAAGCCCCCTCTCCTAATGAAAGTGTTTCTCCTACCAGCCCCTCACCTATAGGTGCCAGTCTCCCTCCACACCCCTGAACCAATCAAAAACTCTAAACCTGTGGCAACAGTTTCAATCAGAAATTGTAGCAACAGTAAGGGAGCACATGTACATTTCAAAGAGAAATTGAAACCACAGTGAGATACCACCACACACCCATCACAATGGCTAACACTAAAAACATTGACAATACCAAGTGCCGACAAGGTGCTGAGCAACAAGGGCTCTCATACACGGCTGATAGGAACACAAAATGGTATAATCACTTTGGGAAACTGTTTGGCAATGTCTACTAAAGCTAAAATATGCACCTCCTATCACTCAGCAATCCATTCCTAGGCGTAAACTCAAGAAAATGAATGATTGTGTCTACCAAAAGACATGTACGAAAATGTTCATAGCAGATTTATTCATGATAGTCCCAAACTGTGAAAATCCAAATGTTTGTCAATGGATAATTGTTGAATATTCAATAGAATGCTAATCAGCAAAAAATGACAGATGTGTGTATGTATATATATGTATATATATGCATATATGTATATGTGTGTATATGTGTATACACACACACACACATACATGAATGAACCTTACAGAAGCTGAACTCAAGAGTACAGACTGAGTGATACTATTTATATGAAGTTCAAGAATGGGCAAAATTAAGCTATGGTGATAGAAGTCAGGATAGTGGTTACCTCTGGAGGGAATGTGAGATGGTTACTGACTGAAAAGGGGCATGAGGAACCACCTAGGGTGCGGGAAATGGTCTATGTCTTGATCTCCCTTGTGGTTACTTGAGTATATACATAGGTAGACATCCATGGAGCAAAACAATGAAGATTTGTATACTTTATGCCCTTTACTATATAAATGTTATACCAAAAATATAAAAGTTAAATATAAGGTAGAGTTGCTCCCCCATGGACTTCATGGAACACTGGACCAGGCCCCTCTTCTTTCCTGTCCTCCTCCTCCTCCTCCTCGTTTATGGATCTGTGGACACCAGGATGTATGACATAGCCGGTTGACTGCTCCACCCAATGGATTATTTGGGGAGCCAAACTGATACAATAGTAGGCATAATTAGTGGGAAACCAGATTCTCATCTGACTGGCACTGCAGTCTGAGGCAGGCTTGGCGCCTCATGCTAAAATGCCTCCAGAGAGTTTCCCTGTCTCTTGTTAACAAAAGGGTGACTCAGGCTGGGGCAAGAGATGAAGGAATTATATGAGCATGGATGATTTCCACTCCCTTGGAAACCTGACTTCGGGAGACAGAAACACACACACACACACACACACACACACACACACACATGCATGCACGCACATCTGACAGGCACTGATTGCGGAGGGATTTAAATACTCAAAATGAGAGAGACTTAAGAAAAATTAGCAGGGTGTGCCAAACTTGACTTCTAATTTGTACCTAGTAAAATTCCCTCTTTGTGGTAAGCATTTGTATAACCTAAAAGAAATGCATACAGTTGTGCAACCACCGACTACTATTAAGACACAGAATAGTTCAATCACACCAAAACTTTCCCGTGACATGCTCCTTAGTAATCAACCCCCTCGTCCTACTCACCCCTGGCAACTGCCGATTTGTGCTGCATCCCTATAGTTCCTATAGTTTTACCCTTACCATAATGTCACGTAAGTGGAATCACACAGTATGTAGTCCATTGGGGCTAACTTCTTTCACTTAGCAGGATGCCTTTGAGAACCTTCCATGTTGTGGCATGTATCAGTCGTTCATTCCACTTTCTTGCTGAGTAGAATTCCACAGGGTGGATGTAGCACTTTGTTTAAACCACTCACCAGTTGAAGGGCATTTGGGTTATTCCTAGTTTCTGACAACTACGAATAAATCTGATAAGCACATTCATGTATAGGTTTTTGTGTGAACATATGTGTTCATTTCTCGGGCAAAAACCTATAAGTGGGATTGCTAGTAAGTGCAGGTTTAGCTTTATAAGACACCGACAAATTGTTTTCCAAAGTGCTTGTATGATTTTGCTTTTCCATTAGCAATGTATGAGTTCCAACCGAGAGGCACCTCAGTTCCGACTGAGGGTGGCTCAGTCAGTTAAGTATCCAACTCCTGATTTCAGTTCAGGTCATGATCTCACAGTTCATGGGATCAAGCCCCACATCTGCACTGTCAGAGCAGAGCCTGCTTGAGATTCTCTCTCTCTCCCTCTCTCTCTGCCCCTACCCTGCTTGCACACATGCTCTCTGGCTTGCTCTATCAAGATAAATAAATAAATAAACAAACATTTTTAAAGAAAGAGTTCCAATTGTTCCACATCCTTGCCAACATTTGGTATTTTTCCTCCTAAAAAGTTTTAGCCATTGTAATAAATGTGAAGAAGTATCACATTGTTTTAACTTGCATTTCCCTAATCAAGGCGAACACTTTGCCATCCACATATCTTCTTTGGTGATGTACCTGTTCAAGTCTTTTGCCCATTTTTTAAAGGGGATGTTTGCTTTCCCATTGCTGAATTTAGAGGGTTCTTCATACATTCTGGATACAAGTACTTTGTCAGAAACGTGACCTGCAAATATCTTCTCTAGAGATCTCTGGTTGTCTTTTCATTCTCAAGAGTGTCCTTCTAGGAACAGAGGTTTTTATTGTGGTAAAGTCTAATTTATTGATTTTTTTCTTTTATGGATCATACTTTTCATGTCGTATCTAAGAACTCTTTGGGTCACAAAGATTCCTCCTATGTTTTCCTAGCTTTATAACTTTATTTTTATGTTATATATGTTTTATATATATTATGTTATTAAATATACTTATATATATGTTATTTATGTGTGATATATATATATATATATATATGATCCATCTTGAGTTAATTTTTATATAAGTTGTGTAGTTGAGCAGAGGTTCATCTTTTTGCATATGGATGTCCAATTGTTCCAGTACCATCTATTGAAAAGACTATTCTTTCTTGGTTGAATTGCCTTTGCAACTTTGATGAAAATCAATATTTGAGTGGGTTAATTTCTGGGCTCTATTTTGTTCCATCTATCTATGTTTCTGTCCTTTCACCAATACTACACTGTCTTGATTAATGTGGCTTTATAGTAAATCTTGAAATCACAGTGCGAGTCCACTGAATTTGTTCTTTTTCAAAATTATTTTGGTTATTTCAATCCATTTGTTTTTCTACGTAAATTTTAGTATCAGCTTATCAATATCTGCCCCCAAAAATCATGCTGGGATTTTTAGTAGGATTGTATTGAGTCCATAGATGAACTTCATGAGAATTCACATCTAAACAATATTGAGTTTTCCAATCCATGAACATGATATTCCTTATTTATTTAGATCTTCTTTGTTTCTTAAGTGTGTTGTAGTTTTCAGCATACAGATCCTGCACTTAATTTGTTAGACTTACACCTAAATGTTTCTCTTTTTTGGGTGCTGATGTAAATGGTACTGATTTTAAATTTTGAATTCCAAATGTTTATTGTTAATATGTAGAAATACAATGAATTATTGTATATCTGTCTTGTATCCTGTGACCTTGCTAAACTTACTTATGAGTTCTAGAACCTATTTTTGTAGATTCTTTGTGATTTTCTACATAGACAATGATGTCTTCTGTAAATAGAAAGTTTATTTCTTCCTTTCCAATCTGGAAGGCTTTTACCTATGTATTTTAAGGTCAATCCTATCCCTGGTTAAAATTTTCCCTTAAAAAGCCAAACCCTAAAGCTCTTAAAATGTTACCCATCTCTCATATTGCACACTGATAACTAAAACAGGACCAACTAAACTACAACAGTCAGGATACGTTAGGTTTTGCTGTAGTAACAAATAACCCTAATATCTTATCAACAAATATCTCTTACAACACAGTTATAAAATCTTGCTCATAGTTTATGCCCATTATTGGTTGACAGAAGGACTCTGCCCTTTGTGGCCTCCCAGAAACCCAGGCAGATAGACCAGGCACTGTCTTAAATGTTGCCTGTGACTGTGCCAGAACAAAGAAGAATTCAGACAATTTTTCACAGCAGATTCATTGGTCGGCCCAGCAGTGACTCACATACATTCTGCTCACAATCGTTGTACAGAACAAGTCACATATCACTGCTCCACCAGGAGGGGGATAAGAAATGCAATTCTACCATATGCTTGGAAGTGAAGGGCCAGAAATATTTGGTGAAGAGCACTGATGACTGTTAAGGCGCACACACACACACACACACACACACACGGAAGATAAGACATAGAAATCATTCAAATGTGAGGCACCTGGGTGGCTCAGTTGGTTAAGTGTCCAAGTCTTGGTTTCAGCTCAGGTCACGATCTCATGGTTCGTGGGTTCAAGCCCCAAGTTAGGCTATTTATTGATTGTGTGGGGCCTGCTTGGGATTCTCTCTCTCCCTCTCTCTCTCTGCCCCTCTCCCCAGCTTGCACTCTCTCATTCTCTCTCTCTCAAAATAGATAAATAAACCTAAAAAAAATCATTCAAATGCAAGCTAGAAAGTGGTATGTGCCTTTAAAGAGGCATAGGAAAGGTGCAATTGGAGTTAAGAGAAGGTTTCTCTTGTATGAGTTCAGGGGAGGCTCCTGGCAACAGGAGATGTTGTAGATTTGAAACCAATCTTTGAACGATGTTAGAAATTGGAAGTTCAATACATTTATATTTCACAACATAATGTAGTAGTTAAGAGCAGGGGTTGGGGAGCCAGATTGCCTGGGTTCAAGTCAGATCTGCCTAATACTAGCTGTGTGACCTTGGGCAAGCCACTTAACTTCTCTGTGTCTAAGTTTCTTTATAAAGTGAGGCTACTAATAGTACCTGCTTCATCAAGTGTTGAGAGGATTAAATGAGTTAATATTCATAAAACTATAGAAATAATGCCTGGCACATACGTGTTATAAATGGTAAGTGCACACATGCCCCCCCCCAACATCCCTGTCTTCAACCAATTTTAAATCCTTGAAATTTAAATTTTTATTTATTTTTAATTTTTTTTAGAGAGAGAGTGTGCGTGCAAATGGGGGAGGAGAAAAGGGGGGGAAGAGAGAGAGAGAGAGAGAGAGAGAGAGAGAGAGAGAGAGAGAACCTTAATCAGGCTCCACAGTCAGCACAGAGCCCAATGCGGGGCTCGATCCCATGACCCTGGAATCATGACCTGAGCCAAAATCGAGAGTGGGATGCTAAATCGACTAGAGCCACCCAGGTGCCCCAAGTTCTTGTGATTTTTCAATGCCAAGACTGGATAAGAAAAGAAAAGAAATTGGAAAATTCGTTTTCTGCAGTGAAATTTACCCTGATCCCAGCGAGCAACGGCTGGATACCGACAAAGCCATCCAGCCACCGTGTGTGTGACCTTGAAGCACTGAGCGGGGCTCCTCTTTTCACTTTACAACCAGAAACTCACATCAGATGTCTTAGCTACAGGTCAGCAGTTTTCCTTCCCTGTCAAAAGCCCTACTAGGTGAGCCTTTCTTATATTTTCCCCTCTGACTTTGAAGACTTAAACTCTGTTTAGGAAAGTCTTTTCAGCAAGCTATGTCAAAATAAACCTCCACTCATCACCTGCCTGGGGATGTGCTACGAGGACTAAGCACAACACAGGACAGATAGACATGCCACAAAAAGGGATTTGCTCAGAGACACTCTTCCAGGAAAAGGATAGAACCAGCACTCAAGAGACCACATCTGTTTGAAGATGAGCAAATAAAGAACTGTTCCTACTGTAAATGGGAAAATAATCAATCTCTGGAGGAGAGTGAGAATGAAAACGTCCATTGGTTTAGCTTGTTTGAATGAATAAAGCTCTTTCAAGTATTTCCCCACGTTTGGTTCTCACAACCCATCTACAGGGAGGGCAGAGGGGGTGTTTAGTCCTCTCACTCCGCAGATGAGAAAACGGAAGCTCAGAAAGGTGCAGTGACTTGCCAGTGATGTTGCAGCTGGTAAGTAATGGAGAAGAAACTTGAACTCAGAGCTCCTTCTCACAGTCACCTTGAAGTCTGTTTGCAAAACCTGTTTGCAAAAAGGTGGGAGGCATACTGCTAGTGGGGTGCAAATGATGTAATTTTATATACGATAAATTTATGAGCAAAATGTAAAACAGAACAAACTAGTAATTTGCAGCATCCCTTTTCAAGAAATTTGATTTGCTTCAAACATTAGTCCATTTAAAGAAAATCTTAAGTCATGAGCAATGCAGATGGCATGTGGACGTGGCAAAAATTGTGAAGACGACGTGCAAAGGACTGAAGGCTGGAACGTCTGCTGTAAGAACACTGACTTGGGCATGGGTGCTCCAGGCCAGGCTCTGTCACTAATGGGCTATGTGACCTTGTACTAGCCATGACCTCCCTGAGCTTTAGTACTACCCTATGCACAATGAGAGGGTTAGTTGCAGTCATTTCTGGAGCCTCTCCAGCTGGAATCTTCTAAGATAGAAGCTGGTGTTATGTCCAAGATGTATATAGGGCTGGGTTTCTTTGGCCCTCTTCTTTAGTCAGCTTTCATTTGCCTCAAATAAAGCTGACAGGAGGCTGCAGGATCCAGACCACATTCCTCTGTGTCAGCTGCTCCAGATCTTTTCTCAGGAGCTTCTAAGGAGGGCCCCTTCAGCAGCCTGGATTCTCCTTGGCTATGTGCCCTGGGCCCCATAGCCTGCTTAAGAGGAGAGACCTTGACAAAGGAAGCAGGAAGGAAGTGGTTTCCACAGAGCCATCCTCCAACAGTGAAGGAGTGAAAGGGAAGACTTGTAAGGGTTCCAGCAGGGTGGGGATCTAGGGCAGCTGGAGGAATGGAATTTGTAACAGGCCCAACCTGAATGGCATCAGTGTCAGTGGGAAGGGTTTTTGGAAAGAGCCAGGATTCCCATTGAACGTGCCTTGAAGGTACTTGTGGGTGGGTGGCAGTTCTCCTACCATTGAACCAGATCAGCACCCAAAGCAAGAAAGTACAGGAGGGTCACCATCAGCTCATGAAATTATGAGGAAACCCATGGCCACCCGACTTGCTTTGTGACCTTGGGCAAGAACTTAATCTCCCTGTGCCTCAGTTTCCCTATCTGTGAAACAGACATAATAACAATAACTATTTCCTAAGGTTATGATGGGGATTAAGTAAAATAATATATGTGAAGCGTGGCATGTGGTAAAAATAAATGTTCACACTCATGTTTACTATTAATAATCTTATACTGGGCCAGAATAGTGTTCTAGCTTGGAATTAGACAAACATGAATAGAAATCCTGGCTTGCCCATGAAGTAGTCCTATGACTTTGGGCTTTCGTTTTCACTGATAAAATGGTAATACTAATAGCACTCACCACAAGAGAAGGTTATTGTAAAGATTCAACTGCAGGATAGCAAAAAGCATTTAGTAGAATGCCTGCACACATCTGAATTGTTCACTAAATTATACTCATGACAGACACAGAGCTGCGCCCCCCCCCCCGAGTCCTCCCCTGAGGAAAACCTCATGGCCCCAGCTGTGGGGAACTGCTGTCAGCTGACAGGGCCACTGTCAGTGCCTTCAGGGCCTGTGTGTCCCTAGTAAGTTCTCTGAAGGCAGGAGTCCACTTCTCTGATGTCCCCAAAATATTCAGCACAGCACTGCAAATATGGTAGGTCAGCTCTAAATACTTACTGATGGGCCAATATGATGACTTCCTTCCGAAACACAGAATATATCTCGATGGAGTCCACTTGGAAACATCTCAGGTGACAGCAAGGAAACTCTGCATTGCCCAAGCCGAGTCCACAGCAAAGATGAGGCTGCCCTTGCCAGCATCCCTCGCCCACTTACCATGGTTCTTTTTCTTTAAGATGGGATACAGAGCCTGGCTTTGGGGGGATCCAATTTAGTTCTTGTCAAAAGCCCTCCACTCTCTCCCCAGGCCTGGCTGGGAGGGAGGCCACTAGCTTCATGCTGACCTCGTTCCCAGTCAGCACTGCCTGTGAAAATGCGGTCTTGGCAGATGTGCCCTTTCGAGAAGATTTTTATCTTACAGAACTTGACAGATTTTCAGCCTCACTCTTTAATTTGAAGTTTCTCATGTTACCCCCTCCCCTCCCGTCGTTCCAGCTCGGGTAATTTTTCTCTAAAGCGACAGTTTCTCAGTTGGTGGTTACATTCCAGAGTGGGTTAATATGAAAGGCAGAATTGCCACATCTTGAATAACTTAATATGGGATTGACCAGAATGTAGCAAGTCCTGGGCTTTTGAGCAGTAGTTTCCAAAAACCAGTCCATGGAGCAGGGCCAAGGTCCCACTCCCATCAAGCTACAAGCCAATGGGCATGTGTTGCAATACAATAAAGGCCACCATACTTTGCAGCTCCTCTCATCAAGAGGTGGAGTCTATTTCCACACCCCTTGAATCTGGGCTAGCATTGTGACTTGCTTGTTTGGCCAGTGGAATGCAACAGAAGTAACAGTGTGTCGATTCCTAGTTTAGACTGCGAGAGGCCTTGACACTTTTGCTCTGAAGCTCTTGGAAAGCCACAACTGCCATGTGAACAAGCCTGGGCTAGCTTCTAGAGGAGAGAACATGAGGAGACAGGCCCTAGTGCCCCAGACTTCCCAAGAAAAGCCATAATGAACCAGCCAGTCCCGCTGAGCCATCAGCCGGCAGCAGATACATGAGCAGGCCCAGCTCAAATCAGCCAAGCCTTGCCCAAGCACAAGAATGGCCCAGCTGAGCTTAGACCATATTGGCATCGTACAAAATCATGAGTAATTAAATAAGGGATGATTTACGTCACTGAGCTTCAGGGTAGTCTCTTCTATAATAAAATGGATATAGGGGGAAACTAATACAAGGGGAGACAAAGTAAAGAAAAAAGCAAATAACAGACCACGATAATACAAATCATGACATGTACAATAAAGGAAACAAACACAGTGAGGCAATGGAGGACTTTGGGTGACAAATGTGGAAAAGATAGTCAAGGGAAGACCTCTCTAAAGAGGTGACCTTTTTGCTGAGACTCAAATGAGGGGAAAGAACCTGCTGAGTGAAGACCTGAAGCACAGGAAATTGCAATTCAAAGCCTCCAAGGTGTGTTTTCAAGAAACGTAAGGAAAACCAGCATGGCTGGAGCCTGGTGAGAGAGGGAGAATGTGGCCAGACGTAGTCAGAGAAGTGGGCCAAGTTCCTCAAGAAACCACTGGAGGGGTTTAAAAAGAAGAGTTACAACATCTGATTTCCCTCTTTTAAAGGTCACCCTGGCTGCAGTGTGGAGGACAGATAGTAAGGTGCCAAGACTGAAAGCAGGAAGCATGCGTGGTCAGGGGGCTGCTGCAAAACCCAGGTGAGAGAAGACGCTGGCTTAACCTAGGGAGGTATCGGTAGTGGTCATGACAAGGGGTCATATTCTGGAACTATTTTGGAGGGAAAGCTTCCTGATGGCACATAAACTGGCTTAAAACCAAAGTTTGTTATTTGATCCATATGTCTAATAAAGTTTAGGTCATATTGCTTTGCTTTTCATATGCTTATTCCAAAATTTTTATTGAGGACTTTTTAATAAGTGTATAATTTACTCATATTTTATACCAGCTTTTATTGCTAATTATTAATAGGTACAGAAGGTTTTCCTCATACTTAAAAAGGTGGATAAAACATAAATCCAACATCTGGTCATACACAGAATAGAATATTTGGTTCCTAACTCGTATACTCCTAATTTTGTGAAAAGGATTAAAATTTTTCTATTCAGAAATCATTTTGAACATTTTTAATCAGAATCCCCTCTTGTAGTCCCCCAGGATGTCAACATTTGCTTATAAACCATTTACTGAAAATATTTTTCTTAGAATATTTTTCTTATAAGTTAATTTGGAAACATTTGTTTGCTTAACAATTACTGAGAAATAGTGCAGTTTGGTGATTAAAATCATGCACTCTGGAGCCAGTATGCCAGGTTCAAATTCCAACTCTGCCATTTATAACTTGTGTGATCTTTGGCTTGTTTTTTAAAAATGAGGTGGTAATAGTACTTCCCATACGGTGATGTTTTGATGATTAAATTACTTAATACGTGGAAAGTGCTTAGAAGAGACCCTGGTACGTAGTAGGTGTTCAGCGTTAATATTTAACATTAAATGCCTTTAGGAGTCTAGTCACTGGACTACATATCTTTGTTAGTGTGACTATTTGAAAGGTGCAGAATAACATTTCACTTAAAAGTTAACAAAAACATCTTTCAGATTTTCACGAATGCTGCATTTCCTTCCTAATTTTCTATCTCCATCAGTTCTCACTATATGTTGTCCTCTAATGGCTGGTCCTCATGCTCACTATACCCTTGGCCAGCACCAGCCTTATCAACTGTGGATTGTGTATGTAAGAAAAAATACGTCAACAGCACACTACATGGTGACTACACCAGACACTGTTGTGGGAAAGTTGCCTGCTGCTCCAAAAGAAGTGATGGTCAAGCTGTTCATGAGTTTGCAGTTAGAGGGGGATGGGGGTTGAGGTCATCGTATAGGCTAATTCAGTCAAATGCCTAGTGCCTGGGCTGGGAAGGCTCAAATAGCTGGGGGCTGAACAGCTGGGGCTCTCAGGCATCTCTGTCTCTGCATGGTCTCTCTCTGTGGCATCTGTAACATGGCAGCCACAGGGTAACAAGACTTCTTACACAGTGGCTCAGGATTCCAACAGTGCCCATGAGGGGAGGGGTGGGGAGGGAGGGGGTGAGAGAGAGAGAGAGAGAGAGAGAGAGAGAGAGAGAGAGAGAACAAGAGCCAGGCAGAAGCTGTACTTCCTCTTATGACCTAGCCTTGGAAGTCACACATTAGTCACAACTAATATTGTAGTCTGTGAGTCGAGGCTGTCAAAAAGGGATGAATGCCCACTGATGTCCAAGGGGGAAGCAAAATAGACTCCACCTCTTGATGGGGGGTGGGCGTGGGGTGGCGAGGTTCTGGAAGAGCATGTGGGACTGGAATTATTATAGTCATTTTTGGAAATATGCTCTGCCACAGATGGAAAGAGCATCAGTCAAAGCATGACTTGTGCTGGCCAAAGAGATGATTACCCACAAGGAACAAAAAGCCATAGGTCCACCTGAGATGGCTAAATTTGTAGCTTTACCTGAACGGCCCTACCTGTATCAGGTTAAGAGAGAGAGCAACGATGGGGATAAGGGGAAGGGGAAGAAGGAAACTCATGTTTCTTGAGCACCAATGATACCCTGAATCTTTTACACATTGGCAACTGTCAATCAACAACCATTCAGCTCATGATTCTGTGGGATGGCAATCTGAATTGCATTCACCTGGCCAGTTCGTTTTTTTGAGTTGTTTTTGTTTTTGTTTTTGTTTTGCTCTATGCTTGCTTGTGCATCATCATCAGTCAGCTGCTAGGTCAGCTGGAGGCTGGTCGACAATCAGCTGAAGCACCTTTGCTCTTCCCATCATGGTCCCTCATCCTCTAGCAGACTAGCCCAGGCTTGTCCACACAGTGGAAAGGTCCTACAGCAGCCAGCCCCATTACGCAGGCACTTTTGAAGTCTCTTCCATGTCACAATTGCTGTTGTCCCATTGATCCAATCAAGTCACATGGCCAGACAAGATCCACAAACACTGCAAGAGTGTAGACACAGGGAAGGGGGACATTTGTGGCCATTTTTACACCTTACCACAGCATGAGATGTAAAATTTTGTTCACCAACTTCTCCACAACAATTTCTCACAGAAAAGAGTCATAGTGACAGAAGTCTCTACTGGAGATTCCTTATGCTTCACCCTAGGCAAGCAAGGAAGGACCAGGAGCAAACAGTCTTTAGGACTTCTAGTCACACTAGAACAGTCCCATGTGGTCTGTGAGCCAGGACCACATCCAGCCTGGAAGGAAGGCAGCACACTTTGAGACAAGGAAGAATTGAATGGGAGAAGAGCAAGGAGAAAGCACCTTCCAGAAGATGTCAGTCTAGCACCGCTGCTCCCATTCATCATTTACCACCTATCCCTGAAGAGAGTTCTCATTCAACCTCAATATATTCGTATTGTCATCGCAAAAAAAAGTAAAAGCAACTAAGTTCTGCTTTTTGTTCTATATTTGTCTTCTTTTTACTTTTTTGTTTTGACAGTCTAGAGCGGAGGACTGGAAGAACTGGGGCAGGAAAGCTACCTACCACATAATGGACAAGGTTACATAGTCAGACAAAGCCCCCAAGGTAAGTGTGTTATTGTGTAACGTAAGGCCATGAGTGCATTTCAGAATATTAAATTATTTTAAAAAATTGTCCTTGGGTCTTTGGCCTTCTTTATTTCTTCCACTTAGATGCCTCACTTATTTACCCAGAACATAAACTATGGCCTTCCTCTGTGGCTACAACTCTTTGGCGGGGGTGGAGGGGCCCTAGTGTTTAACTAAACCACAAATAATTTGTCTCCAAAGAATAATCCCATCCCTACCTTCCATGCTCCTACCCTACCCCCACCCTACCCACACAGCTTGGTGGTTAACCCCTTAATGAAGTTCCAAAATGTCTGTTCCTCCTTCATTCAGGAGGACCAGGCCTGTAGAACTAAGACCAGACCCTGACAGTAGACACATTCATGGCCAAGCTCTCAGGCAACTTCTCCTGAGTCTTCAGAGTCATATGAGCTATAGGTAGGACACTACTTGATCCCAGGGTGCTCTTACTTGTTTCCCAATTCACAGGCCTGGTGGCACAGGAATAATGCCTCCCCCAAAGGTGTTATATTCATTTTCTAGGGCTGTGAAGAAAAATTTGTTCCAGCTTCTGATGGTTTTCCAGCAATCTTTGGTGTTCCTTGACTTATAGATGCATCACCCCGATCTCTGCCTTCATGTTCGCATGGAACTCTCCATGTGTGTGTGCATGTCACTGTGTCCAAATATCCCCTTTTGATAAGGACATAGTCATATCAGATTACTGCCCACCATAATGACCTCATCTTAATTTGATCATCCGTGAAGACCCTATTTCCAAATAAGGTCAAATTCACAGGCACTGGGGGTTAAGACTTCAAAACCTTTTGGGGAGTTACAATTCAACCCATAACAGATGTCTACACAGTAATCCCTGGAACCTGTCAATATCTTGCCTTACATGGCAAAAGGGACTTTGCAGATGTGATTAAGGTTACTCAAGGGACTTTGAGATAGATTATCCTGGAATATCCAAGTGAGCCCGATGTAATCACAAGTCCTTAAAAGTGGAAAAGCTTTTCCCACTATAGAGGGATATGTGAGGATAAAAGAGTGCTCAGAGAGATTCAACACTGAGGATGACATTAGGGGGCCACAAGCCAAGGAATGTGGTGGCCTCCAGAAGCTGAAAAAGGCAAGGAAGTGGATTATTCCTAGAGCTTTCAGAAAAGAATGCAGCCCTGGGGCGCCTGGGTGGCTCAATCAGTTAAGCGCCAACTCTTCGTTTCAGTTCAGGACATGATCTCACGGTTCATGAGTTCGAGCCCTGGGTCAGGCTCTGTGCTGACGGTACGGAGCCGGCTTGGGATTATATCTCTCTCCCTCTCTCTCTGCCCTCCCATGCTTGCTTTCTCTCTCTCTCTTTCTCTCTGTCAAAATAAATTTTACAAATATTTAAAAACTAAGAAAAGAATGCAGCCCTGCTAACACCTTGATTTCAGGGTAAGGAGACTCATGTCAGACTTCTGGCCTATAAAACTATAAGATACTAAAATTGTACTATTTAAGCCCCCAAGTTTGTGGTAACTTTTCAAGCAGGGACAGAAAACAAATAAGCTGAGATTAAGCCTAACCAGATCTTACATCGTGTTCCCTTGAAGCAGAGCCTGAGACAGGGATTTTGTGCAAGTGATTTACTGGGGGAGCAGGATAGGGCAGGAGGAGAAAGCTAAGCAAGGATGGGATCTTTACTGGAGACTAGCTTCCACTTGATCCTGCGGGAGGCTCTGAAGTATAAATAGCACAACATTAATCAAATTTCTGCAAGGCTTTTATACCTCCATGCTAGTCAGTGATTGATCAAGAATTATAGGTGTTAGGGTGAGGTGGAAGTGAGCAGGGGAGGAGCAGAGCTTGCAGAGACAGGAACAGCTATGAGTCGTCAGCCCATACTCACACTGGCTGGGAAATGGAGACCCTACACATAACCTAGGGCAGAGCCATCTAAATCTAATCTTAGGACCTTCAGGATCCTCATGCATATTCCACAAGGACAATATTGGTTCACAATTTTAGGGTGCATTTTCCCTGTGCCTCCTGAAGGACATGACTTTGCCATGGTCAGTCCAAGGCATCTATTTGCTGGAAGATGGAGTGGGGCAGTGGGGGAGGAGATGGAGATTTTGCTGCAGAGTGCGTGAAGACAGAAAGACCAAAGTAATATTTGGCTTTTAAGATTCAAAACTGAAATATGCAGCAGGCAAGGGCCTTATAAACCAAGAGATTGTCTTCAGGAAGGATTTTCCAGAATCCTTTGTTCTCTTCTTATAGCCAATCAGCAAATGGAAGACTCTGGTTTTTACTGTAGTGAAAGCAGGGAGATCTTTGTCTGCCATGAAGGCATAACTCGAGTCAGGAAAAAGGAAATATGACAAAGGGGAATAAAAGAAGCCCACCCCTTTTCCAGCCAAAGAACTTGTGAAAAGTACGAGTGTGAGGTAAGGAAGTGGTCACAGGGGTGTGTCCTGAGCTCCCATTTCTGGAATGTGCAGTAGCCACACTGAGAGATAAGAGGGCCTCGGACAAACCTGAAACAGTCACCTTACAGTCAACTGCATGACACAGTGGGATCAAGTACGGGTGTCCCTGATCTTTGCAAGCTGCCTTCGGTCCCTGTAGGGTGTAACACCTAGGTTAAGAGCCAGAGGTCCCACCACAAGACCGCTGTAGCAGGACAATTTCACCCTGCAGTGGGCTGCACAGAGGCCTCAACAAGTACCCAGGGGTCTGCAGTCAGCAGGAGCCTAGGGGAGGCCTGGTCATCCTGGGAGGCCCTAGGCCTTGCCCACACCAAAAGAATAGTCAGATCCCAAGTGGCACTGGCAAGAAGACATCAGCCTGGGGTCCAGAAGAGGCTAAGGAGCCTGCCTAAGTCCCTCTCCTCATGGAGTAGGGAAAGTGCTTTCTCACCAAATGAGTGTCTGAATGTCTCCTGATAGGCCCATTTATAGCATCACAGATGACTACACTGAAGCCAGATTGGCATTTCATTTAATTTTATCCCACTAACAACCAGGTGGGGCCTCAGTAGACTCATTAAAGATCAAATAAAAATAATCTGGAGGAACGGGGACACCTTGGCTCAGTTGGTTAAGCATCTCTTGATTTTGGCTCAGATCATGATCTCACGGTTCATGAGATCGAGCCCCATGTTGGGCTCTGCACTGACAGTGTGGAACCTGCTTGGGATCTCTCTCTCTCTCTCTCTCTCTCTCTCTCTGCCCCTCTCCCACCAAAATAAACATTTTTTAAATAAAAATTTTTTATACACCCCATGTGCAGGTGATTTTAATTCTTCCATGTGTACAATGAAGAGGCTTAGCCAAATGATTAACTTTAGAATTATGATTTTAGATCTGATACAGCAGGAGGTCACCAGAGCCGAGGACAATCTGAGACAGCCCCAAAGGAGAAGAGGACTGCCCTCCTTCTCCACCACAGGGAGGCAGCCCCCAGGGAAAACAAGCCCTCATGCCCGGTCCCTGTCCCAGCTTGTGGGACTTGGCTCAGAGTGCGGAGCTAAAGGCCCTCACTTCCATGCTGCACCCTCATACCTGGGTCCGCCAGTACTCTCTCCTCCTCTCCCACCCTGACACATCAGGGGCTTTGGACTTTCCAGGACTCATTAGTGCCTCTGTCATCAGAGAGAGGGCATAGGAGAGGAAACTGGCCTCTTCTGGCAATGCTCAAGAAAGGCTTGGTGGAGAGAAGGGGAAGAATCCTGCTAGGTTACCATGAGGTTTGGAGATGCCTGGTGAGTTCTACTGGCCCACTCAGAGCCACACTGAACTCAGCATTCTCAGAACATGCTAGCTCTTTCTGCATGACCATGGCTTCACTTGTTTTTGCTTTCATGTCAGCTCTTTTTCTTCAAGCACATGGTTTCTCCTTCAAGCCCCACTCCAGTGGAACCTCCTCAAGGAAGAAATTCCTGCTGACTCCAGGAAGATATGGCACCCTCCGCTGGGCTACATCATGTCCTTGCTGCCAATACAGAAGGAATGCAGTAACTTTGGAGTGCTTGTGCCTCACCTGTTCGACTAAACTTCCCAAACTTGGGTGCAGCCTCGGTCTCAACCCTGCATCCCCAGGGCCTGGCACAATGAAGACACTGAACATTCCCGCAAGACTTTTGCCCCTTTTTCAGTCATGGTTCTAGCTTCATGCCCTTGATCTCTTCCTCTGGTAACTCTTCAGAAATCTCATGTGATTCACTCATTCAGCAAATATTTACTAAATACCTACCATATGCCCCGACATTGAGTTGAACACTAGAGCTTGGACAAATATAAGACATGGGCTCTGACCTCAAGGAGCTCAGCCTACTGATTAAGGCAGACAGGTGAACAAATCATTGTAAAATAATGTGGTTCCAGCAACAACATTGCACTCAAGGCATTACAGGAGTGCTAAGGAGGGACACTGCAAGGCTTAGGTCCAAGAGGCTAATGGTAGGTCCAAGAGGCCAATGGTTCTGCACATGGGTTGGGTGGAGAGGAGTGCCACAGAGAGGGTTGCCAGCTCCGACACCGTCCATGTGAATGACACATGCGCACACACGCGCACACAGATTCCCACCCCTAGGGTGCCAGCTAAGCTTAAAACAGACTGTGACATGTCAGATCATCTGAAATCCCAGTCCTTTTCCCAGTGAAAAAAAATGGGAATTAAGTTAAAGTTTTCTTTGAAAGTTCTTCTAATGGCCTGGCTCCACATTCCAAGCCATGGTCCTCCTCTGCATTCAGCTTATGTAGTGGTGGCCACTGCCCTATATAGAGAGGAGATTTGGAAGCCCCACACCTAAAACACAGCATCTCCTCTACCCAGGCTATCCCTTGGAGTTATGGGGTCCAAGCCAAACTCACTTTGAGCTCTTGAGATAAAGTTGATATTAAGGGCTCTTCCAAAATGAAAGAGAAGACTCCGACTGGGTGCAAAGTCGGGGACCATCAATAATCCATTCAGACCCCTTCATAACCATTCCCCATTGTGACATGTGGTGTCTGGTGGGCTTTCCTGCCCAACCACCAGCACTTACATCTCTGTTGGTGGCCTGCCCTAGGCTGCTGGAGCCCGCTGTGTTGTTGGGCATGGACCATGAGTTGGCCCAGGGACAGCACATTGGTGACATACTGATAGGGAAAGGGTGTGAACACCCTCCTGCCCTTTGTGCAGACACAAATCCCAGAGCACCACTGCAGGGCTGAGCTAGTCACCTTCTGCAGGCTCTGCTGCGCCTCTTTCCCTCCCCAGCCCACTTTCCACTCCCATCCTGGTCTTTAATACAGCACTGTCCCATGAAGCCTCAGGCAATATGCTTCCAGGAAAGGCAGCCTCATGATGGGGGGTTGGGGGTGGAGGGGGTGGGTTGTGCTCCCCCACTGGCTTGACTTAGGTGAGCCTTAGGATCTTTGTTCACCACCTGGTGACAGGCACCTGGGCCCCTTCTCTAGGCTACAAGCCACAGTGTGACAAGACCTGTCTCACCTCAGTAAGTGCCCTGTTTCTCCATAATCTGGGCAAGGCACTGGGAGCCCACCAAACCTTCTGGACCAAGGACTTCTCTGATAATATGTTAAGAGGTCTCCTACAAGCCATTGAAAGTAGCTTCCTACGTAAACTTTGCTTGGGTTAGCCCAAGCTAACACTTCTGCAAAGTGTCATGAAGAAGGCACACAGGTTTGAGTCCTGACCACTCATCCGGGGTTATAATGGGGAAGACTATGGGAGCACTTTCACCTGGAAAGGGAAGAAAACAAAAGAATTCTCACTTGACATTGACTGAGTTTTCCTTGCCAGTTTGTTCTGAAGGAAATTCTGTTCTAACCGTCCTTGACCACAAAAGATCATGAAAATACTAAGGGAACATTTTTAGGCTTAATGTAGCGCCTCTAAATCATGTATCTTGGCAGCACAGATCCTGCTGACTCGGGATGTCAGAATTGGCAGGTGTGAAAAATCCCTACCGTCCATCACTGTAAAACTCATCTTCTCCCTGGGGTCTGAAGCTAGCAGAGCTGAGGAAAAAGAAAACACATCAAGCAGGAGACACTGCAGGAAAAACAGCCAGGGCTTTCAGATTCAGAGACAGCGACATTCATCATCATTAGCCAAATGAAGAGTTAAGCCAAAGGCCGGCAACCCCTTCATTACTGGCTCCCCCCCTCTGAAGGGCTGGCAGAAGGTGGGCCAGATAGTTTTTGAGAGGCCCATGGTTTGTGGCACTTGGGCGTGAGGTGGCCTCATCAAGACCTTCAACAAAGGCATGGCCAGGTACGGCTCTGATCTAGGTGCTCTGGGCAGAAATTTGATAGAAGGTACATGTCAATCAGAGGACAGTTGACATGAAGGACAAGATGAGGTTCTGGAGACGGCATGAGTAGGATCAAGTGGGAGAGGCTTCAGGAATGAAGAGACTTCAGGGGCGTCTATAGCTGTGGCCAGAACTGCTATATATTCACTAAAATGCATTTCCTGTCTTCACTGGCACACAGCTAGATGCATTTCTCAGCCTCCCTTGCATTAGCCATTGGCATGTGATGCAGTTCTGGCTAATGGAATGCGGACAGAAATGTGGTGTACTTGCCCTCACTTGAGCCATAGAACCTCCTACAGGATACCCCCCATTCCCTTCCCCTACCTGCCTTCCAGAAGCAGAGGATGTAATGGATGACACTGAAGCCCTAGAGGAGAACAGAGGCACAGTTGGAAGGAATCTGGGCCCCTACATGACTGCATAGAGCAAAAGCCCCAGTCCCACATGGTCAGCCAGACTTTATGTGTGGAAGAAGTAAATGTGTATTGTGTGAAGCCCCTGAGATTTAGGGCTTCATCTGTTATAGCAGCTAATATTACCTAAATTCATTCAGCAGGGAAGCTGAACCATGACAAAAGCAACCTTCAGTGTTTCACAACTGAGCCAAGAATGGACACTGCAGACAATAATCCTAATGAGAAACAAACCAATAAAAAACTAGTTACCTGGATCAATGCTTTCCTTTCCCAGTTTGAGAAGGAGTGTACAAAGAACAGGTGCTATGCAGGCTGACAGACCAAGAAGTGAATTCTAGCTTTGTCCTTGGCTAGTCATGGGATCTCACAAGGAAGCTTCTCCTCTAAGACTCAATTGCCTCACCTTTAAAACAGAGATAGCCGGGGCACCTGGGTGGCTCAGTCTGTTGAGCATCCGACTTCAGCTCAGGTCATGATCTTGCAGTTCCTGAGTTTGAGCCCCACGTCGGGCTCTGTGTTGACAGCTCAGAGCCTGGAGCCTGCTTCAGATTCTGTATCTCCCTCTCTCTTTGCCCCTCCCCCATTCACACTCTGTCTCTCTCTCAAAAATAAATAAACATTAAAAATTAAAAAAAATAAAATAGAGATAGCCATGTCCAATTTCTGTGGTCGTCATAATGTTCAGACTCAATGAGATTAAATATCTAGTGTCCACACAATGCCTGATGCATAGCAGGCCCACATTAAATATGAGTTTTCCATTTTCTTCCTTGTCTTCCTCCAGAAACTTCTCCACACTGCCATTTTTCCCCCATAATCACTGGGTAGTGTCCGACCTCAGAAAAATGGCAGACACATATATGTCTCACAATTTATCAGGTGCAGGAGAAAGACAGGAGCTGGTGCTGGCCTTCTCTGTCACACTGGGGCAACTTGACCAAGGCTTTCATTCCAGTGATTGATCATGTTCATTTTGAGCTACATTTGGCTGCTCAGAAAAATTCGTTCCCAGCCCTCACAGTGAGCTGGAAGGCTGGCCTGGCCCCAAAGATACCTCAGCAAATCTGCTACCCAGCTCCAGTGGCGGGCAGCCAGGCGTCTGGTCCCTCAGCCTCAGTCGTGCAGCTGTGACTGACAGGCAGCGGGGAGCTGAAGCTCTGATGTGAAGATCTGCTTTGGCTTCTAGAAAAATAGCAACAGCAGCAGCAGGCTCCACTGGAAAGCAGCCCCTGCCAGCACGGCTGATGCTGACACCCCACTGCCCAGGGACCCACACCGGAGGGTAAAACAGCAGGTAATTGATGGCTTCCCAAACTAACTTAGCAGACTGAGTTGACTCTGGAGTTTAAGACAGAGGTTTGATTCCAGCCGGACCCTAGTGGGCCATTTCCTGACAGCTCAGAGCAGAAAGCAAGAACTGAATGTTGCTTCCTCAGCTATATACAGAAATAATCCTTTGCAAGTGTGGGAGGCTCTAGCAGTGGGCCTCAGATCTGGCTGCACACAGGAATCACTTGGCAGCTTAAAAATTCCTGATGCCGAGGCCATGACCCAGGCCAACGCCATCAGAATTTCTGGGGCTGGGACCCAGGCATCTGGGGGTTTGAAAGCTTCCCCCAGGTGATTCCACCATGCAGTCAAGGGCGAGAATCCCTGGGCTACAGATTCCAAGCACTCACCCTGACATTAGCTGCCGTGATGTAAGACTGTCGGCTGCATTGGAGAGAGAAGTTCCCCCAAGTCCTACGTTTGATAAGTGAAGGAGCTAGGATGTGGCCCCAGCCTTTTGGTATTTAATTCAGTAATCTCTCCTTAACCCTTCTGGCCTCATCTTCCTCTTCTGTAAAATGAGAATCCCATTAACCTACCTCACAGGTTGTTGTAAGGATGAAACAACTCAATTTTATTGTTTCATTTAGTTTGCTTAATATCTACACATGGCCTTCCAGTGTGCCCAGCACCCTTCAAGCACTTTACCAATATTAACTCAGCTTAGTTCACTAAAATAGCCTCCTGTACGCTCCTATGCCACTGGGGGGAATTGCTCTGGGGAGTGATTTAACAACATGAGCAATTGCCTTTAAAACGTGTGAACTTTTTGACCCAGCAAAATCTTAAAAGTCATGAAAGGAAATAATTAAGGGTGCATGAAAAAATTTAACCACAAGGGTGATCGCTGCAGTTTTTATAATGACAAAAAATGGAAACACTAATTTTCAAATATAAGGGATTCATTAAATAAATCAGCAAAAAGCTGAACCAGCATGGCTCGGTTTTAAATGGTGTGTGGCACACCCTTCCATGTTATCTGACTCTAATTCCATGGGAGCTATTTTACAATTTTGCAAACTGTATAACTGACAGCAATGTAGTTTCTCTTCTCTTGCTTAGGTACGTGCAAATCCTATCCTGCCCTGTCCTGTAGAAGTTCAAGGGACTGCCCTCCCCCACTGCGGAAGAGACTAGTTTTGCCTCCATTTGCACATTCATTTCAACATTCTTGATCTATAAATGTGTCCATTCTTTGGATTTTCTTTTGAACTGGTTATATATACCATCTGCTTGGTTTCCTCATTTTTACTGAGTTAAATAAAATCTTTAACAAGTGTAAAATGAAATGAAATAAATAAATGGTATGTGGCAAACATATCCTAGGGTGGTCCGCACCTGGCATAATCCCCTCCCCTTGAGTGTGGGCAGGACCCACAACTTGCTTCTAACCAATGGAATATGGCAAAGGTGATGAGATGTCATGGTTACATTATAATGTAGATAGAAATAGGTATAGACAGATATCAGCATAGATACAATACTTATCTTGCTAGTGCACACTAGAAAGACTCACTTGCTGGCTTTGAACAGCTGCCATATTGAAAACTGCCTATGGAGAGAGCCACATGGCAGGGGATTGCTGGTGGCCTCTAAAACCTAAGGGCAGCCTCTAGCCAACAACAAGGAAGAAGCTGAGCCCTTAGACACACAGCCTCAAGAGAATGAATTTAACCAATGACCTAAATGAGCTCAAATGTGGACCCTTCCCTAGTCAAGCCTCCAGTTGAGAAAGCGGTCTGGCCTACATCATGTTTGTAGCCTCATGAGACCTTCAGCAAAGGCTCTAGCTAAGCCAGGCCTGGACTCTTGATGAGTGGAAACTGTGAGAAAATAAATGGTGTTGTTTTAAGTTACTGGATATGTGGTAATTTGTTACACTGAAATAGAAACTAATAGAGGTGTTGTGGAAGAATATTCTTTTACATGAAAGAAATCAACAAAATATTATTCAATTACAAGCTCAGAATATAAAGCAATATGATCCAACACCCCCCCCCACACACACACACACAATCTAGAAAGCTAATAATATAGAACTTGAGATGATTTGTATTTCTTCTTTTTGATTCTCTGTACCTTCCAAAATCAGTTGCATTTTTAATATAATATTAGAAAATGTTGAAATAAAAATACTGAATAAAATATTCAAGTATTAACAGTGGTTCTGTCAGGGTGGTGAAATTATGGCTGAATTTTATATTCCAGAATTCAAAAAATTATTTTAATTTTTCTACTTTGAAGAGTTGACACTGACTGGTGTAATTAAACAGAATAAATAAATAACTCCCAATTATTCTTTCAATTACAGAAGAAAAATCCCACCTTCATTGCTCCCAGACTTAAGTAGGAGGGAAAAACCATCCATGTACGGTCTGTCAGCCACACAGAGATACAGGATAACACAGAGTTAATAGCACAGACTCTAGTGTCATATGACCTGGATTCTGAGTCTGGCTACCTGATTGTATTTTCTGGGCAAATTATTTAGTCTCATCTAAAAATGGGAGAATAATAACTACTACCCCAGAGGGTAAGGATATCATGGGGATTCAATAAGATAGTTTATATAATTTATTTTTAAATGACCCTGGTATATGATAGGTGCTCAATAAATGTTGGTTAGTGTTATCATCATCATCATCATCATCATCATCATCATCATCATCCAACTTCCTATTGCAGGAGTGGCCATTATTTCAGGCCCAATGTTGTTCTTAGGCTCATTAAAACAAGTGCTAAAGAGGGGCGCCTGGTTGGCTCAGTCAGTTGAGTGTCTGACTTTGGCTCAGGTCATGATGTCATGGTTTGTGGGTTCAAGCCCCGTGTTGGGCTCTGTGCTGTCAGCATGGAACCTACAGCCTGCTTTGGATTCTGTGTCTGTCTGTCCACCTCCCTCTCTCTTTCTCTCAAAAATAAATAAACATTAAAAATTAAAAAAAAACAAGTACAAAAGGAAAACACAAGAATTATAATTATGGCATATTAATTCAGATATTGAAATGAATATCACATGCCCTGAAAGACCTAAAGGGGATGCTGTGGGATGCTGAAGACACAATTTGCCCACTTCAATGCTAGAAAGAGGTTCTTCAGTATAATTAGCACTATGTTTCCGCTGGGGTGACATGAGGTGGTTGGAACTGGCCCTTTAAGAATCTGAGTCAAGCTGGTTTGAGGTTTATTACGTGCTATAATAAACTGGTTCGTTATGGTATGAGGTGAGCCAGGTCTAGGTCAAAACTCTCTCAACATTCCAGGGGCCTCTGGGCACTGGGTGGGAGGTGGAAGCACTCCAAGGCCACCATGAAGCACAGCTGAAGAGTTACAGCTGCCCTTGGGATGGTGTCAAAATCTGGGCTTGGTAGGGGCAGGCCAGGCCAAGGAGACTTGACAAACAGGCTGGAGCAGGAGAGAGGCCAACATCGGGGGACCTGTAGGCTGGGTGTCTGATGATGTGGCCACAGGCAGTAGGCAAATGGCCAGCCAGACAGGCAGATGGAGTCAGGGATGTTCTACAAACTTTTCATTGCCTGGGACAGACCTGGCCTTGGGAGTCTGGCGGAGAGTATTTGGTGGGGGCTAGGCCAAGCCACCGATGGCACAAGGGAGCCAAGCTACTGGTAGAAGTGCTACAGCTATAAGATGTTAAGGATGGCTTGTTGTCCTAAGAAGCAATTCTAAGGAATGTCTCTCTTAGAAGCATGCGGCTCCAAAACACTTCCAGACACAGGCATGGAATTGCTCCCATGATGAGCAGGGTAAAAAATGAAATCCATCTAAATCTTCCCCAAGAAAACTCCTAAAGGAAACTCATATTTCCTCAGGAGGACCTGTCTCCAGGTCCTCACAAACACCAAGCAGCAAAATAGTGGTATCCATTTTGTTTAGATTAGGAGCTCATCAGTGCAAGGTGAGGAAGGAGCAATGTATCCCCAGACTCAGAGAAGGGACAGTGGCTCTCTGGTGGGTCAGGCTTTACTATGAATATGATTATGATTATGGTCCCTTAAAAGAACCTTCAGATGTATTTATTTTTAAGTAACTGGTGTTTTAAGATTCCAATCCCAAAATGTCAAGACCAGTTTCCTAACTCACAACTAAACAGGTGGAAAGCAATTTAGACTTAAATATTAGACTGTCTACAATTTAACTAGTTTCCTCCCCTGGAAGGAAGATGTCTAGCTTGAAGGGACTGTCTACTTTGGTGCTTTCCTTTTTGCTTTCATGGCCAAGGCCATATCCATACCATTGTCTCCTGAGACCCAGAAAACTGCAGGAGCAGATTTACCCTGCAATTGGATGCTAAAGCCAGCATACCCAAATCACTACTTTGAGGGGTACAATACCCCACTCAAAAGCCTATGAAGGTTGCTTACATTTAGTCAGTGTGGGTAATATCAGATGCTGTAACAAACAACCTGAAAATCTCAATGACTTAACATGATAAATGTTTCTTTCTTGCTCATGCAAAATCTACTTCGCTGAATGGTTCTTCTCTAAAGGGGGAGTCAGGAATCTAGTTGGTATCAATCATGAGGTTCTACCTTCCTGTGTGTTCAAGGCTGAGCTAGTATCATCCAGCTACCCAGTGGGGCACAGGGAGAGCATGGGGATCATATACTTACTACCTAGCTATCTCAGCCTAGAGGTTACACAAACCCCTACCACTCACATCTCATTGGAGAGAACGAGTCATGTGCAAGGAGAGCTGGGAAAACATAGTCTGTGGCTGGGCAGGCAGCTCCCAGCAACAGTTCTAAACTACAGAATGGGAAACCCAAATATTTGGTGGTCAGCCACCCATCTATTCCAACAGAATCTCCTCACCCACTGAATTACTTCCAGACTTGTTAGGATGGTATTCAAAACCTATCCCAACTTAGCCCCCCCAATTCAAGTCATGAAGGACATCTTCTAACCAACCAGGATGACTCAGTTTCCCCCCAGATATATCAATTAGCTTTGGTTGCATAGCAACCCATTCCAAAAGTTAGCAGCTTAAAACAATAACCATTTACTTCACTCATAATTCTTCAGACTGGCAATTTGGGCTGAGCCCAACTGACAGATTCTTCTCTTCCAGCTCTGCTCACTCATGTGTCTGTGGTGAGCTGGTGAATTGGCTAGCGGCTTTGAGTCTAGAGGGTACCTCAGCTAGGACAGGTTGCCTTTGCTTCACGTGGTCTCTCATCCTCCACTAGGGCTACTCCTGGCTTGTAAACCTAGCAGTGGCAGGCTTACGAGAATGAGAGCACAATTGGCAGAGCCACTTGAGGCCCAAGTTCAGAACTCACTCACTTCTGCAACATTTTAATAGACAAAGCCAGTCACAAGGCCAGTTCATATTGAAGGGGTAGAGAATAGATTCCACCTCCTTGATAGGAGGAGGCTCAAAACTACTACACCAGGTATGTCCTGTGCTCTCCATGCCCTCCTCACAGTGTGCCATCTACCTAAAACCTCTCCCTTCTCCTTGTCTTTGTCTGTGAACAACTCCAGTTCAAATGCATCCTATTCCACAATGGCTTCTGCCTTAGTTTAGGTTCTCCCCAAAACAGAGCCTGAGACAAGGACTTAGGTACAGGTATTGAGTGAAAAATTAAAAAGAGTAAAGCAGAAGGGCACCTGGGTGGCTCAGTCAGTTAAGCATCCGGCTCTTGATTTTGGCTCAAGTCATGATCTCATGGTTCATGGGATTGAGGCCCATGTCAGGCTCTGTGCTGAAAGCACAGAGCCTACTTGGGATTCTCTCTCTCTCTCTTCCTCTCTCTCTGCCCCTCCCCTGCTTGTTCTCACTCTCTCTAAATAAGTAAACTTTAAAAAGTAGTAAAGCAGAGATAGAGGAAAAGGCCAGAATAGAGGTGCTTTACTAAGATCACTGCTGTGGGCAATAAGAGATTAATTCCACAGGGATCCCCAAGAAGCTATGGGATGAGTCTCAGAAGTGACCATTCTTCAAAGAAGAACAGCTGGGAGCCTTTCTCCACCAGCTCCCATTTTTTACTGGTTGAAGTTTACTCCAAAGGACAATATCTTCCCCACACTTTCAGGCTGCTCTTGCATATGGACCAAGACAGCTCTCACCGCATCAGAGGAAAGCCCTGAGGTAGAAAGATCCATGTGCAGGTTTGAAGTGGGATGCTGTCAGCATGACCCTGAGCTCCTCTGGAATTCTCCTCTACAGCTGTGTCTGAAATCAGAGACCAGGGAATGTTTTCTGAGATGCCAAAAATGTTAGATATAATTTCCCTGATGTCTTGTTGGAGAGGCATTCTCCCTCCTCAGGGATCCTGTTCTCTGAAGTTTCCATCAATCCTACAGCACTTATTACACATTGTTTTTAACTGCAGACATTTATATATGTGCATAATCTCCCCTGCTGGGCTACAAGCTACTGGAGGACAGCAGCCACATCAGATAGAACTTTTTAGACCCTAAGGAGGGATGGGGGAATGGGGGAAATAGGTGATGAGGATTGAGGAGGGCCCTTGTGATGAGCATGGGTGCTGTATGTAAGTGCTGAATCACTACACTGTATACCTGAAACTAATGTTACACTGTATGTTAACTGGAATTTCAATAAAAACTTTTTTTAGAAAAGTAAATATGTCTGGGGGGGGGCCTGGGTGGCTCAGTCAGTTGGGCATCGACTCTTGATTTTGGCTTAGGTCATGATCTCATGATTTGTGGGACTGAACCTGGCTCCACTGTGAGCTTGGAACCTGCTTGGGATTCTTTCTCTCTCCCTCTTCTTCTGTTCCTTCCCCACTCGTTCTCTGTAAACAAACAAACAAATAAACAAGCAAACATTTAAAAAGTAAGTATGTCTAAGGCCATGCCAGGGAGTAATCTGGGGCGCACAATGGCTATGCCAGGAAGACCAATGGAGATGTTGTATTAGTGTGGCTGCCATAATGGAGACCTAGCTGAAGAAGGAGATAATGCAGTAAGAAGCAGGTGTCACATTCACCAAATGGGTTAATATTTTTACAATATATTACTGATCACAAATATGATACATGTGCATTATAAAAGAGTTAGAATATGCAAAAAAGAACAAAGAATAGAGTTCATAATCCTACCACCCAAATGTAACTACTGGAAACACTCTGGCATAGTTCCTTCTTTCCTTCTTCATACACATTTATGTTACATGGTTGAAGTCATACTGGATATTGATTCCTAGTTTATTTAGCATGAGAGCTAGAAGAGACAGAGAAAATTGAGACCAACTTCTTCACTATATAAACAAGAAATGGAAAGCCCAAAGAAATCAAGGGATATAGGAAGCCCCCAGAGCTAAGACCAGAATGGAGGTCTCCCAATCCCAATCCAGTGATATTTCCATGATATTATGCTGCCTCTATTTACCTCTTCTTCCTTCCTATCTAATTATCAATACATACAAGAAACATGTTTGTGGCTTAAGATTTTCCAAATCAGTATGTGCACTTAAAACTGTATGTCTCCGTATGTATACATTGTTGTGGAAAGAGGTAATGGTGACCAACAGAGCCACTCTGAGAGTTAAAGGAGATAACATACATGAGAAAGTACCCAGCATGCAGCAGGGACTCCGTAAGTGCGACTGGGGTGTCCATGTGGCTGGGGCGTGCAGAGAGAGGCAGAGCAGAACTCTCAGCTCTGTTTTTTCCACATGGCCCGAAGAATAAGCTCACAAGGTTCTGTTGCCCATGCTGGAATATAAAATAAACTTCTCAGCCAGGAAGGTGGTTCTGCCAGGTCTCCTCTGTGTCTGGGTGGATTCGTTTTTCTATAAACTTTATGGTCCTCTGCAAAGAATGACGACAAGGGCTGCAGATGTTGCAGGCTCCTGCGAGCAGATGTTCATGACTGTAAAATCTCAGGGAAATTATACCTCAGCCTTTTAAGTCAATGAGCTAAAACCCAACATAACATTCTGGGCTCATTTATTCTTTTCTCCCCTTACAGCAGGCTGTGGATTAGTAGCAACAAAACAAATGCATTTCCTGGGCAGTAGCCCACGGTCACTGGAGTCACAGATAAGCCCAAACCTCTCTGTGTCTTAGCCACTATGATTATCTTTCTTCTGGGCTTAACTGACAACACAAAACCTCTGGTATCAGAGGAGAAATATATTCAGGGACTCTGTGGGTGGCAAAGAAAGCAACACCTCCCCCACCCACCCCCACCTCTGGAAGCGACTTCCAACCCTTCCACTGCCACCAGCACCCATGCCAGGGGTGAGAGAATTGGGGTGTCAGAACAGCTTTGGAATTATTTAACCTTCTTCCTGTGCTGGAACCCAGTGCAATATCACAAACAATTATGTACAATAATCAGGAAGGCTTGAAGGAGTTTTTGTAAACAGAGCATTAGAAGAAGCCACAGTTTGTTTGCTTGCTTTCTGTCTTTCAGTAAATGCAAGAGCATTTCTTTTGTTCGCATATACCTCAGTATCTAAACACACTTTTGTGGGGACGGATCAGGTTTCTTCTGTGAAGCTATGCATCATTTCTCTTCAAGAATAAGGACAGGGCATAACATTCTCACCACTATGAGCAAACAAGCACACAGGCTGTTGTTCTCTTTCTTCCTCTCCACCAGTGTCTCCTCCCTTCTTACCACCCCCTCCTCCCAATCGTGGAAGTCAATGAGTGATGAATAACAATCTCCCGAGCATGATGTTTCAAGATTAGGCCAGAGCATTGCAAGAAGCAGACTCCAAGCAACTTTCAAAAGCAGAGTCTGTTCAAAAACATACTCTGCTCCTCCCTCAGACAACTAAACAGGGTACAGACTGGCTCACAACCAGAATCTCTGCAGATAGGAATATGGAGAGAGTGACGTGCCTTGAAACAGAATTGTGGGGCGAATCACATGAAAGTATCAGACTCACTTTAAATGCCCAAGAGGAGAACAAGATTCCCAGGTGCTGAGAACAATTTCTAACCAGCAAACAAATAGGGACTTCATTGCTGAGCTTATCCCAAGCAACACAGCCAGGGTGCAATCTGGTTCGGTTGGTGGCAGTGGGCAAAAGTCCAGGTTCCCTAAGTTTATCCAAACTGGTTTGTCCATTTCTTGCTTTAATGTACAGAGTTTGTTTTTAAAAGTCATTGCCAACAGCTTTTCTCACAGTCTAACTGACTCATCAAATATGTACCTGGTGAAGTAAACTAGGGCTGTTTATTAAGTTTGGTGGTCAGAAGTTGTAGATGTCCCCATCTGATAATTTCTACTTTCTCTATGAAAATGATGACAAGTTTATTTCCTATAAATTCGGTGCAGGGGTTGTGTGAGTGAGTGAGCGAGTGAGCGAGTGGGTGTCTGTGTTGGTAGAGGGTGGTATGGAAGAAAATGGAGGAAGATGAAAATGGGAGGAACAGAGCTATGGACACAGAGAATGATCATATAACAGTGTTGATGCCTCAGATAACTTGGACAATCTAACTTTGTATGTACCATTGTATGATTGTTTTTCCCATGAGCCTACGTATAGACTGACCTAGTCTGAGGATTAGAGTGACCCAGAGGTAGGGTTTTGTCAGGTAAGTGCAACTAAAGGCTAAGGAAGGCCGTGGAATTAAGGATATTTTCAAGAATGCAAAGAGTACCTGGAGGGAAGATGAGAGAGAATAATACCTGGAGCTCACGTGAGGCAGGATATATAGCAGCTGTTCCCACAAACCAGCATGGAAAGCCTTGTAATTCACGGGGCATCAGGTGGAGTACTCAGAAGCATTTTGCCTCAATCACGGGAAATAATGAGCCCAAACGAAATGCTGCCTTGGTCCTGCCTAGTAAGTCTCAGAAGCAAGACCCAAAAGAATCAAACTGCTTCTAAGTAATTGAACCACATCGCAGGAAAATGAAAACTATTTACAGACATGCAAAAATACCCAACACCCAACAAGGTAAAATTCACAATGTGTGGAATCCAATTTAAAAAATACCAAGAAAGCAAAGAAGCAGGAAAATCAATCAATTGAAACTGACCTAGAATGGCAGAGATGATTGAATTAGTAGGCAAAGTCACTAAAATAGTTATTATAACTATTCCATATGTTCTAGAAGCTTAGAGGAAAGAGCACAAGTTAACTAGAGACAGAAATGATAAAAATATGGTAAATTATAGTTCTTTAAAGCATGTGTAAAGGCTGAAAGCACAATACAGAACACCATATGATGGAGTTCTCAATATATGTTGACATAAGACAACTATAGCATGAAGGGGGGAGGGTAAAGATATCTACATGGCAGCAAGGTTGTTACATTTTCATCGAAGTAGGAAAATGTTGATTCTAACTAGACTGTGAAAAGTTAAGGATGCATTTTGCAATTCCTAAAGCAACTACTAAAAGATAATCAACTGTTTAAAACACACAACAGAACTGGCCCAAAAGGGAATCCTACTTTTTGTGCAATAAAAAAGTTAATAAACCATCAGAAAACCGCCACCTCCACAATTACTGCTCTAGGACAGAGGGTCAACAAACTATGGCCCATTGGCCAAATTCTTCTAAATAAAGTTTTACTGGAAAGCAGCCATGTTCATTGATTTATGTATCACCTATGCCTGTTTTCATGCCACAATGGCAAAGCTGAGTACTTGCAACACAGACTACAGGGCACACAAAGCCAAAAATATGTACTCTCTGGCCTTTTATATCAAAAGTTTGTTGAGTCCATCTCAAGTACTATACGGCCTCAGCCCAGGCCATACCAAAAAAATGAAAGCCCTATGATTTGCCCCTCAACACATATTAAGTTAGAGCTTCATGCAGGGACCACTGTAACTGCTGCTAGAGAAACAGAACTCTAACTGCATACGCCATGAGAAGCATCACATCCACCTCATTTCTACTTCGCAAGTCTCTCAGGAAGGTATCTTCAGGGCAAAACCTGGGACACATACAGAATCCAAGCTGTCAGAGAAATTAGCAAATGAATTTAGCTTTCCAGTCCCCAGCATGAAGTAAGGCATGCTATAGAGTGTTGGAATGGAACTCAGTGGGCCAATTTGTACTATCTGCCAAGCCATCCACCTTAACGGTCATTCCAAACAAGAAATCCATGATTGAGCCAACAGGATGGCGACCAGGAAAAGGTATGAGGAGAACAGAAGGCACTTTATTTTACTATTTAATTTTTGAGATTTAATTCACATACCATAAAATTCACCATTTTAAAATACTTGATTTAGTGGTTTTTAGTACGTTCAAAAAGTTGTGCAACCACCACTACTAATTCCAGAACATTCACCACCCCCAAAGAGAGCCCACACCCATTAGCAGTCACTCCCTATTCACCCCCTCCTCCCAGCCTCTGGCAACAGTTAATCTGCTTTCTGTCTCTATGCATTATGCCTACTGAGTACTTTTCACATAAATAGACTCATGTGGCATTTTGTGCTTGACTTCTTTTACTTAGCACAATGTTGCAAGGTTCATCCATGTTGTAGCATGTGTCAATGCTTCATTCCTTTCTTGGATATGTGTGGATACACCATATTTTATTTATCCATACATCAGCTGCTGGATAGCTGGGGCAGTTCCACTTTTTGGTTTCATAAATAATGCTGTTATGAATATTTGTGTGGACATGTATTTTCAATTCCCTTGGGTAAATGGGTAGGGGTAGAATTGCTAGGTCACATAGTAACTCAATGTTTAACTTTTCCAGGAACTGCCAAATTGTTTTCCAAAGCAGCTGCACCATTTTACAATCTTAACAGCATTGTAGGAGAGTCCCAATTTCTCCACATCATTGCCAAAACTTGTTATCTTCTGTTTTTTTTTTAAATATTATTATCCTAATGTATATGAAGTGGCATGTTATGGTTACAACTTGCATTTCCCTAATGACTAATGGATGGTGTCAAGCATTTTTTCACGTGCTTGTTGACCATTGGTGTATCTTCTTTAAAGGAAAATCTATTCAAAGACTTCACCAATTTGAAAAATTCGGTTATTTGATTTTTATTGTTGAGTTGTAAGAGTTCTTTACATATTCTGGATACTAGTCATCAGATTTTTGATTTTTAAATATTTTGTCCAATTCTGTGAGTTGTCTTTTCATTTTCTTGATAGCATCCTTTGAAGTACCAACATTTTTAGTTTGAGGAAGTCCAATTTATCTATTTTTTCTTTCACCATTTGTGTTTTTGCTGTCATAGTTAAAAAAAAAATTGCTTGATTCAAGGATATGAAGATTTATGTGTATGCTTTCTTCTAAGATTTTTATATTTTTAGCTTTTGCATTTATGTCTTTGGTCCATTTTTAAGTTAAATTTTGCTTATGATGTGAGGTAGTGGTCCAACTTCATTTTTTTGCATATGGATATCTAGTTCCAGCACCACTTACTGGAAAGACTATTCATGCCTTATCGAATTGTCTTGGTATCCTTCTAGAAAATCAATGGGCCGTAAATGTAAGGCTTTGTTTCTGGAATCTCAGTTCTAGTCCACTGATTTATATGTCTATTCTCATGCCTGTACCACATTGTCTTGATTACTATTGCTTTGTGGGAAGTTTGAAATTGAAAAGTGTGAATCTTCCAATTTTGTTTTTCTTTTCCAACATTGTTTCAGCTCCATTCTGGGTATTTTGAGTTTCCATCTGAATTTTAGGAAAAGCTTATGAACTTATGCAAAAAAGGCAGAATTTTTATATGGGTTGCATTGAATCTGTAGATCAATACGAGGAGTATTGTCACTTGAACAGTATTAAGTCTTTCAACCCATAAACATGAGATACCTTTCCATTTATTTAGGTCTTCTTTAATTTCTTCCAATGATATTTTGTAGTTTTCAGGGTGTAAGTCTTATACATCTTTGGTTCAGTTAATGCTAAGCATTTTATGCTTTATGTTTCTTTTCTAAATGGAATTGTTTTTTATTTAAAACAATTTTTTAATGTTTCTTCATTTTTGAGAGAGAGAGAGAGGCAGAGCACAAAAAGGGGAGGGGCAGAGAGAGAAGACACAGAATCTGAAGCAGGCTCCGGGCTCTGAGCTATCAGCGCAGAGCCCAATGCAGGGCTTGAACCCATAAGCTGTGAGATCATGACCTGAGCTAAAGTCAGATGCTCAACCAACTGAGCCACCTAGGTGCCCCAAATGGAATTCTTTTATAATTTCATTTTCAAAGTGTTCATTGCTAGTGTATAGAAATACAATTGATTTTTTAATATTGATCTCATGCTTTGCAACCTTACTGAACTTGTTGGTTAGCTCTATTTTTCTCTCCCTCCCTCCCCCTCCTTCCCCACACTGTGTGTGTGTGTGTGTGTGTGTGTGTGTGTGTGTGAGAGAGAGAGAGAGAGAGAGAGAGAGAGAGTATTGTTTAGGATTATCTATACACAATATCATGTCATCTGCAAATAGAGCTCATTTTTACTTTTTCCTTTTCAATCTGGATACATTTTATTTTGTTTATTTGCCTGACTGCCCTGGCTAGAACATCCAGTTAAATGTTTAAATGAAGACATCCTTGTCTTATTCCTGTTCTTGGGGGGAAAGCTTTCAGTCCTAAGTATGATATTAGCTGTGGGGTTTTCATAGATGACCTTTACTAAGTTAAGGAAGTTCCCTTCTGTTCCTAGCTTGTTGAGTGTTTTTATCATGAAAAGATGCTGGATTTTGTCAGACGCTTTTTCTTTGTCTATTGAGGTGATCATGGGGTTTTTGTCCTTTATTAATATGATGTATTACATTGATTTTCACACATTGAAACAATCTTGTATACATTAAATAAACATCACTTGGGGATAGTGTATAATCCTGTTTATATGTGGATTTGGTTTGCCAGTGTTTTGGTGAGGATTTACGCATCTATAATCATAATGGATATCGGTCTGTAGTTTTCTTTCGCTGTAACGTCTTTGTCTGGTTTTGGTATCAGGGTAATGCTGGCCACATGGAATGAGTTGAGAAGTATTCCCTCCTCGCTATTTTTTGGAAGAACTTCTGATGGCTTGGTGTTAATTCTTCCTTAAACATTCGGTAGAATTCACCAGTGAGGTCACCTGGTCCTGAGATTTACTTTGTGAAGTTTTTTGATTACTGATTCAATCAATGTCTTTACTTATATTCAGATTTTCTGTTTCTACTTGAGTCAGATTCAGTACTTGTGTCTTTCTGCGAATTTGTCCTTATCTAGGTTACCTGATTTGTTGACATAAAATTGTTCATATTATTCCCTTTTAATCACTGCCATTTCTATAAAGTCAGTAGTAGCGTCCTCATGTACATTACTCACCTTATTGAGTCTTCTCCTTTTTCTTGTTCAGTCTAGTTGTAGGTTAGTCAATTTTGTTGCTCTTTTCAAAGACCCAGCTATTGGTTCCACTCATACTTCTCGGTTGTCTTTCTATGTTCTATTTCATTAATTCCATTCTAATCTTTGTCATTTCCTTGTTGGTGCTTGCTTTGGGTTTCTGCTTGCTTTTTCTGGTTTCTTAAGGTAGAAAATTATTGATTTGAGATATTTCTTCTTTTGAAATTATTAGCATAACAACTCTAACTCTTTTGGTTACATTTGCATGGTATCTCTATCCTTTTACTTTCAAGCTATTTGTGTATTTGAATCTAAGATGTCTCTTGTAGACAGCACATTGTGGATCATTTTTTAAATATCTATTATCCCAATCTCTGCCCTTTGTCTAACACATTTATATTTAATAATATAGGATCTACACCTCCAATTTTGCTATTTATTTTCTATCTGAATTGTCACTTTTATTTCTATGTTCCTCCATTACTGCCTTCCTTTGTGTTAAATAGATATATTTAACGTACTATTTTAATTCCTTTATTATATTTTTGAGTTATATTCTTAGTGATTACCCTGGGAATTATAATTAAAATGTTAATTTATAACAAACTGGCTTGGATTAATACCAACTTAACTTCAACAGTATATAAAAACTTTGCTCCTATATAGCTCCCTGGATTGCCATAAGATTTTGGCTAATTTCCAGAGTTCTGAAAAAATTGATTCTGACCATTTTTGCTAGTATTCTTACAGTTTTTACATAGGAGAGGATTTTTGGAGGTCCTTGCTCCAATGTCCCCAGTGACATACACCCAGGCAGCTCACTTTTAAAGAGTGCCTATAATCTTAGGAAGGAGTGAGATAGAGTAGCTAAAGGTATAAAAGTAAAGATGGCTGTTGTAGGTATATAGCTGTGGAAGACTGCATTTTGTTTCCAATATCCACCCCTCTCACTATCCGTGCACTCAGTCTGCCCTGTGACTTTGCAGCACTTCCATCTAGAGGTTTGGTATATTTCTCCAATCCACTGATGATGTTGCTTAGCTATATAGCTTTCTTTGGCCAAGTGGAATGTGGACAAAAATGAGCGTGCCAGTTCTGAGCTTAGATCACAAAGAAGTCGATGTTTCCACTCAGCCTTTTTTGTGCCTCTGCCATCACCATGAGAACATGTGCAGCTAGTCTGCTGGTCCAAGAAACAAAAGAGACATAGGAAGCCAACCTGGACTCAACCTAGAGCTTGGAGCCAAGTTCAGCCAAGCTTGGTCTATATCATCCAAATGTCAGCCAATCCACAGGTGTGTGAACAAGAACAAATGATTTAAGCCAGTGAATTTGAAGCTACTCTATTATATATCCCTGTTGTGGCAAAAGCTAGCTGATACATGTTGTTTTGATCAGACCCCTGTAGGACCTGGACCTCAAATATATCTACTAGTTTTTTGTGCCAGTACCACTTTCCTTCTCTCCCTCTTAACAAATGGAAGAGTTTGCTCTACCTTCTCTGGGCTAAGGAGCTACTTTAGATTTGTGTCAGTTATGAAATGAATATCTGGTATGAAAGGCAACAACTACATTAGATCATGCACACTCAAAACAGCCTCTATCTTTTAGGGAAACAGCCAGCAGATCAGACAACAGAAACTCAAGGTCAAAAATTACCAGGTCTTTTTTTCAAAAGAGAAATGATCAATTCTTCCCTCTTGGAGGGGAACAGTTTGCAGTATGGAAAGCAGTAATGGAAACTCCAGTTTTCATTCCAAGGATTGTCCTCCAGAAAACTCGTCATTTTCTTCAGAGCAGTTTAAGATCACATGCTCTGACTAGATTACATCATTTGTGGGGGAAAAATGTCTCTGCCTCAGTATCTTTCTGGTGAAAATTTGTTCAACTGCCTATAGCCTCTAGGCCCTGAAAAATGGTAGAGTATGAGGAAGATATATGGGGAAGGAGTGAGATAGAGTAGCTAAAGGTATAAAAGTGTAAAGGTACTTGGTAAACTTTACAGGTGTTTTTTAAAGTGTTGGCAGTTTTTCTGTTGGCTACTCTATCTTGCTCACTTAAATTTTTAGTCTTTAATAGGTAAATTCTAGCTTACTGATAATGTTAATCATGGATGATCATTTCTTAATCATTAGAATAATGTTAAAGAATGAAGTAAGTGGGGGCACCTGGGTGGCTCAGTCAGTTAAGCATCTGACATCAGCTCAGGTCATGATCTTAGGCTTGTGAGTTCGGGCCCGCGTCAGGCTCTGTGCTGACAACTCAGAGCCTGCAGCCTGCTTTGGATTCTGTGTCTCCCTCTCTCTCTGCCCCTCCCCTCAAAAATAAATAAACATTAAAAAAAGAATGAAGCATAGAAGAATCATAGGAAAGAGTGCATTCTGTGAGTTGGTAACTTAATGTACATGTATGAACATTCATACATTAGCATTAATCCCAGCAGTTCACTGATGCCTCTGCCCTCAATCTTAAGACATGTTTTATTTATGTAACTCCCTTAAAGAGGGGCTTATGTACATCAAGGAGGCATTGGAGTTTTTTAAGGAAAGAGAAACACATTTCCTTGAGAATGAAAGAGTGAACCAAGTACAACTGTTTGCTTGGGGACTGGCAATCTATGGCAGATTTACAACTTACATGAGCCTATGACAGCCACTGTTGTTTGCCTATCCCAACTCCCATCATAGTCTTCTTTTTAGTAACAGAATCTCAATTTTATTTACTATAACCATGGTCTTGCTTAAAGCTTACATTTCTACAGCCTCTCTTGCAATCAGATATATCCAAATGACTAAGTATTGGCCAATGAAATGTAAAAGGATATATGCATGGCTAATAGGAAGTCTCTTTAAAAGAACAGCATTTCCCTTAATTACTTCTTTATTGTTCCTACTGCCTGAATATGAATGTGATGACTGGAGATCCAAGCCACCATATTGGACCATAAGGTGACCTAAAAAAAGGAAGCCACATGCTAAGAATTATAAAACAGCATGATCTTCACCAGGATTCCTGTGACAACATGAAGCCACTATGCTAGCCCTAGCCTGTTACTTCCTGGCCTATTACCTTCTTTTACCTGAGAGGAAAATAAAATTCATTTCCTTAAAGCCAGGTTTATTGTATAATATAAACTTCACCCTTTTCATGTACACAGTTCAATGAGTTTTGACAAATTTATACAGTCATGTAACCACCATCACATTCAAGATGTGGAACACTTCCATCCCACCTGAAAAAGTTCCCTCATGTTCCTTTGCATTTAATCCCTTCCCTTATCTCTAGCCGTGAGTGATCACTGATTTGATTTCTGTCCAAATAATTTACCTTATCCAGAATGTCACATAACTGGAATCGTACAATATGTAGCCTCTTGTGTTTGGCTTTTATCACTTAACATAATGCTTTTGAGATTCACCCATGTCATTGCACATATCAGTAGTTCATGCCTTTTTGTGGCTCAGTTTTTACAATTTGTTTATTCTTCATTTACCACCTGATGGGTATTTGGAGTGTCTCCAGTGTTGGTAATTATAAATAAAGCTACACTATTTGTGTACAAGTCCTTGTATGGACATAGTTCATTTCACCTGAGTGGTATTGATGGGTGGTATGATAAGTTTAGTATTATGATTCTGCTAAATCCATTTTTACCCAGCAGCAATGTATAGGAGTTCCAACTGTTCTGCATTCTTGTCAGCACTTGATGATGTCAGAAATTTTCATTTTACGCATTCTAATCGGTGTGCAGTGGTATCTCATTGCAGTTTTAATTTGCATTTCTCTAGTGATTAATAATGTTGAGCATCTTTTCATGTGTTTATATGTCATCTGTATCTCTTTGTGAAGTTTATGTTAAAATCTTTTGCCTATGTTTTAGTTAATTGTCTTCTTAGTTTTGAGTTGTATTTAAGATAGAAGTCCTTCATGAGATATGGGCTTTGTAAACATTTTCTCCTAAAGTGCAGTTTGCCATTTTCTCAACAGTGTCTTTAAAAAAACAGAAGTGTTTGATTTTGATGAAGTTCAATTTAGCACATTTTTCTTCTATGATTTGTGCATTTTGTGTCCTATTTAAGAATACACTGCCTACCCCCAAGGATTTTTTTTTTTATGTTGCCTTCTAGAATTTTTATAGCTGTAATGCTTAAATGTGAATTCGTGATATATTTCAAATTTATTTTTTATGTGTTACAAGGTAAAGGTTAAAGTTCACTTTTATGCATACGGTTATCCACTTGTTCTAGCAACATTTATTGAAAGACTATCCTCCTTCCACATTGAATTACCACGGCACTATTGTTAAAAATTAATTGACCATATATACACACAATGGACTATTTCTGGACACTATATTTTGTTCTGCTGATGAGGTCTATCTTTATGCCAATGCCATGCTGTCTTGATGACTGTAGCTTTACAGTAAGTCTTCTTCTAAGCGGATAATGAGAGTCCTCAAACTTTGACCTTTTTGTTTTCTAAACTGTCTTGGCTATTTTGGTTTCCTTAATTTTCCACGTAAATTTTAGAGTCAGCCTGTCAGTTTATACAAATAAGAATTACAGGATTTTGACTGGGATTGCTTTGAGAAGCACAGTAATTTGAGAAGCATTGACAACCTAAGAATTTTGATCCTTCTGATTCATGAACATGGTATATAAAGAGAAAAATAAAATTTGATCTCACTTAAGACACTGTTACCTAGAGTTTGTTGTTGCATTCAGCCAAGCTTAATATTAATCAATAAGGAGACATTCACAACTTGTTATGTTGTACATCAGACACTCAAAAGAAACAGAGGTACTAACAAAGAAAAAAGGAGGGTCACCTGGGTGGCTCAGTCGGTTAAGCATCCGACTTCAGCTCAGGTCATGATCTTGTGTTCTCTGAGTTTGGGCCACACATCAGGCTCTATGCTGACAGCTCAGAGCCTGGAGCCTGCTTCGGATTCTGTGTCTCCCTCTATCTCTGCCCATCCCCTGCTTGTGCTCTCTCTCAAAAATAAACAAACACTAAAAAAAAGAAAAAAGAAAAAAGAAGTCAAAAGGACACTGGAGTCAACCTGAAAGAGCTTGAAACTGCCAAAAATGAATCAATTTGAACAACAAAATAAATATTGATTGTACTGGATCATAGCCCAAAGAATAAAATAAATATCCATGAGTTCAAACTGATATAAATCACTGAATGGGGAAGAAACAAATATTCCTTATATAAGAATTTCAATTAACATGTAAAATGAGGAAAATAGAAGATCACCCTTAGAATACCACAGCAATAATTACTACAGGTAAGAGCCACTGATGTGTACGAACATGTCAAATTCTTTAAACGTTACACTTTTTATACGTGCAGTTTGTTGTATGTCAATTGTACCTCAATAATACTACAAAATTAACTGATCCTATTCACAATTGCACCAAGAAGCATAAAATACCTAGGAATAAACCTAACCAAAAATGTAAAAGATATGTATGCTGAAAACTATAGAAAGCTTATGAAGGAAATTGAAGAAGATATAAAGAAATGGAAAAACATTCCGTGCTCATGGATTGGAAGAATAAATATTGTTAAAATGTCAATACTACCCAAAGCAATCTACACATTCAATGCAATCCCAATCAAAATTTCACCAGCATTCTTCTCAAGGCTAGAACAAGCAATCCTAAACTTTGTATGGAACCACAAAAGATCCTGAATAGCCAAAGTAATACTGAAGAAGAAAACCAAAGCGGGAGGCATCACAATCCCAGACTTTAGCCTCTACTACAAATCTGTAATCATCAAGACAGTATGGTACTGGCACAAAAACAGACACATAGACCAATGGAATAGAATAGAGAACCCAGAATGGGACCCACAAATGTATGGCCAACTAATCTTTGACAAAGCAGGAAAGAATATCCAATGGAAGAAAGACAGTCTCTTTAACAAATGGTGCTGGGAGAACTGGACAGCAACATGCAGAAGAATGAAACTAGACCACTTTCTTACCCTATACACAAAAATAAACTCAAATGGATGAAGGACCTGAATGTGAGACAAGAAACCATCAAAACCCTACAGGAGAAAGCAGGAAAAAACCTCTCTGACCTCAGCCGCAGCAATTTCTTACTCGACACATCTCCATAGGCAAGGGAATTAAAAGCAAAAACGAACTATTGGGACCTCATCAAGATTAAAAGCTTCTGCATTGCAAAGGAAACAATCAACAAAACTAAAAGGCAACCAACGGAATGGGAAAAGATATTTGCAAATGACATATCGGATAAAGGGCTAGTATCCAAAATCTATACAGAACTCACCAAACTCCACACCCGAGAAACAAATAATCCAGTGAAGAAATGGGCAGAAGACATGAATAGACACTTCTCTAAAGAAGACATCCAGATGGCCAACAGACATGAAAAGATGCTCAACGTCACTCCTCATTAGGGAAATACAAATCAAAACCACACTAAGATACCACCTCACACCGGTCAGAGTGGCTAAAATGAACAAATCAGGAGACTTTAGATGCTGGCAAGGATGTGGAGAAACGGGATTCCTCTTGCACTGTTGGTGGGAATGCAAACTGGCACAGCCGCTCTGGAAAACAGTGTGGAGGTTCCTCAAAAAATTAAAAATAGATGACCCAGCAATAGCACTGCTAGCAATTTACCCAAGGGATACAGGAGTACTGATGTATAGGGGCACTTGTATCCCAATGTTTATAGCAGCACTTTCAACAATAGCCAAATTATGGAAAGAGCCTAAATGTCCATCAACTGATGAATGGATAAAGATGTGGTTTATATACACAATGGAATACTACTTGACAATGAGAAAGAATGAAATCTGGCCTTTTGTAGCAATGTGGATGGAACTGGAGAGTGTTATGCTAAGTGAAGTAAGTCAGGCAGAGAAAGACAGATACCATATATTTTCACTCATATGTGGGTCCTGAGAAACTTAACAGAAGACCGGGGGGGAGGGGAAGGAGGCAAACCATAAGAGACTCTTAAATACTGAGAACAAACGGAGTGTTGATGGGGGGTGGGGGAGAGGGGAAAGTGGGTGATGGGCATTGAGGAGGGAACCTCTTGGGATGAGCACTGGGTATTGTATGGAAACCAATTTGACAATAAATTATATTAAAAAATAAAATAAAATAAATAAAATAGTTAATTGTATTAAAAATAGAACTACCCTACGACCCAGCAATTGCACTATTAGATATTTATCCAAGGGATACAGGTATGCTGTTTCAAAGGGGCACATGCACTCCAATGTTTATAGCAGCACTATAGACAATAGCCAAAGTAGGGAAAGAGCCCAAATGTCCATCAATGGATGAATGAATAAAGAAGATGTGGTATACACACACACACACACACACACACACACACACACACACACACACACTGGAGTATTACTCGGCAATCAAAAAGAATGAAATCTTGACATTCACAACTATGTGGATGGAACTAGAGGGTATTATGGTAAGCAAAATTAGTCAGAGGAAGACAAGTATCATATGACTTTACTCATATGAGGAATTTAAGATACAAAAGGGAGGGGAATCAAAAATAATATAAAAACAGGAAGGGGGACAAAACATAAAAGACTCTTAATATAGAGAACAAATAGAGGGTTACTGGAGGGGTTATAGGAGAGGGGATGGGCTAAATGGGTAAGGGGCATTAAGGAATCTACTCCTGAAATCATTGTTGCACTATATGCTAACTAACTTGGATGTAAATTAACAAATAAATTATTAACAAAAAAATAAGATGTGGTTTATATACACAATGGAATACTACGTGGCAATGAGAAAGAATGAAATCTGGCCTTTTGTAGCAACATGGATGGAACTGGAGAGTGTTATGCTAAGTGAAATAAGTCAGGCAGAGAAAGACAGATACCATATGTTTCACTCTTATGTGGATCCTGAGAAACTTAACAGAAGACCTCCCTCTGCCCCTTTCCCCCTGCTCTTTCTCTCAAATAAAAACAAAAACATAAAACTACTTGCTATTGAACTTTTATCTCAGGGTTGGCTTCTGGGGGAACCGAAACTAAGACAAATATGTAGTGGGCACCTTTAGTGAATACATGAGCATCTCTAAGAAAAATTACTAGGAAACATACTCCCCTTGAACAGAAAAACTACCAAGAATTTCAGGAACTTAAAACTTTTTTTTTCAGCCTATGAATATGCTTTAGAATTACTGTCTATAAAACCAGTGCAATTAAAAATAAGCAATAATGTATGCAGCTGACTTAGAGTTGATATGCTTCTCACCATTTCTAATGAATCACTCACACAATCTTGACCATCACCTAGTTTATTCCCAGGCTAACAGTATATATTTGTCTATTTGTCAACTGTTCAGCAACTCTTCACCACTGGGGTTTTTGTTTTTTCTATCCCTTAGATGTTTGTCTTCATAAGATATCTCAGAAGGAAAGAGGAAGGCAAGCTCGTGACACAACGATTCAGCTTTATAAAGCAATTGTTTATCCTAATGAGAGGGGGTGATGATCTCAAGGCTTGAACACAAAGGGTTAACAATGCACAACTGGAAATAGCAGCAGCTGACATAGTTACTTATCACCTCTGAGGAGAGAGTTGGTAATTGTGATGAATTGCAAAAACTGCCCCAACTCTTTACTTTTCCGTGTATCTGCACTCACTCTGCCATGTAACTTTGCAGTGCTGTGCTATGCCTACAAGTTCATCTATATGGCTTACTTTTAGACAACAGGATATAGGAGAATATGACACAAGTAGAGGTTTGAAAAGCGCTTCCGTGGTTGGACTGGTTCACTCTTGCTTTCTGTCATCACCATGAGAACATGCTCAGGATGGCCTGCCGGTGGATGAGAGACATGTGGATCAGAGCCAAGTTGCCTCACTCATTTCAACCAAGGCCATCTTGGACCGGCTGAAAGTCAGCTAACTGCCAGAACTGTGAAGAACCCAGGTAAGACCAGATATACTGCCCAGTTGACCTATCACCAACCCACGGACACATTAGTTAAATTTATACATATTTTGAGCCACTGAGTTTTGCAGTGGCTTGTTACATAGCATTTTGATGGAGATAAACAATTAATACATGTTTGACACATTACAAGCCACATTCTTTCCATCCTTTTGCTCACCATCCTTAGCATTTGGGTTTGTCCTCAGGCTTCTCTCTTCCTGATCACAAGGTGGCTGAAGCAATTCCAACCTTCACATTCATACAAGTTGACACATTACAAAACCACAACATCTTGGCACTCATTGGAACAAGGGAAAACTTAAATAGAAATCAAGAGAGATTGAGGAGTATAACTTTTCTTGGGGCAATAGGGTCCAAAATCACATAAAAATGGATAAATTCACCAAGTCATCAGAATACTCATGAATATCTAGGTAAGTGATGGATTCTAAAACACCTATATCAGAGACTACAAACTGGTGACCCACCATCCATATCCAGTCTGGAGATGTGTTCCTATGGAATGGTGAAAGCACAATTTCTTGTCTTCTTTTCAGTTGGAAAGAATAAGTGAGTCCTATATATTAGAAAGCTTACCTCTACTTGCTTCTTCTTTCTCTTCTACCAATTGGATGTAGAATCTAAAAGTAAATCCGGGGGTCAGGAAAACTTGACTCTGTATTAGGGTTTAGTCAGAGAAACAGAACCACTAGGAATTATGTAGAATAATAATTTGTCACAGGGATTTGACCTTAAGCAATTACGGGAACAGGTAAAACATCTTCAGCCTGGTTGTTTCTTCTGCATCTGGTCGAGAGCCTGTAGTGAGGTAGGCATGAACAGGGCAACCAGAACCTGCGAGGAACAAGCTGTATTTGCTTGGGCCTTTCCGCATCTCCAAGCTTCCAGTCTTGCTGCCCTAGGTGACCTGCAGAAGAAGTTGGTGTTCTTGCCATGAAGCCACACTGACACCTGGACTAGGATTTGGAGAAGCTAAAGGAAGAGATCTTATAATAACTGAAACTGCAAACCTGGCTGCTGCCGCAGAAAAAAGGTGTACCAGCAGATCCATGAAAATGTGCACAAGATGTAACACAGCCGAACCTACACTGACCTCCTGAGAGCAAACATGGCTACTGCTTCACTTCCGCCTTCCAACTATCCTGCAAATTTCTCCTGGGCTAACTCTAACTAGAAACATACAGGGAGGGGAACTCTAGGATCTGTAGTACCTGCTTAGCCAAGTTGACACATGACAAAGCCACAACATCTTGGCACTTATTTGAACAAGTGAAAACTTAAATGGAAATCAAAAAGCCAGTTATCATATCCTAAGTTTTAAACTTCTGGATAAAAACTAGAGAGAGAAGAGCCATGCGGTTCATGCTGTGTGGCTCAGTTAGGAAGCTTCTTACTCTGAGTAAGACTGGTTTAAATGCAGGGAGATTTCCTGCCTCATATAATAAGTTAAAAGGTAGTGTGGTTTAAGAAAAGGTTAACTAATGGCTCCATGACACCATCGAAGATCCACATTCTTTCCATCTTTTGGCTCACCATCCTCAGCAGGTTGGGTTTGTCCTCAGGCTTCTCTCTTCCTGGTCACAAGGTGGCTGAAGCAATTCCAACCATCACATTCCCACATGCTAGCGTCCAAAAGTGTCTATTTTTGATGTGTGGGGTAACTTTTCCCATTAGTCTCCCTAGCAGAACTCTCTTCACATCCCATTGGCCAGAATTGGTTATACGTCTACCCTAAACCAATTAATGGCAGGGGAAAAAGGATTACAAAAATTTATCTTCCTAGGCTATGATTATGTCCATACAACTTTTTCTCTTAGTTATTTGCTTATGACATATGCTCCAAGGTACAATTATGAGGTCAAAAGGCATAATAATGCTTCATTTTTTAATGTTTATTTTTGAGAGAGAGAGACAGAGACAGAGAGAGGGAGGGAAGAGGAGGTGGGGCAGAGAGATGGGGACCAAGGATCTGAAGCGGGCTCTGTGCTGACAGCAGAGAGCCCAATGCCGAGCTCGAACTCATGAACCGTGAGATCATGACCTCAAATGTTAGTTTCCTGTTGCTACCATAAGACATAACCACACGTGTAGTGGTTTGAAACAACCTAACTTTATTACCTTACACTTCAGTATGTCAGAAGTCTGGGTACAGCATGGTTCAATTGAGTTCTCTGCTTAGAGTTTCTCTAAAATAAAATCAAGGTGTAGGTAGAGCTGTATTCCTTTCTGGAGGCTCTGGGGATGTATCTGTTTCCACATACAGTCAAGTTGTTGGCATCATTCAGTTATTTGTGACAGTAACACTGAGGTCCTTGTTTCCTTGTTGGTTGTCGTCTAGAAGCCTCTCTTTACGGCCGGCTGCAAGTCCTTCTCATGCTTCACATCTCTGTCTTCCTCTTCTCCTTTTAAGGATTTATGTGATCACATTGGGCCTATTAGATAACCCAGAATAATCTCCCTCTTTTAGAGTCAGCTGATTAGCAACCATACATCTGCAAAACCCTCTTTGCCACTCTGACACAATATGACCACAGGTGTAACACCAGAACACCAGAGGGTGAAAATGGTAGGGTGCCAAATTCTGCTTAGCACAATCCACCCTCTGGTGGCCCCCATGGTCCCCATCCATTGCACATGGCCTCCAAGTTCAGTTTTCTGCTAAGTCTCTTTATGGTATTTAAGCTTTCTCTAAGGTAATTAGGATTTCTCTAGAATTGCCCTTAATCCTTCTGAGCCCTCACCAACAGTCTTTAATACCCATATTTCTACCAACAGTCTTTTCAAGACAATCTAGGTTCTTTTCTATCATGCTGCCATGTCCTAGGAAAGTTACTTCACTTCTCAGGGTTACAAATTTCTTCATTTGCACAAATAATTCTAGTTTCACACTTAGGGAGAATACGCCACAGAATGATCTTAGTCATCTAAGTGGCTTTGGATTTTAGCCATCAGCAGGCTCCACAAGAAGGTCATCAAACTGTCTGGTGTTCCCATTTCAGCCAGCTCAAGGAAGGAGGGGGCATTAGGTCAAGTTGTTTGCCTGTCTTGAAATCAGCTGGTGGTCTCTGAGACAGGGACACCTGTGTCTCCTGCTTCCCAATGCCGGACACAATGCCAAGGCCTGACACCAACCAACCATCAATTTTTAGATTAACAAACACATGCCTAGCACTTGGCTTACTAGGCACTGTTCTAAGTTCTTTATATGAACATGCAAGCACTATTATTGGTAAGTTAGGGATGAGGAAGTGAGGCAGAGAGAAGCAAGTAACTTGCTGAAGACCACATAGCTGTTAAAGGATGGAGTCAGCATCTGAACACAGGCAGGCAAATTCCAGATCTCATACTTTTATGCTATACTGCTGGAGTGCCGTCCTCCAGGCTGCCTCTTCTTTCTCATCCCAACAGTGGGGTTAGAAGATGTGACAAGAGGAAATTCTGCCCCTGCCCCCACCCCACTGTCTCTACCAGACCATCAGGGAATTAAGAAATAGAGGTGCTTGGGTAAAGAAGAAAAGGAAGTGACCAAAACCAGAGTTAGGGAAGGAGATAGAAAGTAAGGAAGTTGGACATGTTTAAGCCTACGTCTCCATTTCTTGTGCCTCATGGCAGCTTGAAGCTGACTTCCAGAAGTGCTGAGCAATTCCAGTCAGAGAGCAGACTGAACACACAATGGGAGTCAATTTTAAAACTTGATTAAATTATACTTTAAGCTATTTTAATTACTGGGTCTACCAGAGGGAGAAAAGTGCTATTTAAAACCTAAAATCACAATAAGCAGCCATGCTGCCATCCAAGAGAAAAATCTCTATTATTCAGAAATCTATGTCTACATTGTTTCTTCCCCTCACAGAGGCTGGCAAGAAAAAAATGAGAAAATAGAGAAATGTTAAAGCTTCTATCATTCTTCTGTGCTGTGAAAGGTGAGGTTGCAAACTGGCAGTGTGTAGGCCCAAGCTGGCTCACAGACATGTTTTGTTTGGCCTGCATAATGTTAGCCCGCACAGTGGGGTTTTCCCCCCTCAGTGTTTTAAATTGAAAATAGTTGCCAACATATTAAAAAATAGGCAAGAACCCTTTGACAGATGTGTCGCAAATAAGTTCTACTGTGCCGCAGTCTGCCAAAACTCTCTTAGTTGTGAATTTTGATAAACAGAAGTTCCTAATTTTAATGAAATCCAACTTATCAATCTTTCCCTTTGTGGTTCTCTATATGCACCATTTAAAAAAATCTTTATGAAATTCATGAAGATATTATCCTATGCTTTATTCTAGAAGACTTCTTGTTTTACCTTTCACATTTAGATCTATGACCCATACTGAATTAATGTTTGTGCATGGTAGGGATCCAGGTTCATTTTTTTCCATGTGGATATCTAACTGTTCCAGCACCATTTATTGAAAAGACCATCTTTTTCCCCCGCCAAATGATGGCAACATATTTATTGTAAATCAAGGGATTATATATGTGTGGATGTGTTTCTGGGATCCCTATTCTGAACTGTGGACCGTTTCTCCAACATTTGCAAGAATACCACACTCTTAATTACTGCGGCTTTATAGCAAGTCTTGAAATCTAGTAGTGTAAGTCCTCCAACTCTGTTCTTCTTCAAGATTACCTTGACTATTCATTGGGGTGAACACTTAACATTGGTGCATGTACATTATGCCTCAATGAAAAAATAATGCAAAACAGACCTTCTGAGGGGTGAGGGAGAGGAGATACTGGGCTTCTCAAGCAATCAGTAATCTAGCAACACAGGAGCCTGTCTGACAATAATCTACACCTGCCCTTGTACATGGGGTAAGGTCCAATTGGTCACAGTCCCTGCCTACTGGTCCCTACCACTGAGACGGATGGCTAGCACACTTCTCATCTTCCTCCCAATTCACATCACTAATTTACACTGCCGCCCGGAACCTGGAGGGATTTAACTTAACGGACTGACTTAGCAGAGCCTGTTGATGTAGATCTGACCATTTGAAGGGGTGTCCCTGGCAGTGATGGGGAGAAGGCTACATTGCTCTCAATAATTGAGGAGAAAATGAAGGAAGCCTGAGGGGCTCCTCCACGGTCACTACTTTGAGGGCCAGAGCAGTCTTTGTGGTGGGACTCGTGCTATGCATTGTAGGATGGGTTAGCAGCATCCCTGTCTTCTCGCCAGATGCCCTCCCAAGTTGTGACAACCAAAAGTATTTCTAGATATGGCCGGATGTTCCCGGGGGGCAGAGGCAGAATTGCACCCAGTTGAGACCTACGGGATCAGACTTAGAGTAGAAACAGGAAGGGGAGAAAAGAGATCTGTAGTGGGGGTCTGGGCACCAAGTTAGAACAGAAATACTGGCAGGACCCCCACAACTCCCACTTTCCCTCCACTAGCAGAAGCAGAACACATCTACAGAGACAGAGAGAGGAACACTAAGAGAGGGGACCGTGCAACACAGGGCTGTGAACAGGTCGGCCACATCACAAACCACAAGGGGCATCTTTCACATAGAACACAATGTGAACAATGTCTCCTGGAAGTGCGAGCCGTGGTGGCCCTGGACATAAACTACACTCTATACATTCTGCCCCTTTCCCACTCCACCCCACCTTCCACACACATACACACAAATGCCTCGTGTAAGTGATATCTTGCAGGGAAATAATGGCCCATCTATCAAACTAATTCCTAGGAAATGTATCAGGGCCAGAAGTGACTAGGACAAAAGCATCAGTTCCTCTACCATTACCTCTGCATCTCAAAATCTCCAAAAAGACTGAGATGCAGGTTCTTGCCACACATGGGTTGAGGTTCAGGCCAATTTAATTTACATTTCAAAGGTCCTACATCACAATTCTCTGTATCTGTATTTAATTTGCTTCGCTTTCCTTTATTCCATTCCCCAAGCATTATCTTTCTTCCCCTTGGCTTTCCTTCAGCCTTGTAGCTTTGAGTAAGTCTAATCCAGGGTGGAGGCATGCACTCTGTTCCATGTGTATCTCGGGCAGGAGTGGTCTGCCCCAGGTCCAAGAAAACGGGGTGCATTCTCTATAGAAAGTTTAAAGAAAACAATAATAAAATAGAGTACAAGTCAGTCTTTTATTTTCACCAATGTGCCAGTGATTCTAATATTTAGACATTGGTCAAAGATAAAAAATATTCTGTTGGTCAACGTTCAAAACAATTACTGTGGTTAGTATTGTTTTACACACACACACACACACACACACACACACACACACACACACACAGATTGAAAGACAAATGCAATGAGAAGATCACTTAGATACCTTCCAACACCAATGTCTGCACTTCCCAAACACCTATTTGAAAACCAATATGGCAGTACTCTTTGAAGTTGGAGTTTGCCGCAAAGATGCTATACTTCAGTGTATTTCTCCTCCAGACTCAGGGATTTTCAGAATTATTAAACAAATTCAAATGAGAACTCATGTCCAAAGGAATCGGTATTTCAGCTTCATTTCCAAACTCTCCATTTCTGCATTTTGATGTGCCTTCTTGCCAAAAAAAGAAAGAAAAAAAAGAAAAGAAAAAAAAAAAAGAGCCTGTACCTCTCGGTCATCTCAGAGGCTGTTATCTCCCCCAAAAAGAAAGAACTGAGGATGGAAAAAGTCTTGTGTCATGCAAAGAACTCCTGCCTAGCAGGGTTTAGTCCCCAGAGTTCTGGGCTTTGGCCCTTTATCCAAACACATGCCAGAAGACGTGTAACACATCAAACTAACAGGTTTGGTTCATGTCAGAAACACTAGTTTACAATCTTCCAGTGAAGCATTTCCTTTCTAGGGGGTAGAAAAAACTGGAAGAACACAAATCACTCCTTAAGTATTAGAGAAGTGACTTCATGCATTTGTGCTTAAATCTTGAAAGAGGCTGCAATTTCAGGATGCTTTATGCCTTCTCATGATGTGCAAGGCCTTCCCATCCAGCCCCGTGGCCAACTCTTGCCACTTCCTCCTCCCCTCCGCGCTCCACGGGCTCCTCCATCCAGAGGAGAATCTTCGGCAGTTCCCAGAAGACACCATATTCTTACCCAGCCTTGCCTTAATGTACACAGTTCTGCTCCCTCTGCCTGGAACACCCTCTTTTTCTTAGTTAATGCCCATCCCTCTTTTAAGACTCTTCTGTGAAGCCCTCTCCTGGCTCCCCACAGTCTGAATTAGATGCCTCCCCCTCCACCAACATACTGTGGGTTCTCAGAGCAACCTGGCCTTGTGTCTTCTCGTGCATCATGTGCTCACCACAACTTTTTCCTTCTGAGCGGACAGCTAGACCACATTTCCCAGTCTCCATTGCAGCTAACTGTTGTCATCTGAGCTCTGGGAAATGAAGTATGAAGAGAAGTGATGCATACCATTTCTGTGAAGAGAAATTGTATCCTCTCTACAGTGTCTTTTTTTTCTCCACACACTGGCTAAAAGGAGAAAACTCTCTAGCCCTATAGGAAGACCAAAGTGCATGTGAAAGGAGTCTGGGTCCCTGCATAATCACAGAGAAAAGGATGCAACTAAAAACATCCACTCTGCACTGTAAGGGGAGAAATACACTTCCATTGTGTCAAGCCACTCAACTCCTGGGGTTGTTATAGCAGTCAGCCTACCCTCATACATCTTAGTAACTGTCCCACACTGCACTACAATTCCTTTGTCAGTGTCTGTGAGCTCCTGAGGGAAGGGATCCTGTACTGTTGGTCTCACTTCCAGCTCCCAACATAGTCCTTGGTACCCAGCAACTATCTGTGGGGAGAAGGTCAGGAGAGGGAACAAACTCATGACTGGATACTGTAGCACAGAAGAAAGTCTGCCCTGGGAACATTTTGATCCTTTGCTGTCAATTAACTGAGACCGGGATGAATCCACGTTGCCACTCTGCACCGCTCTCTTCAGCTGTAAAATGAAGTTAGCTACACCAGGAGTTCAATTTTAGTGAGCATCAGTATCACATGGAGGGCTCGTTAACACAAACACTGCCAGGCTCACACCCGGAGTCCCTGATTCAATTGTTCTCCAGTGTAAGTTCCCTAAAGATGAGGATATTGCCAGTCCGGGGACATTTTGGGAACCACTTGCCTAGATGATCTCAGGTGTCTTTTATCTCTAAAGTGAGGGACACAGTGATTTTCACCAGTGCTTGGAAAAGGCCAGGGTCAGGTGACCTCCAGTGTCCAAGCTTACGAGCCAAATCATGGATGATTTTTTTGCAGAGTTTTTTTGGTATTTAGAACTCGTAGATTAGAAATATCCCATGTGTAGCCCACCATTTGCATTCACAAAGCAGAATAAAACTCCCTGCTGATAGGACAATGATAGACTCCTAAAATTATTCAAATTTTATTTCATTTCATTATTTTGAGAGACAGTGCATGTGCACACAAACAGGGGAGGGGCAGAGAGAGAGAGGGAGAGAGAGAATCTCCAGAAGGCACCATGCTGTCAGCGCAGAGCCCAGCTTGGGGCTTGATCTCTCAATCCGGGAGATCATGACCTGAGCTTTAATCGAGTCAGGCACTTAGCCAACTGAGCCACCCAGGCGCCCCAAATGGTTCAAATCCTGCAGGTAAGAAACTGCAACTGGGATGCCAGATTACTGGGTCGGGCTTTCAAGCCCACTCTCCTTGACCTCTCCCCCACTTCACCCCTACTCTAGCTAAGGATAGGATGCTGGGAACATTTTCGAACAAAAAGAATACTGACAGGATGAAGCAAATAACCTGGACCCCACGGTAAGCCAAGTTTTCAATGCAGTAGATCTTTAAAATGCACTGTGAGTTAGGCAAGATCGCCCATGGTCACCCAGTGTTCACCGTGTCCAGATATTTAAGGACCTAGCTCAGATCACCAGGAGGTAAAAACAATCAAATCTCAGACTCGACTGGGAAGACCTCCAACTCTTTTCCCACAGCACTTCCATTAAATGCACAAAACCAAATGCAGGCCACAATGCATCGACACCAAGGCTCCATAAAAACACTTAGTTATCGTACATTTATTTTTAACATAGCACCCCGGTTTCACATCATGTACATCTTCCAAAGTTGGAGATTTTTAACCTACTATGTTCTTCACAGACTTTCCAACAAGTGTGAAAAAGAGGCAGTAAGGTTAGTTTGAGCCTACAAGTCACAGTCCAAATATAGGTTACCCTATATGTATTTATGCTTAAGACCGATATACCTTATGTTCCCAAGGCCTGGCAAATGAACAAAACTCTGGCTAAGTAAAATGCTAACACACCTTGTTAGCGCATTATCATGAGGACACAGAAGGCATCAAATATATATATACTCTGCTGTGACTCATTTTACTGTTCAATGTACCTGCAGTGACAAAACACACACTCTTACTCTCGAGGTTAAAAGAGACCATCGGCTCATTCTCTCTCCCGGCCCACTGTCGTGAAGACTAACATAACACGGCGCTTCCTGTCTCTGGCTTTCGGGAACACATCTGTGCTGAAGACAAACAGAACGGCAGAACGCCGGGGAAAAGGGAACGCCTGGTTCCCAAGACGGGTACGGTTGAAGCCCTCACACAAGCTGCCTTGAAGCAAAATGAAAACGACACACGTCGGCTGATCCAACCGCCATATGCAATGGGGCTCTTGCAGCAGCTGCACCATTCGGAGGGCGGAGCTCCAGAGCTCCGGGAAGGCCCTTTAGGGTCCAGTCCCGTCAGGCAACGGAGCACTGGAGTAGGCCGGAACTGGCCCCTGAGTTTCCCTAGTGTCGAGCTTGCCCTCGAATTCCAGTTCAAGCCCTCTGAAAAGTGCCCGTCCTCTGGTCTCCAGAGGCGTAAGCCCATTTTCTCCAGCTTCCCACAGCCGTGAACTTAGCTTAGAGCAAGACAGGAAAACTCACAAAACACAAAAACACTTTCCCATTATTAAGAACAGAGCAAGGTTTCTGTAAGTAGAACAAGTCCTCTCAACCGAAACCCCGCGATGCCTTTTAGAAAAGTTTCTTTCGGCACCGTGTATGTCGGCAAATGCAGAAAATAACTATATAAGCCTAACAGGAGCCGTGTGCCTGGGATGTCTTGCTCGCAGTAACACACTGGCTGTTCCAGGGAGCACCTGAAAGGCAACCTCTGAAGGCCGATCTTGGAGGAGGGCAGCGGCCCCCGGACTGACTATGCGTGGCTTTTGAAGTCCGGTCCCCCACGTCTGTTCTTTTGCTCTTGGAAGGGTCGCAACACTAGATGCATTTCTCATTGCAAACAAGCAAAGCAGGGTGGCTCACAGAGCAAGACTCACACGCTCACTGCCGCCCATGGCCGAGCCGCTGGTACTGGCGAGCAGTAGCCCTCAGCCTGTGCCTAAAGACAAGATGCCGCCTCGGAATTCCAAAAACCCAAATCCCCACCCCTTACTAGGGAACTCGAACCACATCAAGTCATGATGCAAAAAAAGAACATAATAAAACACCCATAGCTAATGTGTAAATTCAAAAGATCCTTGGAAATCGGAGTTTTAAAAGAGTACACTTAAAAGGGAGTAAGCCGGTTGAAAAGGGAAACCAAAGTCACCTCTGTTCTACTTAAGGAGAGGAGAAAAAGACCTCTCAACCGATACTACATTCTGTTCACATTCATAATGTTCAAACCACAACCTACTAAGCCCTACTTGTCAATAATATGGGAAGATCTGGTCGCTCTGATATTTGAAATTCTTTTTTTTCATACTTTTAAAATCACATTCCTTTGGTGATGTCTAGTCAGGAGGTGTGACTGAAGTTTGTGTTGAACAAATGTTTTTAGCTGTTAGGTGTTATACTGTAACTGAGACCTTTCCAACTACTGCTTAGGAGAAGACTTTTGTAAATGCCTGTCTTAATTGCAAGAAAGACATCCGTTCCAGGTTATTTTCTTATTGATCTTCTGAGTGCACATCTCTTATTACCATGGTTGTGAGATCGTTTAAGAAACAAATTATCATTTATAAACAGACTATAGAATCAAGACACATATGAAGAGTGCTTTACGATAGTTCAGACATTGGTAGGAAATCAGAGGACAATTCTTGTTTTTTACTACTCCCCCTAAAATATGCTGAAATCGAACATTTGCAACCCACATAACTGAAGATACAGCGAAGAAAACTGTAACTTACTACATATTGAATTCATTTCAATCGCAGTAGTCTATTTTAAAAACAAACTCCCATAAGGAATACAGGAATGGAATCCATTCAAAGCAACAGCTGTCAAAAGTTCTGCCAAGAAACTCAGAGTAATTTATTGCATCATGAAAGGTGAGGTGTTCAGAAGAACAAATAGTTCAATCATACTCTTTCCCTTCAAATTTTATTTTTTGCTTCAATCTAAGAGACATATCTAGATCTAAACCTCACTGAAACGTGTTTTCATACTTTAAAACTTACTAAGTAAATAAAATTCAACATGGTAAATAGAAGAAACCCTTCTAATCTATTTTTAGTATTGCTAGAGGCTGGAGGACTTGACTTAGAATCCCTAAGATCAGCTGGCATCCCAGCTCTGCCACTAGTTACCTCCTTCTATGGATTCTCGGGCTAGAAAGCGTGGCTTCCCCAAGAGCAAACTGCAGGAGACGGGTCCAAGTCCTCTCCGCTCAGACATCCCATCCTCCAATGAGAGCCAAGATGTCTCCTCTCCCGATCAGGCCCGAAGCACCTAATATTTATAAAGCGGTTAGATCTTTCCAACTAAAGCGAATCCAAGTATCTGCCTTGATCACAACAGGCACTTCCATTCCAGATATCCACCTTCTGCTTTGGCTTCATGTCTAATGGACAGGGAGGGGGCAAAAGCAGTAGGCCACATACAAGGCACATGAGGGTACCTGGAAGCCTGCTGTAAATTCCTGCTGTGCTTCCCGCTTTGGGGCACCAGGACCCTATGGAGGAGGACCACTCAACAAGCAGCTTATTAAACCTCCATGGACGGGGGGGCAACACCGACCTTCTGTCCATTGAATTCTGCCCAACGAGCAGGTCTAATTTGGGAGTGGTTTTATAGAAGAGGGCTAACGGTGACTTCACCAACTCAGCCTTCCTACAAGTCACATTAAAGGCTCACAGGAACATTAACAGGAGTTATAGTCCTACATTAAAAGTGCATATCCTAAGAAAACAGAGGAACAGAAGATGAGCACTAGTCGGGTAATCATAATAGTGTGTACCGGTTTTCTCTTTTAAAATCCACTTCTGAGCAACTAATAAACTGTGGTCACTGTTAAGTGCAGTCAAGAAAGCTGGGCATAGACATTACTGATGTGGGCTTTAATGCGGCGCTCATCTTAAAATACGGGTGACGCTTTGTGACTCATGGGGCTTTAACTGTCCAACGCGAGTTTGTTCCTTTAATGAAAACCAAGCCAAGTAAACAAAACCTGAACATCCTAATTTGTCTCACTGCGGTATGGACTGATCGGGGAAAAACATCTCAATATTTCTTAAATGTAGAATAGCGACTAACATTCTTTCATTTGTGTGCCTGCTCAATGGCTATGTGGCACTATCTTGAGTGAGTGTGTATGTCCTGGAAGATTATGAGATGAAGTGCCAATGTCAGTCTTTCCTGGATGGAACATAACAAACGGTAATCATGCTGTCAAATGTGTGCAACGAGGACACTTGATAAAATTCCTTACAGCCCCCAGGTCTCAGAACATGGGAAAGGAGGTTATCTAAAAAATTTGCACCGCCCATTTATAATCTTAGGAAGGGTTTTAAATGACTCCAACCCCCTCCCCGAGGGGCAGAAAAGGCGACCAAAAGGGAAGGGAGAACAGAGAAATAGTTCAAGTTTTTTGATTTTCAAAATCAAATCAATTCCAAATCATCCTTTAATACACACAGAATAGAACCACCAACTTATTTTTCTTCGGGAAAACATCATCTGTTTGAGCCTTTCTCTTCTGTTATTAAGCTATTGATAAAGCTGGCAAGTAAAATAAGGAAGCATTAAATAAACACCCACTTATTCTAAGAGCCGTCAACCTACTGAAACCGGAGGCTTGATCCCACATACTGCAAACCCATCCTAAAGCACTTCAGAAAGGACCGTAGGCACACCCCACCCGTCTACTCTAAGAATGGGTAAATTAGTAAAATGCACAAGAGACGGTATTTCTTATAATCAGTCTCTCAAAGTGATGTTAAAGCAGGCATGCCCTGACCCCTGTGAGGGTCGATCGATACCCACTTTGAACTTGAGCTTTCAGGGGGAGCAGGTGATCAAAGTTTCTACAGCATGCTGGCTTCTGCAATTTGAGCTCGTGGTTTTACATCACACACGCTGGAGTCAGCTGGGCTCCGCTGGGCTGTACATAAACCAATCACTTCCCCAGGGTGCACTTCACACAGAACGAACAGTTGTACCCCCAGAGTGAAGATGGGGTTTCTTTCATTATTTCTTTGTACTCAATACAATCACAATTCAGGTTAAAATAACAGGGACAGAAATAACTCCCAGAGTTGTTGGAGTGCTGGTAACAACCAGTTCCCCTTATTCCCCAGGTTGAATACCTGGGTTCAAGCAACAAATATTTATCAGTCCAAACAATCTCTTCGGCCTTTTGCATCTGACGGGCGGTTTCCAAATACATGCATTTACAGGTATGTTATCCCATGCAGGATAAAAGTAGAGATCTGGCAACTATTTGTTCAATTTAAGCAGGTGAGGCAGTTAAAAAAGCAGATTGCTCTTGCACAAAAATTTACATGAAAGGACCGAGTTCTGTGAGCTGATGGCCTGGCTGGGCCAAGTTAAATAGATCACTGACAAAACTTTCACTTTACAGAGGTGCAAAGACCCAATAAATCTCTGCCATCCAACGGAAAACAATAGTTATGTATTATTTATAGCTAGATATAATGTCAAAATGGCACTAAGAAGCAGTTTTGGCATATGGTGGCAGAGGGCACAGCGCCAGTCTAAATCTGATGCTCTTGTTTTAGTTTTTGTTTTTATTATCATCATGCCAAAGACTATCCAGTTGGAATCCCAATTATTCAGGAAACCAACCTACTGTATTTGATATACATACAAAAATAAAACAAGCATCCTGAAGGTACTAGGTTATGAGGTTTTATACAAATCATAAATTCTTTAAATAAATAATGCTCTAACGTGTTTTCATTTGCTAGAAGATTGGTTTTTGGTAAGGAGAAACATCTAACAACTTGAGGAAGTACTTAAGAATGTGAGATAAATTCCACTGATAATTACAATTTCAAGTGTGATAACTGGTTGTATTTTTTCCACCAGAGGAAAAGGTACAAGTGAACTACAAGAGAAAAGGAAATATGGATTATATTCTGCCGCTCACAGCTTTTCACACAGTCTTGGACATCTATGACAAGTAGTTGGGTTGAAACATTCAAAGGAAAGATCTTGGCAGAAAGAGTCGCCCACTGTTACTTGAATCTTGGGGATTACAACACAGTGACTGGACGAAGTTGTTCCAATTGGTTTTCCAATGCAATCCGTTCTTGATGAACCTCCTGATTTGTACAAAACAGAGAGAAGAAAACAAAAAGCAAAGGGGTCATTTCCTGGGTTCATCCCTACTTCATCAGATATTAAACAGAAACTCCTAAGTGGACCCCAAAACACTGAACTCTCACATGACTCAAGGACAAGTAGACTGTAAGGCATCATATTTAAAGCTGGTGATCAGACCAAGGCGGCTTCACAATTTGTCATCTCTCAACTCCCTTCTGAAGATGAGGAAGTGAAATTGACTGACACGACCCCCGCCTTAATCTCACCAGCAGTTTTAATAGGATTAGTGACTGGCAGAAGATGATGTTAAAAATCAACAGACAGACTGGGAGAGAGCAGAAAAGCAAAAGCAGACTGCTACTACTGAGAGGTAAGCCAGCAGGACTCAATTTCTAGCTTCAATCTCTCGTTCCTAATCCAGCACCACACTCCACAGGTCTGACGGATGAGCAAATGCACTGACTATCTGCCAAAATCTCATCTTGGCTCCTGCACAAAATACAACTTAAGGTGTGACTGCATGGCTAATGGCAGGGAGAAAGAAAGAGAGGATCATCCATCTGCTATTTGGGAATTCAAACTTTCAGCCCTAAAACAGATTTATTGGCAGGAAGAGAGGGGGACACGCAGAGGCATTCTTAAGTACAATCAGTCGAGATGGGAAAGACCTCTGCATAAAGGCTCAATTCTGAGATGCCCCAGAAGAACCAACATACTAACAGTCCAAACAGAACTCAACAAGCGTTTGTTCACCCTCCCCTCCTACCCAGCCATCCAACAGTTCTTTGAGTATCTATCTACTATGGGCCAGATTCTGCTCTAGGTATGATAGTACCAGCAAAGAACAAGACAGATCAGACCAATGCCCTCACAGGGCTTGCACTCAAATGGCTAGAGAAAGACAATAAAGAACAAGATACCTTCAAAAGGAAATAAATAAGATGACGTAATAGAGGAATCTGGAAGAAAGGTGGAGTGGGTGGTCAGGAAAGGCTTCACAGAGGTGACGCTATCTGACCAGAGACTTGAATGAACTGAGGGGTGAGCCATATGAAGACATGGGGGAAGGATCCTTAAGGAGACAAAATGGCAACTATAAAGGCCCCAAAGTGGGGCGGGACAAGCTTGCTGTGTTTGGTAACAGAAAGGCCTGTGTGACCAGAGGAGAGGGAGCAAGGAAGGCACTGGCAGGAGCTGTAGTCTGAGAATTAGGCAGAGGCCTTGTGGACAGAGTAAAGAGCGTGGACATCATTCACAGTACAGGGGGATAGCACTGTGGGTTTTGAACCAGGGAATGCATGTGGCTTAACTTAGAATTCAAAATATTCACTCTGGCTACTGTGTAGATAGTGGATTGGACAGCAGGGCAAAAGCACAGGCAGGGAGTAGTTGCAAGGTTACTGCATGGACCGAGGTGAGAAATGAAATGGCTTTGATCAGGGTAGCAGCCATGAAGATGGGGAAAACTGGATGAATTCTGGATACATTTTGAATTTAGAACTGATAGGACTTGCTGATAATGTAGGAAAGAAGGAAGGGGATTTGGGATTGAGCAAGTGGGTAGCTAGTAGTGGTATTAATTGAGAACAAGATTAGATGAGAAATCGGCATTTCAAAGGGAAGGTTGGGAAGGAAGCGTCTGACATGTGTACTGGATGTATTAAGAGAAAATGGCGAGTAAGCAGTTGTGATAGTACGTCCAGGGTCAGAGGTAAGAGAAGGAGAGCTGGAGACATACATTTAGGATCACCAGCCTATGGATGATCTTCAAAGCCTTGAGACTGTATAATACCATCTAGCAAAAGAATACAGACAGCTTGAAGGTAAAGATGCAACTGAACACACATACCACACTCATTCCCTACTGGAACCCCACCAAGACAATAAAAAGAAGTTTTTGAAGTCACAGGCGCACAAGAACAAGTGATACAAATAAAATTTGTAAGCTGGAAGGCCAACAGATGACTTAGCAAATCCAAGAAAAATAAATGTGGGCATTCCACGGCTGCATGGTGGGGTCCTTCCATAAGGTGACCCAAACACCCCTCTGTTCAAGGGATTCTGCATCTGTAAACTGAGTCAGTCCAGAATGGACTGAGAGGCTGGGACTAAAGCTCCATTTTGATGGTTCTTCAGATTTCTGTTCACTAGGGCTGGTACGTTTCCACTCCTACAAATCAAGCACAGAAAACTGAAATGCAAGCTAAGCATAGGCACAAAACAAGAAGCAACCTGATTTTACAAAGAAGAATCCCTGAAAGACTCAAACTGGCAGCACCAGACTCCTGCGTAGGTGCAAGTGAAGGGAGGAGGAGGACCGCCTATGTAAGTGCTGGTTCCAAGTCTGCTTCGCAAGCAGTTAGCTCCCTACAGCGTTCCAGCTACCAGGCCAGAACCTTAAGATTTATTTCTTGCAAAGGGACAACATAAGGCCTCTTGACTAGCAGTACAAAGACCCAGTTGAGGACAAGATACTGGACTGGAACCAGGGAGAATAAATGAATGAATATCCAGGATACAGAGACCCAGAGCCCTCTCTCTCTCCAATGAACCAAGTCTTTCCCTCCATGTAGGAGACCAAAAAAAGTCTCTTCTCTGGAAACTCCAATCAGATTAAACTGAAAGAGCCAATGATACTGCCTTAGGAGGCTCCCCAACTATGCAGCCCAACCAGACTGAAGACTGAAGCTCAAAGTGGACAAGCCTCACAACATGCTATGTGTTTCCAGTGAGCATTTTCATCCTCCTCCTAAATCTAAGCAAAGGACCATCAGATACTGAAGGAAAGCATCTAATGAGAAATAGCTAATAAAACAGAAAAGCAAGTATTCGGGAAGAAGAAAACTACTACCATTAATAGAAGATATTACAATAATGAAATGAAAATAGGATACCTTTATTTTTTTTTTAACATTTATTTTTGAGAGACAGAGTGAAAGGAGAGGAGGGGCAGAGAGAGAGGGAGACACAGAATCCAAAGCAGGCTCCAGGCTCTGAGCTGTTGGCACAGAGCCCGGTGCAGGGCTTGAACCCACGAACCCCACGAACTGTGAGATCATAACCAGAGTAAAGTCGGACGCTTAACCAAGTGAGCCACCCAGGTGCCCCAAGAATAGGATACCTTTAAAGAGACAATCAGAGTATAAAAACTGAACTCTTGCTATTAAACAACAGACTGAATATTTAAAATTAAGGAAGTTTCAAGAAATGGACAAAGAGACAAAAATAAAGAAGAACAGAAAGAAAACAGATGAGAAAATATGAGAAAATTAGAGGACCAAGCTAAGAGTTCCAATGTCTGAAAAATACCAGCAAGTGAGAAGAGAGAAAATGGACAGGGGAGTGGGATGAAAACACATGGAGGAAATGTGCAACAATAACAAAAACCAAGAAAACTCCCAGAACTGAAGAATATGGGTTTCCAAATCAAAAGGGCTTACCGAGTACAGAGAACAAGTAGACAAAAATCATCTACACTTTCAAAGCAAAGTAAGAGAGAAAAACAGCAAATAAAACACAAAACAAAAACAAGGTCACATACAAAGATTCATAAAACAGAGTGAAGTCTGACATTTTAAAAAATTATTTTTTATTACATGGTAAAAGTGACTTTTTTAGTGTACAGTTCTATAAATTTCAACACATATATGTATTAGTGTAACTACCACCACAAACAGGGTACGCTACAGTTCCAACCAGAAAGCTCCCTGGTACTACTCCCTTATCTATAAACCCTCACCTTCATGCACAACCCCTGGCAACTACCAGTCTGTTTCCCAGCACCTATGGTTTTGTCTTTTCAAGAATGTCAAATACAAGGGACCAAGCAGTGTATAACCTTGACACTGGCTTGTCTCACTCAGCATATTGTCTGAGCTTCACCCAACTTGTGGTGTGTGTCACTACTTTTTAATGCCGAGTACTACTTCGTTGTATGAATGTACCACACTTGATGCATTCATCCTTTGAAGTACATCTGGGCTGTTTCCAGGTTTGGGCCATCACATAAAACTGTTACGAACATTCGTGTACAGATTTTTGAGTGAACACAAGTTTTCAGTTCATTAAGGTGGATACCCAAGAGTAGAACTGTTGGGTCACATTGTCAGTGTATATGTAACTTCATAAGAAATGTCCAAGGGTGCCTGGGTGGCTCAGTCGGTTAAGCATCTAACTTGGCTTGGGTCATGATCTCACGGTTCGTGGTTCGTGAGCTTGAGCCCTATATCAGGCTCTGCACTGACAGCTCAGAGTCTGGAGCTTGCTTTGAATTCCGTGTCTCCCTCTCTCTCTGCCCCTCCCCCACTTGTTCGCTCACTCTCTCTCAAAAATAAAAAAACATAGGGGTGCCTGGGTGGCGCAGTCGGTTAAGCGTCCGACTTCAGCCAGGTCACGATCTCGCGGTCCGTGAGTTCGAGCCCCGCGTCAGGCTCTGGGCTGATGGCTCAGAGCCTGGAGCCTGTTTCCGATTCTGTGTCTCCCTCTCTCTCTGCCCCTGCCCCGTTCATGCTTTGTCTCTCTCTGTCCCAAAAATAAATTAAAAACGTTGAAAAAAAAATTTTTTTTTTTAAAAATAAAAAAACATAAAAAAAAAAAAAAAAGAAAAAGAAACTGCCAAATGATTTTTCAGAGTAGGGTACCATTTTGCATTCCCACCAGTGCATGAGAGTCCCAGTTGCCAGCACTTGGTATTGTCATGATTTTCTGTTTTAGCGATTCTAATATGTGTGTAGTGGTATGTGATCATGGTTTCAATTAGCGTTTCCCTACAGCTAATGACACTGAGTATCTTCTCATATGTTTATCTGCTATCCTTATATCCTCTTTGGTGAAGTGTCTGTTCAAGTCCTTTGCCCATTTTTAAGTTGAGCTTTTGTAGTTTTGAGAGCTGTTATTGAGTTTGGAGTTCTTCAAGTAATCTGGATACAACTCCTTCGTCAAGCATGTGGGTTGCAAATATTTTATCCCAGTCTGTAGTAGCTGTCTCTTAACTCTCCTGACAGTCTTTAAGGCAGAGCACAAGTTTTTAATTTTGATGAAGTACAATTTATTAATATTTTTTCTGTTCTAGATTATGTTTTTGGCATCATTTCTAATACCAGGTCATGAAGATTTTTCCCTATGTTTTCTTCCAAAAAATTTTATGTCTTTATGTTTTATGTTTCCACCCATAACCCACTTCATGTTCATCTTTGTAGAAGAACTGAAGTTTCGATCAAGGTTTGTTTTTTTCCCCAAAGGGAAAGGACCCATTGTTAGAAGACAATTGTTGAAAAGACTATCCCCTTTCTTAATGAATTGATTTTGCACCTTTGTCAAAGATTGAATGGCTATATTCATGTAGTCTACTTTATGACCCTCTAACCTGCTCCACTGATCTATGCATCAATCCCTCCACCAAGGCCATACTGTCTTGATCACCAAAGCCTGATACTAAAGTGATTCCTGGGGCATATGTGTGGCTCAGTCAGTTAAACATCCAACTTCAGCTCAGGTCATGATCTCATGGTTTGTGGGATCGAGCTCTATGTTGGGCTCTGCATTGACAGCAGAGAGCCCGCTTCAGATCCTCTGTCTCCCTCTCTCTCCCTCTCCCAAAAATACAAAAACATTAACAAGTGATTCCTCCAACTTTGCTCTTCTTTTCCAAATTTGCTTTAGCTATTCCAGTTTCTTGCTCCTTACATACAAAGTACAGGATTAGCTGATCTACACCTACAAAAAGTCCTGCTGACATTTTGATTGGCATTGTAGTGAATCTATAGATCACTTTGGAGAAAAATGACAGCACTACTCTGTTAAGTCTTCCAATCCACAAAAAGCAAATGTGTCTCTCCATTTATTTAGGTCTTGGCACTTTATAGTTTACAGTATTCAGATCCTATGTGTTTTTGATGAATTTGTACCTAAGTATTTCCTTTAGGGGGGGGGGGGCAAGATATTGTGAATGGTAGGGTTTTTCACATTTCTGTTGCCAATTATTTATTGCTTACGTATAAGAATATGATTGGTTTGTGTATGCTGACCTCGCATTCTGTAACCTTAAGAAACTCAATGAGACAATGAAAATTTAAAAACCAATTCAGTTTGCAATAGTGTCACAAAATATTGGGAATAAATTTCACAAAACACATGTAATACCTGTACACTCAGAACTGCTAAGAAAAGTTTACAGGACGTAAATAATTAGAAAAATGTACTCTATCAGCAGATTGGCAGACTCAACACTGGATTTTGATCCTCCTTAAACTGATCTATATATTCAAACAAGTCTAATCATAATCCTAGCAGGCTATTTTGTAGCAAATGACATGCTGATTCTAAAACTTATATGAAACAAAGGGTCCAGAATATCCACAGGAATCTTGAAAAAGAAGAACAGGCTAAAAAAATACATGCTACCTGATTTTCTTACTCTGAAGCAACAGTGATCAAGATTGTGTGGTACTAGTATAAGAATCAACAAATAGATTAATGCAACAGAATAAGAACCTAGAAATAAATCTATATTTATATGGTCATTAGACTTTTAACAAGGGAACCAAAGTAATCCACGGAGGAAAAGAAATGCTTTTCAACAAATGGTGCTACATTAGATACTGACATGGGGAAAAATAAGCCTTGACCCTAATCTCAAACTATACACAAAACGTAATTCAAGGTATATAATAGACATTGGTGCAACTGCTAGGGAAAACACTATGAAAGTTTATCAAAAAATGCCAAAACTACCAGGAGTGACATCAGCATCATGGCTGTATAAGACATGTCCCCCTTGCAACAACAATTTGGCACTCATTCATGGCAAAGTGTCTTTGTGAGAACTGTGGGACCCAGCACCGTACACTAAGAGATCCAGGAGGAGTCTCACCCAGCCACGCATTGGGTAATAGGCACACATGTTTGTCTGCTTGGTCCCAGCTCTGGACCCTGAGCTGGCCCATGAGCCAGCTCTAACCCCTCTTAGCCACAGTCTGGGAGTCTCTGGAAAACTGTTTTAGACAATCACCCAGAGATGACAGAGCCTTTGTAGAAGTCTGATTTTCTAGCAGGTAAGTTCTAGAACAATGCTAGAGAAAAAAAGAGTTTGGATGCACTGGAGAGAAGGAACTGTTAGATTTTACTCACATCACCCTCCTCCATAAGGCAGCACAGTTTGGGGCCAAGAGAGATCTTCTCAGCCCATGATTTCTCCCTTGGGGGAAACAGGTGTGTGAGTACACACCCAGTTTCCCCAGCTATGTGGAACACTGCCAAAGAGGCTCAATTCTCTCTTGCCCCATTCAGAGTACTGAATTGTGAACAACATGACTGGGAGATGGAAAGTAGCTGGGAGAATGGCAGATAGGACCCTCAAAAGGCACTAAAGGAAGCACGGATCCTACAAAATGTGTTGTGGGACTCCATCAAGAAGCCCACCCATGAGTCTCTGGGGATCCTCCAACTGCCCATATGGTACTTCCCAGCACACCTCTAGCCTTACTGACACACATACCCCTATCCTATAGCCAGACCCCTGTTCACACTCCCTAGGCAGCAAACTCTGGCAGGTGGCTAGCGAGCACATACAGAAAGGCTGTGCTGGCCCAAATCTGTGGGTCAGGGAGAGACCACAAAATTGAGCTTTAGCGCCACCTTTGAGAAAACAAAAGAGAGGCTGCTAGCACTTGACCTGGTGTTTTGTAGGATCAGGAGGAGACGGCATACAAGCTTAATAATTCTGCCACAAGAGGGAGCAAGAAATGTCAGGCAGATACATCCATAAAGGTCTAAGAAAGCCTCAGAATCCCTAGCAGGACTGATGAAACATATTTCTTTCCTGAAGGCAGTTCATAAAGACTGGAAGAAGGGACTGCTACTTCAAATATGAATACAGCAATGCAAAATTTCAAGGAACATGAAAAATCGAGGAAACCTGACACCACCAAAATATTGCAGCAATTTCCAGTAACCAATCCCAGAGACATGGAGATGTGTGGTTTACCTGATAAAGAATTTAAAATAGCTGTTTAAAGAAAACTCAGTGAGCTACAAGGAAACACAAAAAGACAAAATCAGGAAAACTACATTATACAAACAAAAGGAGAAGTTTAACAAAGAGAAATCATAAAAAAAGAACCAAACAGGAATTCTGGAGCTGAAGAATGAATGAAATGAAAATTGCAATAGAGAGTAAAAACATCAGAATGGATCAAACAGAAAAAAGAATCTATGAGACTGAAGACAGAAACTTTAAAACTGTACAGTCAGAAGAGAAAAAAAAAGAATCAACAAGAGTGAAGAAAGCAAACATTATAGGGTACCATCAAAAGAAATAACTTATGATTTGCTAGACTTCCAGAAGTTGAAAAGAGATGGGGACAGAAAGCTTACTTAAATAAATAAAGGCTGAGAACTTCCCCAAACTGGGGAAAGATATGGATCCAACTTCACAAAGCTCATAGATCACCAGACTCAAAGAGATCCTCTTCAAGACTCATTATGATAAAACTATCAAATATCAAAGAAAGACCATCTTAAAAGCAGCAAAAAATAAGAAGTCTGTAACTTACAAGTGAACCCACAAAAGGCTACCTCAGCAAGCACCTTACAGACAGGCCAGGCCAGAGTGGGATGAAAAGGTGCTGAAAGGAAAAACAACTGCCAACCAAGAATACTCTATTTGGCAAAGTAATCCTTCAGAAATGAAGAAGAATTCAACACTTTCCCAGAAAAACAAAAGCTGAATGTGTTCATCAACACTAGACCAGTGTTGCCAAGAAAGGTAGAAAGGAGTCCTTCAAGCTGAAACGAAAGAATGCTAATCAGCAACATGAAAACATAAAAAAATTAAACATACTGGTAAAGATAAGAATAAAACTGGTAAGATTCAGAATATTCTAATGCTGTAATATGAAGGGGTTAACCACTTAACTCTATTACAAGGTAAAAGGACAAAAGAATTAAAAATATCTGTAGCTACTTACAAATCAATGTGATACATCATACATTAACAAGAGGAAGGATAAAAACCATATGATTTTCTCAATAGATGCAAAAAACAGATTTGACAAAGGACAACATCCATTCATGATAAAAACTCCCAACAAAGTGGGTTTAGAGGGAACATACCTCAAAATAATAAAGGCGATATATGAAAAACCCACAGCTAACATCATACACAATGGTGACAAACTGAAAGCATTACCTCTAAGATCAGGAACAAGACAAGGATGTCTACTCTAGCCACTTTTATTCAACATAGTACTGGAAGTCTTAGCTGCATCACTCAGACAAAAAGAAATAAAAGGCATCCAAAGTGGTAAAAATGAAGCAAAACTGCCACTATTTGCAGATAAGTATACTATACATAGAAGACCCTAAAGACAACACCAAAAAAATGTTAGAATAAATGAATTCAGCAAAGTTTCAGAATACAAAATTGATATACAGAAATCTCTTGCATTTCTAAATATTAACAATGAAGTAGCAGAAAGAAAAATTAAGAAAACAACCCTACTGACATTTGCATAAGAATAAAATACCTAGGAATGAAATTAGCCAAAGAGGTGAAAAACCTATACTCTGAAAACTATAAGACACTGATGAAAGAAATTGAAGATGACAAAAATAAATGGAGGGATATTCCATGCTCATGGATTGGGTGAACAAATATTGCTAAAATGTCCAAACTACCCAAAGCAATCTACAGATTCAATGCAATCTCTATCAAAATACCAACAGCATTAAAAAAAAAATTTTCTTAACGTTTATTTATTTTTGAGAGAGAGAGACAGCGTGAGCAGGGGAGGGGCAAAGAAAGAGGAAGACATAGAATTTGAAGCAGGTTCCAGGCTTTGAGCTGTCAGTACACAGCCTGATGCGGGGTTCAAACTCACAAACCGCAAGATTATGACCTGAGCTGAAGCTGGACACTTAACTGACTAAGCCACCCAGGCGCCCCCCAACAGCATTTTTCAAAGAACTAGAACAAGTAATCCAAAATTCATATGGAATCACAGAAGATCTTGAATAACAAAAGCAAACTTGACAAAGAAGAACAAAGCCGGGGGTATCACAATCCCAGATTTCAAGATACGCTACAAAACTGTAGTAATCAAAACAGTATGGTACAGGCACAAAAGCAGACACATAGATCAATGACCAGAATAGAGAGCCCCGAAATAAACGCATGCTTATACAGTCAATTAATTTATGACAAAGGAGGCAAGAATATCCAATGGGAAAATGTCTCTTCAATAAATGGTGTTGGGAAAACGGGACAGCTACATGCCAAAGAATGAAACTGGACCACTTTCTTACACTATACACAAAAATAAATAAAAAATGTACTAAGACCTCAATGTGGGACCTGAAACCATAAAATTCCTCAAAGAAAACATAGGCAGTAATCTCTTGGATATTAGCAAGATGATGCTAGCAACATTTATGGATATATCTCTGCAGACAAGGGAAACAAAAGCAAAAATAAACTATTAGGACTATATCAAAATAAAAAGCTTTTGCACAGCAAAGAAAACCATCAACGAGACAAAAAGGCAACCTACTGAGTAAGAGAGGATATTTGCAAATGATTTATCTGATGAGGGGTTAATATTCAAAATATATAAAGAACTTATACAACTCAATGCCAAACAAAACAAAATCCAATCCAATTAAAAAAATGGACAGAGGACCTAAATAGACATTTTTTTAAAAAAAGACATATAAATGACCATCAGACACATTAAAAGATGTTCAACACCACTAATCATCTGAGATAGGCAAGTCAAAACCACAATGAGATATCACCTTACACCTGTCAGAATGGCTACAATCAAAAAGAAAAATACAAGTGCTGCCAAAGACGTGAAGAAAAAGGAATGCTCACGCACTGTTAGTGAGAATGTAAACTGGTGCAGCCACTATGCAAAACAATATGAAAGTTCCTCAAAAAATGTAAAATTGTAAGTCAGAGAGAGACAAATACGGTTATGATTTTACTCTTATGTGGAATTTAAGAAATAAAATAGATGAATATAGGGGAAGGGAAGAAAAATAAAGTTAGACAAAAACAGAAAGGCAAACCATAAGAGACTCTTAAATATAGAGAACTGCGGGTTGCTAGAGGGGAAATGGGTGGAGGGATGGGCTAAATGGGTGATGGGCCTTAAGGAGGGCACTTGCTGGGATGAGCACTGGGTGCTGTATGTAAGTGATGAAGCACTGGGTTCTACTCCTGAAACTAATATGACACTGTATGTTAACTAACTTGAATTTAAAATGAATGAATTAGGGGTGCCTGGGTGGCTCAGTCAGTTGAACAACCAACTTCAGCTCAGGTCATGACCTCATGGTTTTTGAGTTCAAGCCCCGCGTCAGGTTCTGTGCTGACAGCTCGGAGCCTGGAGCCTGCTTCGGATTCTGTGTCTCCTCTCTCTGCCCCTCCCCCACTTGTGCTCTGTCTCTATCTCAGAAATAAATAAACATTAATTAATTAATTAAAATGAATAAGAAATAGAACTACCATACAATCCAGTAATACCAATATTCAATATTTACCCAAAGTAAATAAAAAACACTAATTTGAAAAGTTATATATGCACCCCTAAGTTTACTGCAGCATTATTTACAATAGCCAAGATATAGAAGCAACTCAAATGTCCATTGACAGATGAATGGATAAAGATGTAAGATACACACACACACACACACACACACACACACACACACACAGGAATATTACACAGTCATAAAAAATGAATGAAATCCTGCCATTTGCAACATGGATGGACCTAGAGGGTATAATGCTAAGTGAAATAAGTCAGATAGAGAATGACAAATATCATATGATACTACTTATATGTGAAATCTAAAAAATAAAACAAATGAACAAATGAAAAAACAGATCCTTAAATACACAGAATAAACTGGTGATTGCCAGAGAGGAGGTGAGTAGAAGGATGGGCAAAATAGGTGAAATGGGTTAAGAGGTACAAAATTCCAGTTATAAAATAAATAAGTCATGGAGATGAAAAGTACAGCATAGGCAATACAGTCAATAATACTACAATAGCACGGTATGGGGCCAGATGGTGACTACACTTGTGGTGGTGAGTGCTGAGTAATATATAGAATTGTAAAATCACTATGCTACACACCTGAAACTAATATAACATTGTATGTCAGTTATACTTCAACAATAAAAAAATAAAAAGCAAATCAGTATCTTATGGGAAAGCAGAGTGCCAAAGGTGCTGGAGACTTGGTGTTACTCCTCCTCTGCTCTGTCCTGTGGTAACTAAGTGACCGGGGGCCAGTCACACAGATTTCAAGGGCCTTTCTATGCCCATCTGTCAAAGGAGGGTGTCCAGGCTCCCTTAAAGCTCTGAAATTCTGATTTAGAATGCTAAAAATCAGGACCTAAGACATTAATAGCCACAACTTTAGAGAGACTAGCATCCAGTTAATACTTTAAGAAAATAAAGTGAGATAGTAACTTTTAACAGGAACCACAGGAAGAGTATCTCTATAATTAAGGCAATAAAAAACCTTTTTTTACAAAAATGCTACAGCTACAATAATTTGCTAATGGATACACAATATAAAAAGAAGTTGTGACATCAAAAATGCAAATGGGGAGAGTAAAAGGGTGGAGTCTTTATATGCAAAGTTAAGTTGTTATCAGCATAAAACAGACTGTTATAGCTGTGAGACGTTTTATATAAGCCTCACAGGGGCGCCTGGGTGGCGCAGTCGGTTAAGCGTCCGACTTCAGCCAGGTCACGATCTCGCGGTCCGTGAGTTCGAGCCCCGCGTCAGGCTCTGGGCTGATGGCTCGGAGCCTGGAGCCTGTTTCCGATTCTGTGTCTCCCTCTCTCTCTGCCCCTCCCCCGTTCATGCTCTGTCTCTCTCTGTCCCAAAAATAAATATATAAGCCTCACAGTCATTGCAAAGCGAAAACTTATAGTAAATTCACAAAGATAAATAGAAGACAATCCAAGCATACCAATGGAGAAAAATCATCAATTCACAAAAGAAGGCAGTAAGTGAGGAAAAAGGAACTAGGAAACAGCCAGAAAAAAAATAAGATGGCATTAGTAAGTCCTTACTTATCAATAATTACTTTTAATGTAAATGAATTAAATCCTCCAATCAAAAGGTATAAAGTGGCTAAAAAACAAACCCAACTATATGTTATCTACAAGAGACTCACTTCAGCTTTATGGTCACACACAAGGCTCAAAGTGAAGGGATGAGAAAGGGTAATTCATGCAAATGAAAAACCCAGAGAGCAGGGTGGCTATACTTAAATTAGACAAAACAGACTTTAAGCCAAAAACCGTAACAAGAGGCAAAGAAGGTCATTATTTAATGTTTAGGGGTTAATTCATCAAGAAAATATAACAATCGTAAATACATATGTACCCAACATCAGAGCACCTAAATATATTAAGCAAATAACAGATCTGAAGGGAGAAATCGATGCATATATCATCCAGACAGAAAATCAGTAAGGAAATGTTGAACTTGAGCTATACTTTAGACCAAATGGACCTAACAGACACATAAAGAACATTCTATCCGGCAGCAGCAGCAGCAGCAGCAGCAGCAGAATACATATTCTTTTCAAGTGCCACTCTCCAGGATAGATCATGATAGGTCACAAAACAAGCCCTAGAAAACTTAAAAAGATTGAAATCATACGAAGTATTGTTTCTGATCACAATGTTATGAAACTAGAAATCAATTAACAGGAAGAAAGCTGGAAAATTCATAAATATGTGGAAATTAACACTCCTGAATAACCAATAGGTCAAAGAAATCAAAAGTTATCTTGAAACAAATGAAAATGGAAATACAACATACCAAAAGAAATGACCAACAGATACATAAAAAGATGCCCAACATCAGCAATCACCAAGGAAATGTAAATCAAAACCACAATAGGAGATCCCCTGACACCTGTCAAAATGACTATTATCAAAAAGGTAAGAGATAAGTGTTGGCAAAAATGTGGAGAAAAGGGAATCCTTGTGCACCGTTGGTAGGACTGTAAATTGGCCGCCGTGGAAAAAACAGTATGGAGGTTCCTCAATATTAAAAGAACCATCATCTGATCCAGCAATCCCACTTCTGGGTATCCAAATGAAAAAAAAAAAAAATCAGGATTTCTAAGGGGTATCTGCATGTTCACCACAGCGTTATTTACAATAGGCAAGATATGGGAACATCAGGGTCTGTCTACAAATGAATGGATAAAGATGCAGTATATACATAGAGTGGAGTCTTACTCAGCCATAAGAAAGAAGGAAACCCTACCCTTTGTGACAGAGATGGACCCTGTGGGCACTACACCAGGGGAAATAAGTCAGACAGAGAAAGGTAAATATTGTATGATATCACCTGTGTGTGGAATGTAAAAGCCAAATTCAAAGAAACAGAAAATAGAATGGCAGTTGCCAGGGACCTGGGGGAAATGGAGAGATGTTGATCAAGGGTGCAAACTTCCAATTGTAAGATGAGTAAGTTCTAGGGATCTAATGTACACACGATGACTACAATTAACACTACTGTATTACATACCTGAAAGTTGCCAAAAGAGTAAATCTTAAATGTTCTCACCACAGAAAAGAACTAATAATTATGTGAGGTGATAAAAGCATTAATTAACGATACCATGATAATCATATTTCAGTATGTCAATGTATCAAATCAACACGTTGTATACCTTAAAACTACACAGTGGTATATGTCAATTATATCTCAATAAAGCTGAAAAAAACCAGAACTACCATATGATCCAGCTTCTGGGTATATATCCAAAGGAGTTAAAATCAGTACCTTGAAGACACATCTGTACTCTCATGCTCATGGTAGCATTATTCACAGTAGCCAAGACATGGAAGGAACCTAAATGTCTACCAATGGACAAATGGATAAAGAAAATGTATATACGTACAATAGAATATTACTGAGCCTTAAAAAAGAAAGAAATTCAGCCATTTGCAACAACATAGATAAACCCGCAGGACATTATGGTAAGGGAAGTAAGCCAGACACAGAAGGGCAAATGCTAACTGACACCATTCATATGAGCAATCTATAATAGTCAGACTCCGAAAAGGAGTGCAGAATGGTGGTGGTCAGGGACTGGGGGAAATGCAGAGACACTATTCAAAGGGTACAAAGTTTCAGTCATACAGGATGAGTAAAGCCTAGAGATCTATACAGCATAGTGCCTACAATTAATTATACTGTAGTGTATAATTAAAAATTTGCTAAGAGGGTAGATCTTACGTTAAACATTCTTATCACATACACAAAACAATAAGAGAGAAAGAGAGAGAGAGGAGGGAACTTGTAAAGGTGATGGATAGTTTTATGGCATAAATTGTAGTGATGGGTCCATGGATATATAATTATCTCCAAACTGTATGTATCATGTTGCATACATTAAATAGTCACAGCTTTTGGTGTGTCAATCATACCTCAGTAGTTTAAATAATTATCTTAAGACCTAAAAGTAAAAACTAAAACAATAAAGCCTTTAAGAGAAAACATAAGAGACTAGATTCATTATTTAGATGTAGGCAGTTTCCTTATATAGGAAAAAAATAACCAAAAAAAATGATAAATTAGACTTTATGGAAATTAAAAACTTCTGTTCAGGAAAAGATACAGTTAAGAAAATGAATAAGCAAAACAAAGACTGCAAGAAAACATTTATAAAACAGATATCTGACAAAGGACTAGTAGTAACCAAGATAATATAAAAAGCATCTGCCTAGGGGCGCCTGGGTGGCTCAGTCGGTTGAGTGTCCAACTTTGGCTCAGGTCATAATCTTGCAGTTTGTGAGTTCGAGGCCTGCAGTGGGCTCGGCGCTGATGGCGCAGAGCCTGCTTCGGATCATCTGTCTCCCTCTCTCTCTGCCCCTCCCCCACTTCTTCTCTCCCTCTCACTCAAAAATAAACATGAAAAAAAATCTACCTACAACTCCACAAAAACAGTTTTTAAAATGGGCAAATACAGTACAACCTTGGGTTGCAAGTAACTTGTTCTACGAGTGTTCCTCAAAACGAGCAAACATTTCTAATAAATTTTAACTTGATAAACGAGCGATGTCTTGCAATACAACTAGTATGTGACGCCCAATGTCACATGATCAGAACTGAGCCAATGGTTCTTCTCTCTCTCTCTGGCTAGCTTGGTGTGGATTGTGGATGATCATCTCCCATCTTGGATGCTCAGATGTTCTGTCTTAGGCCACAGTGTTTGGCAGAAATCAGTGATTTTTCAGAACGCTGGAAGGAGCCCACAACTGGCACTAGTGTATTTTTTGTTGCTTCAAAGCACCCATGGCCAGTCCTTTGCTTTTCCAGACAAGAGTAAGCTTAGGAATGCTCTGCTTCATTCTAGGTCAGGCTGCCTGCAGATACAGACCCTTTCCTCTGCTGCCTTCCTGTCAATTACATTAACTACAGTCTATGACAAGAGTTTATTAATACTGTACTGTAGTCAACATCTGTTAGTAATAGTAAAAGTCGTCCTACTCAATAACCCTCCTCTCTCTGGTCTCCCTCACACCAGCCATGAAGGTTTTCAAAGGTAAGTGAAGGTTAACTTCTTTATTTTTCTTTATATTTTGTATTTTATTTATTATTTTGTATTATATTACAGTATTGCAATAATTTTTATATGAATATTTTTGTGTTGTGGAATAAATCATCTGAGTTTTCATTATTTCTTATGGGGAAATGTGCTCTGATATATAAGTGCTTTGGATCACAAGCATGTTTCCAGAACAAATTATGCTCACAAACCAAGGTTTTACTGTATTTTGAAAAGACACTTTATAAAATAAAATACATGAAAGGTAAATAATTGCAATAAAAAAGTGCTCGGCAAAATTATGCATCAAGGAGACACAAAATAAAAACTACATAACCACAGGATCAACTAAAATTAAAAGAACAACACTGGGGCACCTGGGTGGCTCAGTTTGTTGAGAGTCCAACTCTGGATTTGAGCTCAGGTCATGATCCCAGGGTTGTGGGATCAAGCCCCGCATTGGGCTCAGCACTGAGTATTGAGCCTACTTAAGATTCTCTCCCTCTCTCCCTCTGCCCCCTCCCCCACTCGTGCTCGCTCGCTCTCTAAAAAGAAAAAGACCGCCACCAAATGTCAGCAAGGATGTGGAACAACGGGAACTCTCATGCTCTACATGGGACGAGTACAAAATGCTTCAACCACTTTGGGAAAAGCTCTATTAGTTTCTAACAAAACTAATCACATACACGTACCACATTACCTACTAATCCAAATCTTGGGGATTTCCTCGAGAGAAATGAGAATATATTTCCACACAAAGACTCACTCCAGAGTGTCATTTTCTTCAAAATAGCCAAAAACTGGAAACAGCTCAGGTGTCCATTAATAGGATAACTCATTAATAACTGATAATCAAATTGTGACACCATCACTGAATGGAATACTATCCATCAGTAAAAAGGAACGGACAAGCAATATAAATCAATCTCAAAAATGTAATACTAAGTGAAATAAGCTTTACACAAAAGTACACATTGGAGGACACCATTTATATAAAGTTACAGAATAAGCAACACTATGGCATAACAAAGTAAGAACTGTGTGAGTGGCAGGAATTGACTGGGAAGGAGCATGAGGCAGCCCCCTGGGGTAATGATAATGTTCTAAATCTCAATAGGGGTTTGGGTTCCGTAAGTATATGCATTTGTAAAAAACTGAGCAAATACACATTTAAGATTCCTGCATTCATTTCATGGAAAACTTACATCATCAGAAAAACCTGTAAAAATACTGAATTCTAGTTAATGATATGCATGTTGCAAGCTAGGGGATGCAAACAGATGTCTGCAATGTACTTAGAAATACGTTAAAAACAGGGCCATCTGGGTGGCTCAGTCAGTTAGGTGTCCGGCTCTTGATCGGCTCAGGTCATGATCTCATGGTTTGTGAGACTGAGCCCCACGTGGGGCTATGCAGAACCTCTCTCTCTCCCTCCTTCTCTGCCCCTCCCCTGCTCGTGCTCGCTCTCTCTCAAAATAAATAAACACTTAAAAAATGTTAGACATAAGATAGACTGAGGGACAGAGGCGTAGATACATGATAAAACAAGTATACTAAAATGTTAAAAAGAGGTGGCTATGAAAGTATTTACCACAGGATTCTTCCAACTTTCCTGTAAGCTTGAAAATGTTCATAATAAAATACTGGGGCAAAGGGAAGAATAATACAACAGAAATCAAAGAAGGAAGAAATAGCAGAGAATGCTAAGGAAGAAACACCAGGAAGGGAAGGAATAGAAAGAACATGAGAAAAGTATTAAACCCCGAAACCAGTGAGAAAAGCAATGCCAGAGAAGGCAATAGTCCATTGTGTAGAATTCTTCTGAAAATTCAAGTAGTACTGAAACAGCCATTGGATTTGGTCATAGGAGGGGTGTGGATGGAGGAGAGTGAAGCCACACTGAAGCGGAGAGAGAGAAAGCTGTTGGTGAGGAAGTAGAGTAAGAAGAAACCTAGCTGGGAAGGAGACCAGGGAGCTGGGGCTGCAGCTGGAGAAGGATGCGAGAAGACCAAGGACAATACTAGTGCGTGTGGATGTGGATGGCAACGACGCAGTAGAGAATCAGGGCACGTAGGAGGTAGAACCGTGTCCCCCAAAACGATATGCTTCAGTCCTAACCCCCAGAGCCTGTAAATGTGACCTTATAGGACCTTTGTGGATGTGATTTAATTAAAATGAGGTTATGCTAAATTAGAGAAGGCCCTAATTCAAGGACTGGTGTCCCTATAAGAAGAGAACACAGTAAGAGGAGGAATTTGGACACAGATCCAGAGACAACGCCATGTGGCAGTGGAAACAGATATTGGAGTGATACATCTAGAAGCCAAGGAATGCCCAGGATTGCCAGCAACTACCAGAAGCTAGGAAGCAAGAAGGATTCTCCCCTAGAGCCTGCAGATAGAGCATGGCCCTGCTGACACCTGGACTTCAGACTTCGAGCCTCCAGAGTTGTGAGAAGTGATTTCTGTGACTTTAAGCCACCGAGTTTGTAGTACTTCGTTAGGACGGTGCTGGGAAACTAACACAGGAGAGATGAAGGGAAAAGAGCAAGTGGTGATAAGGACAGGGATCATGTCCTTGAGAAGGTGCCATGGAACCACTTCCAAAGTGCTCAGGGGAGGGGTTGGGCCTTTGATAGTTATCAGGGCCACCCTCTTCGGCCTAAAGAAGTATAGAATCATTCAGGGAGGATCTAAACGATCAAGGGTTTATCCAGAAGCTTTGGACAAAGAAGAACGCTTCAGACAGCCTTTGTAATAGATTTTCTGTCCGTTTAACGAACACACGATATGCAGCCTGCACATTCAAGTGACTAGTCTTCCTCTAAACATACGAGAATCAACCCATGAAACTTAAGTGCAGCGATTCTCTGCCTTCCAAAAGAAGTTTGAGAACAAAGATGAAAGTCTTACCAACAGGAACAGAAGTCAGTGCGCGGCCAAGGGGCAAAACAAAACCACCACACAGAAAGCTTGGTGATCCACATTCGGGAAGCCCCTTACCTTGAGCTGCTGCTGGAGTTCACTGTTCAACCGGGCCAGCACTGCGTTTGCCTCTTTATTTTTGCGGATAGCAGTTTGAATAGCCTTCTTCTGTTTGGAAGACTGTCTATAAAAAAGTACAAACGGTTCGGTGAATTAGAACCCAGAGGTCCAGACCCTTGTGGGTCCAAACACTCGGATTCATGGGAAGTGCTAAACGAACAAGGGACCAATGTCACAGGGCTCCAAAAATAAAATCATACATTCACAGACAGGCAGCAGGCAGGTGCACACCAAATGAAACAAATTTGTCGGGATCAATTATTTACACCTGAAGTAATTCCCATTTTATAACTTGAAGAAAAGCTGTGAATTGGACCTTTTCAAACCTCGCATTCCATTTATTCCCAGACAATTTAATAAGTATTTCTTCCTGACAAACCACATTAACTAGAATGCCCTTTTTGTGTAAGCATTAATGGCATTTAAAAGACCTGCAGGTGGCCCCTGTGGACAAGTCTGAAGGAAATGAATAGAAGAACATTCTCTTTAGCAAAAATCCTACATTAACTTAGCCAGCCTGTATAACTCTCCTTCATTTCTTCATTGTTAGGCATAAACGCTTGAGTGTATGTGAGTATGCTCACATGTGTGCATTCACCAGCACACATCTGTGGCACTGAGAAAAACAGAAATGTTTTAATACCAGTATCCCCAAATTAAGTCAAAAGTAAATTCACAGAGCAGGTATAACTAGGGTGACCACATGTTCCACTTTGCCCATTACAGTCTCTGCTTACACTGCTTGTCTGGCCCTAATTATTCTTAGAACCCTCTTTCTCTTTCAAAGCTGTCTACAGTTGGGATGATAAATCAATGTGACTGCATAACCTATAGCCCTATATCCCACAGCAAAAAATACTGAATTCTCAGAGGAAAAAAAAAAACCCAGACATATTTGTAATCAGTGAGAGGTGGATTCTAGGTGAGAGCAACTCAGCCAGAGTTGCTGGCTGTGGAGACAGTGACCACTGTGGAGATCTGATTAATATTCGCTAAGAATGTACACTATGGTACCCACTCTGCTACAATCTGCAGAAGGCATACTCCCTTCCCCAACAAGTTTAAAGGTGAATTTTTTTCCATCCATAAATAGGCATGGAAGAGGCTTTAAAATCTACGTTTAGAAAGATAAGGATTGGGGCGCCTGGGTGGCGCAGTCGGTTAAGCGTCCGACTTCAGCCAGGTCACGATCTCGCGGTCCGTGAGTTCGAGCCCCGCGTCGGGCTCTGGGCCGATGGCTCGGAGCCTGGAGCCTGTTTCCGATTCTGTGTCTCCCTCTCTCTCTGCCCCTCCCCCGTTCATGCTTTGTCTCTCTCTGTCCCAAAAATAAATGAAAAAACGTTGAAAAAAAAAAAAAAAAAAAAAGAAAGATAAGGATTGACCTTCCGGTTTCAGGACAACATAGAGTAGAAACACTTCTCTCTACCCACCAAGTACAGTTAAAATCCTGGACATGATATATAAAACAAACATAAGATTACTTGAAAAAGGGGCACCTGGGTGGCTCAGTCAGTTAAGCGTCTGACTCTTGATTTTGGCTCAGGTCATGATCTCACAGTTGTCAGATTGAACCCCACGTTGGGCTCTGCACTGACCACGCAGAGCCTACTTGGGATTCTCTCTCTCTCCCTCTCCCTCTGCCCCACCTTCTCTCTCCCTCTCTTTCTACTCCTCCCTCTCCCCTCCCCAACCCCTCCCCCTCTCCCTCAAAATAAATAAACTTAAAAAAAAAAAAAAAAAAGATTACTCCAAAAAGTGAAGGCGGCAAACCAGCTAGGGAACTTGGTACCCAGGGAAATACATAGCAGTGAATTTCCTGAGTTTTCTTTTTTGCTTCATATATTCCAGACTAGATAGTGGAGAAGTCAGAAATCCATAAATGCCAATAAGGGCAGACATAAAAAAGCACCTTCCACCAAGCCCAAATGTTGCTCTCTCTAGTGAAATGACTTGGAAGGGGGCAGCCTAGCAAGACATAAATTAGGCAAAGTATCTCTCCTGGAGATAGATGCAAAATCTTTTAATAAAATATTAACAAATTGAATTTATCAATATATTTAAATACTATACATCATGACCAAGAGAGTTTTATTCCAGAGATGCAAGACTGATTTAATATTCAAAAGTCAATCAGTATAATCCACCATCCTGACAGTTGAAAGAAAAAACTCACATGATTGTATCAACCGATATAGAAAAAGCACCGGTTAAAACTCAATACCCATTTCAGGATAAAAACTCTCAGAAAACTGTGAATAGAGGCCAAACTGCTCAACTTGATGAAGAATTTCTACCAAAAAAGCCACAGCTAACATCATACATAATAAAAAACTGAATGCTTTCCCCCTAAGATGAAGAACAAAGCAAGGATTTCTACTCTCATTATTATTTTCAACACAGTGCTAGAAGTCCTAGCTAGCACAATAATTCAAGAAAAAGAAATAAAAGGCACACATATTGGAAAGAATGAAACTATCACTATCTGCCGATGACATGATGACCTATATAGAAAATTCCACGGAATCTATAAAGAAAAATTCTCAGAACTATTATTTCAGCAAGAATAGAAGTGTGTTTGGAGGACAGAAGATTAACATACAAAAATCAATAGAGTTTTGATACAGTAACAATGAATACTTGGGGAAAAATACAGTATCACTTACAAAGATTCAAACAGAAATTCTTAGATATATCAAAACAGATACAAGATTTACATACTGACTTTATTCCACTGGATATTCTTTCCTGCTTTGTCAAAGTCTAGTTGGCCATATGTTTGTGGGTCCATTTCTGGGTTCTCTATTCTGTTCCACTGATCTGAGTATCTGTTTTTGTGCCATTACCATACTGTCTTGATGACTACAGCTTTGGAATACAGCTTGAAGTCTGGGATTGTGATGTCTCCTCCTTTGGTTTTCTTTTTCAAGATTGCTTTGGCTATTCTGGGTCTTTTCTGGTTCCATACAGATTTTAGGATTGTTTGTTCTAGCTCTGTGAAGAATGCTGGTGTTATTTTGATAAGTATTGCATTGAATATGTAGATTGCTTTGGGTAGTATTAACATTTTAATAATATTTGTTCTTCCTATCCAGGAGCATGGATCTTGCCATTCGCAACTATGTGGATGGAACTAGAGGGTATTATTGCTAAGCAAAATTGGTCAGAGAAAGACAAATATCATAGGACTTCACTCATATGAGGACTTCAAGATACAAAACAGATGAACATAAGGGAAGGGAAGCAAAAATCATATAAAAACAGGGAGGGGGACAAAACCTAAGAGACTCTTATGTCCAACCAAACATGGAGAACAAACAGAGGGTTATTGGAGGGGTTGTGGGAGCGGGGATGGGCTAAAATGGGTAAGGGGCATTAAGAAATATACTCCTGAAATCATTATGGGTCTATTTGCTAACTTGGATGTAAATTAAATAAATAAAATGGTAAAAAAAAAAAAAAAAGATTTACATGCTGAAAACTATGCAACACTAATGAAAAATTAGAATCAAAATAAATAGAGAAATATTTATCATGTTCATGGATTGGATGACTCAACATAGTAAAGATATCAACTTCTCCCCGGGTTGATACAAAGGTTACCACAATTCCTACTGAAATCTCAGCAAGATTTTTGCAGATCAATACAAAATTACTCTAAAACTTACATGGAAGGTCAGAGGAATCAGAATAGCTAAAACAATTCTTAAAAATCCTAATAAAGTGGGAGAAATAGACATTTTATTATAGAGCTATAGTAATCAAGTAAATAAGTAATGAAGACAGGAATCAGTACTGTGTGGTATTGACAAGAGGAAAGACACACAGATCAGCCAAACAGAACAGAGAACCCAGAAACAGATTCACATTGGTACAACTTAGTTTTGACAGATGTGCAAATGTAAGTCAATGGAGCAAGTCTTTTCAACCAACAGTGCTGAAGCAGTTCAACATCCACAAGCCAAAAAAAAAAGGAAAAGAACCCTGACCTAATGGATCCAGCAAGTTAAATATAAAGTGTAAAATTACAAAACTTTTAGAAGAAAACACACGAGAAAATCTTTAGGACCTAGGGCTTGGTGAAGAGTTTTAGATGCGACAAAAAAAGCACGATCCATACAAGGAAAAAAAAATCAATAAGCTGGACTTCTTCGAAATTTTAAGAGCTTTCACACTACAAAAGACTGTTAAAGAGGATGAAGTGACAAGCTACAGACTGAGAGAAAATATATTCAAAACACGTATCTGACCATATATATGTATTTAAAACACATAAGGAACTCTCAAATCTCAACAACAAAAAACAATTCAATTAGAAAACGGGCAAAGGACTTCAAGAGACGTTACCAAAGAGGATATATGATGGCAAATACACACATGAAAAGACGCTCAACATCACTAGCCATTAGGGAAATGCAAATTAAGACCACAATAGGATAGAACTACACACCTATTTGAACAGCTAAAGTGAAAAAAAAATAGTGACAATACCAAATGCTGGTGAGGATGTGGACACACTGCACCTGCCATACATTGCCGGTGGAAATGTAAAATGGTAGAGCCATTTTGGAAAACAGCGTGGCAGGTTCTTTAAAAACTAAACATATACTCAACACACAACCCAGCAGTCACATTCTTGGACATTTATATTAGAGAAATCAAAAGTTATGTACACATGAGAACCTGTACACAAGATGCTCATAGTAGCTTTATTTACAATTCTGAACAACTAGACACAACCAAAACGTCTCTCGCCAGGCAAATGGCTCAACAGACTGTAGTACATCCATACCACAGAATACAGCTTAGCAGTGTGGACTGAGATACATAACTTGGATGTCAAGGGACTGTGCCAAGTGAAAAAAAGCCAAACTCACAAGGTCACATGCTGTGCAATTCTATTTATATAATATTCTCAAAATGACAAAACTATAGATAGGGGAAACAGATCAGTCGTTGCCAGGGGTAAGGAATGGTGAGGAGGACGGGGTAGGTCTGACTTCTGTACCTTGATTACAGTGGTGGTTACAAGACTCTACACATGGGATTAAATGATACAGAACTACACATACATTGCCCCAATGCCAGTTTCCTGGTTTTGATATTATACTACAGTTGGGTAAAATGTTATCCATTAGGAGAAACTAGGTGAAAGAACACAGGACTGGGGCACCTGGATGGCTCAGTCGGTTAAGCATCTGAGCTTGGCTCAGGTCATGATCTCGTGGTTTGAGAGTTTGAGCCCCGCATCGGGCTTGCTGCTGTCAGCACAGAGCCTACTTCGGATCCTCTGTCTCCCTCTCTCTGCCCCTCACCTACTTGCACGTGCGTTTGCTCTGTCTTGCTCTCTCTCTCTCAAAAATAAAACATTAAAAAAGAAGAAAATAGATTTAAAAAAAAAAGATACACAGGACTGCTCTGTACAGTTTTTGTAATTTCTTGTGAATCTGTAATTATTTCAAAATTAAAAGTTTAAAAAAAGATGTTGATCAGAACTTGATGTCCCTCCTTAAACTACCACATTATGTGTGCTCAGTTCCTAACAGTTTCCTCCTTCTTTGGGAACTGTCTCCATCTCCTCCCACCTCCTCCACTGGGATGGGCCCCTGGCAGGCAGTCATATTTGTCTTAAGAAAACCTTCACCTTCGGGGCGCCTGGGTGGCGCAGTCGGTTAAGCGTCCGACTTCAGCCAGGTCACGATCTCGCGGTCCGTGAGTTCGAGCCCCGCGTCAGGCTCTGGGCTGATGGCTCGGAGCCTGGAGCCTGTTTCCGATTCTGTGTCTCCCTCTCTCTCTGCCCCTCCCCCGTTCATGCTCTGTCTCTCTCTGTCCCAAAAATAAAAAATAAAAAACGTTGAAAAAAAAAAAAAAAAGAAAAAAAAAAGAAAACCTTCACCTCTATTTTGACCCTTGAGTGGATGCTGGCCCATGCTGAGCTGACCAAATTCTCCCTCCAAAGGATCTGGGTTATGGCTAATAGTTCAGTTCAGCCTGGGCCCAGCACAGAGAGAAAGTAATCTCTGGAGTTGTAGGTGCTTGAGGAGTCTTCACAGATAAAAATGTCAAAAACACCCTAAGAAAATTGAAAGGAATGAGAAGGCACCCCAAAGGTTTGCAATCTTCTCTTCCAACCCACTCCTAATCCTGCCGCGGATTTCTATGAGTCACCCCTATATCCTTATAATAAAGAGAATGGTTTTGCTACCTCAAGTTGCTTTTTATCATTTGCTACAAAGGAGGCCTAAATAACACCAAGATAGGATCAAGCCCAGAATACCTATGAAGAGGTCAGCAAAGCATTTAACTTGCCCCATCCTCTTAAGAGTTGCTTCTGCAGTTTGTCTCTTCAGGTTCTTGTAATATTTTCACTCACTGTTCCAGGCCAGGCTCTAACTGGCCTGGTTTCCACGGAGGAAAATGAAGGAGTAACAGTTAAGCAGACATTTACTTTGTCTGGTTCTAGTGTGTGTCATGCTATCTATCAATTAAGAACTGCAGCACTGTGAGGCACTGTCCACTCAAGGTTTTGCGGCCGACTATCCTCCAAAACCTATTCCTGTGCCCTCTTGTTTGCAGTAGCCAGCCTATCATCTGCACTTGAATGAGGTACACGCCATCCAACCAAAAAACTCTATTTCCCTGTCTCTACTGCAGGTAGGTAAGGCTATATGTCTAACTCTGGGCCAAAGGGATCAGAGAGAAGTGATGTGTGCCACTTCTGAGTCATGTCCTTAAAAGTAATCTCTCTTCTCTCCATTTTTCCTTTCTCCTCTCTGGGGCCCAGAATATGAACATGCTAGTGAGCCATCTGCAACCACAGGGATAAAGGGAACCCCCATGGGGATCTAGAACAAGAACGCAGGAAGGCACCTGGGTTCCTGGGCAGAGCTACTCTATGCTTTGACTACTCACCATCTCAGATTTTTACACAGGAAAGAAGGCAATTTCTACGTTAGCTGAGTGGCCGTTACCTGGGTTTCAATCAAACAGCTGAATCAGTATTTGAAAGAATATAAACTAGGGTCTCTTGATGAGAAAAATCTTCTTGGCCTCCAACCTGAGCCCTGATTTCTCCCAAGGAATTATGAGTACAGCTTCTAAGAAATGAAGTTGTATTGCCTTTTCTCTACTTGGAAATGGTAGATTTCATTAGGGATGACACTCATCAGCCCCACAGACATTCCAGTGCTGCCAAATATGAAGCAGGAAGAAAAACAGAATCCCAACCACATTGAGAGTGTCATGCAGGCAAGCAGACACTGCCACACTGGCTTCTGGGTATGCCCTGGGGTGGTCCAGGACGCTGTGGCACCCCACTGAAACTGGCACAGTTTCAGTCATAGTACTGTTACACAACATCCTCTCTCTCCAAACTGTTCAAACAATTCTATTTTCCCAAAGTTCATCTTTACTAGATAGGCGAGATGTGAGGCAAAACCAAGTAAACCAAAGTATTTCTTTAAAAATCCATTTTTGTCCTTAGGAGCAGCTCATTAATGATGACACAATACAAGAGGTGTTTATTAGTTATAACCTGGACTCAGCAGCTTGCGTGGAGACAATATTTTATTTTTCTTTTGCCCTAAATGGAGTAGACGATGATATCTGAAGAAGAATTTGTTTCTTACAATAGGTCAGTGCTGATGTTGATTTCCCAAAGAGCTGATGACCACTTTCCAACTAGTCTTTTTTTTTTTTTTTTTTAGCCTTTCTTAACCAGGGTTCTGTTAGGTAATTAAGAAAATGATTTGTGACTCTCTTCTCATTTTTCCCCAAACAATACATAGTAAAGACCACTCCAGATGCATGAGAGAGATTAATTTCCTACAGACAAGAGATGTCTAAGCGCATGAGAATTTAATTCTTTCCCCAAAAAACCATGGGTGAATAAGAACTATACCTCATGTTTCTGGCTGTCTCTCTCTCCAGGGCTTAAAAAATTATGAATGCTGGGGTGCTTGGGTGGCTCAGTCGGTTAAGTGTCTGACTCTTGGTTTCGGCTCAGGTCATGATCTTGTGGTTCATGAGTTCATTGGCTGTGTGCATTGTGAGTGCGTTGGGCTCTGCGTGGACAGTGAGGAACCTGCTTGGGACTCTCTCTGCTCCTCCTCTGCTCGTTCTCTCTCAAAATAAATAAATTAAAACAATTTTTTTAATAAAAATAAAATAAATTATGAATGCTAAGTTGCTTCTTATCACTCCAAAATAAACTGGTCTAGGAACTAAAACAAGCTGTATGAAATTCATCCCTGCCATTTACAGCACTATTTGTGTTGCTGGTGGCCAGGAGACTCTCTCAGCCTGACACCACATGTGTCATCTAACTAGTGAGAGAGTATCACAATGAGGGACAGTCCCTAAACAGGTAGATAAAAGAAAAAAGGATCTCCTTTCAACAAACGGTACGGGAACAACAGGATATCCACATGCAAAAGAATGAAGCTGGGGCCCTTCCTCACACTATACACAAACATGAACTCAAAATTAACCATGGATTTCGATGTAAGAGCTAAAACTACAAAATCTGTAGAAGCAAACACAGGAAAAAATCTTTATGAACTTGGGTTAGGCAATGGCTCCTAGCTATGACACTAAAAGCACAAGTAACAAAAGGAAGAAAAATAGATAAACTGGACGTCATCAATATTACAAACTTTTGCACTGCAAAGGACACCTTGAAGAAAGTGAAAAGACAACCTACAGAATGGGAAAGAATACTTGCAAGTCATACATCTGACAAGGGACTTGTATCCAGAATAGGCCAAGAACCCATTACTCAGAATAAAAAAAAAATCTGAGCAAAAAAGGGCAAAGGATCTGAGTAGACATTTCACTGAAGAAGATACACAAATGGCCAATAAATATATGAAAAGATGTTCAACCTCATTAGGCAAGAGGGAAATGCAAATCAAAAGCACAATAAGATACCCCTTCACACCCACTACGATGGTTATAAAAATTAAAAAAAAAAAAACAAAAACAGATAACAACAAGTGTTGGAAGAAACTGGAGAAACTGGAACTCTCGTTTGTTACCCGCCAAACTGTAAAATGCTGCAGTCACAGTGGAAAACAGTTTGGCAGGTCCTCAAAATACTAAATAGAGAGCTGCCATATGACCCAGAAATTCCACTCCTAAGTACATACTGCAGACAAATGAAAACGTAAGACCACACAAAAACTTGTACACAAAGAGTGTACCAGTGATGTTCTTTCTAGCTTCAAAGTGGCAACAACCCACATGTCCATCAAGTGAGAAATGGATAAATACAACGGGGTCTATCCATGTAACGGAACATTACTGAGCAATAAAAAAAGAAGTACCCATTTGTGCCACAACACAGATAAACCTTGGACACGCAATGGTAACTGGGAAAAAAGCCAGCCACAAAAGACCACATGTTGCATGATTCCATTTACATGACATGGCCAGAACAGGCAAATTTATAAAAAAAAAAAAGAAAGTAGATTAGTGGTTGCCTGGGACGCAGGATGGGGAATGGAAAGTGACTGCTAACGGGAATGGAATTTCTTTTGGGGGCAATGAAAATGTTCTAAAATTAGATTGCGGCAACAGCTGCACAACTCTGTGGATATACTGAACACCACCGAACTGTACATGGAAAAGGGTGAATTGTATGCTATGTGAATTATACCTCAATAAAGCTGTTTAAAAAAACAGACGAAGGAAAAAAAATGAAAAAGATCTCTGCGTGAGAGCCCCACCAGCCACCGTCTGTGCGCTCTGGAAGATGCCGCGGCCACCCCTGACCGGCGGGAATGTGAAACAGAGACTAAAGCGGAAAGCTGGGGGAGCACTCGGAAGCGAGTTTAGCCATCTCTGTCCCTGACGGGGATCCGTCCCCTAGGCCTGAGGGTGACAGGAAGATGGTCGAGGCTGTCAGCGGCCAGTAAGGACAAAATACACTTCCTTTATGCACTGACACCGTTAGGAAATGATCCATTTGGAAAAACAGATACAGACACCATCCTGTGAAGAATAGTGCCACACAAATTCAGAACGGGGCTTGGGCTCCAAAGGCAAGTTGCACCCCCAGAGTCTGTTGCTTCTCCTTCCACAACAGTAGAAATGGGAGAAGCCCACAGCAGCCCCTGGGCTCTGCGAGGCCTCAAGAGCAGTGTCAGGGCACATCTTGAGCACTGACATCAGTGACCAGTCCAGCTCACTTGCAAAGTCATGCACAGCAGGTTTCTGCCCTCAACACCTCGCTCGATTTCACTAGTGGGAAACTGAGGCAAGTGACAGCCTTCCTTAAAGCCAAAGCCTTCTGGAGAAAAATGGTTTGTCCAAGAGCACTGTTCTCTCGGCTCCCGGCCATGTCCACAGGTGTGCCCCCCTCCCTCCAATGTCTGTTACAGCCAGTCACATGGGCATTTTGGATGCTCCATATGCAACCATTCTGTGCCGAGATGAGCGAAAACAGGCAATTTTCATGGGGACTGAGAAGAAATCACAAGCCACATCTACTGAAAGCTGGGTCTAAGGGTCATGAAGCTAACCATTCGCCCTGGGGCAACAGAAGACAGGTCAAGAGGGAAGACTGGCATCTCTATCACTGTCTTCCTCCTCGGAAAACGTGGGCCCCCATAAGAAGAGAGGTGGGAAGGAGACAAAGAGGAGGGAAGGAAGGAATCAAACCAAAACGCTACAGCTTTGTACTCGCTCGCCCCTTGGGGTGGTGGTCTCTTTCTAGGGGACTAGCAGGTTGTAATAGTACCACAGAGATGACTAAGACGAAATACAACCATAAAATCACACTCTTCTATGGCCATGAATATAAATGTAAACATATTTACATTTACACATGCGTGAAGATTTAAAAGGTAGTCTCCGACCTTACTGATCTGATGGACTTACTTTTGGACTGCCGCGTGGGGTTTCACAGTCGCTGCCGATGCTGGCCCACCAACAGCGGTAGAAGTGTCTTGGTTTTCTGTAGCTGGGTTTTCAGGTCGGAATTTCCTTCGGATGGGCTTTGATGGAGGCTGAGAATACGGTATGTCCTGCGGATTAAATACAAAACAATAAAACCCAAAAGTTAAAAACCGAAATGCTCCCCCATTATGCCAAAGCCCCATGTTCCTCTAGGTCAGGCGTGTGCTCTGTTCCAACTCCACACCCGAGGATAAAAGGCAAATTCATGGCTTGGCAAGAACTGGAGGGACACAGGCATCAGGTTCCACCCTCCCTCTCCTCCTTTTCTGAACGCTGTGTGCATCTCACACCACGAGGCCTTTTCTAACTGAAGACAAAGCTCACTCTTGCCTCACTTTGGGGCTTTGGGAATATGTTAGACGTTTTGAAGTTTGTGATGGTCTCAGTCATCTGCTCCTCATTCTTCCATTCCCAATTCCTACATGAAGTCAAGCTCAAGGTCCACAATGTCGTCTTCTAAATTTTTTAATGTTTATTCATTTTTTTGAGAGACAGAGACAGAGCACAAGTGGGGGAGGGACAGAGAGCTAGAGGGAGACACAGAATCAGAAGCAGGATCCAGGCTCTCAGCACAGAGCCCAATGCGGGGCTCGAACCAGCGAACCGTGAGATCATGACCTGAGCTGAAGTCGATGCTTAACCGACTCAGCCACCCAGGTGCCCCAGCAAGAACCACAATGTCTTCTGGGAGGAGACAGCCAGCCTGCTTCCTGGGAGGCCCCTCCTCACCCATGCTCCTGAGCCCAAGGCCAGTGTTCTGACCAGAGAAGGGTCTGAGAAAAATGGGACCAGTAAGAAGAGGATGAGGTGAACAGAGAATACAACGAGTGAGTGATGCCTACTGAGCAAAATGACCTGGGACTCAGAGACATGGAGGAGGGGGGTGAGGCTAAAGTGAAGACACCAGGACTCAAGAGGGCACCATGGCACACAAAGAGCAGACTGCCCTCCCCCAGAGGCACTCTCAGAGGCTCAGCAGCACGCAGGGTTCTGCTAAAGGCACCTGGCCCTCCCCACCATACCGCCTGAACTTGCCAAAAGCAAGGCCGCCATATTTAACTGGGGTGTTAAAGAGGGAAGTGCAAACTGTCAGTGGCATCAAGGTCAGGCCCAAGAATCATCAGCACCCTAATCTTCACAAAGAACCCACATCCTAGGAAACCCAAATCATTAACATTCATCTCAGGACACAAAAACCATGAAAGAGATTTGCAAACAAAGACAAGAAGGGGGGGGCGGCTCATAATGCCATGACAGTAGCACCTTCCCCTTGGCCTTACTTACCTTCTTTGCTGGACTGCTCTCTGCAGCTTGGGAGGGGGCTCTGTTCAGCTGGGGGTGTAGTTCAGCCTCAGGCGCTTGCTCAGACTGTAGCAAAATATCACACAGAAGATAAAAATGCAGAAACATAACCACCTAAATATATAATGAAGAAAACTTAGAAAAAGTCGCTAAGTGGAAGTTGATTTAGACCAACTTACAGCCAAGCATGGTCAGGTCTTCAGATCCTTGAGAAAAAGTTCCCTACACCCTGTCATTCCCTCCCATGCTCCCTTCCAGCATTGTTCAATCTTAAGAAAAGAAGTCACGGTTATGTCTGTAACTGGACATACATATTGCAAAACACTAATGCCTTATAAGTGCAAACAAAAAAATTAGGATTATCAGAAAAAAAAAGGCACTGGGAAAGGAGTCAAAATTTTAACCCAAGCACTAACAAAAACAATAACCATAATAATAATAATAAAAAAACACTTTAAAAATATTTTTTAAATATATTAAATTCCTAAGAAAACCAGATAGGACTCTTTACCTTTAAAAAGGTAGGGATGGGAGAGCATGATGAAAGGAGTCAACAGAAGGGTTGAGGCCACGGAGTGGTATGGAATCAATGAATAAATGCACCAAGATTGGCAAGTAATGCTCCCAAAGCCCGTCAAGGCACAGCAGGTGCCAGAGAGCCAAGCAGCAGAGCACAGGAAGACGAGGCACCACTGCTGTGCCCCCATCTCCGGGAGGCTTGCTACATTCAGCTGCTATTAGCCGGCAATGCAAAGTGTTAACGTGCTGAGAAAAACCCTCCATGTAAACGAACTAACGGGACTTCGTGATAGTGACAACAGTCCTCTACCCACAAATTAAAATGCATTACAGGAACACACGCTGCAGCACAACCATCAGCCTTAGTGTGTCCAGTCTGTCCTTAACCCGGCCTTCTGCAACCTCTTGCATGGCTTCTTCCTTCCTCTGCGTCCACTGAAACAGACAAGGGCACCAATACTTCCCCATTTATCAGATTCTTCCTGCCTCTTCCAGTTTTGTCACAGGCCTTCTGTCCAACACAGCACCCTTGACTATCTTTTTAAAACTCCCATCCCTGGCATTTCAAGAACCGCAAAGTCCTACGGATCATCATTATCTTTCTTTCCTGTTTTGATTCCTCTCATCCCTCACCTGTAGGATTTCTCAAGTCTCCGTCTTTGGTTCTCCCACCCTATACCTCCCACTGCCATTCATTCTTTCCCAGAGTAATCCCATCCGCTCCCACATTTGCACGGCCCTAGCCAGAAACCTCGGTTCCCAACCACCTCTGTACCTCTTTCAAACCCACTATGCAGGCTTTTGGTGCCTGATTTCTCGTTCCAAGTTTTGCTTATAGCCTTCTCCTTTCCATCAAGGATAACTGTATTGTTGTTGTCGATAGATATCTGAAACACCAAACACTGTGTCACACGGTTCTCCGGGTGTTCCGCAGGGATGAAAGCATTTCCTCATCACAGCCCTAGGAAGTAGTCATTCCCCCCATCTTATTAGTGAAGAAACTGATGATCAAGAAGTTGAGGAACTCACCCAAGATCACACAAACAGCCGAGTCTGAACCCAGGCCTCAGGTTCCGATGCTGGGCTTGTGACGACTATGCAATACGGCCTCAGGTACTCTCGGGCCTGACTGGTAAGTCATTCAAGAAATATGTATTGAATAGCTACTGCAGGCAAGTCTTGTGCTAGAGCTGGTATTCAAGATAAATGATACCCAGACCTTTCTTACAAGGAGCTTGAAGTCTAATGGAAAAGGCACAGAAACGACTGGGCAAGCATGCTTCGGTGGAATTCCAGACTATGGTGAGGAAGTATGGGGGCTCCAGGCACACCCAGGCCTTGCGGGTCAACAAAGACTTGGGTGAGACCTGAGTCTCAGGGTGCTGCCAGCTACTGGGGCAATGCACGGGGATGGTAAGAAAGGAGGCTCCGGAACCCAGAACCAGCTTAGCATGCCACAAGAACACCAGAGGCCTGTCCCCAAGACAGGAACTGTGAGAGAAGCAGGTGTAAGGCAAGCTCATTTTTAGCCATACTGGGTTTAAAACACCCAGGCAACATCTGAGCGAAGCCATCCGGGAGCCATTCCTTGTCAGGAGCACGGGGATTCCAAGCGTTCACCCGCCTTCCTTGGGTTCTGACAAATAATGTCCTGCTTCAACATCTGCGGGCCTGATGTCAGCTTCATTAAGGGGTGAGTGAGGGCCCAATAACCTCCCAAATGCAGGGCTTCCCGTGACCTGTGCAGAAGAACACAACTTGGACCTGAGGTCCCTTCTTGCCCTCCACCCGCAGATCTATTGCTTGGAACGTGAATGTCCTGGCCTCAAGCGAACGCACACAAGCCCCTGCAGGAGCGCAGGTACGCATTGGCACGTCCCTCCAGGGAAAAGGAGCCAGAGGCCAGTCTCCTCACCTTTCAACTGCTCAGGTCCCCTCCATTATCAGGCAAAGGAGTGCTCGCCCTAATGCTCCCTTTCCTGGGGAGATGAGCAGTCTCCCTCTTGTAGTAACATTGAGGGAAATGATAAATCGAACCCTCTTTTCAACAAAAATCAGGATTCTGAGCACAGCAAAAGGAGTAGAACGTCACTGTCACTGCCTCCACACTCTCTTAAACATCTCTAAAAACAGGAATGTTGTGGGAGTTGGGAAGGATGAAAGAACAGTTTTAAGCGTCTGACAATTTTTTCCATTCACGGGTTTACCTTCTGAAATTGTATACAAAGACTAGGTCTTCTAGCTCTACCACAGGGAACAAACCACTCCTGGGTGTCACGTCGGGCACAATCTAACCACCGATCTCCTTAGGAGGAACACCAAGAGGGGCCGTCACCACTCCATGGCTGATTCTAAATGGGTCCATCTACTGAACATTCAGGGGAGTGAAATCTTGTGAGGAGCCTGGAACACGGGGATCAAGAAAGTCCTGGAAAGGCAGAGGTTCACCAGAGCCAGAAATTATCCCAGGAAAAGAGACGAGGAAAGAAAACAAGCTTTGTGATAAAAACAAACAAACAAAAACAAAGATGGGATTTAGAGGTACAAAAGCCCCTCTTCACAATAAACAATTTCACTTGCATTCAAGAAAATAGGGTAAGGCTTAGCAGCTGGAAAGCAGAACAAACCTGGAAGATTTCGTTGCTATTTCTTCAGACTTTTCTAAGGTAACAACTTGGAGAGAATGATAACCCATGAAAACAGGGGGACCTCAGCAGCTCCCCTTTTCCTGCACATATTGAAGAAAGTAGGGAACAACTCTATCAATATGGAAAATAGGCCCTTGTCTGAAAGTTTTGAAGGTCTGAACTGAAACCCAACGCCTGAATCTTGTAAAAGAGACAAGTATTTGGATTACAATTATTAGTACAAATGGCAGTCCTTCCCTCACGGTTCACTGTGTAACACGTACCCAGCCAGGATGTGGCAAGGCAGGAAAATGTACTTTTCGCCAAGAGCTCGCTGAAACTCAAGCTTAGGTTCCTTTTAAAAATATATATCTCATATTTTAATTTCGATACTGCCCTATCCACAAATGAGACATATATTTTCATTCTCATCTTGCAATGAAAAGCCTGTTTAAGTCATGTGCACTTGGAAGGTACTGCCACTCAGGACATGGAGATCTGTTCTGGGGCTTTGCCCATTCCTGTGGCGGATAGGACAATATAGACCCTGCTCAGCTGGCCCCCTAGAAATGGACACAGGGCCAGGAAGGCTAAGCATTGTCCACCAGAAGTAGCATTTGTTTAGCTATTTAATTACACAGATATTTATTTTGTATACATCATGTATCACTTTCCAAATAACACTCATGTTCTACTTCTAGGGAACTAGACCTGAGACACCAGGCAAACTGCTCCCAGAATAGGAGAGTTAAAGCCTTCTGATGTGCTCCTCCTTGGTTTCTCTCTCAGATCACTTGTTCTGGAAAAAGTCAGCCGCCATGCTGTGAGAACACTCAAGCAGTCTTAACAAGGGGCCCATGTAGCAAGGAATTAAGGCCTCCCACCGACAGCCATGTGGGAGAGCCATCTTAGAGGTAGATCTTCCAGCCCCAGTCGAGCCTTCAGTTAACTGCAGTCCTGGCTGACATCTTGACTGCAGCCTAATGAGACCCCATAAGCCAGAACCACCAGATTACTTTCTCCTTAATCTCTAACCCACAGAAACTACGAGACAATAAATGTCACCTGTTTTAGGCTCCAAAAACACCCATTCTCATAAGTCTGAAATGTGGAGTCTAGTAGGGTGGAATAAGGGTGAACAGTAGAGAAGAAGGAGAGCACTACAGCTGGAGAACAACAGTGCAGTGGATCGCACGTGGTCTTAGAGATCACTGTCCCAGATGGTCTAGTAGCTACTCAGCACCATTCCCCCACTTGCGTCGTCTTCCCTATGTTGCAGGGGTAGAAGCCTGGGAACAATATTTATAAAATCCCCTTTCAATAATGCTCCTTGTTGACTCTGAGAGTCACTCATGTTAAACCAAGAAGGGGAAAGAAAAGAAGCTGTGTTACTGCTCCTCTGGCAGTGGTGGAAAGAAAAGCATGGGGCTCAGCCGCCGGAAGATCTTGTAGTGGCCTCAGGCATTTCCCCACAAACCGTTACTTAGATGCTGCGGGCAGCCTGAGCATCTCCAGCTGTTTCCTTTAGTTCTTGCAAAGTCTTAAGGTTCAGAAAATTCTGGCCAACCTGACTGGTGGCCTTCCCTCATCTTTGCTCCTCTAGCAATCTAATTCTTTAAGTATCTAATTCCTTAAATGAAATCTCTTCCAGGGTGACATACCTAGAATGGTTTCTGTTTTCCCCACCAGATCTTGGCTGATACATCCATGTTGAGGATTTGGAGCTTATCCAGAGAGCCATAGGTGGAAGGGGGCATGGAAAGATTTTAAGTAGGGAAGTGATGAGACTAGATTTGCATTTTAGAAAGATTACTCTGAATTCAGTGAGTAAAATGGATTAAAAGGAATCCATCTTGGGGCAATTCACTTAAAAGCCCAAAAATGAAAACAAGACAAGAGATGACGGTCACTTAAAGCAATCTGTGGGAGTGGGGATAGGCAGATTTGAGAGCTATTTAGCTTGAGATTAAATACATCCTTGGTGACTGATGGAATGTGATAAGTCAAAGGAAAGAACAATGACACATGGGAGCCAGATTTTGATCTTCAACAGTGGATAATGGTTGAGAGAAAATAGTTTAAAGCGAGGAAAAGATAGATGGCGGCATAAAAGCTGAATAAAATTAAGCAGACTCATCACAAGCAGTGCTAGAACAACCCACCTATATCTTAAGGCAGTATCTCTCAAATAGGGGTTCCAGGGAACACCAGTTCTATCAGTTGCCTGGACGGGGATAGGAAAAGTTTTTCTGTAAGGAGCAAGGTAATAAATATTTTCAGTTGTACAGGCCATTTGGTCTCTGTGTCTCCAATGCAAATGTGCAACTCTGCTCTCCAGTGCTAAAGCAGCTAAAGACAACGCAATGAATGGGTGTGACCCTGTTCCAATAAACTTTACAAAAACATGTGGGTGGGATACATTTAGCCTGTGGGCCAGTCTGTCAGCCCCTGGCAGAGAGGAAAAAGAATCTACAAAAAAGTTTAGGGAACACTGCACAGTCTCTCTCCCTCCTAGAAATTCACAGAGCACACTGCACATCACACACACTCTGAGATCCCATGAGGTAAAGGAAGCCACTGCTTTGGCTTACTTAACCCAGCAGTTCCCAAACTTATTAGGGCTTCGACTTCTTATTCTCATGTAACTCCTATTAACATCCAGTGGAACTAACGTTCTGTGGAACACACCTTGGGAAACAATGACCTACAGGTTGGGTTTTAGAGAACAAAGGAAAACTATTCCATTTGACCTCACGGCCAAATGCCACATTCCACACCTAATCCTTTGAGAGGGGCATTCTGCCCCGCTGTGGTCGTCTTTGTTGTGGTCAGCAGGTCTAGCTCTGGGGCGTTTCCCCAAGAGTGTAGAGGCAGGGTGAGGATGGGGTTGCTGCCTGGCAAGAAAGGCCCACCTTCATTTCTCCCTTCCTCCCGCCTTCCTCGCAACAGCAGCTCTGGCTGCTGCCAACTCCTTCTCTGTAGGAATTAATTTACTGGGCTTCCTTTAAAAGCTCCTGGACACAAACACAACAAAACCACTCCTTATAAGAGCTAAAGCAGATGAACACAACACTGATAAATTACCGGTTTGTTTAAAGTAGCTTAAAACAACATGTCCCAGATTCCTGTCTGGACCAGGCAGGCTAGCATTGCGAAGGTCCTACAGCTCCCATCTGAGTCCACGTGCTGACTCCACCTCCTACCTGGGCCGCTGCAAAAACTGTACCGGGTCTTTTTCTAGCCTTCAGTTTTTTCTCAGTCCAGTGTACCCCGCACACACTGAGGAACTAATTTTGTGAAACACCTTCTCTCATCAAAACACTTTTTCCTAAAAGCCTTTCAATTGGTCTGTAAGGTCTATGGCATAGCACCACAGGCCTTAGGGACACTCGGCCAGTTAAAAGACCCTCCATCATCCGGCTCCAATTTACCTCTGCATCATAACTGCATTAGTTTGCCCATATGGAACCGGCTCCAGGCACGTAAGTATTACCTGAATCTTCAAACACACCAGAAATTTCTTCCCAACTCAATTCTGTTTGTTCTAGACCTTCTATGTCCAGTGGTTCCCAAATGTAGCTGCACAGAATTATTAGGGAATTTTTTATAAATTACAGACTTTTAGATACTACTCCAGACTTCCCTAATTAGAATCTCCTAGGGGTGGAGCATTAGAAACTTTTTTTTTTTTTAATTTTTTTTTTTAATGTTTATTTATTTTTGAGACAGAGAGAGACAGAGCATGAGCAGGGGAGGGGCAGAGAGAAAGGGAGACACAGAATCTGAAACAGGCTCCAGGCTCTGAGCTGTCCGCACAGAGCCCGACGCAGGGCTCGAACTCACGAACTGTGAGATCATGACCTGAGCCGAAGTCGGACGCTTAACCGACTGAGCCACCCAGGCACCCCAGAAACTTCTATTTTAACAAGCTCCCTGGGTAATTTTTATGTAGCCAGCCCAGACCAACTGGGGACCATCGATGGCCCAAACTCTTCATTTAAGTCTCCAAGGTCCTAGTGTGAAAAAGGCCACAGGTGCTGCCTCAAAAACGAACTAGGCTAAAGTGTTTTCTTGTCCATTTACCATGAAGGAAATAGGGCTGTCTGCCATATGATTTCATAAATAAATAATGAAAGGTGGGCAAAATCTTCAGCAATAAGATTTTTACTTACTGCAAATTTGCAGGGTGCCTGGCTGGCTCACTTTGTGGAATATGCAACTCTTGATCTCAGGGTTATGAGTTTGAACCCCATGTTGGGTGTAGAGATTACTTTAAAATAATAAAATCTTAAATAAATGTCAAATTTGCAACAAAACAAAATCGGGGGAAGGGGGAGAAAGGGAATTAGAGAAAGGTGATCAAGAGGCACCAACTTCCAGTTCTAAGAGAAGAGGGATGTGTTGCACAGCATGGTGACCACAGCTAATGCTGCTGTACGATGTATAGGAAGTTATTAAGAGAGTAAATCCTAAGAGGTCTCATCATAAGGAGAAAACTTCTTCCTTTCTTTTCTTCTTTGTTTTTATTTTATCTATATGAGAAGATGGATGTTAGCTGAACCTATTGTGGTAATCTTTCACAATATATGTTTATCAAACCATCACGCTATATACATCTTAAACTTACACAGTGATATTACTTCTCAATAAAACTGAGAAAATAAATCAAATCTTTTTTAAAAAGTAGTCTAATTGCAGAACTCGTCGCTAAGGTGGGGGTAATTGGTGAAGTTATTTTATAAGCTTTGTAATATTCATGCTAGTGACAGATTAGAAAAAGAAACTCAAATTTCATTTATTCCCCAAGAATCCAGGCAGCTTCCAAGACTGGGAATCACAAAGGCAGCAGCTAAGTTCTAGGCAGATAAGCAGACGATTGTGCCATGGCCTCTAGGGAATCCCCAGCATCCCACTGGTATTCATTCGGTGCCTACCTTTCACTGGACCTCCATCTCTGCTAGGTAAGGGCACATTAGAAAAGCCACATGGTCACACCCAGAAATAGAAGATGCAGAACCAGTGGCCAGGAGCACACTGGCCACAGCAAACCCCGTCATTCCACAATCAGTTTCAGAGAGAGGGTCCAAAAAACTGAATTTCTCTGCAAGAATGATTACTAAAATCCACGACCCCAGCCACCTATGAGAGACAGAAATGGGGCTGATGCATACACATGTGGAAGGCAGGATCTGTGCTTTGCTTCACTATCCTTCTCCCAGTGCCTAAGCAGAGTGGCAGCACACAGCAGGTCCTCGGATCAATGTGTGGAATGAGCTAGTAATGAACTCAATACTGTTTTGTGTTCCACTGGACAAGTCAAGAATTCATCCTACAGTAACTGGAGCCATGGAGCACATCGGTTACAGGGCAGAGGCTTTGGAATCGATCCAGGGTTTGCACTTGCTGGGTATATAACCCCCCGGGCACGCACTTAACCTCTCTGGGCCACAGTTTCTTCATCTGCACTAGGGGATAATCCACCTAACTCCTAGCATTTGTAAGATTAAGCAAAATAGCTATCTAGAGTGCTAAGCACAGTAACATAATAACTGCTCAGTAATGGCAGCTACTATCATAATTAAGAGTAAATATACAATTGGTTTCCCACTCAAAGATTCCGCAACCTGCAAATAGCAGCCAATTCAACATAAAGGACTCTTACTCTCTTGCCAAAAGATGAAAACTTACACTGAGAAAGTGCTGACTCCAGTTTAGATCATACACAGATCCCATAGAGCAGGCTACCCACAATCCAAATTTGTGCCACTGGATGTTGCTGCTACCAATACTGAAGGGAAGAAGTTTTTAAAAATAAAAGCCTTTACAGATTTCATGGCTGCTTCAGCACAGACATCTCGGGCAGCTTACACTGAACATCTCTGGTGGCCCCTAGAGCTGGCCAACCCAACACCAGGGACACACCCAGATGAACACTGACAGAGGAGCTCAGGGACAACTGCTCTAGAAGTGGATAATCAGTAACCAGAATGGGCAACTGGTCCCTGGATACAGCAGTCACATAGCACAGTCTCTTGGGAATTTTTGGAATCCACTGGATTACAGACAACGCCATAAAACAGACTTACTGTTAGAACTAAAGGACCATGGGTGCTTTATTTTGGTCTAAAAGACAAATATCTTGACTACGCCTGGGGTTTTGGTCTTCTATTTCCAATTTCTAGTAATAGAACAGAAATCTGAGTCAAGTCTGAGCCTCACTCCCTATTCATCACACTCCTAAAGCCATATATGACAATGCGATCTGCAGAGTTGACAACACAGACCACATAGGTAAGGTGATCTACACGACAGGGTTCTCTTGAGATTCATGGTTCCCAATGACTAAGGGTGACAAAAGATGCCATATGCATACCTCTTGCCATACTAAACAGATGCTTACTTAAACGGGCAGCACCACCATCACAATTCAAAGGCGTCTAGATAGTAGGCCTTTAGAAATTCCTTTTGCTGGTTCCCCAGCCCTGACATAATAGGTCCGGGAAACAATACAAAAAGCATATAAAAATTTCAAAGTGCCTCAAAGCCCTAGCCTCACTTGATATTTTACCACACTTAAAATTTTGAATACCACTCCCAGTTCTACTGTTCTGTATTAGTAATCGAGTGTGTGAACCACTTCTCTTCTAACTAGTGATAGCTCATAGTTAGATTGTGATTAATGTCCTCTTTTGGGTTGACATAGCTCTTCCTGCATGAGCTATGTCCATCAGAAGAAGGTGGCTTTTAAAAATTTCAATTAGAAATAGCTGGCGAGAGAGGGAACTATAAAAATTATATAAGAGTTAGGAGCCAGTCATAAAATAAACTCAGTATTGATGAGAATGTAGGAACTGGAACAGGCACACTGTTGATAGAGCATAAATCAGTACAAACACTTTATAAAACTGTTCAGCAGTACCCACGAAGGCTGAACATAGGCCTAACCTATGACCCAGCAATTCTACTGTAGGCATACATCCAAGAGAAATGAAAACATACATCCACTCAAAAACTTGTACATGAATGTGCACAGCATTATTCATAAGTGCCAAAATCTGAACACTACCCAAATGTCCATCAACAGTAGAAAATAGTGATACCTTTGCACACATAATGGAATACTATACAGCAGTGATTTAAAATTACACACAACAATGTGAATGAATCACACATCTTTTAAGCCAAAGAAGCCTGACACAAGAGTATATACTGCATGGTTCCACTTATATAAGGTAAAAAAATAGGTAAAACTGATCTATGCTGTTAGAAGTCAGAATAGCGGTAACCCTACAAAGGACTGGTAACTGGAAAAATAGCCTAAGATAGGCTTTCTGGGGTCCTAGTAATATTTTGTTTCTTGATTTGAATGCTGATTATACACATGTGTTCAGCTTGTGAAAATTCATTCAGTTGCACACTCAATGGGCACTTTTCAATATGCATGTTATACTTCAATAAAAAAGTTAAAAAATAAATCCAGTAGAGCCAATTTCCTATAATGTCCTTAAAGTGCCACCTAGTGGCGCAAGTTAAATGTAAAACAAGAGGGAAGCGTCATCTCTAGCGACTTCAAAAATATTGTCCCATTTCTAACAGCACATTTTACGAATGGGCTGAAACAGTGCCCTAGACTAAAAACAAACAAACAAACAGCTCTTGTCTGGCGCAGAGAATCCCTAATACAAGGATTCAGCAGCAAGTGACGCTGTCGACTATGCAGCGCACTAGTAGCAGCAAGCTGATGACACACGTCACCTCCCAACCTCACCTGTGATCAGTCACAGTGGGAGTATTTACAACACAGACTGTGGAGTAGAGATTTTTCTTTTTTTCAGAGAGAAGGCTTACCAACACATCAGGAGGTGATACCTACAGAACTTGCTGAACAGAACAGCGTATTCAGGAAGAGATGGGGGAAAAAAAGAAACTCTTTATCCTGTTTCTCCTGGACAGGCTCTTTCCTTCCCTCTTTCTCACCTTAAAGGTACACCCTTACTCTGGTTTCTTCTAGTGAGGACTGAGAAACATAAAGTTATGAAAGCCCACCCATAGCAAGTCTCCGAAGCTGCCAGATGAATAAAGAATATTTTCTCCAGGTTTTGATAGTAAACTCTGAAAGAGCATCTTGGTTGATAAAAGTCCTCAAGGCAAAGCTGCAAACTATAAATATAGGCATCATGACCCTTGAGTTAGGAGATAGTGGGTTAAAAGGCTTATGAGGACCTGTCTTTGCATCGATTCTTCTCCTTCATGTTTCCATGATTTACAGAAAAAGGCAATGATCTAGATTTGGCCTGCAGGGTATAGTCTGCTGACCCCTGACCTAGGCAGAGGGCCAGCCCATGAAAGGTCACAGAAGTGGGCAAGAATGCCATTCTACTATAAGTGGTTTTGTAAGCCAGTTTAGCACTCATTCTGTGCTAAGGACTGGCCACTAATTTCTGGTTACCCTGAGTCTGTTTCTCCGTTTGCCAACTAGAACCTGCTTCTGCTTTGCTGGGCCTGGAGTGATAATAATCATAACGGCTACTTGTCAATGAGACCTGACTATATGCCAGGCACCACTCTGAGTGCTTCACGGATACGACCTCATTTAATCGTTTTAACAACCCTATGAAAGCAGACACTACCACTGTCTCCACTTTACACATGATGAAACTGAGACAGAGAGACTCAATAACTTGCCCAAAGATACACAGCCAGTAAGACGCAGAGATAAGATTTGAACCCGAGCCCATGTTCTTAACTACTCTGTCTACTGGCTCCCCGGGCCTGACTCCTAGTTGTCTTCCACTGTCCTTTCCTATTAACACCATAGCACATCTGGACACCCTTCCATCCTGCCCCACTTCCATACCCGCTCCTTCCCTGACACACAGCACAGAGGAATGCTTCTTGGTTTTTGTCACTGTGTGGTAAGGAGGACAGAGAAAAGAAATAAGGATTCCATTGTTTAGGAACCTAGAAACCAACCATAACTGACCCCCAGGGGAAAACTGGGCTAGCTTGTTAGTTCAAGGAAATATGGCACTCAGCTATCGCTTGACAATACAGCATGAGAAAATGGATTTAAAAGGATACATATACCCATCAGGAGAGACCATAAAATGGATGGTGTTAGGCATGACTGCCTTCAAACGGTGAGGAAAGATGAAGGAGTTACAGGATAAGAAGCCTATCACAATTTTTGTGTCATCATAGTACTCGGCAAAGCATGGGCCTACTGTAAGCATATTCCATCAACACCTGACGAACTGACTAGATGAACTCATGGCATCTCCAGAGGAATGATGCCAGCAAAGAAAGCTTTACACAACAATACCATGAGCACAATACAGTAAAGGGGGGGGGGGGCTAAGAAAGGACACAAGCTCCTAGAGGTGTGGTAAACCTAATTCGGTAAGAGGGTTCATAATATAAAGTGTATCCCTGATAAAGATAACTGTCAACTCAATTGTTAAGAAGAGATAGGTTAAGGGGCGCCTGGCTGGTTCAGGTGGAAAAGCGTGCAACTCTCGGTCTCGGGGTTGTGAGTTCTAGCCCCATGTTGGGTGCAGAGATTACTAAAAGAAAGAAAGAAACTTTAAACAACAACAAAAAAAGAAAAGATAGGTTAAGAAAATAATTCTGAGATACGGTTGGATAGTATAGCACAGTAGGAGAAACCGGTACACTGAGGCAAGATAGCCAGGGTTAGAATCACCGCATTAATTCCTACTTGCTGTGCATACCTTGAAGAAATCCTCAAGTTCTGCACACCTTGGTTTACTTATCTGCAAAACGAGAACAGCAACAGACCCCATCACACACGGTTGTTATGAAGATTAAGTGAGTGAATGTCGAGCACTTAAAAGAGCATCTGACATATAGCCACTATATATAATTATTCATTATGCAGAAGTTCTGCCTTTTTGTTTCCTTTTAAAAAGCAGAATAAGCTACACTTGGCCTTTTGCTACCCCAAAAATAGTCCACTGACCAAAGTGTGAAGGCTATTTTGGCCAAGATAAATGTAAGTCTGCACTAAGAAAGGCACTTCAGCATTTTCACTGAGTGTATGGAAATACTTCATGTTTAGAAAATTATTCGAGGGTGCCTGGATGGCTCAGGTGGTTAAGCATCCAACTTTGGCTCAGGTCATGATCTCACGGTTTGTGGGTTCACGCCCCACATCAGGCTCTGTGCTGACAGCTCAGAGCCTGGAGCCTGCTTCGGATTCTGTGTCTCCCTCTCTCTCTGCCCCTCCCCCACTTGTGCTTTGTCTCTGTCTCAAAAATAAAATAAAATCATTTTCTAAAAAACTTAAAAAAAAGAAAAAAAATTATTCATGGGCATGGAGAGTGGAGACTCTCACTAACTTTTGCTTAGCAAATCTATAGTTAATTTTTGTGATGTGCAATGAGTGATTTTTCTCTCTCTCTAAACATTTATCATTAAATTTCTAGTACGTCCTCAGAAACCCTTCCCAGCTCCACTCTTCACAATAGCTACCTAGCTCTGTCACTCACTAGCTGTGAGGCTCCAAGGAACTCGCTTTCACTTTCTGAATCTCAACTTCTTATGCTGTAAAATTACATGCAAGGACAGATGTGAGTGCATGAGCATAAAAAGTGTTAAAATTAAAAAAGACTTAGGGGCGCCTGGGTGGCTCAGTCGGTTGAGCATCCAACTTTAGCTCAGGTCATGATCTCACAGTTTGTGAGTTCAAGCCCCGTGCCAGGCTCTCAGAGCCTGGAGCCTGCTTCAGATTCTGTGTCTCCCTCTCTCTCTGCTCCTCCCCCGCTCATGCTCTTTCTCTGTCTCTAAAAAAATAAATAAATGTTTAAAAAAAAAATAAAAGACTCAGACACACTCAGAAGCAAGGTCAAGATCCCTATGGGGCCAAATCACAAAGCGGTTGGCCAGGCTGAGGGTTCGGAAGCAGGTAGAGGCAACTGAGAGCTCACAGGTATTTAAATGTCCTCTATGAGGCAAAGGACTGGCGCCAAGTTCATTTCCTGAAGCCAGAGGCTAAGGTGGCGCTTTGCTACCTGTAGAGCTGCAAAACCAGGATGAAGTCTGCGAAGGTGCTCCGTACTGCCTCCTTCGGAAAGGGAGCAGAAGCACATATAGCATCGCAGCCTGGTCTCGGGCTAAGCCACCGCCTGGTGCCATCTGCACCATCTCTGACATCTGCACCAGACGCAAGTGCTGAGCATCGAGTATAAGAACTGGCCTTACACTGGAGGCCCACGAGTGCAGGACCACGGGGTGTGGTTGGCCAACGAACTGCTGGACGCCAATGAACTGCTGGACGGGGAGGAGCTCCAAGAACTGAGAATGAAATTTAAATTTAAACTCCAACTCAAAATAAGACTGCTAAACAAATTTCCAAAAGCATGAAGAAAAAACCCAATAGTAAGAAGAAGAGCCGAAAGAGAGAAAGAGAGAGAGAGAGAGAGAGAGACAGAGGGAGGGAGGGAGGGAGGGAGGGGATGAATTTGCCTCTTGACAAAAAAGAAAACAAATCAAGTAGAAAATAACTTCAAAATAATCATGCTTAAATCCTTTCCCAGTTAAAAGTAGAAAATGCATCCTTAAAAAAACCAGACAAGTATGAAACAGAAATTGGGAGAAGTGAAACAAGAACAGATTGATATAAACAAGAATGGACTATAAAACTTGGAATCATACACAGTTACACAAAAGAATGATTAATTTGGAAGATGAAGGTTTCATCCAGGGCCTAGAGGGATCATGACATAAAAAGATAAAAGAGACATTACTAGAAATAAAAGGTGTATTGACAGACAAAGAAACCTAGCTAACCGGACTTCAAGAAGAAAACAGAGTAAGCACAGAATCATAACCTGCAAAGATATGACTAAGAATATTCCAAATTTGAATACATGGTTTTCCAGATGGAAAATGCACACAAAGAGTCACCTGGAATAATAAATTTAAATCTATGCTTAGACACATCACAGTGAAATTAACACAGAATATTGAAAATAAAGTTTTAAAAGCCATCCTAGAGAAAAAACAGTCAATCCAAAGGAAACAATAGATTAACAGAATTCTCAGCAGCAATAACAATAAACACCAGAAAAGGAGGAGGTAATACATTCAAAACACTGAAGGAAAATGAACTTCAACCTGGAATTCTGCACAATGCAAAATTATCATTTAAGAGAAAGGGCAATTAGAGTATACTCTCCAGAGAACATGGATAAAAAAAAATTGAAGGTGGGGGGAAAAAAGAAAAAGAAAAAACTACTACAAGCTAGATTTAAGCAAACAGTTTATTTGAAGCTCACAACTATATGATTATGCAGTATTACATATCTTAAAAGTTCTGACAACATGGTGTGTAAAAGTAGCTTCCAAGAGTCATTTGATTCTGATATAGCTTTGAGTGACTTCTTCAAATTCTAGTTGTCCTTTAAGAATGTTTTTCCCTTTTTCCTAAACCTCAATTGAAAGAGAAACTCTTTAAAAGAAAACCTACATAATTTTCCCACCAAAAACAGCTATCTAAACCATTAGCAATTACTTAGCAGTTTACCTCCACATGCTTAGCAGTAAACACTTGACATTTTTTTTTTTTTTTTAATTTTTATTTTTTATTTATTTTTGGGACAGAGAGAGACAGAGCATGAACGGGGGAGGGGCAGAGAGAGAGGGAGACACAGAATCGGAAACAGGCTCCAGGCTCCGAGCCATCAGCCCAGAGCCTGACGCGGGGCTCGAACTCACGGACCGGACCGCGAGATCGTGACCTGGCTGAAGTCGGACGCTTAACCGACTGCGCCACCCAGGCGCCCCTGGACATTTTAAGTTTATTTATTTTGAGACAGCAAGCGAGCGCGAGTACATGTGAGCGGGGGTGGGGCAGAGAGAGAGAGAGAGAAAGAGAGAGAGAGCGCACGAGCAAGCGAGAGAGAATCCCAAGCAGGCTCTGCACTGCCAGCACAGAGGCTCGAACTCACAAACCATGACATCATGCATGACCTGAGCCAAAATCAAGGGTCAGATGCTCAACTGACTGAACCACCCAGGCACCCCAATACCTGACAGTTTAGAGTGAAATGTCTGGAGACCTTCACAGACACCCTAATTCACACATTTACCACTCATGTAGAGTCTCCCCCAAAAGAGAGAATGTATTTCTATAAACAAGTTATCATAAGGTGAGATAGGTAAATTATAAATGAATTACTTAAGTGACCCCTTTAGACCCTCAATAAGAGTAGAGATTCACTGAGGAGTTAAAAACCTCAAAAGCCCACTGGGAAGAGAACACGGACCAGTAATGCTGAGAAAAGAATTCAAAATCCAACCATGGCAAAGGTGATCCAGAGGTGTTCCAGCTTACCCTGAGAAGGCAGAACACCTTATTATCAAAGGACCACTAAATATTTTTATGTGGTACAATCAGGAAACATTTCTGTATTCAGCTGCTGTCCCTCTTACCCAGTATTTTCCGTGTAGTCATTTTAATAGATGTCTAATATCCTATTAAGCAGATATATAACCCTGAACCAGAGGCGTCTTCTTGAACATTTATGTTGTCTGTATTGGTTTTTATTTTTATTAATACTAAAATAAATGTCATCATAGAACTTTTCCTTTCTTTTGAACTAGTTAACAGGATAAATGCTGATGGCATTTGTTGATAGCTGGCAAAACGATGCATGCTCTTTTAAACAGGGGGGATTTGTCCTTAATCTTTCCTCCACTATCACAATGTGAGTACTTCATCACTATTTCTCTTCTCCTTGAACTTATCACTATGGCAATTTCCTTTGCCTTTCTAATTTCTCATTCAATGCCAACTGTTTTGATAATAGCTTTCAAATTCTCTTTAATAAATCCCTATTAAGAGGACCTGCAGAACTCTTGAGATTCCATCAACAGAGGCTGGTTTAAACCACAACTGTGTCTTCATGTTACACCATCCTGGAGCTCTGGCTGGCAATTTGAGTAATCTATAAACCAATCCTACAAACAGGGAACATACAGCAAAATGTACTGTGCCAAAGTTAATACAGGGGAAAAAAGCACCTTACGCAAAACAGAGTCATTCTACGGGGATATTCAACCTTGATAAATTCAAAACAACACTACCTACAGCGAGAAATAAATTTATGAGAATCTGATTTTAATTTCAAAGAAAGCCTTTTATTTTTAACTAGAGGCCACAAAAAACCAATGTCAAGTTTCAATGATGTTGCTATTGTTTTCCTTTCTCTATTTCATTCATCGCAACTCTCCTCTTCATCATTTCCTTCCTTCTGCCATCTTTGGGTTTAGCTTGCTCTCCTTTTTCTCATTTCTTATAGTGTAAAGTTACCTTATTGATTTTCGATCCCTCTTTTTAATGTAAGTGGTTATAGCTATAAATTTCCTCCAGAGTACTATTAGTACTATTATTCCTGCATCTCATAGGTTTTGGCAGGTTTTCCTTTTCATTCATCTCAAGGTGTTTTCTAATTTCACTTACAATTTCTTCTTTAACCCACTGGTTTTTTAAGAGCATGTTGCCTAATTTCTACATGTTAGTGAATCTTCCAGTGTTACTTCTGTTATTGAGTTCTAGTTTCATTCCACCGTGGTCACTTACTATGATTTCACTCTCCTTAAATTTATTGAGACTTGTTTTGTGGCCTAACATATGGTCTATCCTGGAGAATGTTCCATGTGCACTTGAGGAAAATGTGTACTGTGCTGTTGTTGGGTGGAGCATTCTATAGATAGATGTCTGTTAGGTCTAGTTGATTTACAGCATTATTCAAATCTTCTATTTCTTTTTTTAAAATTTTTTTAACATTTATTTTTGAGAGATACAGACAGACAAAGCATGAGCAGGGGAGGGTCAGAGAGAGAGGGAGACACAGAATCCGAAGCAGGCTCCAGGCTCTGAGCTGTCAGCACAGAGCCCGACACGGGGATTGAACCCGCCAACTGTGACATCATGACCTGAGCCGAAGTCAGATGCTTAACCGACTGTGCCACGCAGGTGCCCCTCAAGTCCTCTATTTCCTTACTGGTCTTCCATCTAGTTGTTCTATCCATTATTAGAAGTGAGATTGTATAGAACTATGTGTAACTCCCTTTAATTCTGTTGGGTTTTGCTTTGTATATTTGAGGGGCTCTGTCATTAGGTGTGTATATTCTTCTAAATTTTTTGCCATCTTAATGGAGTGACCCTTTTTTATCAATACGTAATGTCCTTCTAGGTCTCATAACAGTTTTTTATCTTTAAGTCTATTTAGTCTGAAGTGACTACAGCCACCCGGGCTCTCTTTTGGTTACTATTTGCATGAAGTATCTTTTTCCATTCTTCCATTTTCAACCTATGTGTATCACTGGATCTAAATGAAGTCTCTGGTAGACAGCATATAGATGAATTATTTTTTAAATCCATCTCCTTCTGCCTTTTATTTGGAGATTTTTATCCATTTAAAGTAATTACTAATAAGGAAAGATTTACTTTTGCCATTTGCTGTTTGTTTTCTATGTCTTACACCTGTTTGGTCCCTCAGTTCCTCCATCACTTCTCTTTTTATGATTAACTGATTTTTTTTCTAGTATACCATTTTTATTACCTTCTCACTTTCATACTTTTTTATATGTTTTAGGTTTTTTTTCCTAAGGATTAATGTCTTAACTTTATAACAATCAAGTTTGAATTAATAGCAACTTAGTGTCAAAAGTATACCAACACTCTACTCCTTTATAGTCCTGCTGCCCCTTATATTATTATTGTCACAAATTATATCTTTATATATGTGGGCCCATTGACATAGATCTGTAATTATTGTTTTAAGCACTTTTCTTTTAACTCGCAAGGAAAAAAGACGAGCTACAAATCAACACTACTGGGTTTTCTATTCACCAATGTAGCCACCTTCACCATTCTTCATTTCTTTTTATGGCTTCGAGGTACTGTCTAGTGTCCTTTCATTTCAGCCTGGAGGACTCTTCAGTATTCATTATAGGGCAGGTCTACTAGTCACAAACTCCTTGAGTTTTTGCCTATCTGGGAATGTCTGTCTATAATGACATTGTCTGGGGAGCGGGGGTTATAAAGTGCCTCCCCAGGCCACCTGATGCCATCAGATCAGGGTTAGGAGACCCCTTTGGTCTCTGCTGAAACCATGTTTGCCAGCTAGAAAAGTATCAACCCAGGCTGTCTGGCGAGGGACAAGAGACCAAACTCCGAGATCGGTCTCTGATGACACCAGAGGGAGGGGCACCCATGGTGTCTGGCTGGGGTAGGGCAGGTATTGTCAAAAAGGTTTCTATCTAGCTTGGCTACCCCTTTCCCAGTCCTTTGGCTAGACAGCAGACTTTTCTCACGGCTTTGTTTTCTTTTGGTCTACACTTGTTGGCAATTCCAGGCTACAGGCTTCTCTAGTACCCAGTGCAGGACACATGGGAGACTTTTTTCTTTAACTCAGGCAACTCACACCACCATGCCATTCCTCAAGTCCTAAGGCCCTCAACCAGTCCACTTTCCTGTTTACATCTTTCAAAGTCCTCTGTTTATTACGTCCAGGGCCTTCCATTGTATTCAGCAGTGTGGGCAAGCAGGGAGAAATTAGTCTAAACTATCTTGTCCTCAATTGCATTTTATGATGTTCCGACTATATTTGCAACAAAATTTTTCTTGGACAAAGGAATACAACCAGAATCTAAGACCTTAAGAATGAGAAGGATCTATCTACTTTAATCTTCACATTTTACAGAAGAGGCAATGGTAGGTCTGTGAGACGAATGTGCTTACTCCCACAAGGCTACCAAGCTACAGAGTAGTCAGGCAAAGAATAAGACCACAGACATATTCATGCAGTGTTCTTTTTTTTTTTTTCAACGTTTTTTAATTTATTTTTGGGACAGAGAGAGACAGAGCATGAACGGGGGAGGGGCAGAGAGAAAGGGAGACACAGAATCGGAAACAGGCTCCAGGCTCCGAGCCATCAGCCCAGAGCCTGACGCGGGGCTCGAACTCACGGACCACGAGATCGTGACCTGGCTGAAGTTGGACGCTTAACCGACTGCGCCACCCAGGCGCCCATTCATGCAGTGTTCTACAGCTTTCACTATGTCCTTCCATCATCACAGATGAAGAGAAATCCTGGGCCTAGATCTTTTCTTAATTACAGAAATACTCATTAACATACTGTGATTTTCACCTCATCTGCAGCGTGCACCCTAAGACAGAACAGAGTAACACTCTGAAAGAAAGTGAAAGTGGCATCTTAGGTGATAGGCTTGTAAATTCAGAATAATTACTAAGTTTCTAATACATGAATACATAGAAAAATACCTCTTGACATATACTAAACTTATATATTGATGAGTAAAAATGATGATGCTATAATCTTTGAAAGCTCACAAATATGCTTTATCTAAATAGCCAAAATATTAAGGTGATTCGATGACTAACGTACATTGTATGAGATCATGTGCATGTATTATAGCAAAAGATCTTGTGGTATTTGATGCATGCCCACTGAGTTTTAACTTGATAAAGAAAAAAGCCATGAGGGGCACCTGGGTGGCTCAGTCGGTTAAGTGTCCAACTCTTGGTTTCGGTTCAGGTCATGATCTCATGGTTTGTGAGTTTGATTCCCGCATCCAGCTCCTCGCTGACTGTGCAGAGCCTGGTTGGGATTCTCTCTCTCTCTCTCTCTCTCTCTCTCTCTCTCTCTCTCTGCCCCTCCCCTGCTCATTCTCATTTTGCTCTCTCTCTCTCTTTCTATCTCAAAATAAATAAACTTCAAAGAAAAAAAGAACTCAGGGCATACCAGCAACAAATCCCCTAGATTCTCAACTTCTTCCGTGAACATTCCTTCTCTTGCCTTAATTCGGTGTTTCTCAATCCTGGCTGCACTTCAGAACCATGTGGGGAGCTTCTTAAAACTCCCAATGCCTGAGCCTCCTCCCTGGGGGTGGGACCCAGACATCAGTAGGTTTAAAGCTCACCCAGATGATTTCACTGTGCCTAAGGGTGAGTACCCCTGGACTGACACCCTATGTTCTCCCTTCAGGGACTGCTCCCCCAACAGAACTCTCTTGTCAGGGGGCCTTTCTTCTCCCCCAGCTCTGGTACCACCGGGACTCAAGTGGGCAGGCCGCTGGTCCTCATTCCCACCTCTAAACACTAAATCTCTCTCCCCCAAAATCTAGCTTTCTACATTTCAGACAGTTCCTCAAACAAATGGGGATCTCTTGCATGCATGTTTCTTTGCATTTGCTTTTTCTCTACAGTAATAGTCTGCATCCTTCGGCCATCAGAAAAGCAAAGTTCTCATTTAAAACTCACTTCACTGGTCATCTCAGCCCTTCCACGAAGCCCTCTCAGTCTAAGCTTAAGAGTATTGATCAAATGCTTCCTTCACAGTGCATCCATTCTGCAGTGCTATTTTAGTATTCATTACATTGCCAACGAGAAGCACCTGCCGTTGTAAGAAATTCGTAGTATAAACAGGAAAATTGTGAGCACGTTAGTCTACAAAGAGCCCCAATTCATCAAATGTGGTGCTAATATAAAACTGGAAAGATTACCCCATGTACCAAAAAACCTCTTTTCTTTAGAAAGATTACTGCCATAAGAAATGTAGCATGGCATCAATACTATGAAACAGATTTAATTATTGGAGTACCAATCAGGCCCTTAGCAGAGAAGCAACCTACAGGGCAAGCCACTCCGCAGATGGCATTTTATTCAGTTTCTATGCAAAGCATGAGGTACCAAGTTTAACTCTCATTTTAACGCTGCTCCATATGAAACAGTTCACTCTAATTGCTGTTTAGTCATTCATGTTATGAATCAGTCTTTTAAAAAATTAATAAATAAACGTGTCACCTCCTCTGAGCAGAGCCAAAATACCATGCCCTGTCTCTAGCCCGTCCCCAGGAAAACACAGAACACAAACCATTTGATTCTTTATATAGTCACATGGTCCCTCTTGATCTTACCTATAGTACGAAAAATAAAAAGATCTGTTTCTTTGAATTTATTCCTTTTCTTAACTCCAGAGCCCCATTTGTATAACTTAATCCATATGTTCATATCATGATGGTGCTTAGTAGAAATAGGAGCCAGCGAAACTGCATTTTATGCTAAAAACCTATACCTTCTCCCTCTCACTTGACAAAAGACACACTTTTAGTGTATGTAGAAACGATCTATATATACCTTTGTGGGCACAGTTGCAAACATACAAGCGCTTTTCTCTTACATACTTAAAACCTCAAAGGGCATCACTGGCCACGAAGTTTTTTAAACAGTGTTCCTTTTTAGGGAACAGAATGTTTTCGTGTTTATTATAATCTAGTCTTGCCCATTTATCAAGTTAAATAATATGAAATTTTTAAATCAAAACCTTTCTATCTTATAAAATCTCTTCTCAGAGCTACCAATAAATAAAAGATTTAAAATATAACCAAGCTTCCTTGTTTTCTCCCCTAGGTACTACAGTTTAAGCCTCATAAAAATGAGTCTGTAGTTAAGTACTGTATATATATTTTTTCCCAAAATCAAGCCAATTGTCCATATATAACAAGGAACACTCAAAAAATGTGTTTAACAGAGCAAAAGACAAATTCAGAGTGTTTAAGATTTGCTGTAATAAAGCTTGCTGCGAAGTGGTAAAAATGACCTCATGAGAGAGTAAGCAAGAAGGAACAGAAAAGCAAATAAGAAAACACAACAAAGTGAAAACATGACAATCTGAAACCCGAAGCTAATGTGTAGTAAACTTTATTTTGCATTTTCAATTCCTCTAGGGAAAACTATTCACCTAAGTATAAAAATTTAACTTCAATCACATAATATAGAGAGGAGGTGACAGATTAAAGAGGTTTGGAAATGTTCTTACCACTACTCTAAGGCTGGTGTATAATGTTTCCTAACAACCAAGCCCTCAGGATATTGATAAGTATTTTATAAATAAAGAGGTGAATGGTCACAATCACTAGGAAATCACAAGCTTTACCAAATTTGACCAGGTTTCTTTACTGTAGAATTTCAAACCCTTCAATGAGCCCATTCGCACCGCGAACCTCCCTAAGTGGGTACCGAGGCCACAGCCTGCAAATCTGTCTTACCACAGAGCCCTATGAACGTCTCCCAGAAGACTACTTTATCACAAGCAGTTCGGGAAAGACTAGAATATACAGGTGCCCCATCCAAGTGGTTAGGGGACTCTCTCCCAGGGCCATTAGGAATTTGACACTGCACAAAGACTAAATACAATCATGTGTTCAGTACCCAGGATTTCCTCTGTTGAATGTGTGTGTCCCACTTACAGAGGAGGACAGGGGGAGAGCAGGGGGAGGTCAGTAGCGAAGGGATTTTCTGCCTGCATGTCTTACACACCTGTTTCTGCAGTCTGAAATCTCCATAGTTAGGCAGCTGAGTTGGAGGCCTGGGCTGAGCACTGCGCTTACTGTTTACCCTGAGATGGGAAATCTGGTAGACAAAGAAGCAGTCTCGTTCATTAACAGTGACTTGAGAATTCCCAGCCCCCCATCAGATCCTCAGTCACTAAGCCCCAAGGCAGGCAGGAAGCCCTACTCAAGCAGGTCAGGTGAGGCCTGATGATAGCAGCAACACATTTCACAACCGGGAAATAACTGCTGTCACATGTGCGGTAGAAGATAAGGAGGTTGGTCACAAAAGCCCTTTCAGACAAGTCTTCCACGCATTCATCCAGGCGGCTCCCAAGCCCCAGTTTGAAACCAGCAGCTGGTGGGTAACCGCCTCCAGAATGCCCACTCTTCTGTTTTGACAAAGTCCCGGTTTGCTATTGGTGCCAATCAGGAGCTTGATCTCATCTACGTCCTCCACAGGAAGACGGGGTGAATGCCTTACCTGCCAATGCAACAGATCACCGTCTTACTGTATACGTACACATCGGCTTCAAGGATGGGGAGGACAGGGACGTTTAGGAGATGGACTCTGACCGGGAGCTGACTCTACCTATTCACTAGCTATGTCACCTTAGCTGACTTGCTTAACCCCTGTATGTTTCAATTTCCTCACCTGTATAAAAATAAAGCATATTAGCACCTACTTCATAGGAGTTTTGTGAAGATTAAATAATGTGCTGAGAGCACTTAGCACAATAGGTGCTCGATAAACGGAACTAATAATTTAAATGAGCAGAAATTGTAAGCAGGGAAAAGCTCGGAATGGAACTAAAGCTTGCTATTAGATCTAAATGAGTATTTGTTGGCTGATTAATCAACAGGTCTTAGAGCCAATCCTGGAGCGTTGGAAAGGGGGTTCTCATTCGTTTCTATGTGAGTCAGGAAGAACAGGGCTTTTTATTACCCTTCAGACTGAGGCAGGAAAGCAGGACCTCACTGTATTTGCACCTCAAGGTTGAGTGGATGCTAAAGATGATCTAATTCTCTAAAAGAAGGACACGCAAATGTTAAAAGTGGCTTCAGAGACCCAGCGAATCCTAAGATGTGGCATACGGAAAGATATGCTCTGGGCAGCATTTTCTGCCGAAAGTTAGAGAGGGCCTTTAAAGGCAGAAAGTTTCTTCAGCAGCAGTTAACAAAAGGAAGGACCCGTGGTGCCCTTTACCGCATTCTGCAGATTTGCTGCTTCCTTCTCATTTCCAATTCTACGAGCAGTGTTGATGAATAAGGCCATAGCAGCACATAAAAATAAGGCAGAATGAATTCACAGGCGAAACAGATTTTGGTGACACACTCTCCCAACTCCTGATGTTTCAGCTTATTATTCCAAAGGAAGATACCAACCTAACGAAAGCACTGTAGGCTCAAACCACAGCTCTAACACCACGGTGATGGCCATTTATTTTTAGTTTATGCAGAATTCACACAGCTCCTAAAACATGATGAAAATATACACACCCAGACTGTACATACTATACAGAAAAACCATGTCCCCCACCCCCAGAGCCAAAGGTGAACCAATACACATTTGTTTGGTTGCCTATTGAGGGAACTTCCACTTTTCTACATGAGGTTGAGGGACTGGCTAGATAAGAAGAAATTCAACCGCTCTCTCCTCTCTTTGTCCAGATGTCATCTTGGGAATGTGACCAGCCAGTTCTGTGGCTATCAACCCTTGCCAAGGAAGCACAGTGATAGGACCACTTCCCTAGTACCGAACAGTTCACAGAAATCAACTTCTGTCTCCTACCTGTGATGGACAAGGTCTTGGAGGGAGCGCAGGCGGCGGAGGTAACAATCCTGACTTAGTAGCTGAAAAGAAACACACATACTGTTAAGAATTCCCAAACACAAAACAAATACCCCTCCACTTCTTAACTAGGAATAGCAATTGCAGTTAACATGTTTAAGTTATTAAAATCCATCTGAAGGCTTAATTTAAAAAAAAGCACATGCTATTTCTAATCCCTTTTTCATGTGGATCCTACCTTCTCCAAATCCAATTATTTATATAGGCTGTTGTGATTAAGACCATATACAACAGTAAGGAAAAGACACCTTTTGATCAAAGCACTGGAACCCAGCACGGGAAAGGCGGTCAATCCCTCATTATTCTGATGTTAATTATTTAGTTTCAAATCATCTAGGCCCTTAGGTTTCTCTAACATGTCTCCCTCTCTCCCGGCCATTACACTGCTCATTAGCTCAGCAAGGAGGCTACAGAAACGAAGGGAGCCAGAGTTCCCGTGATGCAGCTCTACTGCCCTGTAAGCGAGTAGGTCTGACAGCAGCAGGGGACGCTGGAAGAGACGGACTAAAATGATGTTTACAGACCCTTCAAAGATCTCAATTGCCTTTTCTCTCCCTGATCCTTATTAGCAGAAATAAGAAAATCTGTTTCTAAAATAATCTGGCCCCATTTGAAGGATGTTTTGAACGGAAGTTTCAGTCTAATTTTTTTTTAATTTTGTGAGATCTAGAGAAAATTTGAGTTAAGCCAAGAATGTCTGAATTATAACTTAACAATGAAAATAAACATCTGCTAGTGAATTATAAATCAAGTCCATAATCACACACAAGAAATAACTTTATTATCACACACTGGCAAGTTAAACCATATTCTTTACAAACTCCTTTAAAAAGCACACTGTGTTCTATATAACCGTACACAGCTTATTGGCAATTCTATATGTGTGCTAATATTTGGACAATTTTCTGTGACTTAAAAATAAATCATAGCAATGTGCCAAGAACATAAAAGTTTTTTGTAAATCACTTTTGATCTGACCTAGCTAGACCAGACATGCCCAAAGATGGAGTTTGGGGCTTTCCACAAAGGTAACTTAAGAGTAATTTCACAGAGATTTGCATTCTGAGCCAGGGCAGAGATATGGTACAACCATGTGGGTCCACCAATGACCTCTCTCAATCTGTCTCTCATTAAAATTTATGAAACACATCAGCGGGTCAAAACTCCAGTGGTGGTAAGACCTTGGACAGTCTTCAATAACAAAGCGTGTAGCAGCAGAAAAACAAAAGCCTCAGGAATTATCCATCTCAGGGTCCCAACTCTAAAGGTCCTCAGGATTGGGCCTTTAAATTACCGGTTTCTTTTAAAACAAAACTTGAAAAATCTACACGTGCTTTTAAAGGAAATGCCTTGCACCAGAACAAACTGTGTGTTAAAAATCACCCTTTATTAACAAAAGAGGCCTAAGAATCGATAAGCCGCTTAATTAAACTTCTGCTTCCAGCCAAGAGGGAGTAACAAAGACCAGATTTATCCTCCCATTTGAAACAGCCAAAAACAAACACGTTTTTTATATGAAACAACAGTTTTCAACACTAGAACAAAACACAGAAAACGACAGTTTTCAAGACACTAGGAAACCAAGCAACAAAAGACAGTGATCCCTGAGAGGCAGGAAACCAAGCAGGTGAGTTGTGGGTCTCACTGTTCCCGCTTAGTGTACTCGGATACAGGACCTACACATCATATTCAGGTCTGGTGCAGTTCATTTGTGCTATTTTTTAATTAAAAAAACAAATGCCCTATCTTTATAAAAGATGGTATGAGGGTGTTTCTGCATATACTTTTGGATAAAATCGTATCACCTACAAACATGAACAGTAATTCTGTTGCCTCTTTTCGGTACCTTTACCTATTTTGTGTTTTTTATCTTACCTGGCAAGAACATCTACTATAAAGTTGACTTGTAATGATCATATGGGCATTCTTACCTTCTTTTGATCTCAAAGGTAAGGCTGTCACTATTTCACCATTAGTATGGTACTTTCCGTAGGTTTCTTGTAGAAATGCTACAACGAATTATGAAAATTCCCACCTGTTGAGATTTTTTTATAATTTGTTGATGATTTTTAACCAAAGTTGCATCTCCATCCACTGAGATGATGGTATGATTTTTCCCCTGATAATTAGTTAATATGATAAATTACATTATACATGTTTAAATGCGAAAGCACCCTTGCCAACCTACGATAATCCCAACTTGGTCAGGTTTTTAGATCTGCTAGATTTAGTTGGCTAATATTGTGCTTAGGATTTTTGCCAACCATATTCATAAATGAGACTGTGATCAGTAAGTCTCCTTTCTCATGTAGTTGTCTGTTAGGCCTGATTCAGCCAGAAAATGTTCCCCATGTGTGCTCGGGAACAGGCTGTGTAAGATCGAAGATTGTTTTTGTTGCTAATGTTGAATGTCAGGTACAACTTGCCAGCAGAACTATCTGGGCCTGAAGTTTTGTTTGAAACAAGATTTTTAATGATTTCATTTCTTTAATTGTTACAGGATTATTCAGACTTTATAATTCTTAAGTCAGTTTTGAGAAATTTTATTTTTCTAGACATTTATTGTCTAAATGCTCATATTTATTGCCATAAAGGAACTCTTACACCCTCCTCTACTCATCTTTTTTTTAACGTTTTATTTATTTTTGAGACAGAGAGAGACAGAGCATGAACGGGGGAGGGGCAGAGAGAGAGGGAGACACAGAATCGGAAGCAGGCTCCAGGCTCTGAGCCATCAGCCCAGAGCCTGACGCGGGGCTCGAACTCACGGACCGCGAGATCGTGACCTGAGCTGAAGTCGGACGCTTAACCGACTGAGCCACCCAGGCGCCCCAACTCATCTTAATCTCCGTGCACCTAACTTTTGTTTTTGATTCCTCATACTATTTGTATCATCACTCTACTTTCCCTTCACTGAGCTCACTTGACATTTGACCATTTTATTACTCTTTAAAAAAAAAAAAAAAAAAAAAAACTTGGGGCACCTGGGTGGCTCAGTCGGTTAAGCGTCTGACTTTGGCTCAGGTCATGATCTCGCAGTTTGTGAGTTCAATCCCCGTGTCGGGCTCTGTGCTGACAGCTCAGAGCCTGGAGCCTGCTTCAGATTCTGTGTCTCCCTCTCCCTCTGCCCCTCCCCCTCCCCCGCGCTCTCTGTCTCTCAATAATAAATCAACGTTAAAAAAATTAAAAAAAAAAAACTTTCCTGAGCCTCTGTATTGCCTGCCTTCTTTGTTTCATTAATGTCTGTTCATCTTGCATTTTCTTTCTTTAGGCTTATCCTATTGTTCTTTTTCTAGCATAAAAACAGTTCCCGAGCTCAATTTCCAGTGTTTCTTCTTTTCTAACATAAGCATTTAGCGTTACAAATTTTCTTCCAAGAATCACAGGTTTTTGATATGTTCTCATTCAGTTTTACAACTTTCCTAATTTCCATTACAATCTCTTTTACGATAGTACCTTCCGTTTGAAATTCATCCTTTAGAATTTCTTTCATTGAGCGTCTGTTAGTAGCAAGCTTACTCCGTTTGTGGGACTGAAAGTCTTTACTTCACCCTCATTCTTAAGAGATTATTTCCCTGGGTCTAGATTCTAGATGGACAGCTACTTTCTCACAGCACATTAAAAATAACATTTCGCGGTCTTCCGGCCTCCATTGCTGCTGCCGAGGAGTCAGGTGTCCATAGAATCGTTTTTTGCTAAGTAGTCGGTCTTCTCTGCTTGTGGTGCTCTGCAGTACTGAACCTGACGCTGAGTCTGCCTAGTTCTTCATCTTCTTTTTCTTTCAACACCTACTGAGCTTCACGGGAATTTCTAAACCATGTGGCATCCCGTTCATTCTGGGAAACTCTGAGTGATTCCTCAAATACTGTCTTTCTGCCAGTTTCTCTACCTCTCCTTCTGGAGCTCTTTGTCTAAACTGTGCTGTGTTCTGGATAATTTTCTAATATCTACTGTTCCATTGACCAATTCCCTCTTCAGCTGCGCTTAATGTCCTGTTAATCCTGTCTTTAGGTTTATTTCAATGACTGTTTCATTTCTAGTTCTATTTGATCTTTTTTCAAAGGGTTTTTTTTCATTTTTATAATTTCTTGGCTATGTACTCATTTTCTCCATCTCCTTTTTTCCCCAAATTATTAAACATATTTATGTAACAGTGTGTGTCTGATAATCCCACAATCTGAGGCCCTTGTATTTGCTACTATTTTGCTGCTCCTGCTATCTATTTCTCCTACTGGTCTATTTCCTAGAGTGCCTGGCAACCTTTGACTCTAAATGCACATCCCTTGAAACTTTACCTGAAGAAATACTTTGGGCTCTGTGTGGAAAGTGGGTTCCTTCTCTACTGTCTGCCAGAACCAGAAACTTGAAGGCACTTACCAACTTGGGATCACTTTAAACTATAATCTTGGCCTGATACTGTGTAAGATTCCTAGTTTCTTTACTATCCTGAAATTTATTAAATGCCCCATATAAGACTTTTGAGTATAGATAGTAGCTTGAATATGTGCAACTAATCTCACTCTTACCTCATTAACAGTGAAAAGAACTGTTTAAACTTTCTTGTTTAAATTTGAAACTAGGAAAAGAGATGAGTGGCTGATGCCTAAATCAGCAGTAGAGAAAGCAGAGACTAATCAATTTGTACCACACAAGCCCCTCAGTTTTCAAGAATCAGTGACATCAAACTCCTCAGGAAGTAGGGGTAAAATGAAGAAAGCAATAAAAAATAAACAAAATTAACTAACAGTTGAATCCTACTTCCTACCCTTTAGAAGGGCATACCTTCGCAGTACCCTTGAAGATCAGGTTCCAGCTATACCTCATGCAGCTTTTGGCTTCAGCATCCCTGCTCCTGTGGTCCCCTCTACCTATAGTATCCATGCCCTACCCCTACTTCACCTTAATAGCTCAGAATGTAGTAGGTATCCAACAAATATCTATTGGAACTAATCTAAGAACTACAGGACCATGATCCATCAGAGCAGTTAGATCCTAAGATATTTCTCCCACATTCTGCATATTTGCAGCATGTTTCCCACTCCAGCAAAAGGCTAGAAATATTTTTCTTCTCCAGGGAGGACACCTGGCCGAGATGAAGGCATGAGGCCATACTGAAAACAGGGGGATCTAATAAATATATGAATTCTGGATGCTGAGACTTCCAACCCAATTCCTCTCTGCTCTCAAACTTCTGTATCCAGAGACTGAAAGAAGTGCTCCAGGGAACTGGACCAGCCAAGAAGGAAGATCTAGATACCAACATTCAGAGATCTCCAACAAGTCATATCATTCTACCATGAAACCCAAAGGTGGCAAGTCCTATCCATTTACCCGTATGGTCCAATGAGCTTTTTCACCACCTTTATTTTGTCTTTAAGTTTATTTATTTTGAGAGAGAGGGAGAAAGAGAGAATCCCAAGTAGGCTCCACACTGGCAGTGCAGAGCCCGATGTGGGGTTCGATCCCACAAATCGTGAGATCATGACCTGGGCCAAAACCAAGTGTCAGACACTTAACCAACTGAGCCACCCAGACACCCCTACCCCTTTTCTTAAATAGAAACAGATGATGAAGTATTATCAGATAGCTGCAGAAAATTTCTAATCTAAGAGCAGTAAGAATAGAAAAAGTTAATCTAAAGAGACAGAGTAGATCTATATTAGGAGAAAAAATTTAATGTATATTAGTATCATCATAACAATCATTCAGTTTATTCCAGAAATATTTAAACATTTACTATGTGTCAGGCATTGTTCGGAGTGCTGGGAAAACATCAGTGAAAAAAAAAACAGGAAAAAAGGCCTACCCTCATGAATCTTTATTCTACTGAGAAGACAGATAATGGGGTGGAAGTAAGGAATGAAATTTCTAAGAGTCATTAGGGAAATCCTCAGTAAAAGGTAAGAGAGATTATTTGCAAAGACGAAATACTCAGATGCTATTGAAAAAAAAACCAGTCAAATAATTAAAAAGAGCACCTGGAAATTAAAAATGTGAGAGCAGAAATGGAAAGCTTAATAGAAAGGTTCAAAGATAATATAAGGATATCTTAAAGAAAGTAGGATAACATCCAAATAAAAGTTCCACAAAAAGAGAGTAAATAGCTGGCACAAAAAGAGACACTCAGATCAATGGAACAGAATAGAGAACCCAGAAATGGACCCACAAACGTATGGCCAACTAATCTTTGACAAAGCAGGAAAGAATATCCAATGGAATAAAGACAGTCACTTTAGCAAGTGGTGCTTGGAAAACTGGACAGCAACATGCAGAAAAATGAACCTGGACCACTTTCTTACACCATACACAAAAATAAACTCAAAATGGATGAAAGACCTAAAGGTAAGACAAGAAGCCATCAAAATTCTCAAGGAGAAAGCAGGCAAAATCCTCTTTGATCTTGGCCGCAACAACTTCTTACTCAAGACGTCTCTGGAGGCAAGGGAAACAAAAGCAAAAATGAACTACTGGGACCTCATCAAAATAAAAAGCTTCTGCACAGTGAAGGAAACCATCAGCAAAACTAAAAGGCAACTGACAGAATGGGAGAAGATATTTGCAAATGACATACCAGATAAAGGGTTAGTATCCAAAATCTACAAAGAACTTATCAAACTCAACACCCAAAAAAACAAATAGTCCAGTGAAGAAATGGGCAAAAGACATGAATAGACACTTCTCCAAAGAAGACATCCAGATGGCCAACCGACACAGGAAAAAAGGCTCAACATCACTCATCATCAGGGAAATACAAATCAAAACCACATTGAGATACCACCTTACACCTGTCAGAATGGCTAACATTAACAACGCAGGCAACAACAGATGTTGGCAAGGATGAGGAGAAGAGAATCTCTTTTGCATTGCTGGTGGGAATGCAAACTGGTGTAGCCACTCTGGAGAACAGTATGGAGGCTCCTCAAAAAATTAAAAATAGAACTACCCTACGACCCAGGAATTGCACTACTAGGTATTTATCCAAGGGATACAGGGGTGCTGTTTCGAAGGGGCACATGCACCCTCATGTTTATAGCAGTACTATCAACAATAGCCAAAGTATGGAAAGAGCTCAAATGTCCATCGATGGATGAACAGATAAAGAAGTTGTGAGATATATATATATATATATATATATACACATACACACACAATGGAGTATTACTTGGCAATCAAAAGGAATGAAACCTTGCCATTTGCAACTATGTGGATGGAACTAGAGGGCATTATGCAAAACAAAATTAGTCAAAGACAAGTATCATATGACTTCACTCATATGAGAACTTTAAGACACAGAACAGATGAACATAAGGGAAGGGAAGCAAAAATAATATAAAAACAGGGAGGGGGACAAAACATAAGAGACAAATATGGAGAATAAACAGAGGGTTACTGGGGGGGTTGTGGGAGGGGGGATGGGCTAAACGGGTAAAGGGCATTAAGGAATCTACTCCTGAAATCATTGTTGCGCTATATGCTAACTAATTTGGATGTAAATTTAAAAAATAAAATTAAAAGAAAGAGAGAGAGAGAGAGAGAGAGAGAGAGAGTGTAAATAGCAGGAAAAAAATCACCTAGTCCAAGAAAACTTCCTAGAAATGAAGAATACGAGTTTCTAAATTAAAAGAGCCCAGAGTGCCCAGGACAACGGAAGAAAACAGACCCAGGGCAAGGCACATGGATATGAAATTTCAAAATAAAAGATTCTACAAGTTTCCTGCAGGGGGTGGAAGAGGAGGGGAGGGTGCATCCAAAGGATCAAGAGTCCAAAAGGTTTTAGACTTTTAAGATACCACTGGAAGCTAGAATTCATTGGAACAATGCCATGAAAATTCTGAAGAAAACTGATTTCCAACTGATGGCTTTCCCCAAAAGAGCAGCCTGCATGATGGTTCAAGTAAAGGTATTTTTAGACATTCAGGGTCTTATATTGAGCTCCATGCACCCTTTCCAAGAAACTACTCAAGGATGTGTTCTACCAAAGCAAGAGAGTAAACCAAGAAAGAGCAAAAGATGAGAACAGGATAAAAGAGATCCAACATGGGAGAAAGAAGAAAATCCTTGGATGACACAGATGGGGGATGCCATGATGAAAACTAAGTATGAGGCACAGAAGACAATCACTCTACATTTCTTCAAACAGATGAAACTAATACCTGTGTCAGAATTTCATAAAAGGAACTTTAGAAAATTGAGAGAGTCTGCAGTTGATTCAGGGCCAAGTACATTGAAAAGAAACAAGTTGATTATTCACTCCAAAGCCAACAAAAATCTGTCCAAGTAAGAAAAGGCAGTAATTTACTATATGGCTTACATAGCCATAATACTACCCTAAATACTACTGATCTAACCAAAATTCTAATATAACCGTACTGGGAAGGTGAAAGAGGAGAAAGATGCTAGAAAGGGAAGGCAGTAGATGATGACTAAAACTGAAAAGTCAACAAGAGGTTATACAAATATGTTATTTTGCAGTGTGAATACCAAAAGAATATAAAAAACTCTGTAGCAGAGTATATTCTCTCAAGTCTTGAGATTCATCAATAGCCTTGGAGGTACTTCCCAGACTTCAGTGTGTCCCCTCAATTCAGCACGGAGCCCTGGGCCTTCCCTTCCACCATATCAGGATACCAGCTGAGATTATTCACTTTTCCAGCTTTTTCCCTCTCTTTCCAGAAGTCATGTCCACTGACCCTCGATCAAGAGAAGGTGAAACTAAGAGCACCCACTCACTTTACTTCACTCCAGATTTGGAGTATCAATAAGAAATCTCAAGATTTGCCTACTTGCACACACAACTTCTAGAAGGAGGCAGGCAGAGTCAAGAGTGCGCCCAAAGCCTCGGGTTTCCCCTTAGCTGCCACTCTTTCAAAAAAAAAAAAAAAAAAAAAAAGGCATGAGCTCCTGCATCTTTGCCTATTTGGTTCCTGCTGAAAAATCTCTTCTTCGTGTTTATGACCGTGTTCATTTCCTTTAACAATAAGTGATATTAATCTAGGTTCATTCTACCAATTTTAAATCCAGTTCATCTTTTTATCTCCCACAGCACCTAAACACACTGCCTTGTGCATAGTAAGTATTCACATGGTGCATGAATAACTGAAATTGAATTTAGTAAAATAATCTCCTCTTATAATAGTTTCAGTCCATTCATGACCTTAAATTGGGTTCAAGTATTTTATCCAGCATGCCCTAATCAATTTTAAAGAGAGAAAATGTATACCTTCATGCAAAGTGAAACTGGAAAAATACTTTGGCTGAGTAATCTAGCACACACATGCAAAAGATGACAACGTACCTGTTAAGAGTAACACCTGCTTGCCCGGAAGGGAAGAGAAGGAAACAAGAGGGGAGGAGAACACTTCTGATGCATACATTAAAAGCTACCATCCTCATGAAGCAACTACAGGTTTATTCCTAAAATCTCACAGTTAACAGGTCGAACACCAGGTATCAGCAAGGCTCTGTCAAATCAAAAATTTTTTATAAGTTGGGGGGTGCCTGGCTGGCTCCGTCAGTTAAGCGTCCAACTCTTGATTTGGACTCTGGTCATGATCTCGCAGTCGTGGGATTGAGACCCACACCGGGCTCTGCGCTGGGCACGGAGCCTGCTTAAGATTTTCTCTCTCCTTCTCCCTCTGCCCCTCTCCAGCTTGTGCGTGCTCTCTCCATCTCCCCCCAAAAAATAATGTTTGCATGTGTAATCAGAAAAAAAAAATGATACCCAAATCCTGAAAACAAGATTTAAAAGTTCATAAAAGAAACTGCTATTTAATCCTAAACTCAAAAAACACATTAATAATTTCTGGTGTTTATTAATTTATTGAAAGATGTGCATTTTCTAACACTGATCTGCTGAACCTCAGGTTTCTAGTGTCTTCATCCCAAACTCTAACCTCTAAAATTCATCCTTTTATTATGCTAAGAAATTCCCAGACAGGGGCACCTGGGTGGCTCAGGTGGTTAAGTGTCTGACTTTGGCTCAGGTCACTATCTTGCAGTTCGTGAGTTCGAGACCCACTTGGGGCTCTGCGCTGATGGCTCAGAGCCTGGAGCCTGCTTCGGATTCTGTGTCTCACTCTCTCTCTCTGCCCTCCCCTGCTCACGCTCTGTGTCTCTCTCTTAAAAAGAAAAAAAGAAAAAGAAATTTCCAGACAAAATATTATTCATATATGTTACTATCTATATACTAATTTCCTTCAGATTTTTACAAAGCCCCAAATCAATGACTCAATGAAAACGTGTTCCAAATTACTAAGTGCAAATAAAGCAGATGTGGCGTTGGATAGCTGCAAGGAACAGAAAGTCAATTCTTCAGGGGAGTGAAACTTGGAATAACTTCAGCTGTGAAAAGGCCTCCCATCCCCCCAAACTAGGAATATTTTATGAAGAAAATAAAAGCATTCAAATGCCAAAGAAAAAGAAAACACTTAAAGGATGGAAAATGTTGAAAGGAGTCTACCAGTGGGACCAACACTTTTAAGTATCAATCAAGTAGAGTTAGCCATAAGCAAAGCTTCAAGGATTTCATCAGGAAGGACCATTCCTCTTCTTGGAGTCCATTAAAATGGCTATTTCTTTGTAATAGACAAGGTACTTCTTTTCCTTTCTAATCATAAAAGCACGTGTGAGTCTATGCCTATCTCCTAATCACCCAGTTACACACAGTGATGGGTTCGTAGGTCACACACACCTATGAGTATGACCAAATATTTGCCAGGAGTACTCTTCCAACAAAATAGCTGCCTCGATCCACTGACGAGGCCCCATTTCACCCTGAACACACAAGCTTATTAAATTCTCTATTCAACACAATTATCTTTCACCAATTCAAAGACAGGAATTTACACATGACTTGGAACTTTTCAACAGGGAAAATATTAATGACTGAGTTGGTTAAAAAGTAATGAGGTCAAATTCAATTCTTCCACTTTGCAGATGAGAAAATTAAGGACCAGAGAAGTAAAAGGACATCATGAAGGCTACTATGATGCAGCAATCAGTATCACATTTTGAACCCATAGGATAGGTAATGGTAAAGAGCACAAAGGTCACTGGGATAGGGGATAAACAGCTGGACAAGTGTTACTGTATATCCAGGGAACAAGCACGTCAGAAAGTTGTAAAGTAAGAAAAGTACCGCAACTTCAAGGAACTAAAAGGATGCTTCTGAATATGCAATATACCACAAACTCAGATAAATGTTAGACACGATCTAAAAATGTGTCACTGTAGCAAATATTTAGCCTCCTATGTCATGTGATTACCTCTACACAAGACTACATATGACTCCCTTGCTTTAAAAAATATTCAGGGGCACCTGGGTGGGTGAGTCGGTTGAGTGTCTGACTCAGGATTTCAGCTCGGGTCATAACGCACGGTTAGTGGGATCGCTCCCCACACTGGGCTCTGGACTAAGCGTGGAGCCTGCTTGAGATGCTCTCTCCCTCTCCTTTTGCCCCTCCCCCACTTTCACGTGCATGCACATGCTCTAAAATAAAAAATATTCAGTGGAGTACTGCCATAAGGACATACAGATCAATAAAGAAAATGCAGAGTCCACAAACAAACCCTTATATTTACAGTCAAATGATTTTAAACAAAGGAGCCAAGGCAATTCAATAGGGAGAGATTTTCAGCAAATAGTGCTGGATATCCACGTACGGACAAATGAACTTCTACCCTTACCTCATATTACATACAAAAATTAAATCAAAATGAATCAGAGATAGAAGCGCTAACACTGTAACATTTTTAGGAAGGATGAGTAGAAATGCTTCAAGACCTGGGGTGAGGCAAAGATTCCTTAGATATAGGACACCAAAAGCATAATCTAAACAGGACAAAATTGATAAATTGTACTTTACTGAAATGTACAACATTTTTGCTTCAAATATACCATTAAGAAAATGCAAAGACAAGTCACAAAATGAGAAAATGTATTTGCGAATCATGTATCTAATAAATGGCTTGTATGCAGAATATACAAAGAACTCCAGAATACAGAATTCAACAAGAAGACAAACACCCAATTTAAAAATGGATAAATGATTTTAGCAGACATTTCACCAAAGAAGATATAGGAATCATTAGTAAGCACATGGAAAGATGCTCAACATCATTAGTCATCAGGGAAAAAGAAATCAAGAAATCAAAACCACAAAATGAAATACCACTTCCCATCTACTGAGATAGCTATAATTTTAAAAAATAGTAAGGTATTGGTGAAAATGTGAAGAAACAATAACTCTCGTACACCGGCTGGTGGAAATGTAAAATGGTATGGCCACTTTAAAAAATAGTTTAGCAGTTTCTTAAATTCACCATACACCAAGTAATTCCACTTGTAGGTACTATGCCAAGAGAAATGAAAACATGTGTTCCCACAAAGACTTGCATGCAAGTGTTCATGGCAGCCTTATTCATAAAAGGTAAAAAGTATAAACTCAAATGTCCATCAAACTGAAGAATGGATAGACAAAATGTGGTATATCCATACAACGGAAAACTGTTCCACAATAAAAAAAATGAAATACTGATACATGCTACAACTTCGATGAACCTCAAAAACATCATACAAAATACAGAAAGCTAGACACAAAAGACCCCATAGTGTTATGATTTTATTTATATGAAATGTCCAGAAAAGGCAAGTCTATGGAAACTGGAGGTAGATTACTGGTTATCTGGGGCTGGGCATGGGTATTGACTGTAAACATGCATGAGGAATATTACTGGGGTGCTGAAAAGATTCTAAAACTGGAGTATAGTAACATCACAATTTGATAAATTTACTGGAAATCATGGAGCTGTACCTGTAAAACAGATGAACTTTATGGTCTGAAAATTACATCTCAATAGTTTTTTTAAAGCTAAGGGTGGGGGAAAAAAGTATAATTAATCATATGGGAGAGAGAACATAAACAAAATGGGCCACAGTTGACCACTGTTGAGACCAGGGATTCAGTACACCATTCCTTTCCTTTCTTATATATATTTAAAGTTGTTAGGATGCCTGGGTGGTTCTGTTGGTTAAGGTCAGACTCTTGCTTTCAGCTTAGGTCATGATCTGAGAAATCATGTGAAATTGGGCCCCATGTTGGATTCTGTGCTGAGAGTGCAGAGCCTGCTTGGGATTCTCTCTCTCCCTCTCTGCCCTTCACCCCCACCCCCACCACCACACGCACGCTCTCTCTCTCAAATAAATTTTAAAAAATAAAGTTGTTGATACTATATATGAGATATAAGATCTCCAAGTATTTATGAAGGCAAAACTTTTCTTTCCTGCCTAGCTAAAGAACCTCAGGAAATTGGCCCAACACTGTAAATCACATAAAAGAAAACACAGGAAAATACTATTAGTTTCTTGCATATAGTGGGCACCATATCTATTCTTCAATGTATCTCTTAACTTTAGGTGTATCATTACCTATAGAAAAATAATAAGGTGTGCTACCCAAATTAAATTAATATAGACTGCTTTCTCTGACACCAAATCTGCTACAACAAAGACCTGAACAAAGAGAATTCTGATGAAGAACAAAGCAATTACATTTCTGGATCTCAGCATCACTGCCTATAGTATGTGAGAGTTGGCCAAGATAACATTTAAGTTCTCTTTTAGCATTGACACTTTCTGATTCCAGAATTTGTTTGCCAGTTTTTTCCAGTAACTCCTTACACCATGGGGTATGTGATACAGGTTAACTAGGTCCCAGATGAAAACACAGGCAGAGTTATGCAACAAAAACGCATGAGAATTAACTAAGCGGTGAAGATCAAGTTTCATTTCTTGAAACTTTGTGACAAGGTGTGACAAGGTGTGACAAGGTGAAAAAGGCCTTATCCATTAGAGATACATATAATGTATATATGAAAGTATACAATATCTGGCACTTGATCTGGGGATGGGGATTTTCTACTTTTACATAAATTTGAAGTTTTCCTTAATACAGTTTTTAACAGAGTAACCAGTATACAGAATATATACAAAAGAATGACAAAATTACCAGTACTGACAGGGATATATCTCCAAGAAATAATGACTTGCCTAAAAGCATTGGGGAAATATGTACAGTGTGATACCAATTATTTTAATGACAAAAAACATTAAATTGATATTATGAGTGGACTAGAAAATGTCAGAGGGATAGCGGGCTTGGTGGAGATGAGGTTAAGGAACAGATCTGTCTGCACTGTACACAGAACAAAAAATGTGTCTATTACTCAAATGAGTTTTATAAGCATTTTAACGTATATTTATTTTTGAGAGACAGATGGCAGGCAGGGGAGGGGCAGAGAGCGAGGAAGACACAAAATCTGAAGCAGGCTCCAGGCTCTGAGCTGTCAGCCCAGAGCCTGATGCGGAGCTTGAACCCACAGACCACGAAATCATGACCTGAGCCGAAGCCGGACACTTAACTGACTGAGCCACACAGGCGCCTCAATAAGCATTTTAAAAATAAAGGTCATACCTTTATCCGCATCCTCCAGGTATTCTAGTCCTGTTCTTTCCCACAGTCCCTTGTTCAAGCACTCAGCCAGCCAGGGAAAGCTGTAAAACCAGAGAGTCGATAGAAAAGAGAATGCATCCTGCCTAATTGCAGCACTAGCTGCCCCCTCACCTTGGCAAGCCTTTGTAAACCCTCTACAGGCACAAATCACAGCACTATGCTAGTAGAGAAACTTTCACATAACTATTGGAAAAGAAAAAAAAACCCTATACATAGCGGAAGGAACAGGAAACAGGAAAAAGAAGGACCAAGTGACACTATAGTACAGCCAACACCTTTTACCTATCAACTACTGAGAAGTTCAAAAGGAAACCTTAATGCTGTCACTACAAATTCTTTCTTTTTAAGTTTACTTATTTGGGGGGGGGGGGGCAAGAGAAAGACAGGGAGAGAATCCCAAGCAGGCTCCATACCACCAGCACAGAGCCCAATGGAGGGCTCGAACTCATGAACCATGAGAGCTCGAACTCACGAACCATGAGATCATGACCTGAACCAAAATCAAGAGTTGGATGCTTAACCAAATGAGCCACCCAGGTGCCCCGTCACTACAAACTCTGAGTGTTACTTCTAATTTTTTTAAATGTTTTATTCATTTTTGAAAGGAGAGAGAGAGAGAGAGAGAGAGAGAGAGTGAGTCCCATGAGTGGAGGAGGGAGAGGGGCAGAGAGAGAGGAAGCAACAGAATACAAAGCAGGCTCCAGGCTCTGCGCTGTCAGCACAGAGCCTGACGCGGGACTCGAACCCATGGACCATGAGATAATGACCTGAGCCAAAGTCAGATGCTTCACTAACTGAGCCAGTCAGAGAAAAAGTACAATTGTATGCAAGCAGCCAGTTAATGATTCTTTAAATGTTTTCCAAACACTAAAAGGGATTTCCTCCATAATTTGTGGTAGCTGCAGGATTGCTTAAGCATTTAAAAGTCCAATAATGAGTATGCTGCCAAACTCATCACCTAAGTCAAGGATGTGTCCAGACAACTAAGAGACCAGTTAACAAGGTTACAAGATAGATCAATATGTAAAAACCCATTATATTTTGGGGCACGTAAGTGGCTCGGTCAGTTAAGCATCCGACTTAGGCTCAGGTCATGATCTCACGGTTTGTAAGTTCAAGCCCCACACTGAGCTCCACAGTGGGCTTCACGCTGACAGTATGGAGTCTGCTTGGGATTCTCGCTCTCTCCTGTTCTCTCCCTGCCCCTTCACCACCTGCACATGCTCTCTCTCTCAAAATAAATAAACTTAAAAAAATTATATTTCTATACACCAGCAATAAAGACTGAAAAAATGAAATTAAGAAAACAATTCCCTTTAAACTAACATCAAAATAAACAAAATACTTAACAATAAATTTTTTAAGTGTGAAACTTATATGTGAAAACTACAAAATACTGTTGAAAGAAATTAAAGACTTACATAAATGGAAATATATCCTGTGCTCATGAACTGTAAGACTTAATACTGTTAAGATGGAAAACATCATGTTGTAGACCATAAATGTGTACAATTTTTGTCAATTACTCTCATTATAAAGTTGGGGGAGGGGCGCCTGGGTGGCGCAGTCGGTTAAGCGTCCGACTTCAGCCAGGTCACGATCTCGCGGTCCGTGAGTTCGAGCCCCGCGTCGGGCTCTGGGCTGATGGCTCGGAGCCTGGAGCCTGCTTCCGAGTCTGTGTCTCCCTCTCTCTCTGCCCCTCCCCCGTTCATGCTCTGTCTCTCTCTGTCCCAAAAATAAATAAAAAACGTTGAAAAAAAAATTTTAAAAAAAAAAATAAAGTTGGGGGAAAATATTGTTGAGACAGCAATACTAACCAAACTGATCTACAGAGTCAATGCAATCCTTACCAGATGCCCAGCTGCCTTTAATATAAATTGACAACCTGATCATAAATTTCATATGGAAATGCAAGGAACCCAGAATAACCAAAACAATCTTGAAAAAGAATAAAGTGGGCAGATTCACATGTCCCAATTGCAAAACTTACTACAATTCCACAACAATCAAGACAGTATGGTGCTAGCTTAATGGAATAGAATTGAGAATCCAGAAATAAACCTTTATGGTCATGATCAGTTGATTTTTCAACAAGGGTGCCAGGAAAATTAAACAGGTAATTAATAGTTTTCTCAACAAATGGTACTGGAACAACTGGGTAGCCACATGCAAAAAAACAAAAAACAAAAAACAAAATTTGAACCCCTGCCTCACACCACATACAAAAAATCAACTCAAAATTGATCAGAGACCTAAATGTAAAAGTGAAAAATATCAAACTCTTAGAAGAAAAGAGTATTTGTGACCTTGAATTAAGCAATGATTTCTAAGATATGATACCAAAAGCACAAATGACAAAAGAAAAAATAAACTGGACTTCATCAAAATTAAAAGTTTCTGCACTTCAAAGGATACCATCAAAAGGTTGAAAGGACAACCCACAAACTGAGAAAATATTTGTAAATCATATATCTGAAAAGGGACTTGTATCCAGAATATATAAAGAACACTTACAAACTCAACAATAAGAAGACAAACAGCCCAATTTAAAAATGCGCAAAGATTTTGAAGAGACGTTTCCCTAAAAATGGCGCAAATATGGCCAATAAGCACATGAAAAGATGTTCATCATTAGTCGTTAGAAAAATGCAAATAAAGGGGTGCCTGGCTGGCTCAGTCGGTAGAGCATCTGACTCTTGATCTTGTGATCATGGGTTCAAGCCCCATGTTGGGTATAGAGATTACTTTAAAATAATAATAGTAAAAAAAAATGGAAATCAAAACCATGATAAGATAAAACTTCATGATGGCTAAAATAAAAACGACAGGCAATAACAAGAGCTTCAAGAATAAACTGCGGTCCTCACAGATTGCTAGTGAGATGGTAAACTGGTGCAACTACTTCGGTAGTTCCTTGAGATGTCCAACTTACAGTTACCGTACAACCCAGAAAGTTCACTCCCATGGATATCCATGAACTGATAAATGAATAAAATGTGCCATATTCATAGAATATAATATTATTCATCCATAAAAGGAATGAAGTTCTCCTACATGCTACAACATGCATGAACCTCGCAACCATTATATTAAATGAAAGAAGCCAGTTACAAAAGACCATATATTGCGTGATGCCACTAATATGGAATGTCCAGAACAGGCAAATTCATACAAACGGAAAGTATGTTAGAGGATGCCAAAAGCTGGGGAAAGAGGAAAGGGGAATGAAAAGGGGCTCCTAGTGAGCATGGGGTTTCTTTTTAGAGTGAGGAAAATGTTCTAAAACTGGATAATGCTGGTGGTTGCACAACAGTGTAAATCTACTACAAGCCACTGAATTGTATACTTTAAAAAGGGAGAATCTTAGGGGTGCCTGGGTGGCTCAGTCGGTTAAGCACTGAACTTTGGCTCAGGTCATGGTCTCACTGTTTGTGAATTTGAGCCCTGCGTCAGGCTCTGTGCTGACAGCCCAGAGCCTGTAGCCTGCTTTGGATTCTGTGTCTTCCTCTTTCTCTGCCCCTCCCCTGCTCATGCGCTGTCTCTGCCTCTCTCTCAAAATAAAAAATATTTTAAAAAACTTTTTTAAAAAGGCGAATTTTATAGTGTGTGGATTTTTTTTTTCAACGTTTTTTTTAAATTTATTTTTGGGACAGAGAGAGACAGAGCATGAACGGGGGAGGGGCAGAGAGAGAGGGAGACACAGAATCGGAAACAGGCTCCAGGCTCCGAGCCATCAGCCCAGAGCCCGACGCGGGGCTCGAACTCACGGACCGCGAGATCGTGACCTGGCTGAAGTCGGACGCTTAACCGACTGCGCCACCCAGGCGCCCCATATAGTGTGTGGATTTTATCTCAATAAAGCTTTGATTAAAAAAAATTGTCCAGACTGCCAAACTGAACCATTAAGCTGGATGTGTACTGCAGACCCAAAAGTTTGGGGGTGGGGCAGGAATCCCATACTCCTACTAGATTTTAAAAGAGAACCAAGTAGCACTCACATGAATGATACAATAAGGAAATCTATAAGGTCAAAGCCGTCTGTGTGAGCAAATTCATCCTTTGGAGAACGTGAACGGTTAAGTTGGTAAGACATATTGTATCTCTTCTTCCCAAGATGTTTACCTATTTCTCAAGTTGCAGAAAAATGTATTTGTTTGTAGGAAACCCCAGACAGACTCTTCTCAGATTGCCAACTAAAAAATACACCCCCATTCCAAGGTAAGAGAGAGCCGTTATCACACTTTGCCCATCCGTAGATCTCACAATGGAGGCTAGAGGAAGTCCTCTAAAACTATTCCTCACTATTGGAAAGGCACTCAAAAGGAATCTGAAGAACCTATCAGAACCTTAAAGAATGTCCTAAAATGCTTCTGTTATTTCAGGTGCATTCTAGGAAGTGGCAACAGATTAGTCATAAAAATACCCTGGATAGAGAATAGTAGGCAAGTTTGAGACAGGTAAACTCAGCCAGGAAGGACATTTCTGGTGCTCTCAGGTACCATCTGGTCACTGTGACTACGGAGTGAAAAGTAAAATTTTTAAAATATCGGGGTGCCTAGGTGGCTCAGTTAGTTGAGCGTCCAACTTCAGCTCAGATCATGATCTTACGGTTCAGTTCATGAGTTTAAGCCCTGCATCGGGGCTTGCTGCTGTCAGTGCAGAGCCTGCTTTGGATCTTCTATCCCCCTCTCTCTCTGTGCCTCCTCCACTCATAATGCTCTCTCAAAAATAAATAAAACATTAAAAATAATAATATCTATATATGAGGCAAAATTTAAAAGATACAAGTGCAGAGGGGCACGTAGGTGGCTCAGTCAGTTAAGCATCCAACTCTTGATCTTGGCTCAGGTCACGATCTCACAGTTCTTGAGTTCAAGCCCCACATCAGGCTCTGTGCTGATATCGTGAAGCCTGGCTGGGATTCTTTCTCTCCTTCCTTCTGCCCCTCCCCCACTTCTTCTTGCTTGCTCTCTCTCTCTCTCTCTCACTTAAACACCAAGATACAAGTGGGTATTCAATGAAAAGCGAGTTTCTCTCTCACTTCTGTTCCCAGTCATCCCATTCTCTTCCCCAGAGGCAACCACTGTTACCACTTTTCTAAGTATCCTTCCGGAAACTGTCTATACATTTAAAAAGAACATACATATTCTGCACTGTGCCTTCTTCACTGAGATAGGTCTCCACTTAGTACACATACCTTATTCTTTTTAACTGCTTCGTAAGTATTCATAATATGGATGTACTATAACTTCCTAGCCCTGGAATGGATTTTTATTATCAGGATGTCTAAAGCAGAGATAAAACATTAGCAACCCATGGGTAGTATCTACCCATGGATGTGTTTTGTTCAGCCATCACAATGGTTTGAACACGTGGATCTCGATGTATTTGACCGTACGGGATGTAGTGGAAAGAGCTGTCCACCAACATCCACTCTCCTCTTTTATAGTAAGAGGGATGTCAGCGGGAAATGGCTACCCTACCAGGAGTTACACCGCCCAGCTGCCTGCAGCCAGCTATCTCCACAGGACTAGCTTTCCCCGGTTAAAAGTTGAGTGGAAGTGATGAAGGTTTCTGGTCTGCAGCTTTAAAGGGATAGCTGTGTTTCCTACACACAGTCCCTGCCCCTCCTGCCAGGCTGACGCCCAATGACTGGAAGAGGGCTCTCCGTGGCCTGAAGGGGGTTCACCAGCACCGCCCTCTGGTTGCAAGCTTTAGGCATGGCTTTGGAGCAGGTCACTGTTGAGAGTGGAAGGAGGGTAGTGGAACAAAAGATACCCCTGTTATGAAAAATATTTGCTTTATGAAAACAACTGTTTCGATGAGCAACAGGAGGTTAGGTTCTAAAAAGTACCACCTTCGCAGTGTGGTTTTTCTTAGAGGAATTTCAGTAATAAAATGTTTTGTGGCTATAAGCATAGAACTATAAAATCTAAACATCACTGAACAAGTCCCAGGTTTGACTACATCTAGGTTTTGAACACTTGCATCACCACAGAGACTTTCTTACACGTTTTTATTTTCTCTCAGGCACAGCAGCTGTTCAAGCCTTGAGAGGATGGCTCCGCAACCTGGATCAGCCATTACAAAGGTGATCTGATCTCTCTTTTACACACGGCATTCGTGTCATACCAGTGCCTGCCTATGAAAGCATACACCTTTAGGGCTAATACCAGCACCTACCTATCTAGAGCCCTGGGAGAACCTAGACTCCTGTGAATATAAGTCGAGACTGTTTTACAGGTATCAAAGTAAAGCCAACTGTCCCTGACTGCCAAGTGGCCTTGTTCATTTTTATAGATGTACATTCTATACCAGCCTTTTGCGGGGCACCTGGCTGGCTCAGTCGGTAGAGCATGCGACTCGATCTCCAGGTTGTGAGTGTGAACCTGATGTTGGGTGTAGAGATTACTTTAAAAGAATAAAATATTCAAATCAGCCCTTTGTTATCCTTCCCCATATCATGTTACCTATCTGCATAAATGTGAAGGCATTAATGCCACCCTCTTCTAAGCTCTTCCCTTAAATCCCACCCAAATCCGACACCGAGTCTGTGGGCTCTCCTCCCTTTGGTAGCTACAGTCTTTTATTCTATATCCTTCTCCTCCCTTTATATAAACATCAGCCCTCCTATGTAACAACCACCTCATCACTTTCTTCACTTCCCTCTTTCATTCCTGCTTCTTGGCATCATCTCTCCATCCTGTTTCTTCTCCACACAGTCAGTCCACCGTAGGCCACTCTGACTCAGCAATCTAGCCTCACTTCCCCTGTTTTTCACAATCCTGTGTTTCTACCACAGCAGGCAACTGGGGCTCGGTCCCTCTGTGAGCCCACCAAGGAACTATCCCACGGGAGATCAAGGGAGTCAGGGGACTTTATCCTCAGACTCCCTTTCCTCAATGATCTTCTGTGCAAATGAGTGCGTATGGATCAAACATGCTGCTCTTAGGATCATGTTTATCATCTCACCAAAACCCTACAACTCTGCAGACAGTTGGCCCTATTTTACAGATTAAAAATCTGAAATGCAGAAAGATTAAGCCACTTGCTGAAAATTAAACAGTGAATAAGCAGCTGAGCTGGACTCCAAATCCAGCCTCGTCTCTTCCATTCTATGATGCAATGTCGGAAGAGCCACAGCACATCCATTCCCCAGCACGGTCGGCACTCGTGGGCTTGCACAGCCAGAGAGATGCTTGCACGCTTCCAGCCTCTCCTCCCAAGGAAAACATATTAAGATAGCTGCCCAGATTGTTTTAATCTTCTTGCATGCATAGGAAAACCTTCTAGGTCATAATCCACCAGCCATGTGAAATTTTTATAGCATCATCATCCGTGGCTACTCCCACCTCAAATACCAGTTACTATGAAATTATGCCAGAATTTGGATCAAAGTATGGGGGAAAATGCAAGGCAAATTTTTATCTGATGAACTCATGGCAGAGAATCAAATTTCATAGAGAGTTCCAGACTCTAGTATATTAAAAAACAATCTGTAACTTTACTGTGAGGAGACTACTTTATTAGAACAACTAAAACATGCTGAGCTTTGCTGGGACACAGGGGTCATGCTAATGTGTGAGCCAAAGACAGTCTTTTCTTGCTTTAGTAGAAAATATAATAATCTGCAAATCACTAGCATCTGAGGCTGGCTTGATTTAAAATGCACACAGATATAGAAAAAGTTCCAGGAAATCACTGAATTTATAGCTTGCCTACATTAGTCAGCGGAACGGCCCTTGCTGCTCCCAAAATAACACTTGGGAAGGCGCTGCATCCTAGCACCTTCACTAAAGCCAAGGCATGGTTCTCATCTGCTGCTCTGTAAGTTCCCTAGGAGGACTTCTCCCCCTTCCCAGGGAGCCAGGCAAGCAGACAGGGCCCTCCAACCTCCCTCACCACCCTCCCAGCTGTACAGTGGCTGCCTCAAGGAAGTCCCAGCCCCAGAAGGCCCCCAGCAGGCTACCTAGAGGAGCCCTGGTCTTAATCCCCTCCACCAACCAGCTAACCATCAGTCAGATTTAGAAAGCAGAGCCCCTTTAGCATTAAACCCTCCAGGACACAGGATCTTCACCACACGGGTAAGACACAGGAGAAGATTCTGGCCGGGTGTTGATCACCAAGATCTTTCACAAAAGAACCGCGTAAGCGTTGGGGAAATAACAGACAGTAATCCCATATATAAATTACCATAATGCAGCAGAGAACAAGACCCCAGCCATGCACACTCAGTGGGCTATGTGGGGTTAAAGTATTTTAATCCTCTTGGTACAGAATTTCTTAATTCCTGGTCCATAGCAAGTGTGGGCAAGGCTCCAGACACATGGGAGATCTATCTGCCTAGAACTGCTTTCCCTCCCAGGAATACCATAGCAACACGAAGACCTTCCCAGGATGGGAAATGGCCAGGTCTGCTCGTCCCATGAACTCACAAAGGCCTCTGTGGCAGACACACATCCACGGACTTCCACAGGAAAAGGAAAGACTGGGGTGCAGAGGGGCACTTCACCTGGCACACTGGGCTGGAAGACTTTATTCAGATCCAAGGAGGAGGCTCTGGAGTGGGTTTTCTGTGGCCGCGGTGGCGGGGTGGGAGGGTCCTCGCCCCTTTTCATGGCCTCTTCTATGGAGGTGCTAGAGTAAGATCTGCAGCAAAATAAGGAGAGGTCGGAAGGGAGACAGCAAAGCTTTAGTCTCTGAAGTAGGGTTGGAATGGAAACACCCACTACAAAGGACTGACCAGTTCCCATCTCGAAGCAACAATGAATTCTACTGTCCCTTGGGTGCCAGTATCTGCAGTAACTGCCCACACCCAACCCGTGAATCAGAAACTTTTTTCACCTCTTTGTTCATATTATATCTTAGACCTAAATTTACCCAAAGGAAAAGCTAAATTCAAACCAGTTTCTACCGGTACTGTTAATAAGAATAACATGTAAACCTTCTCCTTAGGTACTTCCATATTGTAACAGAAGGGCTTCATGGGTTAACAAACAGACTGCAGAAGTTACCTCCTGTTTACATGCAAACGTGATGACAGGCACATATGGAAGTGGGACAGATAACCTGAGAGTAAGTATCCGATGCTCAGGGGAATATGCCACAAGTGAAATTCAGGAAAGGAAAACACACATCAGTCAGATGGAGGGGTCGAGGCTGTCTCACCATGACAAAGACCAGTTTGGGGGTAAAATTTTCAAAGCAAAAGCATCCTCTTAACCTTCTCCCTCCCTCGGTAACAAGTCAGTAGCTAACTAACTAGGCAACTTCTGAGACTGTAACTCCAATAATGACATTTAAAGAAATAGGAAATAAATAACTTGCCAAAGGTTGCATAGCTAGAAAGTTACATAGGTTCGATTCAAACTCCAATCTCTTTCTAAATTCCATTTTTAAAATATTCTGATACTGCCTATGAGCCAGGAAAGAAATCTCTTGGTAGCAGCGGCTAAACTACTTAGAGACGTAATTATTTTCTAAATTAATTCAACTCAGTCTATTGCTTAGAAATAGCTTTGTGGATGAGTTCCCAATATGATTTTCTAAAAAGCGGATGTGTATATCCGTTCTGCTCAGCTTCTCGGCTAAGTTCATGTCAAAGAAGAAAATGACCTTTGAGTCAGAGATAGGTTCTAGGGACAAATTAACCTCAGGAAACTGCTATCAGTACTTAGCTATTAGAGAGGCATTTATAAAATCAGAATCTATCTATTACTATTAAGCAATTTCAATTCTTGGTAAAGCTGGTTTGGGCATAGCAAGATTTTACCTTCCTGAATCATTCCCTCAAGGGTTTCCTTGTGGTGGCTGAAGAGTTCTGTTTGTCAAGCAAGGTTGCAATCTTTAATAAAACCACCATAATGGCATGTGACGTGCTCTGGGGTGGTCCCTGTAAAATAAGTGGCATGACGGGCAAGGCAAAGGCATGTAGGAACCAGCACGAAGAACACTCTAGTACTTTCAACCAGAGTCAGAGGAAATCGATAAGAAAGAACATTTTCAAATGGGAACTCTTGATTTGAAAAGGAAATGGGAGACTCCTGCTAGAAATTAAAAGAACTTTCAAGCATTTGACTTCGGCTCAGGTCATGATCTCACAGTTCTTGAGTTCAAGCCCCGCATCAGGCTCTGTGCAGACAGCTTAGAGCCTGGAGCCTGCTTCGGTTTTTGTGTCTCCCTCTCTCTCTGCCCCACCCCTGCTCATACTCTGTGTCTCTCAAAAAATGAATAAATGGTAAAAAAATAAAAAGATTTAGGGGCGCCTGGATGGCTCAGTCGATTGGGCGACTGACTTCACTCAGGTCATTATCTCACAGATTGTGAGTTCGAGCCCCATGTTGGGCTCTGTGCTAACAGCTCAGAGCCTGGAGTCTGCATCAGATTCTGTGTCTCCCTCTCTCTCTGCCTCTCTCCCGCTCACGTTCTGTCTTTCTCTTTCAAAAATAAACATTAAAAAAAATTAAAGAAAAAAAAAAGAACTTTCTACGCCAGACAGAGCTTTAGTGACATTTTTCAGTCAAGAAAGAAAAAATAATATGTGTGCGTGTGTACACTAACACATATATATAGTTAGGCACACCATCCCGTCCCACATACCTCATTCCATTTTATTCCCATATGTAACCTGTATACTTGTATTTCCATATGGAAAGTTAACTGAGTATCAAATAAGTGATACTGGAAAACTAGGACTACAACCAATTTCAATTAAATGTGCAGGGAATCAACACAATAATGAATATAAGTAATGTCAGAATGGGGATTTTCCCTCTTCCCCTCACATTTCTACAAAGTTTTATTATTCTAAAAAAGGAAAATAAAAATAATTTGACTCTCTCGGTCTCAGTAAAGACCCAGTGGGTTGTAGTGAAAATAAAAAGGTCCAAATTAGACCAGGAGACCAATCCTTAAAAGAACATATAAAATTTGGCCATAGAGGGGTGCCTGGGTGGCTCAGTCAGTTGAGCATCCGACTTCAGCTCAGGTCATGATCTCACAGTTGGTGGGTTCAATCTCAGTGTCGGGCTCTGTGCTGACAGCTCAGAGCCTGGAGCCTGCTTTGGATTCTGTGTCTCCCTCTCTCTCTGCCCTCCCCCACTCACTCTGTCTCTCTCTCTCTCTCTCTCTCTCTCTCAAAAATAAACATTAAAAAATAAAATGAAATAAAAAATAAAATAAAATTTGGCAGAGATATTAATAATAGAATATGTGACTATGAAGTTTTGTACTTTCACTCGCTTTGAGAAAAAGAGGAAGTCAACAGAAGAAAAATGTGAGGCTCAAATTATAGTTAATATAGCACACCTAAGCAGCTTCCTGCAAGTCAAAGGTTTTTCCTACTATGAGGTCAGATAAATGTTACTATTCCTACATCCTAAAGTCAGTACAGACTAATTTGCAAAAGAGCCATTCATCCTTAAAACAACAACAACAACAACAACAACAAAGGATGAGTAAATGTGGCAGCCACAGAGAAAAATGGTGACTGTATCTTTTCTTCTGGCCAAAAAGAATTCCTGTATCTATTGTTTCAAAAAACATGACTATAGGTATCTGTACCTTCTATAAACAAGAAAACAAATCCCCAATATAGAAAATCCAGATATACAAGTTAGACTAAGGGATAACTCTCAGATTTACACAAAGACGAGATTTCCTTAAATGTCGGTATTTCAAGCATATAAAGTATTATCAGATTTAATTTCACTTTTTTCAGGGACGTGTCTAAGTAGCCAAAGGAAGAAAAAAGTCACTAAGAGCCAAAGCAAACATTGGAAGCCACAAACGTACTGTCCTATCTTCCACTGTATTCCTACCACTGAAAAGTGCTCCCAATACCATCTCCCTTCTCTGATGTTCTATTCATGTTCATGTATTTCTCCTCCATCTGCCATTCTGATGTCCAATGCCAACCGCAACTCTGCCTTCCTGGCTCTCCCTCTTCTACCAATCTAAAAACTGTGACTCCAAAAAGAGGCTCTAAGATAGGATAAAACAGACCATAAGCACCGCTTACCCGAAGCTTCAAGCCTCATTTTAAAATGACTGTGAGTATTTGTTTTTCCTACTCTAGATTTTATCCCTCAGGTGTCTGTTTGGTGTTGACCTTGTCACGACAGTAAATTTCAGGGTTAGTCACCTCTTAACCACTTTTCCTTCTCTGCAAAGCCACTGCCCTCTATTCCTTATCATCCTGCAACAAGGGGGCCACGTCACACAAGCCACTTCTTGTCAGTCGACCAGCCAGCAGCAGCCACCACATTCTACCACTAAGAGACACAGAAATTAAGAGTCTCCCAGCAGCACTGCAAGCTCCGATCAGGCCCCTCATGACAAAGGAACTCACCCATTGTCTAAGCTGCAAATCTAAAGGAAAAGGAGATCATGGGTTGGGCTTTGGGTTGTGGGACTTTATTTCTAGTCAAAGAAAGGGTGCGAAGGGAATTAAAGCAGAAATTAAACGAACACTACCTGGATCTTGGTCTTGCTTTGAGGCTGTTGGAATCCTTAGAAGTGGCTGAAACAAAGACCGGTTGTTGTTTACTTGGCTTTCATTTCTGCAGTTGAACAGGTTTATAAGCAATACCTGGGCTACTAGAGAACATATATCTCAACAGGTAAATATGAGGTGCAGGCATCCCTGTGGAGAACTTAACCGCCTCCACATCTTCATTATTTTCTCATTTCATTTCTAAAGCTAAAGGCACAGTTCAAAGGAAAGAAAATCCAACATTTTTCTTCCTTCTGTCAGAGCACTAAGGAGCTATTCTCAAATCTACGCTGATGAATAAATTCCAACCTAAAAAGACAACCCTCTCATGGGGTTATCTACTTATACGAGGGGTTCTGATGTGTGGTTTCCTTGGTCTATCATGATAGCCTAGTAACTGATTTTGAACCAGGCTCCCCTGAAGGCTAGGAAGAACTCTATCAGGTTACATATTTTAAGAATTTCTTAAGAGACACTGCCAGAGTAGCATGACCACAAGAAATCAAAGCTCCCACAAGCTAAGTTGAAACGAGCAACACAGCTTTTCCTACAAGAAAATATTCTTGTGTCCTATGTCCCTGTGACCAAATCACACAGACAATAGTACGGAATGAAATCATTAAGATATTTTACCAACCATATGAGACTTTTCCTTATCAAATTTAAATCATTAACAACTTGCTCACTATCAACACCCATGGACCCTAACTTTCCCATCACAAGTTGTTGGGAATAATTAGAAACATTTACAAAAACATTGCTCCTTTTTTATATTTTCAGTACCCTATGGAAGACAACTTTAGAAACCACCAGTTATGCTAAGGTTTTGCAAACACTGCAAATCTTTCATCATAAAATCTCATAAAAATTCATAGAAAAAGTGCTACTAACTAGGAACAAGGAGAATATCGTTTGTATATTGTTTGCAGAAATTCTTCCAGAGAGAAAATGTCTCAATGCATCATCCCACCTTTTTTTACATTGCTCTAAAGATAAAAACCCTCCTTGGTATGAAGGAGCCTAGATTTATGATGGTCGTTAAAATCTATGAGTTAGATAAGGAGGAGAGAAAGAGGAGTTAAAAATGCTAACAAGGCACAAAGCAAAGAAGCAATATGTATTCCCTTAGATATGGTCAGCTGTAGAAAAGACACATTTCTCTCAAAACAAGCATTGTGGCTTGTTGTAGCGAGAACACAGGCATGTTTCAACTTCAACCCATCGAAATGCTCTCGGAGCTCTGGAAAGCACTGGACGCCTGAGGAGTCTGAGCCCTGTCTTGCCCATTATCACGCACCCCCACCCACATGTACATGGAAAACTACCTCTTCCCACCCCACAAACTCCAGGCAGCAGAGGAAAGCGGCCTAAGGGGAGCTGCTCCTGCAGCCAAGCAGGCCGCCTTGGGGCTGAGTGGACAGTGCGACCAGACTCACCACAAATCTGGGGGCCGTCCTCTGGGCAGGCTGCCCACAGCTGGCTCTGACCCCTCTTCTCCCTCAGGCTACACTACTTTCCAGAAATAGTGTGGGCCCGGGGACACCTGGGCAGCTCAGTCGCTTAAGCATCTGACTCCTGACTTAACCCTAGGTCATGATCAAGCCCTGCTGTCAGTGCAGAGCCTGCTCGGGATTCTCTCTCTCCCCCTCTCTCTCTTCTCCTCGTCTGCTCTCTCTCTCAAAAATAAATAAACATTAAAAAAAAGAGAAATATGTGGGTTGGGAAAGTCTTAGTCATTTTAAAATAAAAGTCTGGTTCCCCAAACCAGACTGTAGTGACCGTTAAATTCCTTTGTCAAGTGCCATTATCTCTTTCTCCTAGGTAAGAATGGGTGTGGAAGGGTGAACCCTGCTGGTGAGAGATAGACACACAGACAGATGGGGTGAGGGGTATGGATAAGCAGTGGGGACGAGGACAGGAGTCCTAAGGCCTACGTGTTCCTCCTGGACACAATACCACCTGTTGCGTCTCTGAACCTCAGTTTCCTCACCTACAGAATGAAGAAAATAAAAATGCAGCCCCTTTCTCCTGGGGAGAGAGAAGGCAAAGGTACTTGGAAAACAATCTATTTTTGAACTGTAAAATATTACTGTTGTAGAGTGCTAATTTTTCAAGCTGAGAAATCTGGATTCTAAATGTAGTTCCCTCTAGGACAGCAAAGGAGGTGCAGGTGGGAACAGGTAATGAAAGGAGAAAATTGCTCTACCCCATAAGGCCATGGGGTGAGAGCTAGTAAACGGGGAAGCTGCTGGAATCACTAACAGCTGTCTGAAGACTACAGTGTGGGGACAAACAGGCCTAATCCACTCAGCATAGCCTAGAAACATCAAGAAAAAGATCACCATTGTGCAGCTTGCTCTGAGGAATGAGGCTGCAGTATGTTAGCTAAGAAATCTACTTTCAGCAATGAAAAGGATAAGGGCATATTAAAAAACCACGTGACAAGGAATACCCCCCCCCCCCCCCCGCTTCCCTGACAGCAGTCCTACCACAACATCCTCCTCCTCACCATTACTATTATCATTATTATCAACACTACCAGCCACTGTGGAAGAACAGGGCAGGGAGAGACTTCTCCTGCCACCTGCAACAATATACCACAGGCAGGGCTTGGTGAGTCCCCACAGGTTTCAGATCACAAAAAGCTGGAGAACACTATTCCGGTTCAGTCGTCCATCAGCTTCCAAGCTCCTGAAAGTCAGGCTGAGCATTTGGGGCATATGAGCATCTGCAAAAATGGCAAGGTCGTGTTGTACTGGAATCCAGGCCAAAGCCAGCAGGTAGGTCATAGCTTCTCATTTAGCTAGGAAGAGGGAAGAGGGAAGAAGGACAACTTCCCAGAACATTGCAGGCATGTCATCGTTCCAGAAGACTGAAAGAGGATAAAAAGGCAAGCCTAAAGTTTAATTCTCTAAAAAGCAGCAACTCAACTGAGGTGAACTGCCCGTGTGGCATGGACAACCACCACCTTGAAATTCTACAGCGTCTCGCACTGGAAATTCAAACATTCCCCAGGAAAGGGGGTATTAAATACGTTTCAGATGAGGGATCCCCTCATATCCACTCCAGATAGGGCAGCAGTGGGAAAAATGAATCAGAAACCACATAGCGTGTTCCTAGGCAGAATGTGAAACAAATTCAGATGTACTTCACGCACTGTCGCACACCCTGATAGGATTTGTCTGGTGACTCCGTGCCCCATTCAATAAAGAAATCTTAAAAATGACATCTACAGTTCAGGCTCCAGAGAACACATGATGCTCATGGAAAAAATAGGAAGTTATGAGCCTCAAAGACTGTTGGAAAAGCACCAATTTAACTCTCCAAAATCAAATAGCTTTTATTAATACTGTCAACACGAAGTTTACAAAACCTGAGGTACATCCACTCTGGCTCCAGAAATTAAAGCTGGAAAGAACCTACCTCACGCATTTGTCCTAAAATGGGTTTAGAGGGCAAGCGTAAAGTTTAATTCTCTAACAGGCCAGCCAGCCATTTGTCTTTACACAAACTGAGCATCTCTCTTTCTGACGAAAGAACCCAAACCAGTTTCAAAAGCCCAAACTAGGCTTGAGAATTCCTACCACTTTGGGAGTCATGGTTGATCTATAAACTCAGTTTTCTATTTCTTTTTATTTTTTTTTTGATGTTTTATTTTATTTTTGAGAGAGAGAGACAGAATGTGAGTGGGAGGGGGGGCAGAGAGCAAGGGAGACACAGAATCCGGAGCAGGCTCCAGGCTCTGAGCTGTCAGCACAGAGCCCGATGCAGGGCTTGAACCCACAAACCGTGAGATCATGACGTGAGCCAAAGTCAGATGCTTAACTGACTCAGCCACCCAGGTGCCCCAACAATTTTCTATTTCTTAATATCATCTTCTAGAGGCAAAGGTTCCAAAAATAGGCTACACACCAGAACTGCCTGGCAGACGATCTAAAAACACAGATTCTTAGACCTCTTCACTAAAATCAATCATATATTCTCATTTGTATTCATTCTCACTCTCTCCCCTCCTCCTCCTCTCTCCCCCACTCCCTTCTCTCCCTCCATCCCTCTTTTTATTAATTTGTTAAATATTTATTATTTTTGAGAGACAGAGTATGAGTGGGGGAGAGGCAGAGAGAGAGGGAGACAAAGAATCCGAAGCAGGCTCCAGGCTCTGAGCTGTCAGCACAAAGCCCAACGTGGGGCTCAAACTCACCAACTGTGAGATCATGACCTGACCCGAAGTTGGACGCCCAACCAACTGAGCCACCCAGGCGCCCCTATCCCTCTCTCTTTTAAACCTCAAATGAACTTGGTGTCTGGGGAAAACTGTACTATAGCATAAGCCTCAATGTTCTATCGACTCCTTTGCTCCAACTTTAAACAAATAAGCTTGGGATGATAGCTAACTAACCCAAACAAACATGATTTACTTATTAAATATCATGAGAGAGAACAATAAGAATGCAGCAACCTCTTTCATGTCCTCATAACCGGAGCTCCAAATAGTAACGCCCTCCCTAGCCAGTTTGTTTTTAACTAGGTTCATCTTAGTTCAGTGATGGCTCCCGTCAAGAGAGCTGAGGACACAGGCCTGGCCATCTCCCTGGTTCACAGACCCAGTGCTGACTCTCCAAGAACGTGGGCAAACACACCTTTTCTTTTTCTCCTTGGAATCTCCTCCATGTAGAAGCACATTTACTTACTTGCCTTCCTGGTGGTGAATTTTCATGAAAACATTGGAGATTTCTGCTTTGGAAATGGAGAAGTTCAACTGTGGGCCTCCACTTGATCTACCTCATTAGCTCGTTACTCCACAGAAACCACAATGGCTTACTGAAATCGTCTCAACTCCAAGTCTTTCCAATTTTACAGTAAAAGTAACAATGAGACTCTAACTTCAAACTGAGTGCTCCTATTGGTGAAACCTAAATTCAGAACTTAAAAATAAAAAACCGGGGCGCCTGGGTGGCTCAGTCGGTTAAGCGTCCGACTTCGGCTCAGGTCATGATCTCACGGTCCATGAGTTCGAGCCCCGCGTCGGGCTCTGTGCTGATGGCTCAGAGCCTGGAGCCTGTTTCAGGTTCTGTGTCTCCCTATCTCTCTGACCCTCCCCCGTTCATGCTCTGTCTCTGTCTCAAAAATAAATAAACATTAAAAAAAATTTTTTTAAATAAATAAATAAATAAATAAACAAATAAATAAATAAATAAAATAAAAAAAACACCTTCTTTTCAGGTATAAAAAGCAACCAAAGGTTTCATTACAATAAAACCCAAGGCAAATATTTAGAGAGAAACATACACAACCATCAATTTTCTACTCACTGACACTGTTAGGTTTTTTAAATTAGAAAACAATTACACAAAAATGTATTAAAATTGTTTTCTCCTACCTGGATCCTCAGACACGTCCTTTGGTAAGGCTTCATCCGCAGTACTTTTCAAACCTAGACGTGTTTTGTTTTTAAGGAACAAGAGAAGGGAGGAGAAAAGAAAACAAAACCGTAAAATTTTATTTCTTAGGCACATTATATTAAAGCAAAGAATCCCTAGTCATCACTTATGAAAATGGTGTTACAAACCTCTGTAAGTTGCTACAGCACCCAAACAATAGAGACCCCTTGAAGTAGGGAAATAGGTTCTCATCCCACAAAGAACATAGCCGAATTACCAACTTTCAACCGAGCGCGCCTCTAGTGGCTAGGAGGAGTATTACCAGGAAGCGCCAGAAATCTCCTCCTTTCATTCTTGACATCCAGACCAATGACATCAGAATCTCTCCAGGAGTGAGATGCGGGCTTTAGTACTTTCAGACCCGTCATTCCAACGCACAATCAAGGCTAAGACCCGCTAGGAAAGAACGTGATCAGAGTACACACTGCTACAAACAACGTCTAGTTCTGCCTGCCTCTCCTGAGCAAAGATTTAAATAGAGAGCAAGCGATCATTGCTTCCTAATGGAAAACTTACTTTTCATGTTTAACTCCTGTACAAGGTTGCATCGGTGGCAGGTCTCGACAACAAAACTTGAAATAGCTTCACTGATTTTTAGTCCCTTCTGATAAGCCTCTCATTCATGGGTAGTAAATCAGTATCAGCTAATAAAAGGAATACTAGCCTGAGACTCAGAAAATCTTTATTCTTACCTCCACTCTTTTTATTATTAAGCAAATGACTCCTACTGCCTGAATTTCAGTTTACTCATCTCTAAATTTTAGGTGATAAAACATACTAGCCTCTGTTTGGCTTTGTGAGAACTGAGTAAGGCAGTAAGTGAGGAAGGACCTGGTAGATTATAAAGCATTATATGGAGTGGTGGGAGTGGGGAGAGGTCCTCCTGTTCTAAATATTCCCAGGCCAACTCATCTCTGTGCTTAACGGTAGCGCTAACACGGAAAACTGAGCCGCGCTGCTTCTCACTCGCCCAGTAAGACAGACAAATTACCGCTGGCTTCCCGACACAGCTTCACATCCACAAAGTAACAGAAGATAAATCCAAAGGACAGAAACTCTCTCCAGAAAGATAACTGCCTCAAGGATTAGACCTGTATACAAATGTGCGTTTGTACTGATGTTCTGGGATCACCTCTGCCAACCCAAGATGTTACGCTCTCAATTCTTTCAGCTTCCAGTCATTTCCTAATCAGTATGACCAAATTCCAAGTAAAGGGTCAGGACAGGTGAGTAAGGGGCCAATGAGTTGAGGGGCTTTGGAAGTTCCTGTTACCACATGCTCCCGAAATCAGCCATTCCAAGAGAAGTGGATGAAGAAACACAGGTAGAATGTCCCTGAAGGAAGAAAACTCATTCTTTTCATACCTTGTTTGTCATCACTAGTCACATCTTGAGTTGGGACAGGAAAGTCAGCCATGTCTTTAACAGATAGCTTCTTGGAAAAGAAAAGTAAATACATTATACAAGTTGAAATGGAAATTACATTATGTGTACATATGATGAAATTGCTTTAAAAGCTACACATCTTGCCAATATTTTGGCTTCAGTAAACCCTGACATTTAAGACTTTTTTATTTTGGGGGGTTCCTAGGGAGGTATAAGTTAATTTGTATTGAAGGTTTACATGTGGGGCGCCTGGCTGGCTCAGTCAGTAGAGCCCATGACTCTTGATCTCAGGGTTTTGAGTTTGAGCCCCACCCTGCGTGAAGAGATTTTTTTTTTAATTTTTTAAAGAAATTTACATGTGCAGAGGAAAAAAAATGATTCAGATTTAGGCAGATGTATAGAATGCACATTAAATCTGAACCCGGTTTGGGATTCAGCCAGAGAACTGTGTAGCATCTGCCCATTCTGTCCAAAAACAAACCTGCACTTTCTGTACTGTTTCACTTGTCAAGGAATAAGGTAATTTTATTGATGACCAGAACAAAATTTTCTCCTAACTCACTTAGGGGAAGTCTTCAGTAATACTAATGAGATAGAATACCCAAATTGATCAAGTACTGATTCCTTTAAATTTTTGTTTAAAATCTACTTGCTATGAATTTATTTCTTACAAAGTCTAAATATGCACTCTGTGACCTTAGATAAGATTACAGAATAATATTTATTAGTATTTACTATATATAAACAAATTCTGGAAAGATACATAAAAATCGAAGGGTGACTCAGTAGATGGGGAACAGAATGGGAGGAAGACTTGTCACTATCTGCCTTTTGATATTCTTTTTATTTTAAACATATTCAGAAAAATCAAATAAAACTTATAGGAAGCAGAGTAAATCTTGGAGCAATCTGGTACTCCAGAAGGTTCACTGGTTTGCCTTTCAGAATCTGAACAACCCCAGTGAGATAAGCAATACTTGTGTTTTTCAACTGCTTTAAAGAATGCAGTTCAGTGCTGCTTGGCGGTAACCTGACCTAGGATTTAACAGTCCTCAGGCAGGTCATTCTTGGCATTACCATGAAGCCTCCAGATAGAATTTCCTATTCAAAGTCTACTGTCTCCAACAGAACAGAGAATGTATCTTAACAGTACCTTTCTTTCATTTTCTTCTCCCACCTGGATTATAAACTAGATACCTAGGTAGAAGAAAATGATTTAGGAGTAGAACATAGAAAAAGTTCTCCAAAACAACCACCTTTGCAAGAAATTTTTAAAGCCTAAAGAAATGGAAAGACATCCCATGCTCACAGGTCAGAAGACTCGATATTGTTAAGATGGCAATACTCCCCAAATTCATCTACAGATTCAGTGCAATCCTTCTTCGCTTTTTTGCAGAATTTGAACAGCTTGTCCTAAATTTCATACAGAAATGCAAGGGACCCAAAAGAGCAAAAATATTCTTTAAAAGGAAGAACAACAAAAGAAGAAAACTGAAAGACTGAGACTTCTCAATTTCCAAACTTAACACAAAGTTACAGTCATCAAGACAGTGTGGTACTAGCATTACGACATCCATGTAGCTCAATGGAACAGAACCGAGAATCCATAAATAAACCCTCACATTTGTCAACTGATTTTCAACAAAGGTACAAAACAACTGGGGGCGGGGAGTTGTCTTTTTAATAAGTGATGCGAAAAGAATATACAAAAGAATGAAGGTGGACCTCTTCCTCACGGCATATGCAATAATGAACTCGGACTGGATCACGAACCTGAATGTGAGACCTAGAACTATACAACTCCTGGAAGGCCACATATAGGACTAAGTCTTTGTGAGCTTCTGCTAGGCAGTGGTTTCTTAGCTAGGACACCAAAAGCACAAGCAACAAAAGAAAAAAACAAACAAACTGGACCTCATTAAAATAAAAAACACTTGTGTTGCAGAGGACACTCTCAAGAAAGGAAAAAAAACAAAGAAATACTACCTCACACCTGTCAGAATAGCTAACATTAACAACTCAGGAAAACAACCGATGTTGGCGAGGATGCAGAAAAAGGCAAACCCTTTTGTACTGCTGGTGGGAAGACACACAGGTAGGTGTCACCACTCTGGAAAACAGGATGAAGGTTCCTCAAAAAATTATAAATAGAACTACCCTACCACCCATCAATTGCACTACTAAGTATTTATCCAAAGGATATAAAAATGCTGATTCGAAGGGGCACATGCACCCCAATGTTTAAAGCAGCGCTTTCAACAACAGCCAAAGTATGGAAAGAGCCCAAATGTCCATTGACAGATGAATGGATAAAGAAGATGTGGTTTATATACACAATGGAATACTACTCAGCAATGAAAAAGAATGAAATCTTGCCATTTGCAACAACTAGATGGAACTAGAGGGTATTATGCTAAGTGAAATAAGTCAGGCAGAGAAAAACAAGTATCATAGGACTTCACTCATCTGTGGAATTTGAGAAACAAAATAGATGACCATAGGGGAAGGGAAGGAAAAATAAGATAAAAACAGAGAGGGAGGCAAACCATAAGAGACTCTAAAATACAGAGAACAAACTAAAGGTTGCTGGAGGGGTGGGGGTGTGTTAAATGAATGAAGGCACTGTTGGGATGAGAGCACTGGGTGTCGTAGGTAAGAGATGAATCACTGGGTTCTACTCCTGAAACCAATACTACACTATATGTTAACTAACTTGAATTTAAAAAAAGAAAGAAAGAAAGAACAACCAAAGACAGAAAATACTTGCCAATTATGTATCTAATAAGGGACCTACATTCAGAATGTACAAACACAACTCAATAATAACCAAATTTATAAATGGACAAAGGATCTGAATAGACATTTCACCAAGGAAGATATACAAATAACTAATAAGCACAAGAAAAGATGCTCAGCATCAGCAGTCATCAGGAAATTTAAACCAAAAGCACGAAAAATCAATACCACTTCACTCCCACTAAGGTGGCAAAAATAAAAAAGGCAATAAAAAGCGTTAGCAGGGACATAGAGCAATAGGACGCCTCACACATTACTGGTAGATGAATGTAAAATACCGTAGGTGCTTGGGAAAGCATTTTGGTAGTATCTCAAAAAGTTGAACACAAGTTACAATATGACACACAGTTCCACTCCTAGGTAAGCACCCAAGGGAACTCCAAACATCACGTTCACACAAAAATTGGTCCATGAATGTTCACAGTAGCATTTTTTTTTATTTTAAATTTTTTTTTCAACGTTTTTTAATTTATTTTTGGGACAGAGAGAGACAGAGCATGAACGGGGGAGGGGCAGAGAGAGAGAGGGAGACACAGAATCGGAAACAGGCTCCAGGCTCCGAGCCATCAGCCCAGAGCCGGACGCGGGGCTCGAACTCACGGACCGCGAGATCGTGACCTGGCTGAAGTCGGACGCTTAACCGACTGCGCCACCCAGGCGCCCCCACAGTAGCATTTTTTCCTCACAGCCCCAAGGTGGAAACAAGCCAAACGTCCATGAGCTGAAGAATGGACAAACGTGGCAGATCCACACGATGGACTACTACTCAGCAATGAAAAGGAATGAAGCGCTGATACACGCTACGACATGAACTTTAAAACATACTACAAGAGGGGCGCCTGGGTGGCTCGGTCGGTTAAGCGTCCGACTTCGGTTCAGGCCACGATCTCACGGTCTGTGAGTTCGAGCCCCGCGTCGGACTCTGTGCTGACAGCTCAGAGCCTGGAGCCTGTTTCAGATTCTGTGTCTTCCTCTCTCTCTGCTCCTCCCCTGTTCATGCTCTGTCTCTCTCTGTCTCAAAAATAAATTAAAAAAAAACTTTAAAAAAAATAATAAAACAAAACATACTACAGGAAAGAAGGCAGTCCCAGAAAAACCAGATATTGTATGACTCTATATGAAATGTCCACAACAGGCAAACTCAGAGACAGAAAAGAGATTACTCATTACCAAAGGCTGGGGGAGGAGGGAATAGTGAGTGACTGCTAATGAGTATGGGCTTTCTTTTCTGAGGTGATGAAAAATGTTCTAAAATTAGACTGTACTGATGGCTGCACAACTCTGTTAATACAGTAAAAACCATCGGATTGTACAGTTTAGATAAGTATATTATGTGAATTGTATTTTAGTAAAGCTGCTTAGAAGAGAAAAATCCAGTAATCTAAGAAGCACTGCTATGGGGTGCCTGGGTGGCTCAGTCGATTAAGCATCCAACTTTCACTCAGGTCATCATCTTGCAGTCCATGGGTTCGAAGCCCACGTCGGGCTCCGTGCTGACAGTCTGGAGCCTGCTTGAGATTCTGCCTGTCCATGGGGCGCCTGGGTGGCGCAGTCGGTTAAGCGTCCGACTTCAGCCAGGTCACGATCTCGCGGTCTGTGAGTTCGAGCCCCGCGTCAGGCTCTGGGCTGATGGCTCGGAGCCTGGAGCCTGTTTCCGATTCTGTGTCTCCCTCTCTCTCTGCCCCTCCCCCGTTCATGCTCTGTCTCTCTCTGTCCCAAAATAAATAAAAAACGTTGAAAAAAAAAGAGATTCTGCCTGTCCCTCTCTCTCTCTCTCTCTCTCTGCCCCTCCCCCCTCACACTTTTTCTATCTCTCAAAAATAAAAAAAATTAATAATAATGATAAAATAAAACTTTAAGAAGCATACTAAAGAGGACTTTATCTGAAATTTATCTTTAATTCCTGAAGGAAACGAGTACATGGTTACAGCTCTGCTGTCTGGAGATCTGATCTGTACTGCTGAGCAAACTTCTCACGACCTGAATCAGTTACAGCTTTCTCCATGGCACCAACACCTGTATGGACCCATTCCTCACAGGGCTAGTCCCAAGAGCTATTTAAATCCCACGCATGCATTCATGAGAGATTAAAAAAACTGGTAGAAAGAACAATGAATGAAATAGAAGAAACTGGAATATTTAATCATTAGCTACTTAAATTTGACGTATACTTCTTGAATGGCCAAAGCATCTATTAACCTCATTACTTTGGCCGTGAATTCTGTATATTACGTCATTATCTAAAAGCACTCCACTCTGGAATATAACGATTTTGTTGGGAAAGAGTTTTTGTTGTTGTTGGTTTGCTCTCGTTTGGACAGGGCAAAGCAAAGACTTTTTAATCACCCCCACCCCCACCAAAAGAGCCAGTTAAAGTATAGAAAAGTATGTAACATAAAACTAGCTGCACATCACGTCCATAAAGTTGAACATCAAAAATGTCATCAAGGACATCAGAGTGTGTGTTTGAAAGCGTCTGCATTTATAGACTTCACAGCTAACTGTATATTTGCTCCTTTCCTTTTTGAAAGATGATAAATGACTATGTGGGGGAAAGCAACATGAGCCAGTAATTAATTTCTCTAAAACACAGCATTATTTCTGTTGGAAGGGCAGAGACCACCTGAGTGCATTCTAGAAATAATAAGAGCTTATGACATTTTTTAATAAAACACCTAATGACCTCATAAGTTTACACAAGCAGGGGGACCCATAGCCAACAAACAAAAGCAAGGCAACTACACAAGCCTCCGGACACTGCCAGCAGCCCCCGAGTTCACAGACGCCGTGAAAAGTGGCTAACTAGTCTACTTGCTTCTCCGTCATATGCATTCTGCAAAATAAGAAATGTAAAAAGCTAAAACTCTTCAAATGCACATCTATCACTCCTGATACCACTTTATACCTTTTTCCCTCGAGTAGAGATCTGTTGAGGAAAGTAACAGAGGCCATGACTTGAATAAAGAGTAGCAGAGAGGCCAAGAGAGGTGTTATCAGAGGAAGCACCGCAGAAGCAGGCCAGTTCCCTCACAGAGGAGCAGAGGATGCCAATGCAGCACAGATTTTTGCCTGAGAGCCCCACGGAAAAGAAGAAATAATCACACACAGTTGCAAGAAATTAAACAAATGGTCCTGCATCCTGCCTCTGACTTCCATCATCTTGCAACACTTTTAACCGGGGTCTGAGGACGATAGCAGCCTATGAGTAAACCTCCATTTATTACACATTTCCAGAGTTGTTTTTTTTTTAGGATGGGAACAGATGTCATAAGCTGTCATCACAGCAATCATAATGGCGATGATGATGATGAAGACTGTGCTGATATTAACAATAACTACGATGACTCCTACTTATTGACGCATACCTAAGGACCACTATGCATGTGGCTAGGCCCCAATAACATCAAGGCCCAACACTGTAGGAATTCTACAGGTTTCTCTTGAGATAATCCAAACCAGTCTTCATTTGGTCTAAACGCTAAAAACTGAGGGAGACGGTAGCTTTAAATGTGACTTGGGGTCCTTTTACACAGTTCTCAAACTTCCTCTCAAAACTGTTCTGGTCCGTTAGATCTTGTTCATACTCAACTACTAAAAATACAACTTTACAATGTTTACTTCAAAATTAAAGCTTCGGGGGGGGGGGGTGCGCTTGGGTGACTCAGTCAGTTAAACGTCCGACTTCAGCTCAGGTCATGATTTCATGGTTCGTGGGTTCGAGCCCCATGTCAGGCTCTGTGCTGACAGCTCAGAGCCTGGACCCTGCTTTGGATTCTGTGTCTCCCTCTCTCTCTGCTCCTCCCCCACTCACTCACGCTCTCTTTCTCAAAAATAAATAAACATCAAAATTAAAGCTTGGTTAAAATAAACAACTTGGCTCGCATTCTTCTGGCTTAGTTTTTCTATACCTAAATTTCATCCCTAGAAGGTCAAGGGATTACTTTGCTTATTTCACTAAATCTAGTTCTAGGGAGAAAAGAAAACAAATAATTATAAGCTATATCTGGTGTCTAGATTTGAAAGGTTGAGCCTCAACGTAAGTACAAAGCATGAGAAAATGTTATGAAAGTGGATTTTCAGGAGTTTATAAAGAACATAGGCTTATGGATTTAATTCCACACACACCCTTATTTATTAACATATGAGGACCTTTTACCTCCATCCGATTCAAGTCACGGGGTTGTTGGTTTGCAGGCATTGACTCAGAATAAGAATCAAATAATGCACACTCCCGCTTGGGCTTAGGAAAAGCTAAGAAAAAGCAAAAAGAATACATAAGAACATATACTATATTCATAGCAGGCATTGTTTCTTATCAGCTTTTCCGTGCCTGTTAAATATTACAATAAATCAGCCAGCACTGACATACTAGTTATGGCACTAATCACGAGGAGGTAGTATTTTAAGTTCCTTACATATACAACATACTATTTCTGCCTCCCCATTTTACATGTGATGCATCTGAGGAGCAGGGAAGCTAAGCAACTTACTCAAGGTCATATAGCTGGTAAATGGAAGAGCAGGAACTTGAACTGCCGGCAGTCCTGCTGGAAGGTACATGCTTTTAGCATTTACGTTGTAACATAGTAGTGACCCTCGCTATCACAATACTGAAGTTTTAACTATGCTACCAGCACAATTTTTAAATGGCACCAACTATGGGGAGAGTCTTAATGCTATAAACATTAACTACGGAAATACTTCATTTTAGCTATTGTTGTTGGAAATAGACAAGATCTTGCAATGACAGGTGCCCCAGAAGACTTTCTAAAATATCCATTTCTTTCGTTTAGCAGAATAACAAAAATAAGAGCACAAGTTCTTGCTGAGTTACAAGGAAAGAAGAATCACATTATGGGCTTCTTCGAACACAGAACAGTGACAGAGGCTGCTAGGTTAGCTGGAGAGCTGAGTGGATCGTGCTACTTGGTAAACTGATACTCAACACACCAAATTCTGGGAAGCAGATTCTGTTTCACCACTTTGTCACCAAGTAATTAGGAAGGAAATGTCTCAACCAGAAAATTGGTCAATATCCCAAGGAGGAAAAGAAGATCATGGCAGACAATGGCCAGAAGCTACAAATTTGTCAAGACCAGCTGTTAAGAAATCAAAATTTTAATGCTGTGTTTAAAAAATTTTTTGACTCAAACATCAAAATGGATTGACATTGTTTTTAATCCTTTCTCACCCTCCCACCTCCACCAGCGTCTGAAATGCCAACTTCCCTCTGCAGTAAAGTACTGGCCATGACTAACAGCTACTCAACTCGTAGAGTTGAGTACAAGCACCTTAAATTGTTCATTTTCTTACTCTGGTTTGAATTTCACTGATATCAGGTAGGGCAAACCGTGGGCCCTGGCGATTTGTCTGACTAAACTAGGGGGTCTCATTTCCTTGGTAAAAACTCAGCAAAACAACTTTCCAAGTACCATTCTGCTATCTGGCCACGAGAGCAGGTTTAACCAAGATGAGATTTCTGTTTCTAGCTTACCAATCAGTGATCTGAGTAGAATTACACGACTAAAGCTTTATCATGAGCGGGTCTTGCTACGTAAAAAGGTAACGCTTTCAAAAACTACAAATGCCATCATTAACTACTAAATCTCTTTCTAGCCTGTCCCTATCTCTCCAACTCCACTTGTCACCTCCCTAGTGACAGGCCCTGGGGTCCTGGCTGGACTGCTCCAGTAACCTGGTCTTTCAGTTTGCACCCTTGCTCCTCAAAACCTGCTCTCCAGTCAGCAACCAGCACGATCATTTCCAACAGCAAATCCGATTGGGGCACTTCCCTGCTTAAAACCCATCAACGTCATCACCAGTGATTTGTTCCCTACCTGCCCTTTCAGCCTCATCCTCAGCCCCTCCAGGCCCGGCTCCTTGCACTCCAGCCACTGTGGCCTCAAGTCTCCATGCCTCCGACGCTCCAAGCCGCCCCTCAGGGCCTCTGCAGTAGATCTGCTGTCCCCTCTGCCCACAGCCTACTCTTCCCCCTCCGTCACCTACACAGCCCTTAGCTCACCCTTCACATGTCAGCTCAAATATTTCAGGAAGCCTTCCCTGAGGTGACGCACCCTCTTGCTGCAGCTGAACTTCCCCTTCACAGCACCTACCACTGCCTCCAATTTACAAGTATGTGAGTTTATTTAACATCGATCCTCTAACTGCCAGCAAGTTCCATGACAGTAGGAACACTCTTCTGAATGCAGCATTCTGACCACAAAGAATAACACAGTGCCTCTCACATAATTATTTTTAACAAACTCTACAGTAAAAATCTATACCAGAATCCACCCAGTCACCCAGACAGGAAAATATCAAAAGGCCCACGGGTAAGCTATCAAATAACCAACTTTTCCTTCCAACGGTGCCCTTTCATTTTCACTGTTAGGGAAAAACTCAGACACAACAGTTTGTTTCATTATTTTACTGAAAACAAGCTTGTGTAATTGTAAATGCATGATGGTATCAACCAAATTTATACTCTTCACCAACCTTGTTGAAAACTGGATTACATTTTTGTAAAAGACTGAATGTAGGCTAATCAGAAAAAAAGTTGGAACAGGAACTAAGCTTTTAAAAAAGCCAGGTGGGATGGGGCCCCTGGGTGGCTCAGTGGGTTGGGCGGCCAGCTACAGCTCAGATCATGATATTGCGGTCTGTGAGTTCGAGCCCCACGTCGAGCCCCACGTCGAGCCCCACGTCGAGCTCTGTGTTGACAGCTCAGAGCCTGGAGCTTGCTTCAGATTCTGTGTCTCCCTCTCTCTCTGCCCCTTCGCTGCTTGCTGTCTGTCTCTTTCTCTTTCTCTCTCTCTCAAAAATAATAAACATTAAAAAGAAACAGGTGGGATACCATAAAAATGAACCACCAAAATGAACAGAATTCCTCATATTTTGCAAAGTCTAAAAGCACAGAGAAAACCTAGACAGTTCTGGCCATTTTCTTGAGCTGTATATAAAGATAAGCATGAGTGATAAAGCATTAAAAAGTTAACTGCTAAAACCCTCAGGGTTTGCCTAAAATATACCATCACTGAGCCTGATGAGGCTTTAAGAGATCTCTCAGGTTTTTTGTTAGAACTATATAATTATTATTTATGATTAATCCCACAAGCCCTGGAAATGATGTGAAGTCTTTGTTTAATTAAAGGGTATGTCATGGATTCCTCAGTTGTTGCTGTATAAATACGTGTTGACGGCCTCCACCAAAGACCAGGAACAAACAAGGGGCTTCATTCCAAACGAAAGGAAGGTGCCTCTTGACTGGCACTCTATTTTACAGACTCCACCCCCCCCATAAGCAAGACAAAAGCAGTCATTTGCAGCAATAAAGGAATCAAAATGCTACTTGACTTCCGTTAACACACTTTTTGCTCAGGGCTTTCAGATTTTTTTAATTTTTATTAGTGATTCCCACCACCAGGGCAGGAGGGTTCCTGTTTCTTCACATCCTCACCAGCACCTGTTGTTTGCTGAGTTGTTAATTTTAGCCACTCGGGGGAGAGGGGAAAATGGGAGATGGGCATGGAGGAGGGCACTTGTTGGGATGAGCACTGGCTGTGGTATGTAAGCGATGAGTCACGGGAATCTACCCCTGAAACCAAGAGCACACTGTATACACTGTATGTTACCCAACTTGACAATTAATTAATTAATTAAAGGTGGGCCAAACAATAAATAAAATAAAATAAAATAAAATAAAATAAAATAAAATAAAATAAAATAAAATAAAATATTTTTGTACCTGGGGGTAGGGGGGCGAGGTAAAAAAATTTTTTTATTAGTGACTTTTGAAACAGTCTGTGAAACACTTGGTTATCTACAAAGTGACTTGTCAAACAAGGAGTCCCGACACCTGTCATAGGTTCCATGGCCAGAGGGCATCACAACAATACAACAGCATTAATCAAGACCCAAAAACAGAAAGCTAAGTGTGGGCATGGGAGATAAAGCTACCCAGGACTCTCCCCAGGGCTGACAATAGGCAACAGTGATGTATTAAATATAACTAAATAGCCCTGGAGCAGACCTTGGCCCTCTGGTTAGCTGTTCACATTAGAGAGAGACAAAGTCCCATGTGGCCCTGCTCCCAGGAGAAGGGGCTCCTGGATGACCCTGTACTGACTTGGTTATGAAACCTGTGCAGTTGCCGAGATTGTTAGTGCTTCTTTGCCTCAATCCAAAAGAAACAAAGAGAAAAAGGAAAAGAGAGAGAGAGAGAGACACCAAAGAGGAAATGGAGCAGCGTGTCACGGTGCCCAACTGCAAACTAGTTCCTGGGGACCCATGAGGGTCTCCCCCAGCCTGGAAGGAAGGGTATACGGCCTGCTGCGGTCAGAAAGCAGCTGCTATTAGCAAAGTCTAAGCTCTTAAATGAGTAGTAGTCTCTACTCTTTGAACGCTCCCGTGCATACATTTTATGAGGCATTTGGGAAAGATCCCAGAATAATGGGTCACTCTTCCCCCACATGTTTACCTGCAATTGGCACCAGCCACATACTTGCTCTCTTCCCTTTGGTTGGGCCTTGACCCCCTCACTACCAAATACAGAAAATGACAAACTTTTTATTTAAAAGTCAGAGAACCCAAGACTGACTTAGATTAGTCATTGGCCACTTTGAATATAGTGTTGTTATGAGGGGACAAGACATGATAATCTAGGGCCTTTACTAGATCTAACCACAAAATTTACACTCTATTAATGACTAATCACAGTTTCTTTAGACATTGCTCCTTCCTGCCAATAATCACCCATGACTAGCTCTCATGTGTTTAAGAGACCTTCCCTAAAGAAAGGTTACTGACAGTACCAGTTGTTTCTGGACCCTTTCAATGGAAGCTATACTTCTCTGAGTAACAGAAATTGTATCATTGCCCACTGCCTTTGAAAAGGGCAAGAGACACTTAATTTTCCAGTCTTCTAAAAGAATGGATAAAAATGTTAGACTCACCATGACTCTTTCTTATCAAAAGGGTTTGGGGGTAATAGCTTTATTAAGGAGAAAGACAAAGAGCTCTATTCCAACCTTGTGGTGTGGTGGGATTTTCTATCTTTATCTGATTGCAGCTACATGGGTATATGCAGATGTAAAACTTCATCAAGAGTACATTGAGATTACGGCACTCGGCACATTACATGGCATGTAATTTTTAACTTCTTCATTAGGTATAAGAGTTCTATTCCATTGCCCCAAGCCACTTGGGGACACTGGGGTGTACCTAAAGATGCCAAATCAGAACTTGGCTCTACAGGAAGATGTTCCTGTTCATTTTGTATCAGCTGAGAGGTTTAGTGCTTGCCTACTCGGTAATTTTCACAAAAGGGTAAGGGACTGATTCAAATCCATCCAGAGAGCACCAGAATAGGAATAACAGATAACTCACACTTTACCCACATCCTCCCTATTACTCATATTATAAGATGTGAGAGTCTAATATCAGTTAAAGGACAGTTACTTTAGATACAAAGGACTCTGCAAAGTACCTGGATACCACCTTAAGGCACAAAAGGTTCTTATAACGTCTGGATGGAAAATGCCCAAGGTTTAGGATTTATGACGAGGCCTTACCTGCTTGCAGGTACTCTGTCTGCAGAGTTGGAGGCAGGCCCTCTGGCAGCGGGTAGCCGTTTTTCCGGGCCACAATGAGATGAAACGCAGCACAGAACTCAGGCAGGGTCAGGGCTCCATCACAGTCAGCATCACTCAGTTCCCTAAATACAACATGTCACAAGTACCTAACACGGGGCTTAGAGGAAAAGTTACTCAGCCTCGTACATGCAAACACAACTCCCAAGGTCGCTGGGGGTGGCCCTGCAAAGTCCCCAAACTCCTATGAAATCTCAGGGGGCACTTGGAGGACAAATGCTGATCAAGAGCGCTGGCACCAGTGGCCCTTTGTAAACAAGACTTTACACTCCTTGGGTTCTGCGGGAGGTCTGTTTTACAACACCGAGCACATGAGACAAGACACTAGAGCACGAAAAGGAAAATGAGGCCAGTTGGTTGAGAGTCGTTCGATAACCGGGCAGCATGAAGAGCTCCAGACCCGGTGCCCACAGTAGTCGAAGGAAGGGCTGACCTCGGCCTGTGTCGTTGTCCCAGACGTTATACACGTACCCGGGCCCACAAATAAGCACTTGGGTTTCCAGCTTTAAGGAAAAACCTTAAAGTTTTTAAGTCACATAAATGTTGTACCAAAAAATTTGCTTGAGAATTCCCTCCTGGGAAAATACAAGTAAGTTCAATAAACACTGGTTAAATTAGGTTTTCAGATAAAACTAGCAACTTGGGAAGACTGGAAGCAGATAAGATAGCAAGGCAGAAAGGAAGAGTCTTGAAAAGGCTTATCTCTGCTTCAGTCATTGTTTCCCACTGAAAGGCACAGACCTATTTACTCAGCCCAAAACAAACCCATTTGCCAAAGTAAGACACCATAAGCTCAACTAGTCTCATAGATGTACACAGATGCCATATTTGTGCTGGGACAAGTAAAGATATAGGATATAAACCTGCGCTGGCAAGGTGTCACTATTCCAAACAAGTACAGAAGGTAAGCTCCCTAACTTTCCTTTGGACCATTCACAGCCTCCTCCCCTCAAATATTTAGAATGAGCCAGCCCTGAAGGAGCAGCCCCCCCCCACCCCAGGTGAGAAGTCAGGGAACTGTTTCAAACGCTGGGTGGAGAGAATACCATTCAGCTTTTGCAGATATGTCTCAACAAAAAGATAGGAGGCCTCATGCCAATAATGTTAAAACTGGGAATTCTGCCAAAAACAGAGTGTATTCTTTTCAAAATGATAATTTCTTTTTTTCCCCTAGCTTTAAAATCTAATATAAGGCTTGTCGTAAAAAAGAAAAATTATGCTAGAATATACCGCTGAAGAACCTAAATCCAGCTCAGGATCCCAGATACATTGGCATGCACAAATGTTATTGTAATAGTTTTCCAATAAAACGCACAAAACACGACCGGCAATTTTAAGTCCTACCACGATTTCTATAAATCCTCATGAAAAAAGTCTTACATAAATATTCCAGTGTTTTAATTATATATCTACAGCAGCACGGTCTCCCACCCAGGCTTGAGGAAGAAGAGCCCACACACAGCTGGGAGTTTAGACAGGCAGCAAGCGTTTTTGTCCACGCAAACCGGCCATCTGGACTGTCCCCACACGGCCCTTCCGGAGCCCGGCTGCGGCCTGCGTGGCAGCAAGGTGCAGGGCACACCACAGCCGCACATCTGAATGGGGGCCCAGCTGATACACACCAGCCAAATTTGTGAAGCTCGGAGGCAGCTAGAAGAGCCAAATTTGACTTAATTCCAAAACATTTGTGGGCCTTCTGTTCACCTGGCCTCATAAGATATCATTAAGAATAGCTTTTCGAGATCCTCTGGTTACTTGCATCATATTGAACAGAAACATCCAGAAATACAATTCACGAGACGGAAATGCTCATGGGCCCACACAATTGTTTAGACAGGAAAGGCATCTAGAGGAGGATAATAATTGGGAAATTCATTTTTATTTTTTTTAATTTTTTTTTTCAACTTTTTAAATTTATTTTTGGGACAGAGAGAGACAGAGCATGAACGGGGGAGGGGCAGAGAGAGAGGGAGACACAGAATCGGAAACAGGCTCCAGGCTCCGAGCCATCAGCCCAGAGCCCGACGCGGGGCTCGAACTCACGGACCGCGAGATCGTGACCTGGCTGAAGTCGGACGCTTAACCGACTGCACCACCCAGGCGCCCCAGGAAATTCATTTTTAAATAACAGCTAATAGTTACAATGCAGACTATGTGCCAGACACTGATCATTATGCTTCTCATACAAGTTAATCTTCACAGCAACAAAAATCTTAAGTTCCATTCACTCTCTAAGTCTGTTGAAAAAAAACATGCAAGGATAAAGAAGACATGGTATATAAATGATGGAATATTACTCAGCAATCGAAAAGAATGAAATCTTGCCATTTGCAACAACGTGGATGGAATTAGTGTGTTATGCTAAGCGAAACTAGTCAGAGAAAGACAAATATCCTATGACTTCACTCATATGTGGAATTTAAGTTACAAAACAGATGCACATAAGGAAAAGGAAGCAAAAATAATATAAAAACAGGGAGGGGGACAAAACAGAAGAGACTCTAAAATACAGAGAACTGAGGGTTGCTGGAAGGGTTCTGGATGGGGAGATGGGCTAAATGGGCAAGAGGCATTAGGGAGAGTACTTGTTGGGATGAGCAGTGGGTGTTATGCATAGGGGATGAATCACTGGGTTCTACTCCTGAAATTATTACTGCACTATGTGCTAACTAACTTGGATGTAAATTAAAATAAATAAATAAGTAAGTAAATAAATAGGAATGGGAATTGGTGAAACACCCCAAGGGAAGATGCTCTTTAAAATAAATTCATTTAGGGGCGCCTGGGTGGCTCAGTCGGTTGAGCGTCCGACTTCGGCTCAGGTCACGATCTCACAGTCCGTGAGTTCGAGCCCCGCGTCGGGCTCTGGGCTGACGGCTCGGAGCCTGGAGCCTGGAGCCTGCTTCGGATTCTGTGTCTCCCTCTCTCTCTGCCCCTCCCCCGTTCATGATCTCTCTCTGTCTCAAAAATAAATAAACGTTAAAAAAAAATTTTTTTTAATAAAATAAATTCATTTAAAAAATACATAAAAATAAAAAATAAAAAATATTCAAAAGATAAGACTTTCCAAATGCAAAAGTAGAAACTAAGGGATGGGTATGTAATGACAGTATGATACTATATGGCATTAATTGTACTTACCATATGTAGGAGAGTTCTGGAATGGAAAGCTTTGATTTGGTGAAGAAGTTCTTGGCCACAGAACCTGCCAAGAAAGCCACTGTTTAAATAAATCATTAATTACTCATCTAGAGCAGCTTTTATAGTTACATGTAAATGAATCACCATTGTTTCATTCAGCAATTCCTACCATATAACAACAAACATAACACTTATTCATCAAAGCAACTATAAATCATATGACTAAAAACAACATATTAACAGCTTTTAAAAGAACATATAAATTAGGGGCGCCCTGGTCACTCAGTTTGTTAAGTGTCCGGCTCTCGATTTCAGCTCAGGTCAGAATCTCACAGTTCATGAGATGGAGCCCTGTGTCGGTCTCTGCACTGACAGCGCAAAGCCTGCTTGGGATACTTCCTCTCTCTCTTTCTCTCCTCTCCTCTCCTCTTCTCTCTCTCCCCACTCCACCCTCCCTCTCAAAATAAATAAACTTAAAAAAAATAAAACAGAGCAAAAAGAAGAAAATTAACACCATTAATCTCATCACACAAAGATAAAACAGACATTTTGGTAAAGACTTTGGTGAGATTTAAGATCTCTTGGTGGCTCTTTGAGAAACTTCCAGGAACCTCCTGCTACTTTCTTTATTCATCACAAATTTACCAGTATCAGTTGAAATCGGGTAATTCCATTTTACATGTTATACTGCTCCAGGTCCCAACTGCACTTAATGTTAGACGCATCCTTATTGAGACAGAAATTTTTATGGTTTCAGCTCTCAGACCAGTTTCAAAATTCAAAGGCCTCAATTCTAACACAAAGAACAGTTAAATCAAAGCCTCAAGCTCTAAGCCAATAAAGTCAAAAGTCCTTGGCAATCTCAAGGCTTCTAATTGGCCTTAAAACAATGGATTATAATGTACCCTAAAGCAGACTTATTTTCCTTTGATAGATTATTATGGATCAAAGGCAAAGTGCCCTACTAACCAATGAGCTTTCTCCCCAAAAGCATCCTGGAAATAATGCTGACATAGGATTGTTGGCCATCGACGTAGCCACCTTGTGTCAAACATTTGCAAGAAATGTCTTGAAAGCCTATTTACCAGCTATTTTATAGATATAAAGACATTCTCCCCTCAACTCATTCTTCTTTTTCCCCCTTAATATCCTTTCTTCAAATCACACTAGGTCCAAACCCAAACAAGAGACTTGGCCTGGCCTTCAGACAGTACAGAGGGTGTTCTGCCATGGTGTCCCGAAGAGATTAGGTAGGGCCCACCGGGAAGCTGACAGCTAACAAGTTCAGTTGTGCCCTGGCTGCCGCCTGCCAGAGGAGGAAACTGATGAGAGCCCACGTGCTCCCTTCTTTTGGTGCTAAGAGAAGTTCCATCAGTGAACCAGAACCCTCACCCCAGCCCCACTCCCAGCCAACTTAGAAACCCTAAGCCAGCTTCCTTTCCTTGCCCTTTCCAGCCATTTTCAGACCTGCTGTGAAGCCTGATATGGCGCAAGAGAGAGAGGTGAGGCTTTAAAAAGCTGTCAGCAACCAAACATCAAAATGTGGATTCAGACTTTTTACTGCAAGGAGTCTCTAAGCCCAGTTAAAACACACACACACACACACACACACACACACACACAGCTATATATAGCATTGATATATCAGTGATAAAATGTTAACATACTGAATAGATATACACCTTTAAAAAATAAAGACCAATAACACAATGTAAAAACAGGTAGAGCTATGACAGTTCACAGAAATAGAATCTAATTGGCTCTTTTTTTTTTTTTAAGTAAACTCTACCCCAAGATGGGGCTTGAACTCACGGCCCCAAGATCAAGTCACACACTCTACCAACTAAGCCAGCCAGGCATCCCAATTGACTCTTAACCATATTTTTAAAAATTCAATATTCTTCATAAGAGTTCTATAAATTTGAACCAAACACAGGATTTCTTGTCTATCAAATGGAGGGAAAATACAAAAGTAGGTAAACATGTTGTGATAACAAGACTGTGGGAAAACGAGCATCTTGTACGATGTTGGTGCAATGACAACATGGCACAAGCCTAATGAAAGAGTGTTTTCCAATGTCTAGTAAAATCACACTATCCAAAGATACACTGACAAAAATAACAAAAATGAAGAAAGACATGTGCAGAGGGCTATTCACAATGGAAATATGTATCATAGCAAAAGACTACAAATAATCCCAAAAGAGGACCAGTTAAATAAATGATTGCATATCACACAATCTAATAGTACACGACTATAAAAGGGGATGGGAAATATCTCTACATGCAACTATGGAATAATCAGCAGGACATAGAGTTAAGTGGAAAAAGCAAGGTGGAGAGAAGTACAAATACTATGCTATCATTTATCTAACAAAAGATGAGAGATAAGAATATACACGTACACGTACATATATGAATTTGCTTTTACTCTTAAAAACAGATAAACCATTAAAAAGGGAGCAAGAAAGGAAGAGAGGGGATAGGAACAGAAGCTAGACTTTGTTCATCATTTTTGTAGATTCAAATTCAGAACTGTGTAAAAATTTTATATAAGTATAAAACTAAATTTCAAAAAGCACAATCCCTAAAAACTGAAATCAAAACAATTAAAACTGGGGGCGTCTGGGTGGCTCAGTTGGTTAAGCATCCAACTTCAGCTCAGGTCATGATCTCGTGGCTCCTGAGTTGGAGCCCCGTGGCGGGCTCTGTGCTGACAGCTCAGAGCCTGGAGCCTGTTTCAGATTCTGTGTCTCCCTCTCTCTCTGCCCCTCCCCTGCTTTCTTTCTTTCTTTCTCTTTCTCTCTCTCTCTCTCTCTCTCTCTCTCAAAAATAAACATTAAAAAGCATTTTTTTTAACAATTAAAACTGGAAAGAACAAAGTTGGAGAACTCCCACTTCCTAATTTCCAAACCTACTACAATACTCAAGACAGTGTGGTATTGGCTTTAGACTAGACAGTGGAAATCAGTGGAAAAAAAATTAACATCCAGAAACAAACCCTCACATTCATGGTAAACTAAATTTTGACTAGGATGCTAAAATAATTAAATCATGGAAAGAATCTCCCCCCCCCCCAAAAAAAAATGGTGCCGGGACAACTGGATATCAACATGCAAAAGAATCTGAATTGAATTGAAATTTGAATACCTACCTCATATCATACACAAAAACACAAAAACTAACTCAAAATGGATCAAAGACCTAAAGATAAGAGATAAAACTCTAATGTAACAGAGATATATAAACTCTCTAATATGAGATAAAATTCTAACAATACACCTTCTTAGAAGAAATATAAATTTTCATGACCTTGGATTAGGCAACGATCTCTTAGTTATGGCACCAAAAGCACAATCAACAACAACAAAAAATAGATAAGCTGGATATCAACAGAATTAAAAACGTATGTGCTTCAAAAGATACCACTAGGAAAATAAAAAGCCAAGCCATTGATTGGGAAAAAATATTTCCAAATCAAGTCTGATAAGGAAAATGTATCGAGAATACAGGCATACCCCATTTTATTATGCTTCATTTTACTGCACTTGGCAAATACTGCATTTTTTACAAATTGAAGGTTTGTGGCATCCTTGTGTTGAGCAAGCCTATTGGTACCATTTTTCCAAAACCCTTTGCTCGCTTCGGGTCTCTATCACATTTTGGTAATTCTTGCAATATTTCAAATTTTTGCATTATTATATTTGTTACGGTGATCCGTGATCAGTGATTACAACTCACAGAAAGCTCACAAGATGGTTAGCATATTACAGCAATAAATTATTTTTAATTAAAATATGTATATTGGTTTTTTTTTTAGATAACATGCTATTGCACACTTAACAGACTACAGTATAGCGTAAATATAACTTTTATATGCACTGGGAAACCAAAAAATTTATTTGACTTGCTTTATTGCAATATCCACTTTACAGCAGTGGTCTGGAACCAAACCCTCAATATTTCCGAGGTATACCTATACGGAGGAACTCCTACCATTCAGTATTTATTTAAAATGGCAAAGGATGTGAATAGACATTTCCCCCCAAACAAGATCTACAAAGGGCCAATAAGAACATGAAAAGATGTTCAATGTCACTATTCATCTGGGAAATACTAATCATAACCACAAAGAGATACTACTTCACATCCACTAGTGAGACAGGAGGGAGGAAGACAAGTTGACCAAAGCAAAGCCATTGTGGTTTTAGGCTGACCCTTAACCTAAAAGTCAGCAGGTAATAAAGAGAGTCACAAGATCTGACTCCTGGGAGACCATAAGACCCTACTCCCTCTGGCAGTAAAAGCCACAAAGGCCAGACATTCCTAAAATTGCTCCCTGTGGGTAATTTCACAACCGTAAGACAATGGAAAAACTAACCACTCAGTGTAAATGATAAACCCAAAGCTAAAGAGTAAGCCCCTTCTTATATAGTCAACTAATTTAAAAACACATAAAACACTTTCTTAGATGCAAAGGCAGGGGGGGTCCTCTTCCTCACCTGAGAGAAGAGACAGCTATTTTGTCTGTGAAGTAGCTCCTTTCTTACTTCTATACTTAATAAATTTGTGTCTCTTTCTCTAAACAGCCCGCTCCTGAACTCTTTCTCGCCCAAAGCCAAGAGACCCTCATGGCAAGGGGCCTGAGGCCCTCCCTCTTGGAGTCTCAGCCCATCTGGCATGACTAGGATGGCTGTAATCAAAAGACAAACAATAAGTGTCGGTGAGGATGTGGAGTAACCGGAACCCTCACATGCTGCTGGTGGCAACGCAAAACGATGCAGGCACCGTGCAACACAGTCTGACTGGTCTTCCGATGGTTAAACACAGAGTTACCATATGGTCCAGCAATTCCACCCCAGGCTATACATTTAAGAGAAATCAAAACATACATCCACACACCAAAAAAGTGCACACAAATGTTCACAGCAGCATTATTCTTAATCGCCAAGAAGTGGAAACAACCCAAATCAAATGCCCGTCAACTGATGAATAAATAAAATGTAGTATATCTACACAGTGGAAATTATTCAGCCATAAACAGCAGTGAAGTTCAATGAAGTTCTAGCACACAGTACAACCTGGATAAACCTTAAAAATATTATGCTAAGTGAAAGAAGTCACACACAAAAGACCACACATTATATGATTTCATTTATAGGAAAAGCCCAAAATAGGCAAAACTATAGAGAGAAAAAGTAGTTTAGTCATTATGGAGGGCTGGGAGGGAGAGAAGGAGTGGGGAATAATTGCTAATAAGCAGGTGGTTTGTTGGGAGGTAATGAAAGCGTTCTAAATTTAGATTGTGAATATATTCTGTAAACACTAAAACCACCAAACTGTACACTTTACAGGAGTGAATTTTATGGTATGCTAATCTCAATAAAGTTGATTTTTAAAAGAGGCATCACCTAGCTGCAATATATGAACCCCTCTGACCTTGAACAAATTCAACCATTTTTAAGGCACTGGTGAGACAACCAGGGAAACAGAGACTTGGGGACATTAAGGAAACATGTTCTGCATTTTTTTTAATGTGTGCCCATGAATTGCAGTTATGTTTTTAAAAGAGGCCTTTCTTATCATTCAAGATACATCCTGAAACATTTTCAAATGAAAGGATCTGGTAATGGCTTCAAACTCATCTGCGCTGACAGAGTATATATAGACAAAACAAAATCACTGGTGCTGTGTAAGAGGTACATAGGGATTCATTATACTAGCTACCCTAGCTGTATCCGTACTTGAAATTCTGCAAAATAAAAAGGTTAAAAGAAAATAAAAACACTCCTAAGAGCTACCATCCGTATTTGTCTAATTATTCGCATACATTGTGAAGAAAGTCACTTAAGCAGCGGGTAAGGTCAGCAAATGGTCAATGTGGGTTTCTGCTTATTTTTTTTTAAGTCATGTTGTCAACATTAATTTGCTCTATCTACAATATTGTGCTTTCAATAAAGCTTTTACCAACCAATCAGAAATGATGTCTGAATTTGTACAAGTATATTTCAATTACACACCTTATTTCTCGAGAGAAAATTAGTCTTAGTCCACATTCAGTATGTCAGGTTACAATTAGGGAGGGCATACTGTTATTCTTCAAAATTGAACTATAAAAAAAAAGTTTTATGAATTTTTCTTCCAGGCTCTACTATTTCACTGTTTGTTTAGTCTTCAGCCCAGTAAAACATAGGCACACAGGAATTAAACCAATTTGTCTCAATTTGAATTTTACAGGAGAAATCAATGGGAATACATATTTTGAAGACAACCCAGAAGAACAGACATGTGGACATAAAACTGCTGGCCAAGTTTCCTCCTGTATTTTAATCTTTCTCAGAAAATCCCGAGGAAAAAGACTTGAGCCAAAGGAAACAAGCATGAATTTGGACTTCTAAAGCGTACATGACATAAAGAGACTTGTGACGCTAACTCTTTAGAAGGCCATGCTACATCTTGGCTCTAATATGAAGAAGCAATTAAAGGTGTCACCTTGGTGCCACAGTCTATCATTTCAAGAAGTGCCCCAGCTAATAAGGCACAGGTCTAGACCAGGTTCCCCCAAATTCCATTTAACCTCTTCGAAACAGAAATGTAATTTTCTAAATGTCATTGCCAAGTATTTTTCTGCATGGCTTATAGTTGATAAGAAATTCAATCTTAGAGGAAAACAAACTGGAATCACAAAAGGCTGTCACATTCGTTTTGTGTGGACTCTTTCTCAAGATGTGTACTGTTAGGTGTGTGAGACAATGATCTGGGACCCAGGTCTTCACCCATCAGACTCCATTACCTGAAATGAAGGAGCTCGGGTCAGGCTGAAGGGATCGGAACTGATTGACATAGTACTCGCGCTGTTCTTCTGTTATCCTCCAGGGTTCATCTGGGTAATTACTGTTGTTATCCTGCGGTTCTCTCTCCACGGAAAAGGACTTTATAAAAAATAAATATGCAAATGTTCAGAGAATTTGTCTTTAGCGAGATGAAGTAGAAATATTAAACATCAGTAAAAGTTACGCATTATACTTATTTTTTCCTCAAGAGAATAAACACCTTGTAACTAGGACATAATGAGAACATAAATTTCTGAGCGGCAGACAGCATGCTTTATACATTTCTTTGTACACCTCAAAGTTGTTAACAGGACTGAGCATGAAATACTGAGTACTTGGTGAGGGACAAAAGTTTTTCCAATGTGATGAAGAGAGAGTAAAAAGGATGATCATTCTTTTCTTTTTAATTTTTTTTAATGTTTTATTTATTTTTTGACAGCGAGAGACAGAGTGTGAGTGGGGGAGGGGCAGAGAGAGAGGGAGACACAGGATCTGAAGCAGGCTCCAGGCTCTGAGCTGTTAGCACAGAGCCCGATGTGGGGCTCAAACCCACGAGCTGTGAGATCAGGACCTGAGCCGAATGAAGTCTGACGCTTCACCGACGAGCCACCCAGGTGCCCCAAAAGGATGATCATTCTTACCTTCAAATATTCACCACATTTTTACCCTTTCAGATTAGCTGAGTAGACAGCAAAATAATCTAGATTCCTTTTAAGCCATTTTTAAAAATCTACAAAAGCTATAACCACGTCATCTTTTTTCTGAGGCATTCCCGCTGTATAAATCTGGGAATCCAAAGTTCCAATTCCAATGCCACTTCCGCAGGTCCTACTCGAGTGGCAAGTGAGGATCACAGAACCTCTCGTTCTACATTTGTGAACTGGGAATAATGCTCCGAAACGGAACTAGGTAGAGAACAACCGCTCCTGACCACAGCAAACAGGATGACACAACCAGGGGTGCATCCGACCTGCCACTAGGGGGCATGCAAGGCAAATTTGAGGATTTAAGGATACCGACAACCGGAAAAGTAGTTCAGGAGAACACAAGACTGTAAGAGGCAATGAGGGAAGAAGCACAAGTGGTTCCATCCTTCCCACCCACCCTAAGGCTAAGGAGCTACTTGCCAAGGGCCACCTCCATGGAACCAAGAGGTGAACATGAGCAACGTGAGCCTTAAGGACAAAAGCAGACTAGGAAAGAAGAGATATTACTGCTAATAAAGCCGCCTGCTTCTGAACACACTATCAAGAAATTAATCATTAGGAGAGCATTCTACTCACTATCCCTAGAAAAGACATCCAACCATCTCTGCACCCTTCCTCCCACCCCAACACACACACCCCCACCCCAGCAAGTAATTCTTCCCGGGGACACCCAGCTCTCCTCTCCTCTGGGGCCTCTCAGAGAGGAAATGAGATTATAAAATGTTGAGCTGTGATATAACCTTGAGATGTCATCTTTAAAGTTTTCATTTAACAGGTGAATTTCCACTAAATGTAAATCAAACCATTTTTAAATGCCCCCCGAAGCCACTGATCATTAGTTAATACCTTAAATTCATAGAATGCTTTCGAATTTACCAAGGACTATACACACCTATCTCATCTGAGCATCTCAAAACCTTTGAAAGGTAGACATAGCAGGTATTATTATCCTTTTGCCAGATGAAGGAATGAAGACTCAAAGAACTCAAGGGATGAACGCATATCCTTCATTATTTTCCATCAGCATCAATGCATTACTGCAGTCAGCAAGTAACTGCCCTCCACTTTATCTATTGTTCAAAATCAGCCTACTCCATATCAGGACTTTTCTAAATTGGGCTGCTTCCAAATTGTTTTCAGAAACCCCTAACATCCTGGTAATAATATAAATAAAGCAAGAAAGGCCACAATTCAGTCTAAGCACCCAGTGGACCACACAATTTTCCAAAACACTCCCACCAAATTCAAGTGCTCCACACTAGCACTTTCTGAACATGCCCATATGACCAGGTTCCAGGGGCAAAACCCAAGGTAGAGGGCGTCGGCATGCAACGGATTGGGTTCCTGGCCAAATTATAATGTGTAGAGCTCCCGGGAACGCTGCCCTTCTGGGTAGCACTGAAAGAAACAGCTGGAGTAAAGCTATCTATCTAAAAAGCTGGGCACGGACCGGACACAAGAACAGATGTTTACGAGTGAACAATTAAGCGGACAGAGATGGTTCACGAACCCGGCAGGACACTGTTGGAGAGCTCTACCCACTGCCACCCTGCAAAGGAAGGCACAGAAATGTCTGTGCTGGGTGTTGGCCGCTGCATTCCTTGATTCTGACACAGAAGCTACTATTTCCCTACCATACACTCCTTTCCGCCTGGAACTGAAGCTGCCGTATCCAGTTGTTGTTATGTGAGCCCACGTTTGTTCTCTCTCCAATCCCAGGGCCACCTGCTCACTCTATTTCCTCTCCCACATTATCTCACTCCTGACTGGCATCAGTAGCCTCTTAGCAGGTGTCAGGTCTATTCTGCCAGCAGGAAGCAGGAACAGACAGGAGAAGTGATGATTCCTCTGCTCAAAAGCATACAGAGACGACTTGTTGCCTAATTTAAAAAATGTACCTCGTCCACGCAGCCTTCAGGGTCCTTACAATTCCTCCTCCTCCTTGCTCACTCTCAGCAGGCATCTGCTCACTCTTCGTAGGTCAGATGTGTACCTTCTTCCCAGCCCATCCTTTCTCTGATCTCAGCCTATTATCCCCAGCCTCTGAGCCTATTACTCAAGTCCCAGTGCCCCCAAGGGCCCGCCAATGTACCTGCCAGGCCCATAGCTACTGCAGACGGCACTGCCCGTCCCCCAGCTCTGACACAAAGGCGGGCCTGGCGGTCATGTGTGCACCATGACACCCAGCTCACACCTGCTCTTGCCCAACTGAGTCCAAGGAAGCAGGGGTGGGCACACAGTTTCTGGCCTCTGGGATGCTGTCGCATAGAAAGCTCTACTCCAGCACGGAAAACTTCAGCCGTATGCTCATCACTGGGGGTGTGGATAAGAAATATGAAGATCAACAAGCACAGAAAGCAGACCCTGAGCAGATACAGAGAGGCCATGAGGCACAGTGACAGCCAGAACCAGCAGAAGCAGAACCCGTGAGTAGAGAAGTACGAAAAAGCAAAGGAGGTGAGGATGGCAGTTGGCAGCCAAAAGATAAGCGGATAGTGAAGAAAACTCAAGGAGACTAGGGCAAGTCCTGTTAATGGCAAAACAAGCACAAATAACCAAGAACTCCCACTCCTCAGGACCAGTGGGCCACTCCCTGTCTCTCATTTCTTAGACTCGTGAGAACTCCAACCCTCCTCCAGTTCAAGAAGACTTAAGCGGGCAAGGAGAGTTCCTGCTCCCTCAAACCAAGAAGGCCTCACAACAAAGAGAGAGGGCATATGAACACTGTATAACCCGTGCAGAACACAGTGTGGCCCTCCTCCTGGCTTGCACTAAATGTGTTCACCTACCCCCATTCTCTTTCCCCTTGCTTCCCACTGCATGGTTTTAACTGATTTAATAAACCAAGTAATTAGCCATCTTTAAAAATATGAATTCTTGTAAGTGCCACACAGTGTGAACACTTCAAGTGCTCTTGAATATCATCACTCGGGTTTCAACCTGGAGGACCACAACCGTATCATGTACTCCTTTATTCTATGTACAGTCATTAGCAGGTACATCGCAGATACCAAAGAGCAGTGTGAGATCCACTGACTGATGCACTCTAGTAAGTTCAGGTCTATGTCTTATATTAAAAGAGGTGCAGAAGTACTACTCTGTGCTGTGCTTAATGAAAGAAAACCTAGGAGTCTATTTCATACTTAAAGTTTCAGATCTATCAAAAGAAGTCCATGTCTATCTTCCTGTAGTTCGTCCATGGTCTCTGATCTCTACGGGGAGTTCTCACGTTCCATATCCATTAAGTGAGTGCTTCAGGGACAGGTGAAGGTATACGGAAGGGGTAGATGACATTCCACATATTCTTAGGCTGAAACAGTCTAAAAGAAAGCTGATCTACAAGAAGCAAAATGATTTGAACTTTGCTGCAGGAGGTGATCTACTCATTCATTCATTCAACAGATACCTGCTGATCATTAAGTATATTTCAGACACTAGAGATTCTGGCTACCCTGTTGGGCCAACAGATTCTTTTTTTTCAAGGAAGGCTAGAGTTTAACCAGGGAGAAAGACAAACAGGCAATCTCAAAAACAGTGAAGGGTAGTCTAGAACTTTTCTACTCAAAGTACAGTCTCCAGACCACCCACATCAACATCACCTGAGGACTTACTAGAAACAGAGAACCTTGGGCTCTACCCTACATCTGATGAATCATAAAGTTCCAGAGTGGGACCCAGGAATCTGTGGTGTAACAAGCCCTCTAGATGATATGAAGCACACTCAAGTTTGAGAAGCCAGGCCATAGAACAAGCAGGGCAAGACAAACAAAAGGAATAGCATTTGTCAAAACTCCAAAAAGTGAGAGAAGATGGCCATCTTCTGAAATTAGCTCAGTGGGCTACATGTAGAGAGAAAAGATTGCTGGTACAAAGCGGATGTTAGTGGAGTTGCCTCAAGGTGCTCCAGACAGCAAGCAAGGCCCAGATCATGAAGGCCCAGGTTGAGAGGTACAGACTGCATCTAGAAGGCAATAGGAAGCCACAGATAAGTATTAAACAGGGCAATGAAATAATCAGATGTCAGTTACAGAAAGATCACTTCAGTGAGGAGAATGGAAGGGGAAACACTAAAGGCAGGAAGACAAGTTAAGGCCACATGAGCAACCCTGGCCAGAGGTCAAGATGAGCCAGAGTTAGGGAGAGGATGAGAGGAGTCAGGGAGGAAAAAGCCATACGGCCATGACCAGAGGAAGGCCCACTCCAGCAGTGAGATGGCAGCTAAGGACCCCTCTGTCAGCGGCTCGAGGGCCATCTTGCTGCAGGACCCAGATATCTGCACACAACATCTCCAAACGAACCCACAAGTCAAGTGAAACAATGGGCACAACTTGACAAAGGTCTGAGAAGTCAGCCACCTAAGAGAGAATGTCGAACTGCAAAGGCTGGAGGCACGGAGAAATGGGGGTGGATAAGCTACGGAGCCTCGGGCTCCCAAGCAGAAGCCAGAACCAGGCAAAGCTCCACTCATGCACGCACCCTAGGAGGCCTCTCCCAGTTCAACTCCAGCGGTTCTGTTGGCTGGGTGGAGATATTTGTGAGTTGGTGCCAATTTTGAGCTCTGCCAGCGTTTTTAAGAAAAAATAAAAGGAGAGAGAAACCTTCCACATCTGTCTGCTTAAGCCACATACATATGGTCCATTATGCAGTTTCTCTAGACACAGGAGAATTAGATTTGCTTGTATTTAAAACATTCAAACCCTTAGTTTCGTTTCAAGTGAAATGCAAATATTTGGCACTACAAGTTATTATCTCCGGGGAAAACAGGCTGTTTATAATGAAAGAGACTTCAAAAGACTCATTAAAAAGTAATACTATTAATAAAATCCCAAAAGGTGACATTTACCCCTGAAGTATCTTAAAAATCAAGCACAGTTGAATAACATGAATTGCAAGGAGGCATTACAGGGAGAATTTACAAAGGGCGTGTATATTGTTTCAACCACATAACATTTCTGTTTAGAATATAATCTCACCCTGGAGGCATCCTGTAAGTGCTGCCCAAGAGTCCAGCCATTTTTCACCTGAGGATGCAATGATCTCATGCCAGTGTCCTTCTGGTACCTCGGTAAACAAACCATCTGGAGTGGCAAAAGCTCATACAAAGCCCACAGTGAATATGTGAGAACACCTCACCCATAGTGCAACCACTGATCAAAACACGATGTCATGAGCAAAGATGTGAGAAGACTCAATCACTCAATCACCCCTAATGAGAAACAATGGCTAACAGGCTGGTGAGACCAGACGATAGCCCGAGTGAATACTGATCTGCCTAAGGAAAGATCACGGCCACTGATCAGCCACGGGGCTGAGGCAAAAGAAGAGTCAGAGAGGCAAATGACAGCCACGCTGATAGGTGGGATCATTTACACCACACGAGGCCTGGTACAGAAGTATCAGTGAGTGGCTGTGGTTGCCCACCCCACAATGACATGTTCTACCACACCCCCTGCAGTGAGCTGCAGCCACGTGACTGCCTTCTAGCCAATGCAATGTGAGCACCAGTGACCTGCGCCATTTCCACATACGGTTAGCACCCTGTGGCACTCTATGCTAGTCCACAAGGGCCGCTGCATGGGGGATGGCACAGCGAAAGGACAGAAGGAGCACTGCTGCCTGAATCACCATGGGGAAGAAAGCTGCCTACCAATCTGTTAGAGGAGTGAGAAATACACCGACGCACTGAAATCATTAAAATGTGGGGCATATTTGCATAGCAGCTGTTAGTTGAACTATCCTTCAAGCAAGGCCCAGAGAAAAGGCAGGCCTGCCCCGTCTCAGTACTGCCATTCCTGCACTGACGATGGAAGGATGAGGCTTTGTTTTGTAATCTGACCACCTAAAGACAGGAGACAATTCTGAGCCCACACAACTTTATAACTTGTCCCCGTAGATGACCTATAGGGACAGCAAGAGTGTGGATGCAGCCATCTTTCTATGTCTGGTTAATAGGAATTTATCTTTTGTGGGTTTGAAGGAGGCTCCCAGGGAAGATGTACAGAGTAAAAAGAAGAGAGAGGTAGGGTAAAGCTGTGGGAAAACTATTAAATGAGGAACAAAGTAAAGGAGATGGAACTCAACAATTTTGTTTCGAACATTCAACCGGTTCCCCTGTATGATACCCTACAATCCTATTTATATTCTGTCTCCCACCCCGCTCTCACTATAATAAAAGGTCGATGAGGGTGGGAAAATTGGTCTATTCTGATCACTGCTATATCGCCAGCACCTAGAAAAGTACCTATGCTCAATAAATGTCTATTCAATGAGTGAACAAGTAACTGGACAAATGGTCAATTCCAATCCAGAGACAGAAAGGTTAACCTGAGCTCTCTCTCCTATGATGATGGGAGCCGAACTTTATATGCATTTACCAAATAATGTCACCTAACAGTATAAAGGCTGGGCCCTCTCCCTGACCTATGAAATAAGAAGGAAAAAATTCTCTTTTTTTCTTTTTCTTTTGAGATAGTTATAGATTCACAGGAAGTTGCAATAAATAACTTCTGGTTCTGCCTATAGAGACGTTAGTTAAAATTAAATCCTAACAGAGCAATTTAACCTTATCAGTTTCTTCATGGAAATAAATCCATAAAGATGCAAAACTCGCTCAGGGATCTAATTTCAACAGCTTAGGAGGTTGATTGCTAAAGTGTAGGAATCTGAATCTAATGAGCAACACAGAGTTGCTGCTTATTAAGATAAACTAAATTTTAAAAGTAATCACCATAGACATAGTGCTTTGCTAATTAGGTGCCAGGCATTATAAGCATCCAATACATGTGACCTGTTTTCATCTTCACAAAACCCTGTGAAGTGGATTCTGTTATTTCCATATTGCAGAACAGGAAACTGAGGATTAGGGAAGGGAAGTGACTTACCAAGATCACACATATATATTAAAATGGTAAAGCCAGAACATGAGCAGAGTTGTCTGTACTCTTTCTTAATCAGCAAGCCCTATGGCTCTCCCTGTCTTATCCATCTATCCTGTAACAACATACCATTTCCTTTTAAGAAACACCCTTACGGGAGGCGCTGGGTGGCTCGTTCGGTTGAGCATCCAACCTCAGTTCAGGTCAAGATCTCACAGTTCATGAGTTCAAGCCCCACATCGGGCTCCCTGCTGTCAGTGTGGAGCCTGCTTCAGATCCTGTCTCCCTCTCTCTCTGCCCCTCCCCCACTAGTACTCACTCACTCTCTCTCAAAAATAATAAACATTTTAAAAATCAACCTCACTACTCTGAAAACTATAAAACACTGACAAAAGAAATTCAAGATGATGCAAAGAAATGGAAAAATATTCCATGCTCATGGGAAGAACAAATACTGCTAAAATGTCTATACTACCCAAAGCAACCTACAGATTTAATGCAATCCCTATCGAAATGCCAACAGCATTTTCTGCAGAGCTACAAAAAAAAATCCTAAAATTTGTATGGAGCCACAAAGACCCTGACTAGTCAAAGCAATCTCGAAAAAGAAAACTGGAGGTATCATAATTCCAGACTTCAAGTTATATTACAAAGCAGGAATAAGTAAAACAGTATGGTAATAACATAAACATAGACAAATGATCGATGGAATAGAACAGAAAATCCAGAAATAAACCCGTAATTAGATGGTCAATTAGTCTTTTACAAAGGAGGAATGAATATACAATGGGAAAAAGACAGACAGTCTCCTCAACAAATGGTGTTGAAAAAACCGGACAGCTACATGCAAAAGAATGAAACTCAACCATTTTCTTTCACCATACACAAAAACAAACTCAAAATGGATTCAAGACTTAAAACGTGAGACCTGAAACCACAAAAATCCTAGAACAGAACACAGGCAGTAACTTCTCTGACAGCAGCCACAGTAGTATTTTTCTAGACAGGTCTCCTGAGGCAAGGGAAATAAAAGCAAAAGTAAACTACCATGACTACATCAAAATAAAAAGTTTCTGCACAGCAAAGGAAACCATCAACAAAACCTAAAGGCAACCTACAGAATGGGAGAAAATATTTGCAAATGATATATCCAATGAGGGGTTAATGTTCAAAATATATAAAGAAGTTCTACAACTCAAAACCCAAAGAACAAATAACTCAATTAAAAAATGGGCGGAAGACATGAATAGAAAAGACATTTCTCCAAAGAAGACATCCAGATGGCCAACAGACACATGATAAGATGCTCAACATCACTCATCATCTGGGAAATACAAATCAAAACCACAATGAGATATCACCTCACACCTGTCAGAATGACTAAAATCAAGAAGACAAAAAACAAGAGTTGGAGAGGATGTGGAGAAAAAAGGAACCCTCCTGCACTATTGGTGAGAATGCAAACTAGCACAGTCACTGTGGAAAACAGTATGGAGGTTCCTCAAAAAAATTAAAAATAGAACTACCCTACAACCAAGAAATCACACTACTGGGTATTTACCCCCCAAAATACAAAAACACTAATTCAAAATGATACATGCATCCCTATGTTTATCGCAGTGTTACTGATAATAGCCAAATTATCAAAGCAGCCTGAGTGTCCGTCGATACGTGAATGGGAAAAGATGTGGTGTGTGTGTGTGTGTGTGTGTGTGTGTGTGTGTGTACATATGTGTGTATGCAAACAATGGAATATTGCTCAGCCATAAAAAGGAATGAGGGGCACCTATGCGGCTCAGTCAGTTAAGCGTCCAACTTCAGCTCAGGTCATGATCTCATGGTTCGTGGGTTCAAGCCCTGCATTGGGCTCTGTGCTGACAGCTGAGAGCCTGGAGTCTGCTTCAGATTCTCTGTCTTCCTCTCTCTCTGCCCCTCTCCTGCTTGCACTCTCTCAAAAATGAATAAACGTAAAAAAAATTTTTTTAAAGGAATGAAATCTTGCCATCTACAACAACATGGATAGAGCTAAAGAGTATAATGCAAAACAAATTAAGTCAGTCAGAGAAAAACAAATACCATGTAATCTCACTCATATGTGGAATTTCTAGATTTTTTTTAACGTTTATTTATTTTAAGAGAGTGCAAGAGGGGGAGGGACAGAGAGAATCCCAAGCAGGCTCCACACAGTGTAGAGCCCGATGCAGGTCTTGAACCCATGAACTGTGAGATCATGACCTGAGCTAAAACCAAGAGTTGTACACTTGACCAACAGAGCCACCCAGGCATGCTCACATGTGGAATTTAAGAAACAAAACAAACAAGCAAAGGAAAATAAAAATAAAGACAAACCAAGAAACAGAGTCTTAACTATAGAGAACTAACTGATGGTTACCAGAGAGAAGGTGGGTATAGGTGTGGGTGAAATAGGTGATGGGAATTAAAGAGTATACTCACCATGAGGAAAAAAATAAAATAAAGGAACACGCTCACTGCAATGCTAAAAATCAATGCAGCAATTCTGCAGACTGAGGATCTGAGCATGGGATATGAATATCCTATACTTACATGTCCCTCCCATTATCTAGTTTAGTTGTAGATTTTGGCCCATAAGCTATTAATTATACAGAGAGAGCACCGTCTTATTTCTGACATGCCTATAAGCATCTGGCATGTTTTCACATCAGGAAAGAATCCTGTAGATAGCCATACAATACAGGTATTCAGTCATTTATTTCACTGTGATTTTAGTATGTGGCACTAACACTATTTTTGATTAACCTAAGAAATGCTTATGAATAATCACGGTCTCCAATTCTTCCATCAGGAGCCAAGATCTGCTGTTCCAGAAGGCCATTTTTCCTTGGGATTTTGCTCTCTGGAGAAGGCCAGGAGAAAGTGAAAAATCAGCAGTAAGAGGACACTTTGACAAGGCTGCGGACTTCAGTACCAGTGCATTAACGTGCCCAGCCCAATCCTTGTTAGGTCCAGTTAGGCCCAATCCAGTTAGGTCAAGGACACCTACCTCCTCCACTATGTCCTCCCTTAATACTCAAGGCAGTCTGAGGTCAGATGGGAAACAGATGTCCCAAGATCTAGGGCTCAATTCAAGGACTGCTTTAGACAATGAGGCTACAGATTGGAGGTGCAAAAAGAGTGCAGATTCTGGAGGAAGAAAGACTTGGGCTCAAATCTGGGATGGTCACTTGCTCACCATGAGACGTGGGCCACTTAATTTCTGAACCTTCAGCTCCCCACCTAAAAGATAGTGGCATGGCTCACAGGGCTCCGCCTACCCACCAGCCTCATCTCCCTCCCACTCCAGGCTCTGGCCACACTGGCCTTCTTTCTTCCGGGTCTTGGACTGTGTCTCCTCGGTGGGCTGTATACACAGTGAACTGGCTCACTCAATGCCCGCACCATCTCCTCTTAGCAAAGCTATGCACTGCAGACACTGGCTAGGTAAAAGTACATTATCCAAATACCTTTGCTGTTAGAATTACAGATGGGACTTAGGTTCCACTAAACATGCCCATGGAAGGCTAATTCAAAACAAGTCACGTGGCCAAACAGGCAGGGAACAAAGCATTCACTTGGCGGGCCTGGGTCAGACTCAGCGTGGAGCTGCAGCTAAAAGCTATGGCAGCAACTGCCCAGGTCTGCAGCTTCCTGACGGTGAGAAAGGCAAAGCTCCCTCAGCCGTCCAGCCATCCAGTCCTGCTGTGCAGTTTGAGGAATTGTTCCTGCATGCTCAGAACAGAGTCGGAATCTTCAGCCCTTCCAAAGATATGGTAGGCTTTCCACTCCCTTATTAGAAACCCCTATTTGCCTAAGCTAGCCAGAGTAGACTCTGCTGTCCACAAGGAAGAAACGCACGACCTTAGCCTAGAGGCTTCCCACTCAGCCAGGAGCCCCTCTCCACACCTCCCGGCACCATCCTCCCTTAGCCTGGTTACCTCCTTGTCACCCTTCACAGCTCAGCTCAAGCAGCACTTCTTTGGGGAAGCCTTCCCTCACTTCCTAGCCCTAGGTGGGATTTCTCCGTCACATGCCAGGAAGTCCTCCCTTGCCTCTAGGCAACGCCCATTATACGTGCAGTGGCGGGACCATTTGATTCACATCCGTCTGCCCTGCTTGACTGCAAGTCCCCTGAGAGCAGGGACCATGTTTGTAGTCTGCGGGGTACCCCTGGCATGGTGCCTGACCCACATAAGCCACTTAGTATTACTGAGTGGACGAGTACAGGACATAATCTTGCAAGTAGTCTACCTTGCAAGACTGTTGGGAGAACTGGAATGACACACACAAGGGAAGGGGCCAGCACGGCTTCAGGACCAAATAAACACTCGGTTTGGTAGAGACACTCATTGAGATAGGCAACTAGGGGGACGACACCAGCTGCTCACCTGAGATTGGGGGAATAGCAAAGGGCCCGGGGCGGAAATGGTGCCACTGTAAATGAGCCTTCCGTATTTACACCCTAGTATATACTAACTGAGATGAAGGGGTCCTGGAGAATATGCCAGAAACAAACACCCCTCTCCTTTCCAGCTTTAAAAGCTACTATCTGGGACCACGAGTTCAATTGGGTGTTTACATCTGAGAGGGTAAATCAGAGGTGCTCCTGTCTACCAAATCAATGTGGGCCCTAGCTACTACCAGGAAAGTTCTGGATACCATGATGCCCATATCTGCGGGGAAAAGCAATGCTGACCCCACAAATAAAATGTGCTCATTTACTTTCATCTAGTCTAGCTGACCTGTTGAGCACTATATGGAAGCTAAAATTCTCATGGGTACCAGGTCTATCATTTTTACCCTCTGTCCACCCTGTCCCCAAGCATGGCTTCTGCAAGGCCTTAAGGCAGCACCCCAATGAATCCTAGTATTTACTGAATTTTCCTTTTCCCATAAACATCCTTCAGTTTCAACGTCACGTGCCCTGTTCTCATACCCTGGAATCACCTCTTTCAATGATCCAGTATCTCTTTACTATTCTCATCTTGTAACACAAAACATTTTTCATGTAGAAGTGCCTCCCAGCAAAGAAACCGAGCAACTACTATCACTTTAATTGTTAAGAAGCATAGGTAGATGGCGAGCACCTAAAGAATATAATAAGAGACAGCTAAAAAAAATTTAGGCTAAAAAAAGTAAATTTCAGTATCAATTGAAATTAAAGGTTTAAAAAATAAGGCCTAGAAAATCTGAAAAAGAATTAGAAGTGGGTGAAGGAAATAAGAAGGAAGGAGGCTTGATGAGATGAAAAACAGGACCTCTTTGCGATAATAGTGACTAATCGGGTATCTAGGGGGTCCTAGAGAGACTCAGTGAAGTAGAACACATCAAACTTTTTCACCCCTTGGGACATGGCAAATCTCCAGCTAGGGTTTGAAATCAAATGTGGAATGTGTCTGATAAAACAAGATGTCAAGAATAAGGCACTTACATTCCTGTAAAATTTATCAAACCAGTTCTTCCTGTTATACAGAAAGGTGAACACACATACACTCTTTCCCACCCTCTTCCTCCTCCTCCCTCTCTTCCCTCAAGCCCTCCTATTTCAGCCAGAGGAAGAGAATTTAGCCAATTTAGCAATGGCAAGAGGTCAACACACACACAATATATTACCATTCAACATCCCGAACAACAGAAGATTTTCCTAGCCTAATGTTTACCCATAAACTAAGTAATTCTACTTTCTGCCCTAAAGATTATAAACAAGAAACTCCTGTTGCTGGAGGGCCTAAGGTGCTCCAGAACCAAGAGAAGCGGGGGTCCCCAACTTCCTACAAGGGCCTTCGGTGCCCAGACCTCCCCTCAACCACGCAAGAAGCAATTTTCCACATACACTGCAGCCTCTCACTCGCCCAAAGGAAGACACCAGCTTCTGGTTTCAGACTGGTAGGAATGACAAACCAGTAAAGAACACACCGATAACTCAAAAAAGGGGCATACGATATGAAGCAATTCACTGAAAAGGAAACACAAATGACTCATAAACGTAAGATACTCCACTTCACTAATAAAGAGAAATGTTAATTACAAGTACAGTGAGATCTCATTTTTTACCCATTTTTCACCAGACTGGCAAAGATGCATCAGATTTTTAGCACATTGTGTTAGCATGGGTATGGGAAAATAAACATTTTTGTATATTGGTGGTAAATGTGTGAATTGGTAGTCTCCAATTTGAAAATCTCTATAAAAAATAAAAATGTGTAGACATTTCACTCAATTATTCCATTTCTAAGAACTGGCCCTATGTATTGCAAACATGTATTGCAAGTCTGACTGCAAGCTCCAGATGTTGATCAGAAGGAGCTGATCGTGGCTCAGTCAGTTAAGCGTCCACCTTTGGCTCCGGTCATGATCTCATGGTTTGTGAGTTCAGGCACCACATCGTGCTCTGTGCTGACAGCTCGGAGCCTGAAGCCTGCTTCAGATTCTGTGTCTCCCTCTCTCTCTGCTCCTACCCCATTCGTGCTCTGACTCTCTCTCTCTCAAGAATAAAATTTTTTTTTAATTAAAAAATAAGCTGATCCATAAATGATTTATGGAAGACGCACACTATACAATACTATGCATTTAAAAAAACCAAAAAGGAGTACTTTATGTACTGCTATAGAATGCTACTAAAGCTCATCACTAAGTAAAACATGCAAGTGCATAACAGATGTATACTGTATGCTACCATACATGCAAGAAGGTGCAACTCCATGTTTTGTACCTGTTATATATAATTACATAAGAACACCTATATTCACTTGCATATGCATAAAATCATCCTAGAATGATACAAAAGAAATTTGTCATATTCGCTGGCTCTGGGATAGGGAACTGGATGGCCAGTGGAGGGGACGGGAGGGACACTTTTCACTCTACACCCTTTTGTATCTTTTTAATTTTTGACATTTTTTTTTAACTTTTAATTGCCCTGAAGAACAAGGGTATTTGAAAGCTCACGACCCACGATCCAAAACAAAACCAAAACCAAAACCAAAACCAAAACCAGTGTGGTGTTTGCCGTATAACCTGAAACAGGCAAGTAGCACCGTAGCGTGCTTTCGCCGCAGCCCAGGGAAGAGGGCATCGTCGGTGGCTGCTCAGCTCTAGCCACTTGGGAGAACAGCCGCGTGGCTCTCTTCAGTGGCTCGTCAGCCCACTGGTTTGACTGCAAGATGTGGAGAAGAAAAAACGGCAAGAACTAAACGTGGCATTATGCTGAAGTACGCACAGGGGCACTTTGCAGGGGACAGAGTCACAGCTATCAGATAAGGGGAGAGGGGGAAGATTCCAAATTAAGGAAGGAAAAAAAATGGCCCAGGCTCCACTAAAAGAAAGCAAAACAACATAAAAACCAACCCCCCACCAGGCCAAATGACCCTGAAAGAGCCCCCCACGGCCCGACCTGTCACGTAGGCCACTTCCCTGGGACAAGCACTAGGTAAGAAAACCAGAGTGGCTGAGACAGTACTGCGTGAGGCCCACTTGCTGACCTGCTTCTTTCTTCTCACACTCAGAGCACCGACGTGCTCGTGACTTGCCTCTACGCCACCTCATTCAATCCCATCCCAATCTTGCAGCCACAGCCTCTACTCCTCATCACCCCCACCCCCAGCGTCCTAGTCCCAACCATCCATAAAATACCCTTGACACCACAGAAAGTCCTCCCACTGCAGGGACAGTCTCCCAGAAAGTCTAGCTCTGCCTGTTCTCATCCAAACTCCTACAGTGAACAACTCACTCGCAGTGGCTACCAATTGTCTTCTGACTTCTGCCAACACTGCTCCAACAGAGCCTCGGGGTGTTCATTTCTTTCAGCATCCTTTACACACTTCTTTTCCACTTACAACCATTCCGAATAGACGCGAGGAGCAGAGAGAATCTGCTTCTGGACCCAAGTACCTACAATTAAGTCCATAGCAGGATGGAGAGGGCATGGCAAGAAACTGAAATTGAGCGAGAATGAGGGGGGTAAAGGAGACAACTAAGTTCAATAAACGTTTTCAACTCACAGACTTTTAGATTAAAACGATGGCTGCTTAGCAAGGTCTGACAATGTCTGCCTACTCATTAGAAAACTTCCACCACAAATAAAGCCAAAACCTCCAAGTGAAATGGCAGGGTGATAAAGTTCTCTAAATTCTATCACTATTTTGTCTTTGAAGTAATAAAGACATGTGAGCATTGAGAATTTACCCCAGAAGACTGTTAACATTCACCCCTTCAAAAAGAGAATAAAATATTACAGCATGCATATTTAGGTGCAAAAAGTGAATATGTTTTGATTTAAAATAAAAGATAAAATTTTTTCTAGTGAGATCTGCCTGGAAGTATATTTGATCTACCAAACCTGTATTCCCAAAGTCAGGTAAAAATATATTGCATATATTTAATATATATGTAAATATATACACATACAAATACACATATACATGAATACCTATATTTATTTATGTGTGCCTAAAATATTCCTGGAATGACACAAAAGAAAAGCTGCCTCTGGAATGTGAAACCAACAAAGACTGAAGGCCCATCCCTCTGGCCGAGCTTCACAGATAAAGGAGATGAGTAATGAGCTATTTTTTAAGAATGAAAAAATGGAAACTTCACATGTACAAGAAATATTAGAAAATTCTCAAACTTAATGTTATCAATGGGAAAAAAAGTATACATGAATGAAGGCAAAGATGAAAACAAAGAAGGCAAAAGACAAGACAAAGAGTAAGGTTCCCACACAAAGGACACTGGCTATTAGGGAAACAACAGTAGCTCCCTTGTGGCCAGGGTGTGGAGGGAGAGAAGTGAACTACAGTGACTGAAAAGGTAACAAGTAGGTGTGAACAGCAGGACCCTGAGGGCCATGTTCGGAAGTAGGTGAGATGCAGAGAGCAGTGGGCAGGTCTCAACCAAGGGAGTAGGGTGATCAGATATGTATTTTTAAGACTATTTTTATATGCAGTAAGCATAATGGATTTGAAGAGGCAAGAGTGGAAGCAAGGAAAAAGAGTTACAGGCTGACAGAACAGATTCAGTGACAGAGGAGGACGGCCTGAACCAAGGAGGTGCAGGGAAATGGACAGGTAAGAGAGGCATTTAGAAAGTGAAATGGCCAGGACCTGGTAACTAAGTGGGCAGGAGGGCAAGAGATGAGTCAAAGATAGCGACCAACATTCTGGCCTGTGCTGACAGATGGATGGAGACAGGAACGGAAGGGTGAAAGCTGGTTCTGTGGGAAAGACAGTGGGACATCTGAGTGAAGACGTCTGGCAGATGGAGATATGTGGTCATAGGCTTCCATACGGCTAAAGAGGAACAGAGTAAGAAGCGCACCCAGGCATCACCAACATGTGAGGTGCCGGTGGAAGAAGAAGAATGGAAAAAGAAGATTAGTAAGAGGTAGTCACAGAAGCAGGAAGAAAACCAGGAGAAGACGGCATCATGGACACCAAACAATGAGAGCATATCAAGACAGTGGTTAATGTCAAAAGCTGCCAAGGGGTCAATGGAGCAAGAACTTAACCCAAAGCAGTTTCTGGCAACCACAGCAAAAACAGACGCAGTGGAGTACAGTGGGAGCAAAAGGGGCAATTCTAAATCCTACACCAGCAAATTACAAATGACTATAGTCTAGCTGCTTAGGAAACTTTGTGAAAAGTAAACCACAAAATGACCTATAAACACATAATAGATGAATCAGGAAAGAAGACTTAGTATTTCTTTACAAATCACTGTCAACCCTCCACAGATATAGAATAAGCTCAGTCTGAAATTTCAAGGGGAAAAACATCTCACCCTGAACAAAAAAAAAAAAAAAAAAAAAAAAAAAAACCCGAATTCATAAAGTACTAAGCAAAAAAACTATTCATTCCAATATTTGGGTGAATTTGGCATAAGCATCTCTAAAATGCCAAGCTCATGAGCTGCAACAGCACTGGCCCAGAGTCCCTAAAAACCTCCCCCAGTACCCATAGGCCGCCTCCCATCCTATCATGAGGAAGGATTCGAATACAAGGCGACAGAGGAAGCTAGAAGAAAGCAAGGTTGCCATCAGCACATTAACATGGCAATGTGAGGGGAATGAGTTATCCCAGTCTCAGCTGGCACCAGGCCCAATCTATATTAATCCGCTACCACCAAAACCCTTCTCTTCAGATCCCCTCATCAACAAGACTAATTCAGGTTGGCAATTTTCTTTCCGGGACGTAGAGTCTAGCCAAACTAAGTTGACAGCCATGAGGAAGAAACCTAGGAACAAAAGCAACAAAAACACATCAGCCATGAAAACCACAAACTGTGCTGTCTGGAGGAAGGCCCCTTGTTCTCATCTTAAACAGAAGGCAATGCTTCAAACAGGAGGGGGTGGGGCAGGGGCGGGGCTTCCACTGATGCCAAACAAACATTAAGAGAGTCAGACTGTCGCAGATTATTACAATGGACTGTTAAATCCATTCCAAGTCATTCATGTTATAGAAAAGAGAAGGAACTTACCCAAAGTCACACAGAGTTTGGCCAGTCCTGCACAAGAACCCATCTGGTTTCTTCCAGACGATACCTTAAGTCCTTCTAATGGCCAACTACTGGCAAATACTGTTGTTCAGCCCTGGCTCTCCCCAAAGCTCCAGAGCCATTATCTCCTACCATCTCTTTGACACCTCCTCTTGACTCTCTCAAAAGCTCAAATCCCAGCATCTAACACTGAGCTCATGATCTTTCCCCAGAACTCTCAAGGCCAGTTTTTCATCCAGGGCTTCTTAGCTTACCAGATGATATTACTATCCATCTGGTTCCTGAGCCAGACTAAGAAATCACGTCCTGTGTTTGAACTCCAACCCTATCACTTCCTAACTGTGACTTTGGGCAGATTACATAAGGTCTTTAAATCTCAGGTTTTAGCATCGGAAACATGGGATGACATAGCAGACACCCAAGACTCCAGGATGGCGTCATCCATACCAGTGAAGGAGAAGCAACTCATGGATGTCAACTTAGGAGAGCTGCCAAGCTGGATACTGATGCAGGATTTCACCCCCTGAAGGCACTGCTGGAGCGTTTCAAGAGATTACTACCAGTGTTACAAGTATGTCAATGTGAAGAAAGGGGCCATCGCTGGGATTCCTATGGTGCTGGCAGCTTATGTGCTTTTCAACTACTGTCACTGTTACAAGGAACTCCAACATGAGCAGCTAGGCAAGTACCACTGAAGAGGGCCCAGTGTCGAGGCACATTCTGCATTCCTGACCATGGCCTTTGCCTGGTACCCTTGACTCCTTTCATACTCTAATTGAGAATTAAAGAGGACTGGTACATGGGAAAAAATGGGATAGCAGGAATCACCTCATAAGGCAGCTGTGAGCACTGAAGGGGATGTGGATAAAATGCTAAGCACTAGCAAAGAATGTTGTACACGCAGTTCCCTCTATATTCTTGCCTACTCCCCCATTCTCATCCCCTGACCTGGTTAACACCTACAAATCCTTCCCATTTCAACTCAAATGTGGCTTCCCACTAAAAGCCTTCCTTGATTGCCCCCTACCTGCTAAGGGTAGGACACAACTGCACCCCCACACTGTTTTTCAGCCTCAAAGCAGTGTAATTTCCATTCACAACACATATTATAATGACTTACTTACTTTGCAATGGTTTGATTATTGACCACCTCCTCCAACTGCCTAGAAGCTCTATGAGGGCAGGGACTGGGACTGTTCCACCTCCATAGGTATATAGTAAACATCAGTTGAACGAAGAAGCATGTCTATTAGCAGGAAACGTGGACCCAGAGATTAGAAGTCACAGGACACCAATCCAAATAAGAACACATGGCATCCTCCCTGCCAGGCGACTAGGTAGAAAGGAACTCGTGATCCCTATCTGACCACTGCAAAGGCCATGATTTCCTGCTTGTGTGAGCATCATTCTAACAGTTCAGGATTAGGACTCCACAGCACTAGGATAAACTCCACACAGACATGCACAGCACATCCTGTAGAACCTTTTAGATGAATCCCAGTCCCTCCAATGCCTTTCTTATTGTAAACCATCATTCCACAGCAGATTTGATTCTTATATTTAAAGACACATATTGTTGTACCACAGGACCTCTAAACACAACCAACTACTGCATCTGGGGCCCAGCCAAAGAAACAGCTCTTTGTTCCAGCTTGGAGGTGAAAGTGAGGTCTTCTGGACATAGGAGAGAATGGCATGTTAGCCCTCCAACATGGTACCAGTAAGGGATTTTCAAGCATAGTTCTTACTACACCCAATGCTTATTTATGTAGCAAGTTCGGAACATAGCCTCCCTATAGTATGGAACTCTAATGTAAAGTATTTTAAGCATAGATTTTGACACTGGGTCAAGGCCTGGTTTCAAATTCTGGTTCTTCCACTTACTGGCTATGAATAAAACTTTAGACCCATTACCTAACCTCTCTCAGGCACAGTTAACTCACCCACACTAATAGATTTAACAGTACCTAGATCTTATAGTTGTAGGAAGCATTAAATATAAATACACAGCATATGGCTAAATTATTATCCTTAGGAAAGTTCTTTGTACAAAGACTACCACCTTAGAAGATAGTTTTGTCCATAACACAGTTCTAGGCCTAACAGAGTACCCATTCCCAGAGGGTATTCAGTGAACACCATGATCTTCAAAGGTCCTTAGTAATCCTTCTTCCTAAGTTGAACACTGACAAACCACCCAAAAGTAAACCCAGTTTTTTCGTAATTCCTCTCATGCAGACACATACACCAACATGCACACACCCTTTTTTTGAGAAAAGGACCTACCCAGCACAGGACTCAGAGATACTGCACAAGATAACAGTTGCAGATACAAAAAAACAAATGAGTTCTTTATCCAAAAGAAAACACTGGAGAAAGGGAAGCTGAAATTTTCTAAGCCAGGAGAAACGGAGACATCACTTGTGTTTCTGTCAGAATACTGCTATCTATTACATATAAGAAACAGTAGTTGCTGCCACACATCAAATAACTGTTCTCCAAAAGGCATGGACTAGGCACTGAGACAGAATGCCTAAGAACTACCCCTGCCTTCCAAAAGCCTGCCATGTAATTGGAGGCACAAAACAAAGGGCAACGGCTAAGTATGCACCAAATGAATAATAATAAAGAATAAGGCAAAAATAAGAAAGGCTGTTTTGGGGGGGGAAAACGTACTCCTGAGGGAGGTGCCTAAAGACTAAGTAGATACAGGTGGAAGGGCATTTTGACATACAAAAGACCAAGAACCAGCTTGGATTCGTCTAGAGACACCAAGAAAGTGTAGAAACACACGTTACAAAAAAGATCTAGGAAAATAGGGGTCCCTGGCTGGCCCGGTCAGTAAAGCAGGTGACTCCTGATCTTGGAGTCGTGAGCTCAAGCCCCACGTTGGAGGTAGAGCTTACTTTAAAAAAAAAAAAGATTAACGAAAATATACAAGCAACAGAACAAGAAGTCCAATATTTGCCCAAGGGGGCAGTTTTATATCTTCCTTGCAGAAAAAAAAAAAAAAAAAGGCAGCCCATCAAAAAGCCATGTCCCCAAAGTCTGCCACTGGCACAACCCCACATCACTTACCCGAATAAGGGAAGCCTGATGGCGAGGGGGTTTGGTTCCTGGGGCCCCCGATGAGGGTCCTTCAGGCTGGACAAGGGGCTGTCTAGCTTCATAAGGAGCTGAAAAAGCAGGAGGAAAAGTCAGCACAGCACAAAAAGATTCCACCCAAAAATTATGATGTCACACTCAAACTGAGACTGTCTGTTCTTCAGGGAAGAATCAGCAAAGGAATTAGAGTTTATGTACATAGGGCCACCTTGTACAAACAAACCTGGGTGCAATCGAAAGCCATTTAACTGATTCATAAAAAGACAGGAAAAGATTTGCATCATGTTGAGATTAGGAATAAATCTGAAGGGTGTAATGGTAAGAACCTAAATTGGAATAGAAAGCAATAACAATAGTCAGAGAAGTGCCATATTATAAATGCTCAAATTCTAAGTATCTGGTAAATTCTATATACACCTGCCGGTTTAAAAGTCTTGCATTCATCATCCATATTCCAAAGAAACAAGAAAATAAGTATGCATTTTGAACACTAAAAATCAATGTTACTATTTATTTTTCAAAAATAAATGGCAGAGTCTTCTTTTCCTTATTGGAAAGGATGTAAAATCAAGTAGAGAAAAATACGAAAAGGAATAAATGTATTTTATATTTATTATTTTATCTTTCAATAACCAAACTAAAAATAATTTTGGTGACTTTAAGAAAAGTTTTTAAGCCACAAAAACAAAAGCCTTTTTCACTTTATTTCCCAAATATTTTATAATGACTTTGCCAATATGGTAGGAAAACAGTTAAACATAACCAGGTAGTATTCAGCTCCAACAGAAAAGAGAACTCATCACCCAAGATGAAGCCATTTTTGATTAACATTTCTGGTTGACAATTTGAGTTTTTGGAAGTATATCAAGAAGTAAAATGCTCGCTTCCTCTAGCTTCCTTATAAATAAGGTCCGGTAGAGGGTGTGGGGCAGCCTGTCACAGCACCACCCAGGGCAGACTCTGATCACCTGAAAATAAAGGGGGTGTAAGAACAGTACATCAGGAACAGCAAACCACTCTTGGGCTCACATCTGCTTTTTATATTTCCTCCAAGGGACTGGAACACAACATTATAACACAGTTAAAATACATTAAAACATCAAAAATCATTACCTGGCAAAGTATTAAGTAGATTTTCAGACCCTGCTAAGAATAAATAAGAATATAAAAAAACTGCAAAAGACACAAACCCAGGAATACATAATCCAAATGTTAAAAAAGAAGTCTCAGCCGGTAGGCAGGTGTCCTTCGAAGAAGGACTTTTAAGATCACTCCATTTTGACAGAACACTGAATATAACTATTAATGCCAGAAGGTTTGAACACAGTGAACTGCACCATGGTTGGGGTACTAGCGGTCATGAGCTTCCCCTGGGCAGCTGACCCTCCGTGCCTCTGACTCCCCTCAGAGGAAGGGAGCTTCTACTACACAGGAGGAGCACATATGCGAGGAGGCCACCTGGCCCATGGCTCCAGCCCCTCACCTACAAGGGCCTTCCCTTGGAAGAGATGGACATATCTCATCAGTAAGGCTTGAACAAAGACTCAGCCACATGGGGCATCATTTTTGGAAAGGCCTGGCCTCAACGGCAGATCTTCTCTTCCTACTCCTATGGGAAGACTAGGATGGCCGTGCCTGCCCGTGACTGGAGAGGTGAGTGTACGAAGCCCATGTGGTCACAAATCTAAAACATGTGCTTCGATCAGCTCTGTCAGTATCAGAACTGACCATCAGACCATCATCAGTCTGACTCTGGTCCCATCCTCAGGTGGATCTCAAATCAGAAAGAGTTACTTACTGCCTCTACTCTCCTTCCTCCCAAATAAAACCTGGCAAATGCAACTCAATGCAAAAGAAATAATTCTCAGATCCCCTTACAAGAGGTTTCATAAGGAACTAGAAGTTATCATCTTTCTCCAAAGGGAAGAACCCTAAAGATTTCATCACTCTGAGATTCAGTGTCAAACCAGAACGGGGATCACTAGCAAATGCACAGTAAAGACTCTACATCTGCCATCAACCCAATGAATGATATCCAGAAGGTGAATTTCAAGAACACTTAAGGGCATCAAAAAACAAACAGGTACCAGATCCTAAAAATACAAAGAAAATACTAGGCAACAGTTGAGTACCTACAATGTTCCAGGACCCGTGTTAGGCACAGAGGTTTATATAACACTCCTCATTTGATCCACAGGGCAAACCTCTGAGGCAGACGTTCTTCCACTTTACAGATAAGAAAAACTGAAACTCAGAAAAGCGAAATACCCATAGTCACACAGGCTAGAAATGCAGGCCCACCAAGTCTACCTTTAGACCCAGGAGACGGACATCACAGCCCATGCTCTTCAGAGAGTACATTCCTAGAATCAATACATCAGAATAAGATGTGCAAGAAAAAGCAGAACGGATATCTTGATACAGAGATAAGACATTAGGTATCAGAAGAAACAGGTAAGATTTGCAGTAGTTGCCTCTGGAGATCAGAAATAAGTTGAGTGGGAAGGAGAAAAGTTGTTTTCACTACAGGCATTTAAATATTTTTTAACTATATGGTTGTATTACTGTGATTTCAACGGTTTTTAAATATGGGTAGCAGCATCTGCCTCCAAGGGTTGTGCTAAGAAGAAAATAACACACATCAAGATCTCTGCACGATGCCTGGCACACAAGTCTCACCCACGGGACATGAGCTACAGCTACATCCAGCAGAGGTTAGAATAGCAGGAGCCAGGAGAGAAGTTGAAGAGGGGCTCTGAATCAGACTGGTCTGGAGACACTCAGTCTGATTTAAAACATACTCACAAACATTCCCCACTAGCCAGGAATCATGGCAGAATCTTAGACAGGGAAATGACCCCAGAAAAATGTATTCCTAGAAAATTATTCCACCGGCAAAACTCCTTTCTGAAAAGGCATAAATTAAGAATAATTCTAGAATGCTGGGCACCAGAGTCACTGCGATTTAACAGGTTTTAGATATGCCACTGTGTAGATCAAAAGGAAAACAGAGTACAGAAACAGGAAAGGGAATCCTGGGTTTGTCAGATGGGTTGATGACATGGTGAAGACAACAGAGAGTTAAAAAAAACAGATGGAAAAGAGCGTGAAGGCCTTAAGAAAAACTGAGTTCTGAAAACATGGGAAGAAAGAGAATGAAGACATGTGGGATTCTCTTACTTCCTGACCTGAGGATATAGGACAGAAAAGGAAGCAAACAGGCCAAGAAAATCCTCTGGGGGAGAATCTACAGACATTATACAAATAGGAGTGAACAAGCTGTGAAGTGAATATTATCAATTAGAAGCAAAAATCACAAGATTGAACCAAGTTGCAGATAGAAAAACTCTCCCTTCCTTTGACTTAGACAGATGGAGAAGTCTAAATGGTAGTACCTGTAAATGTTTTATTTCTGAATGACCTTGTTCACAACTACAGGGACCTAACAGACTCCTAATCAATGGCTAGAGCCAAAAAACTCAAACTCTTTGAGAAACAGGCAACTGACTGTTCACTCAGACTCCTCTCTATGGGTGTGCTGTGCAAAGAAGAACCCTCTGAAATGGTAGCTCGTCAAGTTTAAGGTTCATGATATAGGAGAATAACCAGCAAGGGGTAACTTAGAAAACAATGTTCCAAGAATAAAAGAGTGACCACAAGGAAATGTCTTCATATCTGATATAATGTCTACAGTTAAAAAACACTGAAGAAAAGGAAACCACTGAGAGTACCAAATGCTGGCAAGGAACACTGAACTCTCATACATCGCCAGTGGGTATATACAGCCACTCTGTAAAACTCTTTGGCAGTTTCTTACACCCCTTCCCTAAGGTACAGAAATTCTACTCCTAGGTGCCAGGGAAATGACAATATATGTCACAAAAAGATTCACAAACAAATGTTCGTTGTATCCTTACTCATGACAGCCAAACACTGGAAACAAACCAAATGTCCATCAACAGGAGAATGGATCATCAAATTGTGGTACATTCACACAATGAAACACAACTGAGTAATAAAAAGAAGCAAACTACTGAGACACACAACAATAAGGATGAACCTCAACCACTAATGCCAAGGGAAAGACAGCAGACACATAAGAGGAGTTGTTCAATATGATTCCATTTATATTAAGTTCTAAAAGAGGCAAAACTAATCTAAGGTGATAAAAATCAAAACAGTCCTCACATTGGAGGCCAGGGAGTGACTGGAAAGGGGCATCTGTAGGGTGATTGAAATGTTTGTTTGTTTGTTTGTTTGTTTGTTTGTTTGTTTGAGAAAGTGCACACAGAAGTCAGGGAGAGGGTCGGAGGGAGACAGAAAATCTTAAGCAGCCTCCACACTCAGCACAGGACCCAATGTGGGGCTCAGTCCCAAGACCCTGGGATCATGACCTGAGCCAAAATCAAGAGTCGGGATGCTCAACTGACTGAGCCACCCAGGCGCCCCGGAAATGTTCTATTCTTGATCAAAGTGGTGGCTACATGGATGCATCCATTTGTCAAAACTCAACTTGGGAGATTTTTAAATATGTGCATTTTATCATTTAGAAAAAATAAGTAAGAATGAAGGCATGGACAACCTTGACATAGGCTGCTAAGAGTCAAGGAAGACGGAGAGAAGCAGGTTGTTTCCTTGCCAATGGGGGGAATGGAAGCCCAATTGGAATGAGGAAAGAATGGGGCAAGAAGTAGAGACAGTGAATACAGACAAGTTTTTAAAGGAATAGCCAAATAGATATAGATAGATAGATAGATAGATAGATAGATATAGATTATAGATATAGATATAACAAAGAACCTGGTAATAGGCTGACTCAGTAGAACAAAAAATGACTCACGTATGAATTAAAAACCAAAAAACAGGCACCACGCTGGGCATAAAACTCCAATGTCCAAGCCCAAATAACATTAAGAATCAAAAAAAGAGCTCCACTTCTAAAACTAGGGAAATCAGGCAGGAGAGGCTAAAAGCAAAGTGAAGAATTCTCAACCCTATTTTGTTTCAGACCCCAATGGGACATTCGAGTTTAAGGAGAGTGATTTTTTGTTACTATCCCTGAACAGCATCATCTTGCATTTGCATAGGACTTAATTTCCAATCAGACTTCGTGTTTTCGCTAATCCTCACAACACCCCAATAGAATAGTGTTACCCCATTTTAAAAGAGGAGAAGAAATCACGGTTCAGGGCAGTTCAGTGTCTTGCCCAAGGTCACATAGCTAGTCACATAAACCCACACCTTCTGATTCCCATCAAAAAATTTTTTCATTATGCCACACCGGCTCCTCTCTACAATATTACAGCCTCTCTATAGCCTAGCACACATTTTTATCTGTGTCCCTCTAGAACTCACCGCTATTTTCAACGCAGCAAAACCCTGCAGAAACTGGGTCATTTTCAAACACAGCCCACAAAATACAAGAGGAGGGTGATGAATAACCGATTCTAGAATACCTTTAATTGGTCCTATCTTAAACTACGAGCCAGAGCCCCAGGAGGACAAGGCACTGCCGTGAGTGCACGCAGCCTTAAGCACTGCAGGCTAGGCAGCCAACTCGGAACAACTAACGTACCTTACAGCTAACGCGGCCAGCACGGCGTTAAGTGTGAGCAAGCAGGCGACCCCACAACTGGGCACGCCACATGCTCTCAGCACAATGCTTCCCCTACCATTTCCCTTATTCTTCTCAACCGCAAGAGTGAGATATTTTCATTTATGTGATCTGTCTTTAAAGGTTGAATCAACTCTTTTGCTTTTGCAGAGTTATATTTTTAAGTAGTTTCAGAAAAGCCGTTGTTATATAAACATGTTTGGAATGTCTGCTCAAAGGAACAATTCCAAGACAATATAAACCTTCGACATGCGATGTTCCCAGGTAATGAAATCTATATACGAAGGATTAAATCATCTAAATCAATTACAAGTTGAAACTGGTTTGTTTCGGATAGGACACAAGGCACCACTAGGATACATTTCATTTTATTTTTTTAAAAAGCCTTGCTTGAGAGTACAAAATTAAATTGAGCCATGTTTCCAAAGACAGAGGTAATTAAGTCAGGAGATTCAGCAGCTGGTGGCGTTGCTGCCTGATAGATTAAGGAGTCTCTAGGACACTGTCTGGGACAGCTGGACAAGATCGCCTCTTACCTGGATGCATCTGCTCCGTGTTGCTCCGCAGTTTGCCGTAGGCATGGCTCAAGGGCACCCTCTGGTAATGAGGCGGGGAAGAAGGAGGGGAGGCGAGGGGTGACATCGTGGGAGACTGTGTTTCCTGCTTCAAAGGAACCAGAGCAGAGTTCAGAGGCAGTCACTTGAGAAGCCTGGTGCTTTGAACGGCAGTTACGAAGTATAATGCAACTCTACCGCCGGTGAGACGGCTGATTTCACAAATGGGAGGAAATGTTTTCTCAAAAACACGGCTTGGTTAAAACGCAGTGTCTGAGGATTCAAGTCTCCCAGAGAACAAAGTCTCGCCAGCACTCAGTTACCTAAATTACTAAAACTGCCATGAAATGCTTTCCGTTATTCCACTAGTATTTTCCTTTGGAAAATGGAAAACAATGATCACATGAAATAGCATTCACACTCCCCAAATGTGATCTCTTCGTGGATAAATTCAATTTTCATGTGTTTATAATAAAGGCTCCTATTTCCTGGATTTACACTTACCAAGTCTTCCAGCAAATGTGGGTATTAAAAATACACACTTAAAATGCTTAATGCTAAATGTTGCTGGGGCTTACTGTACCAGAGTAAAATGCCAGCTTTTTCTTTTTCACACTAGGGGATAATGAAACAATTCATCATGGGCAAACCACTCCTAAACAGGAGGATGGAGGCTTAATAAGCTACAGTTCAAATCTCAGTTAAAATGTGAATTTTATGTAAGAGTCTGGCAAAGCAAACGACCTTACTCTGCTACTGTATTTCCTCCTTTTCAATGCTACCAATAAACTGGTAACTTTGGAGTACCCAAGTAACAAGGAAACAGTACTTTTAATCAACATGCAGACTATATAGGTACTGTTAGTCTAAAAAAAAAAAGGCAATCTGAGTTACTGATCAAATACTCTTCTTCAAGAAAAAGAAAAGAATATTTGAAGTGACCTCACACCAACAGATGGGATGGGCAGAGTACAAACCTACCCTCAGGTGAAAGGATGTGTCCTCAATCACGCAGCCAGGGATGGGCCTAGAAAGTCCCCAGAGTATCAACCATCTTGGGACAGCAGACCCTCATTCCTCTCCAAATGCTGGTAGGAAAACATGCCAGAGTACTGACTGAAGCTTCCTATACCCCTTTACATATATATCCCTAAAGAACTCATTTAAAATGTATCAGAATTATGACATCAACATTACACTGAGTTATTTAACAAGACATGCTATACCTCACTTGGCTATAAATATAAAACTTCTGCAGCAACACCTCATATATCCAGCATTATCATGGTGAGCCATATAGTTTTTCAACTTAATCCTTTGTTACACATTGCATTTAAAAAACGTTTTGACTCATCTTCCTAAAATATGACAAATTTCTTGGTCTTATAGAAGATACTATAGGGGCGCCTGGGTGGCTCAGTCGGTTAAGCGTCCGACTTCGGCTCAGGTCATGATCTCGCGGTCCGTGAGTTCGAGCCCCGCATCGGGCTCTGTGCTGACCGCTCAGAGCCTGGAGCCTGTTTCAGATTCTGTGTCTCCCTCTCTCTCTGACCCTCCCCCGTTCATGCTCTGTCTCTCTCTGTCTCAAAAATAAATAAACGTTAAAAAAAAAAAAATTAAAAAAAAAAAAAAAAAAGAAGATACTATATTCAATGTAATTTGACTTTTCTGCATGATTCAGTATCTTTATTAGAAGTATGAGCTGTACCTTGGTGCCCCCAGGGTTCACTAATGCATAAATAAGACTATTTACCTCTTTCTTGATAGGCATACTTTTCTGAAATTTTATACTTTCATCTCTACCAATCACCACCTAACTATTGCAATTAGTGCTCTAATTTTTAAAGCCTCTCCTCCCTACTCTTGTCCCTAACCTGCTAAATGTGAAATGGCAGCATTTCCCAAGTTGGCATCCCAAACAAGCCCCACAAGGAAGGATTCTCTGGAGAAACAAGTTTAGTAAACACAAATCTCCATGTCTCTTCACAGGGGGACTTGTCAGGGCCTTGAATTTGCTAATGAGCACTTATGAATGTCTCCAAGCCTCAGAATGTAGTCTTTCACCCAAGGATATGAAGCAGCACTCTCCAAATATATTTAACCACAGAAACCTTTTCTCCAAACTTTTTTGTGAAGAGAGGATCTATTAAAAAGTCCTAGGGGCGCCTGGCTGGCTCAGTCAGTAGAGCATGTGACTTGATCTAAGGGTCTTGAGTTAAAGTCCCACCACGTTGGACTTAGACTTTACTTTAAAAAAAAAAAAAATCCTAGAAGTTCCATTTCAAAGAACCCATTTAGAAATACTGGTTAGAGAAATCAAATAAGTGTATTAAATCATACCCTTGGGGCACCCAGGTGGCTCAGTCAGTTAAGCCTCTGACTTCGGCTCAGGTCATGATCTCACAGTTCAAGAGTTCGAGCCCCGTATTGGGCTGCGCTGACAGCTCAGAGCCTGGAGCCTGCTTCGGATTCTGTGTCTCCCTCTCTCTCCGCCCTTCCCCCACTCACACTCTGACCCTCTCAAAAATAAACAAACATTTAAAAATAAAAAATAAAAATCAGTGGCCTCACTCTGGACACAATCTACATTCAAGTAAGCTCTAAAGGGCGAATGGGTGGCTATACTTCAGCTTTTTCTTGCTACAAGGAAACTTCACTGGCTTCCTTCCAAGTCTATAATTGTATCCCAGATGGTGAGATTTGCTAGAAGCCTGACAGTAGATATGAAGCACGGCTATGTGAGGTTTCACTGTCAGAATCAAATGGACACCCCTGATCAGACTGTTTACCTCTTTATCCTCATCGTCCATTCTTTTGAAGGTATTTTTTTCTGTGATTAAATATGGAATCTGAACCTTAGTTCCATGCAGTTCAGTCGGGTTCCCAAATCGGATCTCAGCATCGGTCTTTGACATCAGAAAGCGAGGCAGCGGCAGTTCTTTAGGACCAGAATCAGAGAAGCTCAAGTGAGACTTTTTTAAAACTGTGAAAAGCGGAACTCAATGGCCAAAAGATGAATCACTTTTGAGGAAAAATTCCAGAGCACTAAATATAGATTAAATTTTTATTTTGACACAGTGAAGACTCCTATAATAATGTCATGATAGAAAAATGCTTCAGTTTTACCAAGCAATTCTGGCTTAACATTTTTAAATGCTGTCAAATCATCACGGAACATATTCAGGTTTTGGACTGATCTCCTACCTCAGCCTTTAGTCCGGCACCAGCTAAAAGGCTCTGATACTGTATGAACACGATATGTGGCAAATGAAACAGGCAAAACCCATATAACACACATTATATGCCAGATACTATATTAACATCTGCAAATATTACGTCATTCAATCCTCACAACTCAAGACTATCATTAGCCTTCCTTTTATTTTTTTTAATTTTTTAATGTTTGCTTATTTTTAAGAGAGAGTCAGAGCATGCATGAGGACAGGGCAGAGAGAGAGGGAGACACAGAATCTGAAGCAGACTCCAGGCTCTGAGCTGTCAGCGCAAAGCCTGACACGGTACTCGAACTCATGGACCACAAGATCATGACCTGAGCCAAAGTCAGACACTTAATTGACTGAGCCACTGAGGCGCCCCCTGGGTGACAGTTTTTCACCCTATGTAATTCCTTAAGGAATTTTCATGCTCGATCTTCAATTGTCTTTTCATAATGGAATAAGGAAAATACTTTAAGTTACAGCGATCAGTCCGTTCAGCCAGATTCTACTGTCAAAACCATTAGCCACACTCACAATGCTACAAAGAGTTCAAACCCAACAGTCTGGAATATTTACTTATCTTTCAAATATCTGATAAAACTATTCTGAAACAGAAATGATGCTTTGGCACACTTCTAGTTCTCAGTGCGGCAAATCACACACAATCACACAACACAAAGGACTCCAAAAATGGGGATAATATTATGGATTATGCATAATGATTTGCATCTGTATCCATTGTTCAGGATAATACTCATCACTGTGCCTCCGCACTTCCATCAGCGCTCCATTCCAAACACAGCTGCACTTCCAATGATTGATGCTGTGCTAAAGCCAGAAAACATCTTAGCAACACAACCAAGTATCCCAGCTCCCCAGGCAAAGAAGGCCCCTGGTTCTCTAATATCCACATTGTGTTTATTTTTAGTTGCTATGTCCACATTTGATTCAAAGAAGTAGGCAATATGACAAATCCCTGCATGATCAATCAGCCAAAAGGCCCAAGAGACATAAATAGAATAAGCAATCTGGAAAATTAAACCAGGACTCTCCTCTAAAAAGAGGATGGCCACCATTTTTAACATTTTAACGTTTCCCAACCTCGGCAGCTCTCCAGTACTCAAGGCAGGAATGGACTTTAAAAGAAAAAAGGCAAAAGAAGAGAAAACATAGATTCTTAGTAAGTCAAATGTAAGCTAATCCCATGGTTCTCTTCTCAGAAAGGAATTTCTTTCAGTTCGGTCTGCAAAAGGGATCTAAAAAGAAGGAACAAGCTCACATAAAATAATCTGCACCCTGATTGCCCATGAAAGGAGGGATTACTTCCAAACACTACTTGAGGGAGAAGAGAAGGAAAAGCCCACATGTGTAAACCCCCCGACCAGTGTTTCACTGGTGTTCAACAGACAATTCCAGGAACGAGAGAATACAAACACGAGATGATGAGTATCAACTATTATACAAGGACTCCCAGATACCCTTTAGGACCCTGTCACTTCACACACTGTCCTCCTTCCCTGGCTATGGCATTTCTCCAGAACTATTCACCTGGCAAAGATCCTCTCTCCTCCAAACAGCCACCAAACAGCAAAACACAAAATACAGCTGAATTTCTCCTGTACTTTCTTCGCTTATGTGGTTTTAAACAACACTCACTTAACAGATTGTCACCATACATAATAATCATCATATCACTGAAAATCTTAATGAAGGTGCTATCTCCCTTACACTGCTCCAAGCTTTCAAAAACTGCAAAGTAAAACTGTAGTCTGTAAATAAATACTCAGTCTAAATGCTTTCTAGTCATATGGACACCATATTTAATAGTGAAACTTTATTTGAAAGCTAATCAATAAAGTATCTGCTATCCAGTGATTTATGTCAAGTAATCACAAGAGAAGAGCCGTTTGTAGTAGTAGTTGGTTAGAATCTTTTCTCCCAAATGGAATTCAATTAACACAAGGAAATAAATAAAGAGTTCAAATTAAAGGTTTATAGGGCCAAGGAGACAATGAGTGCAGCCATCCAAGGCAGTAATTTGTTTCATAATGCTACCTTAGGTTGTAGTCTTTGAACACAGAAACACTTTGTATATTAAATGACTCTTTCCCTTCCACAAAGAAAACTATGCTTCTAAAGATATGACCCTCTAAAAAGTAGGGGAAAATCCTTTCATTTTCCATGTCTGATGGAGACAGGAATGTAAGAAATACTTCCATTTCCTCAATTAGAAGAAATGTGAACATAAAAAAGAAAACATAAATCCAATACCAAATGGTAAATGGCACTGGGGAGAGGTGGGACTGAGCATAGAACTCTGTCCTGTCTAAAATGGTGGCGGCTGTTTACTCTCCTTCAATACCATCCACTAGATATAACGCCAGCCACATCATTGTAAATTGTATAGTAACTAAAATTTTTTTAAGAAACCAGTCACAAATATTGTATGATTTCACTTATTTGAGGGATCGGCAGACAAATGTATAGAGGCAGAAAGGAGAATGGGGGTAGCCTGTGACTGGGGAGAGGGGGAATGCAGAGCTGTTTAACAGGTATGAAGTGGGGCGCCTGGGTGGCTCAGTCGGTTAAGCGTCCGACTTCGGCTCAGGTCACGATCTCGCGGTATGTGAGTTCGAGCCCCGCGTCGGGCTCTGTGCTGACTGCATAGAGCCTGGAGCCTGTTTCCGATTCTGTGTCTCCCTCTCTCTCTGACCCTCCCCCATTCATGATCTGTCTCTCTCTGTCTCAAAAATAAATAAATGTTAAAAAAAATAAAAAAAAAACAGGTATGAAGTTTCATATTTCTATTATTTTATTTGTTTGTTTATGTATTTATGTATTTATTTATTTAGACCAAGAGCACACAGGGGAGGGGCAGAAAGAGACCAAGAGAGAGAATCCCAAGCAGGCTCTGCACTGTCAGCACAGAGCCCAATGCAGGGCTCAATCTTACGAACCTTGAGATCATGACCTGAGCCAAAATCAAGAGTCTGACGTTTAACTGACTGAGTCACCCAGGCACCCCATGGAGTTTCATACTTCTAAGATGAAAAGAGTTCTGGAGATGGATGGTGGAGATGGTTGCACACTAATATGAATGTACTGAACTGTACAATTAAAAAATGGTTAAGGCATGGCACTTGGCTAGTTCTGTCAGTAAAACACGCAACTCGTGATCTCAGGGTCAGGAGTTAGAGCCCCACAATGGGCACAGAGATTACTTTAAAAGAATAGTTAAGGGGCACCTGGGTGGCTAAGTTGGTTAAGCGTCAGATTTCAGCTCAGGTCATGATCTCACAGTTGATGGGTTCGAGCCCCGCATAGGGCTCTGTGCTGACAGCTCAGAGCCTGGAGCCGGCTTGGGATTATGTGTCTCCCTCGCTCTCTGCCCCTCCTCTGCTCGCACTCTGTCTCTCTCTGTCTCTCAAAAATAAATAAAAATGTTAAACAAATTTTTAAAAATAAATAAATACTAGTTAAGATAAAAATAAACTTTATGGTAAACTTCATGTCATGTATATGTTATCAAAATTTTTCAAAACTTTTTCAAATAAAAAAGGAAATGGGTAAAATTAATTTTAATAATTATTTGAACCCAATATTATCATTACAATATATAATCAAGATAAAAAATATTAATGACTTCTTCCTTGCCAATTTGTATGCCTTTTCTTTTTGTTGTCTGATCGCTGAAATAGTTTACATTCTTTTTTTCAGACTAAGTTTTTTTTCAAACTCCCAGGTGTATTTTACCTGCACTGCACACCTTGATTCAGACGCACCACATTTCAAGTGCTCAGAAGCCACACTAGTATGGCTACTGGCAATGCTACTGGAACAGCTCAGTTCCAGTTGACAGGTGACATGAAGGAATGTGGCCAGAAACCTGGATTTTACTAAGAAATACCACACAATGTTAAATGTTAACACAACCAATTCATTTCTTTTTAAATTATGTAAGGAGTATTTGTATGGAGAGATAATTTTTATACATCTTAAGTGTACTATTTGAAGAGCTCTGACAAACACATACATTAAGCACATAACACCCAAATTAAGATAGGACATTTCCATCATACAGAATTTTCCTTCCCATCCATTTCTAGTTAATCCCCTCTCCTTGTCCCACTCTGCAACCCCTATTCTAATCTCTAAATCCACAGACTACCTTCGCCATTACAGAACTCCACATAATGGAATCATTCAGTAATAATCCTTGAGACTTAGATTCCTTCACAACATTTTGTAAGAATCATCCAATGTAATGTATGTAGACAGAGCTTATTCTTTTTCATTGCTATGGAGTAATCCATTTTTATGAACATATTGAAATTTTTAAAATCCATCTAGGCTGTTTCCAGTTTCGGGCCATTAT